>NC_060070.1:132639803-133244178 GCF_922984935.1 Meles meles
TCTTGGCCGGGTTTTGTGGTGGTGGTGGTGGTTGTTGTTGCTTTGCCTGTGTGTGAACTGAGGTTTGCTAACACAGAAACTGTTTATTGGTGATGGGGAGGGGACGAGGAGGTATAAGGAATAATAATTCTGTTCATCTAGGGAGAATGCCTTCTTCAAAATGATTTTTGCTGTTGGCAAAACTGAGAACATACTCACATGGTCCTCTCCCTGCAGTAAGTGACAGGGAAAACACATCGTGCGCCGGGGAGAGTTAGCCCTGGCAGCGAATCGGCTTAAATCATCGGGAGAGCCTCGGCTGGCACAGCTCCCCCTACTTCGGGAGACCCTGGCTGCAGGAAGGAAATGGAGGCTCATTTTAGAATCCTAAGGATGTCAGGTCCAGTCGTGAGCCTCCTCCCATGGTTGGGCTTTTCCAAGCAGTAACCAGGTCCTTGCCTACCTTCATGAGCTGTACCGTTGGAAAAATTTTCTGCTCTCTATCTGGGGACCCTGCTGTGTTGAAGCTGTCCACCCCAAAGCCACCCAAACCCCTGCCCGAGTTCACCAGTTCTTCTTTTGCTGACTTTTGAAGGGGGGCCCCATTGTCTCCAGCCCTGGGCAGCATGCTTTTGACAGCAGCCCGCCCCATAGCCTGTACCCAGGAAGCTGATGGTATGTTCAGATGGCTCTTATTTCAATATTTCACAACTGAACTGCAAAGGGCACTTAAGGGAGGCAGGCACTGAGTCTGTCCCAGGAGGAATCAGTCTTCCCACTGCGGGAAGCAGCCCAGGCAGCTGGTGCTGGTTTTGAGTGTATGTTGACCCAGCATCCTCTCAAGGTAACTGAAATGAATAGCTTGTGCTAAAGGATGAGTGCACCCAGAGCCCCGTCAGCCTCTGTCAGTGCCCACAGGGGCCTGTTGAGTGTCCTGGACTGTCCCCAGCACAGAGTGGAGGGCCGGGCACCCTGAGCCTGGGTTGAACCAAAGAGCCAGCCTGGCCACAGGAGACTCTGGGTCTACCTTCTTCTCCACCAGGGGCTGGGCGTGGGCTACACAGGGAGCCCAGGGCTGAGGAGACCATGGCAGGAATATCAAAGAGATGGGAGCAAGGAGGCAGCGGTAGGCACACAGTCTTTGAACGGGAAGGTTGTTCAGAAAAGGTAACATGCCCCCACCTGTATGTGTTTTTGAAAGGGGAGGTATGTGCTCATTTTATTTTTCTCCTGCAGATGTTTAAGGTGTGGCCCAGTGCCTTGTATTCCTCTGCATTCTGAGTTCTGCTTCTGTCCTCAGCTTCTCTCTGTCTGCCCCCCAGAGGGATGGGCACATTCACAGGTGCCTGCCCTCGTTCTTTTAAGTATGAGCCGTCCTCACCTTGTTTTTGTTTTCTCCTTGTTTTTGAATCACAGATATTCCGGTATAAAATTGCTCATCAAATTTCTTCACTTACCCTCAGAAAACTTGCCTGTTTCCCGAGGGGTTGACCTGAATCTCTCTTAAGCAGGATTTGTCAACGTTGGCACTGTGGACATTTTAGATCAGGAAAACGCTTTGCTGTGGGGGCTGTCCTGTGCTTTGTGGGATGTTTACAGCACCCTGGCCTCTACCCACCATATGCTACGAGCAACACGCCCCCCACACACACACCAGTTGTGACAACCAAAAATGTCTCCAGACATTGCCAAATTTCCCCCGGTTAGGAACCACGGTTCTATGGGAATTATGCCAAGGCAGCCCTCCCATTTTAAACATATGCCAGTCCACATGGTGGGATGGGTTGTTCTTAGTTATTAAACTCTGTTTATTATTTCTTCATTTATTCACCTGTTTACCCATTGACCCATCCATCTGTCTATCCAGCTAACCAGCTGACAATCCACCCATGGAATAATAGTGTCTTTGGAGCTAGACCATTCTTGAATTTAAGTTTTGGCTCTACTACTTACTGACTGTGTGACCTTAGATTTAACTTCTCTTAACCTCAGTCTCTTCATCTGCAGAAGAGACAACAGTTCCCAACTCATGAGATACAGAGCAGGACTGGGATTAGACTTGGCTTCATGGGGATGATGATGTTTTGGAGTTGGATGAAGACAGATGGCGGAGATTTTGAGTGGAAGGCGAAGGCCGAAAGCTAGTGAGAAGGGACTGAATTGGGACATGTTTAATGAGCACCGAGAGGAGGAGGTATGCATCTGAGATTGCAGAATTGACTAGATTCAGAAGTAGAGGCCTCAGAAAGTGAAGAGTCTAAGACGATCTCAAGGCTTTGAGAGCATCTGGGTGCCTTGCAGAATGAGGGACTGTGATCAGAGTGATGGCAGCCAGGGGAAAAAAACAGGCATAGGAGGCAAGGAGGGCTTAGTTTGGGCTAAGTTGAGTCTGAGTCCCATGGACATGCAGTCAGCTAGAGGTGCTGAGCAGGTATTGGGAAGTATGGGCTTGCAGGAGAGGTCAGCACCCCAAGTTCTCTATATAGAGATGATCATTTGAACCATATGCTTGGACAAAGGAAAAAGCACAACCACAGAAAAGAAAAGGGCCAAGGATAGGTTCTTTGGGAGCACCCTCATCAAGGTAAGGTGGGCCATATATGGGAACACATGAGGTTGTAAGTGAGAGCAAATCTAGAACCCAAGAAGAAGAAGTCAGAAGCTTGCTAAGATTTCCAGGAGCACAAGGTCATGGAGGCTGAGGGAAGTTTCAGAGAGGAAGATGGGGTTGACTGTGACATGCCCAAGAAGGTCCAGATGAGTGAAGATGGAGTAATAGAGCTCTGGTGGGTACTGAAGGTTATCAGAGACTTTTAAATAAGTAATTACAGGAAAATGGTGTTAATGGAATTACCCCTCCCCCACCCATATTTAGGGATTAAGGGTAGAGGCAAGAAGTATAATGTTCTATTTCAAAAAGTTGTTCAGCAAAGGTGAACACCATGGGAGAGTTTCCTTTAAAAATTTTTTTTTGAGAGAAATATGAGCCTTTTTCAGGGAGAAAGAGAGATTGAAGATAGACAAGCTGATTAATGAGGAAACAGCATGAGATCAAAGGCATTGAATGCTTGGGGGAAGGTACTTGGAAAGAAGCTGTAGATGCTTCTGTTTTCGAGACCACGGGGAAAGGAGACTAGAAAAGAGAGCACAGATCAGTCGGTCCCGAGGACGATGACTTCAGCTAACCCCAGACCTAGATTGCTTCATAAAGAAGGATGATTTGCAGGGTCAAACTAGAAAACTTTGTCCAACTAGAACTGTTTTCCTTGGATTTATTTTCCCAAGATAAGTCATAGGGTAAGTAATTCATTATCATCAGTTAATATGTCTGAGCACAAGACCACGGATTAGAAATGAAGACTCCTTCTAAGAGCTCATAGTTGACAAAAATACCCTTCACAAAGGACAGGTGATACAAAAAAGTTGGCAATCTTTCAGAGGTCATGAGTTAAATCTTCACTCATTCACTCTTATTAAGTGGTCCTCTCATTACCAATAGTTTTACTTTCCCAAATCATTGAGATTAGTAACTTTATCATGAGCTTCACATGGGTTAATTCAATGAGTCACTCAGCTCTAGGAGGTCCTTTAAAGATGAGGCACCTGAAGCACAGCAAGGTTAAGTCACTTGCCCCATGTCACACAGCAGCTAAGGGGCAGAAGTGGACTCCAGAGCTGAACAGTCTGGCTCTGCAAGCACTGGCTCCCAGACCACATGCTTGTTGTCTAGAGGAAACACTGAGGCCTGGATGGGAGTGTGACCACCACACTACCCAGGTGATCCCATGATCCTAGGAAATTCAGCTAATCTAAAAGGTGACAAACCTTGGGCATTTAAGAGAATTAGGACACTGGGATTTTTAAAAAGACATGAAGAAAAGAAATCATAAATGAAAAGACTTAAAAAAGCTGGGAAATGAGACAGATACCCAGGACCACCATACAGAGGAAGTTACCTCTCTTTCCATTTTCCTTTTCTTCTTCTCCTTCCCACTCCTCCTTTCCCTTCCTCTTCTTTGTGGGTCCTCCCCCCTCCATACAACCCTCCATACAAAACTCTCTTCTTTCTCTGCTGGGTGTCGGCCCCCAGATCCTCAATACCCCACTCCCCAGACCCTCCCCAGTGTTGTCCCCTTGTGAGATCACGGACAGGAGTGCGGTTTCTTTCTTTTTTTTTTTTTTTAAGATTTTATTTATTTATTTGACAGAGAGAGATCACAAGTAGATAGAGAGGCAGGCAGAGAGAGAGAGAGAGAGAGAGAGGGAAGCAGGCTCCCTGCTGAGCAGAGAGCCCGATGCGGGACTCGATCCCAGGACCCTGAGATCATGACCTGAGCCGAAGGCAGCGGCTTAACCCACTGAGCCACCCAGGCGCCCAGGAGTGTGGTTCCTAATGAGCAGTTCTACTCGTCCTACCCTTTGATGTCCTGCACGTTCTTCTATGGCTAGGGTCCTGTCCCCGGGGCAGAAGATGGGCCATATTGTCTAGTGGAGCTCAAAGTCCCTTTGCAGTGAAATTCCATCCCAGGCCTATGGGGCTGTCACTTCGGTGAACACTAACACTGTTTGATCTCTGTCTTCTCAGACATCCTTTCTCATTAAAAATTGAAGTGATCATAAAAATAGGGCCCCTTGGTCCTTCTCAGGTGCTCAACATTTGTTAGCCACAGCTGGGAACCTTTTTCTTCTCAGTGGCCTGAAGTGATTTATCACATCACGTGTCGTCTGGGCCACCCCATGGCCTTGCTATATCAGACCCTCATGTGGCCCATGCAAACCCAGCCTGTCTTCCTACATCTTCTGGCTCCTCTTCCGCTGCCCTCCTGTGGGGTCCTGTTGACCCCATGGCTGTGACAGGCTTGCAGAGCTGCCCCTAGAACCGTGCATCCAGTTTTGCATTGCTTCCTAACATGCTTCCTTCCTCATTGGATCAGAAGCCACTTAAATACCACAGCAAACTGCTCAGCGCCAATCATGTACCAGCCACTGTGCTTAGGGACGCAAAAGTGAACAAGCGGTCCTTACTAGTGACAGACCTCCAGTGACATAAGACATGAGTATAATGAGAGATGCATATGGGGTGCTATAGTGATAGAGCATGTGAGCGCCCCCCATCCCGAGGGCAGGGACCACCCGGCCTACAGTCCCATAGAGGTGTGGTGAGGCTGGGAGAGGTTCACGGTTGGAACGACATGCAGGTGTGCCTGACGCACAGTGGGTGCTCCACACATCAGCGGTCATTACTCTTATCCGTTCCCTTCCAACCCATTTCCCCAAGTTCCAATATCAAGCCACACGTAGGGTATTCAGAAATGGCTCTTAATTACAGTGAAACACATGGAGAAGTGAGTGTTGGGCCCGTTAGGAGGGAATTAGAGACACTGGAGAGAAGATGGATGTTACTGGTGGTGCAGTTGAGAGGGGGAGTCTGGGACGAAGACTCTGGCTCCCACGGGTGCATGACACTTTCCTCCCAGTCATCCTCGCTCCTCGGTCCTGGTCACTAGTCCCCTGGAGCGCCCCTAGTGAGTCTCCTCATTGTTTCGCCTGGTTTTTTTCACCCTCTAAAAATGGACCTTTTCAACATCTGGGTGGCTCAGTGGGTTAAGCCTCTGCCTTCAGCTCAGGTCATGATCCCAGAGTCCTGGGATCGAGCCCCGAATCGGGCTCTCTGCTCAGCAGGGAGCTTGCTTCCTCCTCTCTCTCTGCCTGCCTCTCCGCCTACTTGTGATCTCTGTCTGTCAAATAAATAAATAAAATCTTTAAAAAAAAAGAAAAAGAAAAGAAATAGGAGCTTTTCATTCACATAACTTTCCAAAAAGGAAAGAAAAAAAAAAGTCAGGAATACTCCAGAGCCTATTCCTCTTTTCACTCTTCTTTCAATTCAAATCACTTTTTTTTCCCTTTTTATTAATTTTTTCAGCGTAACAGTATTCATTCTTTTTGCACAACACCCAGTGCTCCATGCAAAACGTGCCCTCCCCATCACCCACCACCTGTTCCCCCAACCTCCCACCCCTGACCCTTCAAAACCCTCAGGTTGTTTTTCAGAGTCCATAGTCTCTTATGGTTCGCCTCCCCTCCTTTGCAATCATTTATCGACCTCGTCTTTGTGAGCCAGATACCATGTGAGGCCCTAAAATACAGCCATGGACCAGACGGTCCTATCCTTCTGTCACAGAGCTCCCTAAGCTCAGCAGCACAGACCATGAATGCCACCGGGTCCGGGCTGTCCCGCCCCACCCCGAATTCCCTACCACCTCTAACAATAAGACAGGTAGAGGGAAGGGTCTCCCTTGCCTTCCCTTTTCCCAGGTTGAGGTTTTGTGTGATTTTAACTTATTTGCAGACAATTAACCCTGGGGTCAAAAAAGCACACCCCTCTGCCTCTGCGGAGATTGAAAGCAGATTTTTGAAGAGAAGCAATTGCTGTATAGAATTAAAAGCTTCTTGATGAATAATGCTGTCGTTATGCAGGGAGGAAATTACAGTAGCACTTTCTGCTATGTAATTAAAAAACCAAAAAAGCAAAGATGAATGAAATACCCACAAGTGAAAATGGGATTTGGTTTTCAACAGAGGAAATTGAAGCTGTGTCAGTCACATGGTTTTCATTTCCCAGTCTATGTGAAGTGTGTCCTGAATCATTTCAAATTATAGCAGAGAATCTCGTGGCACGTTTTCTTTAACCTTTATAATACCCTGGTCTAAAAAAGGAGATTTTTTACTCTAAAAAGATGGTGGGTCCCCCCCCCCCATTCTAACCACAGACTCTCTTTCTAAAATATGAGAAGCATTTCATAGATCCAGTTGGGGTCATGATCTGTTTTAGTTCTTTTCCTCCCCACTGCCACACCCTGATTTTCACAATCATGCTCATTCTCCCATTTGTAATCTAACCCCCTCTGCTCAAGAACATATAAGATTAGTAGCCCAGAGCTGGACTTGGAGTCTACACTGTACTCTTCAATGTGATGTTTTGTCTCGGTGTTGTGTCATCAAGCCTGAGAGACCATAACTGCTATACACTGATGGGCCCCCAGAGCAGAGAGGACTGCTGGTTCTGAAGTCAGAGAGACCCGGGTTCTACTCCTAGCCTAGTTACTTGCCATGTAACCTGTGAAATCAGTACCCTTCCTGAGCTTCATTTCCTACACATAGAGAATAGAGATTGTAATAGCCTCTTCATTAGAGTAAGAAGTAAATGAATTGATAGAGTATCTAGTTCGCAAGAAATACCAGCTATTATCATTATCGTCACTATTGTTGGAAATAACCATTGGATTCAAGAGTGCTAAATGGGTGTTCCAGCTAAGGGGTTTGGGATTACCAACACCAGTTGTAGACAGAGGGGTGAGTTCCCGTGGCAGATATAAACATTGTAAGCAATGGAGAATATAGCCTGACAGATTCTTCTTGGGATTCTGGAAAGCTGGGCTGAAGCAGGCCTATCCTAGAGGACTCAGAGACTTCTTTCACCCCCCCATACCCCAGATCTCAAAGTTGTACCACGGGGGGGGGGGGGGGGGAGGGCAAGGGAGTAAGGTCCTAAATACATGTTCTCCTGAGAAAAGAAGATGTGGCTAGCTCTCCTCCTAGGCAGGGCAAAAGAGCTGGTCTTGGAATTGGGGAGTAGGCCTTGGGCCTCTGATCTTTGCACTGTGAGAGCATCAGGGAGAGCCAGACCTCTGGGGGTGCCATTCGCACACTCTGAAGTCTCACACTTGGGCTGGGTCCTGGAATTTGACCCATCAGATTGGGGGCCCTCTCCTTATAGGAAGAGCAAGGAGATGACAGTGATGATGCTGAGGACAAGGATGACAGCAGTGGGCACTTGCACAGCACTTAGTATAGCTGGATAATACTTTAAGTGCTTTATATAAGCTATCTTTTTTTAAAATATTTTATTTATTTATTTGACAGAGAGAGAGGTCACAAGCAGGCAGAGAGGTAGGCAGCGAGAGAGGGAGAAACAGGCTCCCCACTGAGCAGAGAGCCCGATGCGGGGCTTGATCCCAGGACCCTGAGATCATGACCTGAGCTGAAGGCAGAGGCTTAAACCACTGAGCCACCCAGGTGTCCCCAGGTGCTTTATATAAGCTATCTTATTTAATCTTCGTAATAACCCTTTGATGTATGTATTGATGTTATGCCCACCTTCTACATAGGGAAACTGACCAAAAAATGAGGATATGTAATTAGAGCGTAGAGAGTTCCTCTATAAATAAGAGGATGGATGGATGGACGGATGGACAGACAGGTGGATAGGATACTGTATCTTTCTATAGATAGATCATTCTTCTCTTCCTCTTCTTCGCAACTGTTGGCCTCTAAAATGACCATCACAATAAAGCAAACAGCTTTGTAGAAGATTAAGCCCAGACATGTCTCCTGGTTATTTCATAGATTACATTAAAATGCAAAAAGGATTATTAGTTATTAGTGTTAAAACAAAGGCTAGAAACATACACTCAGTTTAGCCTTAAGGAATTTTTTTACTATTTGTACCCCTAGCTATTCATTATAAAATTGTTATCTCTCCTTGAAAGACTCAGAGAGGTTAAATAACTTACTCAAGTTCACTGAGCTAATAAGTAGCAGAACTGTAATCTACTTCCCAGTCCTCTGATTCTGTCAACTGCCATTTCCATGTTTTCCTCCCATTACCATATACTTTGTGAGTAGCTCACCAGATCACATCAGTGGGCTGAACCAAGGAAAATGCAGGATGTTCAGTGGTTAAACTCATGGGTCTTTGCAGTAATAAAGCTCCTGGCCCAAAGTGTGGTGCCCTCACTTTGTGCTCTCTAGTTACTTACCCTCTCTGGGCCTCCATTTCTCCTGGGGTTGTTGTGAGGATTAGATGAAATAATGATATAAAGCATCAATGCTAAGTGATAATTGTGGTTATAATTAATAGGATGCCATATGCCCTTGGCTATGTTCTCTCAGGAATTCTTTGCCTACTAGTAGAGTAATGCCAAGTCTAAAAGGCCATTATAAACCTGAATATTGTTACTATTAATGATCGTACTCTGTTAAGATAATGTCCTAAACCTCCAAATTCACTCCTTGGCAAGTTAAGTCTACCTCCTACCTATTGAACCCACACTGTGGGGCTGGACTCGTCTGTGACACCATGCTCTGAAGTGTGTCATGTTGACCTTTCAAAATCTTTAAGGAAGGTTGGGTGTCAC
Organism: Meles meles; assembly: GCF_922984935.1. Classification (NCBI taxonomy): domain Eukaryota; kingdom Metazoa; phylum Chordata; class Mammalia; order Carnivora; family Mustelidae; genus Meles; species Meles meles. The sequence continues at coordinate 132,648,980 of NC_060070.1, forward strand.
ATTGGCCATTGATGTTCCCCTTCTAGGAGGCTGTTCTCAAGATGATTGCAAAGCTTGTTTGAACCTTTCAGAGGAGGGATGGTTAGTAGATTGTTATCTATTGCTCCATAATGAATTACCCCCAAAACAGTATGGCTGAACACAACAGACGTTTCATTCTCTCACGGTTTTTGTGGCCAGGAATTGGAGAGAGAGAGTGTCTTGACTGGGTGATACTGGCTCTGGGTCTGTCATGAGATTGTAGTCAAGGTATCAGTCCAGTGGGGGGATGGGGTGGCAGGGGAGGTTTATCATCTGAAGGCTTGATTGGGGCTCACTGTCTTGGCTGTGCCAGGAGACCTGGGTTCCTCCCTGGCAGAAGTCGTAGCTCATGCCATGTGGCTTTCTCCACATGGCAGCTTATCAGCTGGCTTCCATGAGCAGTGACCAGAGAGAGCGAGGCAGGAGCCGTGATGTGTTGCATAGCCTACCCTTGGAAGTAACACATCATCACTTCTGCCATGGTGTGTAGCCATGCAAACCACGCCCGGTCCAGCTGGGAGGGGACCACATAGGGCGTGAATGCCAGGAGATGGGGATCACTGGGGGCCTCTCAGAGGCTGGCTGTCACAGGTTATATATTCGCATCTCTGCACAACTGAGAGAATTGTGATCTTAATAACCATTGTCTCTAAAAAAAACCAACCCAGTGGGGTAAGCAGCCTTTTAGAGGAAATCTCACATTTATTGATGATGAAATAAATGATGACTTTAATCATCATTTGATGAATAAGTGATTAAATAAATCACGTTTATTCCAAGACACATCAGCTGATTATTTTTTGGATTATAATAAAATGCAAAAAGCCCAATAATCATGTTAGTTTTGAAACAAAAGTGAGAAACATATTTCCAGTTTAACGTCAAGGGATTTTTTTTTTAAATTCTAAGTACCCCTGGCTATTTATTGTAGAGGTAGCCACAGAACTTTAAATATAGACCAGCATGAATTCAACTCTTACAAATTTAAAACCGTCAGAAGTGCCAGAACACTTATTTTTCAATCCAGAGGGGAGAATTCTATAAGAGTGGTGGCTAAATACATAGAAAACGAATTTACTGCTTCAGCATCTGTAATATGGAATACTTTGCATTCCCTCTGACTCATCTTTTTTCTGTGCCTACCATTCCCATTTGTACCTGAAGCTGGACCCTCCCTCCCTCCACCCTAAGCCAGATTATTTTGAGTGAAGACATTGATTTAAACTTACTCTGCTTTCACTTTGCCCTGCAAACTCACATAAGGAAATGAAATCAGAATTTATAGGTCCCATACATGAGCAACACAGTCAAGCTCACAAGAAGGAAGATCACACAGTTAGTTCTTAGGTAAAGTTAAGCAACCAAAACCTCACATATATACACTCAAAAGCACTCATGGGGATCCTTAAAGGCAGTAGGGGGACAGAAAGCACTCGGGAAGAAGATCCTGTAGGAAGACAGGCTAGCCCTCCTCTCTGCAGGAGTGTGGGCAGGCAGGTGGTATGGGTTGGCTGACCTAACCTCATCCATGAGTCTCTTATCCTGGACTTAGAGGTGGCTATGCAGCTCAGGTCTGGCTAAAGAATAAGCAGAAGTTTCTAGATGGGGTGTCCTGAAAGGCTTTGTGCTTAGGACAGCCTTTGGCCTTTTACCATGCAACCCTGCTCCCATCTATCTATCTGCAGCGGAGATACAGCAGCCATCTTGTAACCATCAGGGAACACACATAGAGACATCAGCCTGCTTGCTAAGGAGGGAGGAACAGAAAAAAGAAAGAGGCTGGATTCCTCCTGCCATCACTGACAGCTGATTTGGTCTGCACACCTCCAGAAGTTTTTATAATGTATTTCGGCCAGATCAGCTTTTTTTGTTCCATGCAGCTAAACCCATCAGAACTGACACCCAGTGTGGCTTGGAGTTCTGAAGATACAGAATATGTTGTTCTGCTGCAAACAGTCAAAGGAAACAGGATCCTAAAGGAAACACGAATAGAACAGGAGCCTTGAATGTACATCCCCGCAGTCTAAAGCGAGGTCAACGGATGAGTGATTGAGGAGGTGTCCAAGAATGAATGAAACAAATGGAATGCATCATTTTCACTTAGAAGTAAAATGGCAAGGTCAGCAGAGTTTTTCCTGTTTACCAGATACAAAGTTATCTCCATCATTATAAGGAGTGTTTTTATTGCCAGAAACATCTAACTTTTATAAAAGCTTAAAGTAATTTTTTATCATTATTTCTGCAAAATGTTTTTATTAAAGGAAACACCATATGGTAACAGCAAGAAGAGTTAGTTACAAGTCACGAAGCTAGTCACAGATTTCTTTCCAACAGTTAAATTCGAAATACTTATCACAGACCCTACATTTAGAAAAAAAAAATGCAAGTTTCAAGACTCCTAAAAGTATAAAACTTTCATCAAAGGGTTGTGCATTTATTTCATTTTGTTGTTCTCACCGTTTTTATTCTGTAGGATACAAAATCAAGTCTGGTAAGACCTAGGTGTCATATTCAAAATATTTAACCACCCACATAAAGCCTGAGCCCTGGCAGGGCAGACATCCACCCAGCCGTAAGTGCAAAGTCTCAGGACATCAGCCCTTGGGAAACCTTGGGGTGGGGGGACACTGTGTTTGTGTGTGTGTGTGTGTGATATGCTGAAACTTATTCCATCGTATAGACCCTTTTTGGTGATCATTTATGATCTAGCCACCACTGAATTGGCAAACTACTAACAGTGAGTTGTATCATGTGGTTTCCAACTTTGAAAAAGAGAACACTGCCTGTTATTTGAATGATAATTGTGTGATAAATCCCCGCAAAGCAAAGCAGTGGGACACAGTGCCCGCAGGTGCACGGCTCTGTGTCAGTGTACCGTGTGTGTGGATTTGCGTGACCATCACTGCTGTCTGATACAGGATGATTCCGTTGTGGAAAGATCTCCCTGATACTCCCTTCCAGTGTCCTCCGTCCACCTCCCCCAACCCCAGCCACTAAGCAGCCACTAATCTGTTTTCCATCTTTATAATGTTGTCATTTGAAGAATATTATATAAATGGAATCTTGGAGTGTGTGACCTTCTGAGATTGGTTGTCTCACTCAGCCTAATGCCCTTGAAATCCAAACAAGTTGTTGCATGTATCAAGAAAACAGGAATCCTAACGTCTAGTTCAGCCATTTCCAACTTTGGCCAAGTCAGGACCGTGGCCTATCGTGTGACCCATCCTTCCTTGGGAGACAATAATTAAAACCAATGCAGTGTGTTGTTGTTTTTTTTTAGATTTAGAGCAAATTAAAAATTGCTTAGCCAGAGGAACGGTAGCCTCGGAACCTCATGGTCCCTGAGAGCCTGTGCGTAGGAGGTGGATTAACTCAGTGTAAAATGTCTGCAAGACAGACATGTGCTTCCCAGGTTAATACTGACCACTTCACTTTTCACGATGGAATCCTGAAATATTGGTGAAAAACAATCCCCCTTCTAGTCCTCCTTCTATAAGCCTTGTCCAGGAGGGCTTCCCATGCTTCCACATGTTCATGTGGCGTTTTTAGAGCCAAAGAAACGAGGGGAGCTTGATCTCAACCCAGATCTCCCAGTCCTTCAAGCCTCTGGAGTAAATCCTGGCCACTCTGCTAAATGCATCACTTACTGTATTTTATTCTGTCCTTTCAGCAGCTCTACTAACTAGATGCTGTTACCCCATTTCCCAGATGAAGCCCTTGAGGCTTAGAAAATTAAAAACACAGGACTGGAACCTGGGTTTGAAAGACCCCAGACTCCTTGCTTTGAACCACCAAATTGTGTAGTCCAGATTGGAAAGCAGGCCAAAGAGCCCACATATACTGGCATCTTCCAGCCATTAGCTGGGAGAGAACGGGTACCTTTTGGCCCCAGAAGCCTTTACATCTTCCCTTCAGCACCTCTTCATCTGAGGTATGATAAGATCCACTTGTGAACATGTGAATGGTTCTTTATTTTTATTATATTTTATTTTATTTTATTTTCTCAGTGTTCCAAGATCATTGTTTACTCACGCATTGCATGGAGCACTGGGTGTGGTGGATGGTTCTTTAAGTGGAAACTAAAGACTGAGGGAGCTCTTGGCATGGGGCCTCATTTGGGGGTTTTAAAGCAGCTGGGACCTTTGAGGCCACTTTAGTTTTTCCCAATGAAGTAAGTCAGGGATGGAGATTTCTTCAGTCTGTAGAAGCAGAAGCTTGTGCCAGGCTTTTTGATTTCGTGATTTTTTAAAAATTTATTTTTTTTTAAATTTCTTTTTAGTGTTCTAGAATTCATTGTTTATGCACCACACCCAGTGCTCCATGCAACACGTGCCTTCCTTAATACCCACCACCAGGCTCACCCAACCTCCCACCCCTTTCTCCTCCAAAACCCTCAGTTAGTTCCTCAGAGTCCACAGTCTCTCATGGTTCGTCTCCCCCTCCAATTTCCCCAGCTCACTTCTCCTCTCCATCTCCCAGTGTCCTCCATGTTATTCCTTATGCTCCACAAATAAGCAAACCATATGATAATCGACTCTGTCTGCTTGACTTATTTCACTCAGCATAATCTCCTCCAGTCCCATATATACCATGGAGTATTATGCCTCCATCAGAAAGGATGAATACCCAACTTTTGTATCAACATGGATGGGACTGGATGAGATTATTTCCTTGTATCTTAACACTCACCTGCTGCAAGAAAGAGCCGCATCCCATGCCTCACCTGGGCTGAGAGAAACCCTCATGGAGGCTTGCCTTTTATCCCCACTAAACACACAGACCCGTAATGTGGGAAATGAGAGCAGGGGGAACAAGCGGTTGGTCTCTAACCTGTGAGGAGTAGCCCTCCTGAAGACCAGTGCCACGGGACCTGTTGCCTGAACCACCGCTGGGTTGACACCCTCCAGCTGATGTCACCAGCGCCCCTGCCCACTCCTACATGTGACCTCCTCCGACCATGGCCATATATGGACAGACAGACAGCCCATCCCACAGAATCGTTTCTGGCCTGGCCCCACTGAGAGACTTCTCTTTAGTGATAGGTGCCTCCATGTTCAACATGCTTCTGGGAATTTTCCTAGGTATCTGTGTTTGACCTCAGCGTCAGCCTCCATGTTTTTATTCTGCTTGTGACCAGAAGTTTCTGTGTAGTAGGTTCCGTGTAGTAGTAGCCTGGGGAAAGACAGGCTTGACTCTTCCCATTTTAAGATTAATGAGTATCTTGGAGCCAGCTTTTTTTCCCCAAAGCCTACTTAAAATTTCAGGTTTGCTTGCTCCTAAATCTTCATTTATTATTTGTGAGCAAGACGCTCCCAGTGCAGGGGGGCACCTGGGGTGTTTGCTGGTGCCTCACTCTTTACAGATCCAATTTGGGGTACAAGTTTTCACCCTCCCACAACGTTGCTTTTCATCATCATCCCATCTCTTATTTTGGCCCTTCTTTCTGCATTGCTTCTCTTCCCAGATTTCTTATCCCAGTGATTCAAAACATAGTTTCCTCAAAAGAACTAAGTCAGTTAGTCTAAGGGATAAGGATAGGGAGAAGGATGACAATTCTCAAGAACTCTAGTAGGTTGTTTTTTATTAAGCACATTTTATATTATCCTGTTATCCATGTAATCTTCAAAGCATTAACTTCAATGAGAACTTTGCTATGGAAAGCCTTTAGAAGAGTTGGAGACTTTTTTGTTTGTGCAAAGTTTCCTCTTTTTAATCTGGCAGAATTTTTCTTTTGTTGTTTTGTTTGGTGGCTTGTTTGGTTGGTTGGTTGGTTTGCTTTTTCTTATCTTCCCATGGCCCTCACCACCACCTCTCCTTCTGTACTGGCCTCATGCTTCTTGCGTGTCTGCAAAGAAAAGGATCTGTTTGCAGGTATTAAAAATAAGGAAAAGGAATCTGGTAATGATATTAACAGATAAACCTTCTATCCCATAGGGGTTTCTTTAAATAGAAAAAAAGAAGTCATACTTAGTCTTTGGAGGAATTGGCTGTAGGTGGAAAAAAGCAGAAGTCCACAGCCTTGCTAAGAAGTGGGCCCCAGTCCTCCTGAGAGAAACTATGCTTTTGCCTGTTGGCCAATGAGTCATCTATAGGTGCATAAGTGTTTATTTTGGGGGTGGGGCTGAGGGTGTATATAAGGATTATGGAGTAGGAGCAGGGTGTATATCCAAAAGATCAGCAACATTATCAGTGTCCTGCCTTGTAGGTTCTGTCTAGTTACTTGAGCTTTGAGGATTCTCCTAACTGTAACCCAGCCCTCTTGAGAACCTTGAGCAGAGTCCTTTTGGGATTCCAAGATCTTGTTAAGTGGTACCTTGCATCTCCTTTTGAAACTTCTGTTTTTCACATCTCTAAAATTCCTTTGATATGGGCAGTCTTAAATTGGTGACTTTCATCCCTCATACTGATCTGTCATGCTGGAAACCACAGAACCTTCTTTTCGTCTGCCCGGCCCTAAGACTGAAATCCGCATCAACAGTTCCTGTTGAGGGGACTTGGACCCCAAGCATCTGGGTGACAGATGAGGCCAAGATCATACATTACCTTTCTTATAGTGGCGGAGAGGCTACAGTGTTAGTATTGATCTACAGAAGCACTTAATCAATGCCCCTAGTTTTGTTGTCTCTTTGCAACTGTACAAAACAGCTTGAATATTAGAAGGTGAAAGCCTTGCTCCCTGATAACCTAATGAAAGTTTCATGGTAGCACTTCATCAGTAACAAGCCTGGCTTAGAACAAAACCATGTTTTTCATGCTATTGTTGAAGGCTCTCGTGTGTGCTGAAATTGTTTTCATGTTGAGGGTGGCTTCATGAAGGAGATCACTGTGGATAGATACCACGCTATGGAGGAGGCAGAAGAGAGGACGGATGGGGGCTGGGAAAGCACACTCATGGAAACATCCTGACCTTCACATTAGCCGTTTCACTCTCCTTTGAGAAAACAGAAAACAAATGTATTATAGCAACAGGTGTTTTATAGATGTCATATTTCTACAACTACCACAACAGTATTTTCCATTCTTTGAGGGCCAATGACATGCTAGGAGCATTTTATGTATGTGTAACACTCACTCTGCATTTCTCCTCAACATCTTTCTACCCATACAGATTATATGGCAACCCTACAATTTGGAGCATTGACCTTCCCACCATCCTTTCCCCTCCCCCAGTTCCAGGGCAGTCTGCTAACTAATCTCAGGTAATGATGGTCATTCCATTTCTTCCACCTAGTCCTAAGCCAGTGAGTACTTAGGCCCCAACCCAAGTGGGACCAGTGATTTGCAAGGGGAAGGTGTGAGATCCCTGATAGCTTCTAGGAGCATTTCTTCACACTTGAGAGAGAACCTTCGGGAGGATGTTTTCCTGTGTGAGAAGCCTGGACCCTGTTGGCTCAAGTCTGGGATGGAGCTGGCATATGTGGGAGAGAAGAGCAGGGGAAAAGACGGGAAACCAAACCAAAGCCACCACCATAGGACAGCCCTCTCACCTACCCTACTCCTAACAAGAGAGACTTATCCCAACACATCTCTGCATTCTTTGAACCTATTTGAATTGGGAATTTTGTTACCCCAGCCATCAGCATCCAAACTGAATCAGTGTGTTCACAAATTACCCATTACAGCCATTCTCTGAGACAGGCACTGTGATGGTCTCTGTTTAAAGATGAGGAAGCAGAGGCTTGGGGTGGGGGGGCGCCTCCCCAGGTCCCATGGCTAGTACGTAGCAGAGCTGAGATGCAAACCTTCTTCTGTCTGATTCCTAAACCTGTGCTCTCCTACCCACCAACCTCCATTCATTCCTAGATCCTGGTAAGCTTTCCATAAGGAAGGGGGTTGGGCAGGAGGAAGCCCACCATTTATTTGCTTTAGAACTGACATGAGGCAAGTACTCAGGGACTTCTGCAGTGCACCTCAGAGCTCAGAAGCTGTCCTTAGTTCAAGCACAGAAAATACCATAGGCTGTCGCTCAGAAGCCTCTTAGTAGTCAGCACGTTAAACTGCTTTACCTTTTTATCGACAAATACAACATACATGCAGAAAAGTGCAGTAAAACATACATATGCAATGTGATGGACAATCATGAAGAAAATAACCCCACCAAGGTCTATTTCGATTTGGCGATTAAGTGTTGGTGGCAAATAGTGATGATCGTCTCAGTCATTCTCCACAGCCCAGTCACGTCATTAACTTTATCTGTAGCATTTGGCACTCTAGGAAAAGAAATGGTGTTTGTGCCGTAGCCTATAACCTTTATGCCAAAATTAACATCTACAGATATATCCACAAAATGGTTTAATGGCTCCTAGAAAAGAGCCATTAAAAAAAATAAATAAAAGTGAGTTTCTGAATAAGGACGAGAACAGCAATGAAGTTATTATTAGCCCCGTTCTACTTTCTGGCTCTTTGTAGCACCAAATTCTCAGGGGAAAATGGCCTCCAAAGAAATTTCCTGGAAATCCGGAGTGTGGAGTGGTGGCCAGGGCTCTCGGGAAGAGGGGGCAGCTGCCGCCCACGGCTTCACCCTTGACTCCTTTTCTCCTGTTGGTGAGGAATGGGCCTTCGCTTTGAGAGCCCGGGCACACTCGCATTCGTGGTGGGCAGTCTTAAGTAGGCACACTTCACTGTGTGTCCCTGTGGTTTAATGATCTTTTTATTTTTCAGCAGATCTCCCGCACAGATAAATACCAGTTTCTGGTTGTGTGTTATCTCTTGTAATTGATTTTTATTAGCTCTTTTCAAAGACAGTAAAGTAAAACAGTCTGTTTGAGGAAGGCACAAAATGTCCATTGCTGCAAATGAAAGAATAAATAAAACGATGGGCCTTAACCACCACCTTTCATCCCAAAGTGAGCCTTCTGTGACCCTGTATGGTACAGAGTCAGAGGAGAGCACTAAGAAGAGCTCACCGCTGAAAGGAACCCCAAAAGCCTGTGATGTGGAGCCAGCCCCCAACTGGCATGCCCTGTAATTATCAGACAGATTAATCAGGACATCCCTCTCCAATTCATATTTCCACCCTTATTTAGAGTCTTCAATTAAAAAGACAAAAATTATCTTCCAGCCCCAATAACTCCTTTCATTATTTTAATTACTAAAGTAATCTATTTGATACCATACCTTCCCAGGCAGCCAGCAGATAATTATCTTTGTACACTGCTGAGACCAGCCCAAAGCTGCGCAGGCTTCCTTCTAGAAGTCAAAGCCCACCCTCGTGAACGAAGACAGCGGTCCTTGGATGGTGTGTGGAAAAGGAAACATACACACACACACACCGTTTGTCTTCCATATCGTTGTATCCGATTTATGTGTTGACAGTGGCAGATTCTTGTCTGGTTGTCATATATTCATTTGCACTCGGAGTGTGATCCAGACAGTAGCCTTCTGGGCCCCCGTCATTGAGCTTCTGCCATTCAGAGTCCCCCAGCCAGGTAGGATGGCAGAGCACTCTGAGTTTTTTCCAAACCTAGATTCGTTGCAAAGAGCACCTACCCAGGCCTGGAGCTTCAGTGACGAGTGGGCCACCCTCCAGGGTCTTTCCTTTGAGAGCCTGGCACACTCGCAGCCACATTTGGCTGGTGAGACGAGGGGCTTGGTCAGGAGGGAGCTGGAGTGTGGAGGGGGATAGGGGTGCATTTACTTAGGACAGTCTTACTCATCCTCGTCCCTGCAGTGCCTGAAACAGTGCCTAGCATGTAATAGTAGTCAGTGTACTATCTGTTACTATGTAGTAAGCCCCTGATGTTTGCCAGGCCCAGGGACTGCAGCGGTGAACAAATTGAAGAGAAAGCACTGTCCACACGTAATTTATATTCTGAGGGGACAGATAATAAAATGAGTAACACGTGTAGTATTTTATAGATTGTGGCAAGTGCTATGGGTAAAAAACAAGGAAGAGAGATAGGTCCTAAGGCGGTTGGGTGCCTTGAGTTTGAGAGATAAATGGCTCAGCAGGCACCGACCAAGAGAGGTTAGAATGGTGAGAGTGATGGGCATCCCAGGAGACAAAGTAAGAATTAACGGTGGGGGCCAGGTCCTACAGGCTTTTGCGGGCCATGGAAACGACACCGACTTTAATTCTGAATGTAATGAGAAGGTTTTAGAAGGTTTCGAGCAGAGGTGACATCATGTGACTTAATGTTTTAACGGCATTATTTTGGCTGCTCTAAGGAAGCAAGGGGCGAAGCAGGGAGACCAGTTGGACTATTGGCATACTTCAGACAAGAGAGGGTGCTGGCTTGGACGGTCATGGTGGAGGTGGTGGGAAGTGGTCAGTTCTGGATATGCTTTGAAACTGCAACCTGTAGGATTTGCTTATGGGTTATCATGAGGTATGAAATAAGTACCATACGGTCATGTCTGCCATGTTGTCTTGGTCACACAGGTGTATGTGGAGTATTTGTGGTCTGATGTGAGAGGGGCTTACACCGGGGTGTGAATACAGGTGGCAGGGATCATTGGGGACGGTCCAACAATGTGAGAAGGCAGAATGGAGGCTAGAGAGACAACCACCAGTGTCCCCTGCAACGAGGCTCAGAGAAGTTAAGTCACTTGCCAAAACTGTACATGTGATCCTGAGAGACTATCAGACTTCACTTTGTTGTGAAATAACCTTTTCTTATTGATTACTGAAATATATTGAGTTATCAGCCCATTTTAGATTACTAAGATGCATCTCTTTTTCAGTTATTGAATTTGGAGATGGATTGTTCTTAAAATCTATGGCTACACCTTCCATTTTCTCCAATTCTGAGCTCATCCCCTTCTTTACTATTCTGGACTTTATCCTGGACTGTTTCTTAAGATCAAGAGTTTATCTGAAATGACTTCAACAAATAGTTTCATTCAAAATCTGCCTCCTAAGCCAGTTCCATCCCCTCAAGAAAACTCCCACTGTGACCCCTCTCTCCCTCACCACCCCCCTCCCTTCTACCCACTCCTGCCTCTGTCTTCCCAGCATGGGTGCCAGAATCCATGCCTCCCAGAGCTTTGCCTTCTCCCCCCATGCCTTTCCCATTGGCGTTCTGGAGCTGCTTTTCTTACAGCTAACCAAGAGAGAAAATGACCCCTCCCCCATTTTGAGCCAAAGAGAGAAATGTGTGTCTCAGGGACTCATTTCTAGTGAAAAGAACAGTATGTTTGGTACAAAGGGCGCAGCCACATAAATGCAGAGAATGTAAGAGGAAATCATCTTGAGAGCTTTGGGAATCACAGCCCTCATGGCTGATGTGCTATAAGAACTTGACCCTTTTCCTTACCGAGAATGGTAAGGGTCAGGCACGAGGCATCATGGCCACAGGCAAGAATCAGGGGTTAAGAGTAAAACAGAAAATACAAAGAACCAACCTTGATTATTCACACATGCCAAATAAGTGTACCGCATACACTATATCATTTTGTCTTAATAATATGACCGAGGCTCAGAGAGGTTGAACAGCTTGTTCCTGGACACACGACTAGTCAATGACAAAGCCTGAAACAGAGATTAAAAATAAGTTAGTTCGACTACTGCCTGCCAGTACTGAGTATTTTTCATTCACTCCTTTAGCAAATACAAATTCAGGGCTGCCTGTGTGGATCCTTGCTACTTTGCTTTTAACTTGCCTGTGCTTAGGCTGAAACATTAATAACAGATTGGGTTTGTTGACATTTTGAGGAGGACTGATAAATGGCATCCCTCTTCTTCGCTGAACTGAGATATCATTAAGAAGTAGATTTAAGAATCAGACAGGTGAAGATCAAAATACCGTGTTCATATTGACATGGTGAGATGTGAGGATATGGCTCAGTTTATAGCCACAGTCAGGCTCCCGAAGTGACCTTCCCTTAAATCCACTCCCTACCTCCATGGACGGGCAGACATCCTGAGGTTGGGCTAGTGTGAAAAGGGGAGCCCTCCCTGTATCCTCCCCTTCACACTAATCCCTCCCCCGAGGGAGGGTCCCAGGTGAGGCACGTGGACAACAAATGAGAAAATTATGTGAGCTCGCTTGCAGACCCAGCCCCACACGTGGGGGGCACAGTACACACCAGACCTCTGCGCCTCAACCCTCATGATGAGACAAGACTACAGTGCACTGGAAAGTGAGTCAAGCAAGAGGACATGAGGCATTTATGCAGACATTGGCTCTGATGGAAGGCAAGAAATGAAAGAGAGCCAGAGATAAGGCCCTATAGAGAGAGTTTCTTCAAGATGGACTTCAGCTTCTCTAAATACTAGTGGGAGGCCCGGAGAGCAAAGGGTGGCAGATCCGAGAGAGAAAGCATCATTGTCAGACAAGCCTCCCAGAATTTGAAGGCCCATGGCCTTGCTGGGGTTAAGCCTTTGGGAGGAGGAGGGACAGGAGAGAAAGAGAAAAGAATGGTGGGATGCTGGCAAGGTGTGGGTCTGGTGACAGAGAATGGAAGGAGTTTCTTATTTTTGCCTGGGAAGGAAGGCATGATCATTTAAAAGATGGCTATTCAGGGGCGCCTGGGTGGCTCAGTGGGTTAAAGCCTCTGCCTTCAGCTCAGGTCATGATCCCAGGGTCCTGGGATCAAGCCCCACATCGGGCTCTCTGCTCAGCAGGGAGCCTGCTTCCTCCTCTCTCTCCCTCCCTGCCTCCCTGACTAGTTGCAATCTCTGTCTATCAAATAAATAAATAAAATCTTAAAAAAAAAAAGATGGCTATTCAAAGCCTCTCTTTCAACTTTCCAGCTGATCTCTAAGCATCTTTCTTGGTCAGCCCATTTTCACAGTATCAAAGTCTTCCTCACCATGTTGGATCTTGCTTTGCTAGGCACCCTATTAACTAAACTTAGAACTTTTGGCTTCCTTTTTCATGCTGAGGTCAACTTCATTAATGTAAGTTAGGGGAACTTTGAGAGGCTAGGCTAGAATTCTAATACCTTATGCAGCCTTGCTTCTGGGTTTAGAGTATGGACACTCACTGTCTTATAAATGGTATTTTGGAAGACAACTCTCCATAAAGGATCCCACACCCACTCAGTGATTTTAACTATTTGGGGAAATCATAGAAGAAGTTGAGCCTCTTTGGTGTGTCGCCCTGGGAAGGAAAGCCAAGAGTAGCCCATGAAGTGACTTCAGCCAATAGCCTTGGACTTCCTGTTCTCTCGCTTACAAGACAAATGGCATCTTCTAGCCCAGGGATCAGGTGCTGCTGTCCTGGACACGTGATGGTGGATGAGTTAAAAAAAAAAAAATGCAGCAGTTCCCAGCATGCAACTGACACCTTTTTCCTATTAAGCAAAGCAAATTTAAGAATGATCCATTATGTGAACTGCTTTCAATTCTGTCTTCCCCAGCGTTCATCCCAGTGAGAAATCCTTTAAAAGGGAGTTAGTAAATCTAATTCCAATCATGGATCCTTCTGAAGATTCTAAAGTGGAGTATCTCCCTTCATGCCAACTCCAAATTACAAAGCAGATGAATAAATGCTCTCTTGCCTGTGCCTGGCTCGAGGGGTGAGCCTGGTGGAAGCCTGGGGTGACATGCAGTGCCTCCACCCTGGGATGCCCTCAGGAAGACAGTTCACAGCCCAGGACCCCCATTCCTGGCACCCTTGTTCGATGGCCCCCACCCCAAGGGGGCCTTAGACGCACCACACAGTTGTTTCTCATTTGTGGTAAGCCATTAATGTCACAGGGAAGGACTCTGTCTTTTTTCTTCAATTAAAAAATTATTTCTCCCACCCCGGATTGTGCCCCAGTGCTCTAGCAAACGTTTCTTTTCTGTGGCATAATGGTAAATTCCTTCCACTTATCACTCTATACATTCTGAAAGATAAAAAAAAGTCCTTCCACCAGCTCTGCCCTGGCTCCTCTTTGCAGGGTTTCCCCAAGTCCATCGTGTGCCCAGTGGTGGTTTTGTGAAGGGCCAGACTCGTTTAATCTCTCCGTTGTGATGTGCAGAGATCCTGAGAAAGGAAAGATCAGTGATTTATATGAAACACTTGAGCTTCTTCTCTCTGCCCTCCTCCTCCAAGAAGATGTCATAACCAATCCGTCAGGGCTCTGAGCTCTGTGTGTTTTCTCTCCCCTGTCCGCATCAGAGATCTGTGTCGAGTTAGAGCTAAATCATGGGATACATTTAATTAAAAGACAAATGGCAAAATAATGTTGTGGTGGATGCTTTCTCACCGTGGTCTGTTAGGTTTTAATTATGCGTCGTAAATTGTGAAAGCCAATCCACTGCACGTCTTTGCGCGCTCCGGTTCTTTTTCATCACAAAGAAAATGTTCTCAGCTGCTGACAGGATGGGACTTGGTGTCTGTGCAGAGCAACTTGATCTTACCCGAAGGTGACTCAGCAACTTGCTGAATCCAATTAACAGTTTTGTAGCTACTTACTCAAAAGGACCATAGTAAAGCCTGACTTCAGGCATCTCAAACCGCTGGATCTCCCAGTCAACGATCTCCTTGTTTGTAATCAACCAGTTCCCATGGCCAGGGTGCCATAGATCAGGTGCTGGGTGCCATGGTAACCTAGGAACGTGCTTCCTCCAGTGTCCCAGCTTTCCATCCATCCTTGCCTGGGACAGAGACCTAAGCACTTAGAGACTCAGAGTGAAGAGGCCAGAAATCTTAGTGACCGTCTAGTCCATATGAAGGAACAGAGGCCCAACGATGTTAGGTACTTGCTCAGAATTTCCGGAGTGGTTAGGGGAAAGACTAATATCTTATGAACCCAAACTTCTTGATACCCCATGTTGCTGTTTCCCAGTGCCCCACGCCCAGTCTTCTCACCCAGAACCCCATCTGAGGAAAGGGGTAGTAGGGTGTCCTGGAGAGGTCCCTGCAGACTCTGCCCCCACTAGCAGAGCAGGTGAAGTAGGTAAGTCACCCAACCCCTCTGGGTCTCAGTTTCCCTATTGTTGCCATGGGAGTGATGCTGTATAAGAGAGTTTTGAGAAGTATGTAAGATTAGATACTCAGAGTCTATTATAAAATTACTTAGTCCTTTTTAAACAAAAGTGCCCCAAACAAAGTAACAGTTCAGCCCCCAGAATTTCTTTCAATCCTGATTTGGGGACGTTGAGACAGAGGGAGGGTAAGAGAGAAGGAGAGAGAGAAAGTACATGTGTTGCATGGAAACGTTATGAATCAAAGTCACTTCTGCAAACACTGAAGAAAGCAGATGGCCAGAGGGGGCTCTGCTTTGGACATCAGTTTATTTGGTTGATAACAAAGAGAAAGGGTGCCCTCTCTGGAGGCACCTTTGCTAGAAGGCCAGAATTTATACTTCTCCCTCCATTCCGGCTATAGAGTTCTCCCCGGTGTCTACCAACAGGACACTAGATCCCTCTGCAACTTTTCTCCTTGGATACTTGTCTGTGCTTTGGGAGTTGCTGTTTTTGCTGTTGGCACAGACTTATATGTAGACCTAGAGACTAAGGTAAATGAGCGTCTTCTAATGAATTGTAACAGTGATCGGCTCTGGCACAGAGCTGTCGGTCATCCAGGCCTTTCTTTTGCCTCCCCTTACCTCCCCATGTTAAGACGCTTATAGGTTTCGTGGCTTTGTCCTAACTGCTGAAAAAGGGAGGAGCAGATCTGTCTTTTCTCTCTGCTCTATTTTGATTTTTCCTGTGGCCAGAGGTAACTGCAGAACATGGTTTTCAAAAACAAAACCAACCAGGCTAGAGCTTCCAAATCAAGTGCAGTCAACACAGTGTTTCACAGAGAGACTCGCCAACCACTCCCCTGTAGTTTTAATGAAAACCAGTAGTCCGGATTCAACCAGCGCCGTGGTGATGCTAACAGAGAAGCTGCTTAGACATCATGCAGCCTGAGGTGCTCAAAGACCAGGAGCAGTGTAGTGTGATGGTGAGGGTATAGTACTTAACACCTGGGGCCCGAGAAATTTCTTTTAATCTTAATGCTCTTGTTTATTTTTCTCTTCTTCCATAAATCTAGGGACATATAACTTTTTTATTAATCTAAATAAATGTATGTGCTGCTTACCAAACAAATTAGTTAGCAAAGGTTACAATGCTAATACTAATTATAGTAACTAGTGGTTTGTTTTGTTTTGTTTTTAAGATTTTATTTATTTGACAGATCACAAGTAGGCAGAGAGGCAGGCAGAAGGGGGAGGGGAAGCAGGCTCCCTGCTGAGCAGAGAGCTGGATGTGGAGCTCCATCCCAGGACTCTGAGATGATGACCTGAGCCAAAGGCAGAGGCCTAACCCACTGAGCCACCCAGGTGCCCCAGTAATTGGTATTTTTTTTTTTTAATCAGGTATTTATTTCGTGTCAGGCACTGTGTTAGAATCTTTACACATACAGTGTATGTGTATGTGTAGCCCCATAAAGAGGTGTTAAAAATTAGGCTTACAGAGATCCAGCAACTTTCCAGAAAGAAATCACACCTAGCATATGCTGCAAGCAGGTCTGTGTGCCTCCTGACCGTGGGCTCTCAGCTCTTCAGCTGTATGGCCTCATGGGGTATTTTAGCAAGTTATCGCTTCTTTGGGAAGCATGTGACTGATGGTTGGAATGAGAGATTGGCTTTCTGAGCTGCTTACTCCAACTTAGAGCAATTCTGGGACTACCATTGAGATGGGGCTATCCCCAAATACTGTGGCATCTGAATCCTAGCTTTCAGCTGGTTGTGATCTCAGCCACCCTATTACTCTTGCTCTGAGTAATTACTAATTACTAATTCCCCTTCTTTGATCTGCTCTCTTTTGGAATTCAGTTTCCTTCCTAAAA
Organism: Meles meles; assembly: GCF_922984935.1. Classification (NCBI taxonomy): domain Eukaryota; kingdom Metazoa; phylum Chordata; class Mammalia; order Carnivora; family Mustelidae; genus Meles; species Meles meles. Next base: position 132,665,710 of record NC_060070.1, read on the forward strand.
TATACCTTTCACAGGTGTTTTGTGTAAGGTGTTGAGCAGTAAACTTCTCATGTTGTCTCAGTTTGTCTGAAAGTGTTTTGATTTTGCCATTTTTCTGGAGTAACAGTTTAGCTGAGTACAATTGATACAGGTTGACATTTTGTTGGTACTATTCCATTTGCTCCTGATCTCCAGAGCTATTGAGAAGTTGACCATTTCTTGCATTGTTCCTTTATAAGTTCTGTATTTTTCCCTTCTAGTTGTTGCCAAGGTCATCTCTTTGTCCTAAGCGTTCTGTAGTTTCATTACCATGTGTCTGGTGCAGACTTGTTTCCTTTTACCCCATTCAGAATTTACTGTGCTTCCAGAGTCCGAGGATTTCATTAATTCTGGAAGTCTCTTGCTGTTATCTTTTCAGATTTTGCCTCTCTTTGTTCTCCCTCTAGTCTTCTCCTGTCCTCATATTCTATCCTACGCTTCTTACCCTCTCTCCTGTCTTCCATTTCTGTACTTCACTCTGCTGCATGCTAAACAGCTCCTCAGATCTGTTTTCTAGTTTACTAATTCTTCATTTAGCTGTGTCTAATCTGTCGTTTTAACCTTTCCACCCATATTAAAACTATAACTATATTTTTCTATACATTTTTTGCATGAACCAACTCATTAAATATAAAATAAACAAAAGTAAATGGCTTTTAAATCTCACTGACAGAAAACTTGGCAAGTACTCGAAGTTTCTAGAGGTCATTGGAACTTCTCTCTCCAGAAGGGAATCTTCCTCACATTCTAAGGGGCAGATGGGAACTCCCAACAAATGATGGTATCTGGGGTAGTACCCCCCTCCGTATGAGGATTGTTCTGCACTACAGACAATGACAGGGTCTGCAGGAAGTATGGCCTTTGACACAGAATGAGTCACTGGGGAAGAGGATGTTACTATTTACAAAGGGTTAGCAATTCAGATCAAAGGCATTCACCTTGCCACTGATTACAAATCTCTAGGAACAGCCTCCAAATCAGTCTTGAGTTTCTCACCGGTGTCTATTGGCTGCCTTCAGAGGCAATAGTCACATGGTTGCTTGCATTTTTATGTGGGCCTATTTCTGATTTGCTATTCTCTTTTCTTAATGTTCTTTCTTATGGTTCTTTTATGTCTTTGGAGCATTTTAAAATGTTTAAATCCACTTTTAGGCATTTTAAACACTTCTCTGGATGTTCTTGTGTCTGAAATTCTTGGGGTACTAATCCTGTGTTTTTTATCTAATGACTCAGGCATATCATGGGTCATTTCCTCATGTGCTCTGTAATTTTTGGCTGTGAGGTTGTGTTCTTTGGAGCTTTTCCTGAAGTGATCCCATGTGGCTAACCTTCTCTCCAGAGTGTTCTGCATTTTCCTCTGCCAGGTATCCTAGAGTAGCACCATTCCAGGACCAATTTTATATTGATTTCTCAGCTTGAAGATCTGAGGCATTGTATGTTTTGGATCCAAAAGCCTCTTGTGACACTGGGATTGTGATTCTCAGAGTAGACTCCTTTACATTGTTCTCAGAATCTAAGCAGAGACAAGATTCCTTTGCTCCTCTTTGTGCCAAGGATGTATTTTTCTCCTTAGTCTACTGTTTTATTTGGTTGTACAGGAATCCACCTTCTTGCTTCATGTGGACCAAAGCCTTCATCTCTGTTCCCATGTGGACATTAAAATATAAACTTCAGGTTACAATAACGGATACTGCTCTTTGCTCTAGGCAACTGAAGCATTAGGCACTTACTATTGCATAGGTTTTTTTTTCCCTTTATTTTTTGTACCTGGAGATTTTCACTTGCTTTTATATTATATATTCAGCTATCTACTTCTTTTCAAAGCCAATGTCCTTGTATGTTATCTAACACATCTGGGAGTATATAGCAGTAGGATCTTTATTTTATTCTGCCATCATTCTGGAACCTTCCTAGCTCACTACTGTCTTATTCTGAGCTAGTTAGCATACATGGAAGAGACAGACATACTCTTTGGTCACCTGTTCCAGCAATCTGTCCAAAACACACACTGTCCAACCCTGCACTCACTCCTTGTCCAGAAAGAAAAAAACTCAGCATGAAGTATGAAAGGAGGTAACCTAAAGATGTTAGCCCACACTAGTACTTTCTTCAAGGCATGAGCATGACAATATGTCACATTGCCCTGTGAGTCCACAATTGAGGTGTCTTGATATTTTTCCTTTGAAAGTAACCCATGGGCACTCTTATCAAATTTTGTCTAATTATTTATTATGGACAGATTCAACTTCAGAAGACTATGTTTCCCCACAGTACACCAGAAATGTGAGCTTGATATCTTTATTTTTTTTTTTTGAAGTAAGAAAATACCAAAAAGAAAAGACTTGTTTTCAGTGAGTTGGAAAATGGATAACTGTAATTCAATAATATTTTAAAATGGTTTACGGACTCTGACTCTGACTCTATTAGTACTTTCTTCGAAGTTGCTGACAGTGCTTTTTTCACATGACTTCAGTTTTTTCCTAACTGAGGGACTATAAGAACAAATAGCATTGCTTCTGTTTTATTGAGGAAGAGGGGAGACCTGTAGAGGTCACTGGATTTATCCAAGTGGCAAAGATATCTAGGCCACCAAAAAAGCTATGTTGAACCAACCGACTTCCCTTGCCTGAAGCAAAATTGCTATTTTGTGGAAGTATATTTTAGGGCTATTCCCTCAAGTTTCATCAAGGGAACAGCCTTATGAAACTCACTACTGCCTTGAAAATAGTGAGACACTGGCCACTAATAGCAGTCAGTATCCCCAGCCCAGGATTAAAAGCATAGCTTTGGAAGCACTTGGATTATTTCAGTTGTAATCCTATGTCTTACCTACTGTTTGAGTGACCTGGGCAAGTCACTTTTAACCTCTTTGAGCTATAGTTTTCTCACCTGAAAAATAGGGTAAATAATTCCCATTATGATGGGACTGTGATAAGAATGAAATAGGATAATGCATGTAGACATACTAAGTGACCCATAAATCATAAACATTATTAATGAGAAGTTCCCTGTAGGAAGCCCCACCTGAGAAATTTCTTTTAGAATATTATGTTGGGGTAAGTTTTGCTTCCCTAAAGAACTGCAGTCTTCTCTCAGGCACTATGAAATATGGAATGGATAAGGCTTTCTTTTCATTGGTTTACAAGTGCTAAAGCAAGTTTATTGTCTCCACTAGTTCAAACGCAACCTGCAGGTCTGGGTTCTGTGTTCTCCAGGTTTGACTGGCCTCATCAATCTCATATTCTCTCTTATTCTGGCTTTGTTTTTCTTTTTCTCCCCTGTATTTTCTATGAATGATGAGGATAAAATGAAACATGAAAGTGCCTAGCACTGAGTACATAGTAGATCACTCTTCCCTTTCAAATGTTTTTTTCTTGGGGCCCTCCAGGGTGGCTCAGTCAGTTAAGTGTCTGACTCTTGATTTCAGGCCAGATCATAAACTCAGGGCTGTGAGTTTGAGCCCTGTGTTCAGCTCTGTGCTGAGCATGGAACCTGCTTAGGATTCGCTCTCCCTCTCTCTCTCTCTGCCCCTCCACCCCGTCCCTGCTTTCTCTCTCTAAAAAAAAATAAAATGTTTTTTCTTTCTTCTTTCACCCTTGCTTTCTTTATACTTCCTACACTTTCTCTGCTAAGTAATATTTACTAATGAATTTATTCTTTCCCTGTTTTGTGATAAAGTCCTAGTCATATTTCTAAAAGCATCCTATAATTTAATTGGTAAATAATAATCGTTACTGGGATATCCCTGGTTAAAAGTAGTTAATGGTGGAGCACCTGGGTGGCTCAGTCAGTTGAGAATCCAACTGTTGGTTTCGGCTCAGTCATGATCTCAAGGTCATGAGATGGAGCACCCTATTGGGCGTCCATGCTCAGTGCAGAGTCTGCTTCAGATTCTGTCTCTCCCTCTCTCTCTGCTCCTCACCTCCACTCATGCACTGTCTCTCTTTCCTTCTCTCTCTCTTTCTTTTTCTCTCTCAAATAAATAAATCTTAAAAATAAAGCTAATGGTGCCTGCAGCAGACATTAACAGGCTGAACAAAGTGTGCCTACAACAAAAAGATGAGCAGACTTGAATGAAAAGGAAGTGAGTCCCCACATATTCTGACCGTGGCCTTCACTAAGTCACTGCATCTGTCTGAGCCTGCACCTGGCTCTGCAGAAGGAGGTGACCACCTATCATGATTGCCGTGTGGGTCTCAACCAATAAAACCATGTGTGTCCAAGGCTCTGGAAGCTGCATCACTTTATAATTGTTAATCTTTCTTATTGTTGCCACTGTTGCTACTAACAAAGCATTTCAATTTTACAAAGAGTGTCTGATGGCAAAGCCCAGAACTTTCTTTAATTTTATCAATATTTGGAATTTAAACATAGTTTTCGTATAGGTGCTACAGGTTCTAGGACACAATCTGTTGGTTTGGTTTCCTCATATTAGCTCTTCAGGGGAATAGATGGTCTGGGATAATCATGTCCTTCTCTAGATGGTAAAAATAAATCCATTAGGGACGTCCATAACTGTGGTATGACTATAAAGGAGTGCACACAAACATTCTAGAAACTTCTGAGTTGTTCACTGACACTTGTACAGGACACAACTCTGACCTACCCATTTACGTTAATTGCCCTTTTATGTAGCCTCATGGCTCCCTGTACCTCTTCTTCAAGCCCAATAGGGTAGTAGCAGTTTATATTTCTTTCTAATTCTTTGATTAATGCCTATATTTTATGCTAGACTGTGAGCTTCGTGAGGTCAGGTCTGTTTTGTTTTGTTTTGTTTTATTCCACCATTAGGTCCTTATACCTGGCAAAATGCATGACATATATTGGATATTCACTTCATCTGTTGGGTGGATGGATGGGTGGGCAGATGCATAGACAGACATTTAATCTCAAAGACAATGATGTCCAACATTATTATATGCTGCCTCCAACTCTGACTACCAATGATCCTGGGAGTCCCTGCCAGGGCTGTTGTGGGACAGAATCCAGCACCAGTGAAGAGAAACATAGGAGGCACTTGTCAGCTTAATGTAAAGGGAATCTCGCTTTCAGCCTTCACTGGGAAAGCCTGAAATGGGTAGCCCCAGAAGTAATCCAGCAGAAGGCTTTGTAGAAAGTGCTCAAGCATGGGCCAGAAAATCTTCAAGTCCCATGTCTTGGATTCTGTGATTCCATAAAACATGTTGCTTGTATGATGAATCCTTAACCAAGATATTACTGCTGCGCTCCAGCCTAGAATACTATGGATAGAAGAAGCTCATCCTAACAGCCAAGTCCCTATTTTGTCACTCTGTCCCTCAACCTCCCACTCACTATTTGTCAAGACATAGTACTGTTAATTAGACCAGAGAGTCCCTCCTCAAAACCGTTTGCAAAATAACTCTAAGTCACTAGAAATGCATATAAATTTCTCTTTCCTAATACTTCCTTCATAATTAGACACTGAGTCTTTCTTAAAGTAATTAGCACAATTCATCCATTACTTGCTAAAGAAATGTATCTATACAGCATAACACAGTTATGAGTAATTCTACTTATAAATATGGAATTGAGGATAGATCAGTAGCATACCCCCTTGGTTGGGTGGCTGTTACTATCAGATCGGTGACATGGTAAACCATAATATCTGAGTAATCCTCTGTTGTATGGGGGGGAGTAAGATCTGAAGTTCGCTGAGGGCCAGACTCTAGATACAATAAAACTGCCCAGAGCAGTCACAAGGTATTACAGAGACATGATCCTGGACTTTGTTGTTTTGGTTGATTGCTTAATGATGCATTTTCATCTGAGGCTTCCGAACCAGAACACGAGGCCCTCCTCTATAATCCCCACCCACCCTGCAGCCTCCTCCCCCACCAGTTCTGTACTATAGAAAGGTGTAGACCCAGACCAGCCACTCTGAACTACTCACCCCTCCTCAACCTGTCCATGCATGTCCATGCTTCTGTCTGTGCCTTTGCAGAAATGACCCTTCCCTCGTACAGGGTCAATCACTTCCTGTACATGCTGTGACCAAAGCTGGCTTCCTGCTGTGATTGTAGCCTTCTCCCAGCAGATCATGCATCCTCTGGACACGTCTTCACTGGACCATTTGCCCCTGCAACATACACTCAGCAACTCCGCATTGAAATGGAAGAGGAGAAAGATAATGAGTGCCTCCCGGCCAGTGCTTGTGTCATTTTGCCAGCCGGATGCACCTCTTGGCCTTCACCTGCAAAAATCCTAGTCATACTTTAAGATCTCAATCTAATCTCGTCTCCCCTGCCAATCTTTCTCACTGATAAGCCATTTACAGTCCATGTCATTCATTTAACATTTAGCATAAATAGCTTTGTCCTGTTGGTGTATTTCCATGTATAAATGTCTTAAACCCCAAATAGATGGTAATCTAGCCTAATCCTTCTTTTTGTATTATTTTGGGATACTTATTCACTGCCACTGAGTTGTGCACAGAGAAGCCCCTCCGTGAATATTTATGTATTGATCAAGCAATTCGTATTTTGTATCTCCCACAATGTCTGCCTCAGCACAAGATAAATAATTGCTGATCAGTTGATTGAGTTGGAAATGTAGCACTTCACCTACCACAAATCTTCTGTTTTGTAACCTGACTCATCCACCAAAGTGTCAACACGTTTGGGAAGCTGCCATGTAACAGTAGAGAGTTAAAGTTAGCTCTGTTGACTTTGGCTTGGCAGACTAAGCCAGGGAGAAAAATAAAACCTCTTCCAAATTTTCCACACAACCAAAAAGCACAGAGCTTTGGAAATCTGTGCAAATGAGCCATTACTCCAAGCTGGTTAGAAGTGTGTGAGGATGCTTTGAAAAACTATGGAATAGTTGACGAGAATTGTTTAAATGTGGTCAAACCTCGTTGTAGCTTTATGAGCAGGATATCATAAAAATTCATTTGTGCAAAATGCAGGGCAGCTTAGTAGCTAGGTTAACAAAATCAAAATGAACCATTTGGGAGGATGGAGACCAACCATGTTATACCCTTGCAACAGTCCTGCCACATGGATAGCAATAATTGGGGGGTGGGGGGTTGTTCTTGTCTTCTGTTTATTTGTTTTTAATATGAATGTGAATTCCCAACCTCCATTTCTAGTAATAGTGAACTAGGTTATTTGGGCCAACCCTCCTCAAATTTTTTTTATTTTAATAAAATATACATAAAATTGACCTTTTTCACCATTTTAAGTGTACAGTTCTGTGGCATTAGGCACATTCACACTTCTGTACAACTATCACCACCATCCATCTCCAGGTCTTCTTTATCTTCCCAGACCCAAACTCTATCCCCATTCAACACTAACTCCTCCTCCTCCCTCCCCCAGTCCCTGGTAACCACCCTTCAACTTCCTGTCTCTATGAGTTTTCACAACTCTAGGGACCTTATATAAGTGGAGTTCTATGTTTGACCTTTTGTGTCTGGCTTATCTCAGTTACTATGATGCCTTCAATTCCCTCTGTGTTGTAGCATGTATCCAAGTAGGGACCCATTTTTACAGATGGGGTGTTGAAGCTCAAATAATTCATCTGAGGTCTTTCGGTGTGGCCCAAAGTAGAGGCTCTGTAATCTTCAGTTACATAAATATTAATACCAATCAGTAATTCTAAGCCTAAACTATGCTAAACCCTTAACATGTATTATTTTCATGCAGTTTCTTCAAAAAACCCTATGAGTTCATTATCTGTATCTTGGAATGAGAACCTGAATCAGAGATTACGAACTGGCCCAAGATCCTCTAGCGGAGAACTCACGGCACTGGTTAGTCTCTGTCTTGGGCCTCTCCATAAAAGATTCTATTAGATGATTTCCCCAAAGCAATTATTTTCCTATATGCATGCATGTGGAAACCAAGAACATTGGCCCCACTCCCCAGGAGGTGTGAGCATGAACTCGTTCCTCCTGAGGAGCTTGGCATGAGACCCTCATTGGGAAGTACCAGGAGAAATTACAGGGATTGATGTGAATAAAACCCTGGGGGTGCTTTGAAACTTCCCTGAGGATTTGACAAGTGTTTGATATGAAAAAGCATTTCTTGCCGGCAAAATGTGTGTCTCTGAGGAGCTCTCAAGTTGCCAACATGCAAGCTGACTGGGAGCCGGGGTGGTAGGTGGGGGAGGCAGGTTTGAAAGCAACTCTACTCAAGCTGCACCCAGCAAGTCCCTTTTTCCCTGGCTCTGACTCTCCCTCCATCAAGGCCTGGATTGGAGTTGTCTTTCCCAAGGCAGTAACTGTCAGAGGAACCATCTGGTTTGGTTTCTTGTGACTGACTCCCAGGAACAGAAATCCCTCTGGGAAGAACCATAGCAGCAACAGCAGTGAGAGGCAACTCTGATGCTGGCTGCATAGGAACTGGGGGGAGGCCCTCGCTCCAAATGGTCTACCAGGGAGCCTTGGGCCTAAGACCTGCCATTCTGAGAATGAGAAAGGCAAACCTCTTAGTTCTGGAGAGTATGGGGTGGGAGTTGGGGGAGGGTAGTTTGTGAAGAGAGGCTAAAAGGTGTCCAGAGTGTCTATTACGATTCGAGGTCTACCTTCTACAGGAAGACTTTCTTAGTGGGCTCTTTGAAGCCATAATCCAACCCATTAAGCCAGCTTCCTTCCCTCTTGCTTTGATCACTAATATCACTGATGCACCGTGTGTCCACACGTCAGCCTGTCTGGAAGTTGACCCAGATCAGGGCCCCCTGCTCTTTCATTCCATCCAGGCTCACACATACTGCTCGCTGGCTGGCTCATTTCCTCCACATGTGCATTTACTCTAGAAACTCCTCTGTCCTCTGCACTAACTCTTGCAAAGTTAGACCCTGAAGGAGATTCGGGCCCATTCAGTCCAGGCCTCTCACTGGGGAGGCCACATAGACATTGCTGGGGCTTGACTGGGAGCTAGTCTCCTGCCTCCCACACCTTGTATGTTCACCACAGAAACGCTCACAACAAAGCGCCAGAGGGAAGAATCGTTTGCTGAAGGAGCATGTGAGGTGGAAGTGCAGCATGGCTGACCTCACATGGCAAGCACGAGGCCCCTCACGGCCTTGAGGGAAATGGTTCTCCATTGGGCTCCTCTCTGATGGCAGAAGGACCTTGGCAGACCACCGGTCCCTGGATGTGAGCTGGTTGGGTCGGGATTCTCCTCACTTGCTTACCTCTGTCCAGCTCAGTGCCTAGAGCATGCTGTTTGTGGACAGACTAAAGGAATCTGTGAGGAGACCAGCGATAACCCCTTGAAGCTCAAATGTTCTCAATCTCTGTTAAAAATTCAAGCTCCAGCCAGCAACCAACTCATTTTTGCCAGTATCCCAATGCAATGAAATCCCAACACCAAAAGGAATGTTCAGACTCTTTCTTCAAACTCCCTTTAGTGAGATTTGCCCTCTCAAACTCAGTCATGGGTCTTTTCACTTATTTTGCCGAGAAGTAGAAGCCAATCAAGTACATAAGAGAGAACTTGTGTTTACCCTGAAAACTACAATTGTCCATATAGTCTCGTCTCTCCTCCAGGGAAATTTTCTCGTCCCGAAGGTTGTGCCCGTGTGAGTCTGGAGGGCGGGCTGTGGCAGATTCCCGAGGCCCAGCCCGCTGGGTGGGGTGGAGGGTGGACAGGAGCTGCTGCCACAACCCCCGCCCCCCGTCCCAATCCCATGGTCTTCCCACAGCTCTCCGGATTCCCCACAGTTCCTTGGCTTTGCAGCCTGCCTTTTATATGCCTCCTTAAGCAGGAAAGGCCTTTATTAAAAACCATCTCTGTCCCAGGGCTTCTCAGTTATGCCTCATGTGTGGCTTGTGCCCTCCGTTAGTCACAGGGCAGAGATAGAAAGGAACACGGCTTACTCCATCTCATCCTTGAGCAGGAGGATTAAAGACATTACCCTTCTCAATAGCTTGCAAACCCTGTCGTTTCATAGGGGAAGCTGGGGTAGAAGGAAGAGGCTGGCGGTGGGACAGGAAGAGAGGAGGAATATGCTGGAGCACTGAGGCGTGGCACTTAATACTTGGGCTCTGAAAGCAAATTCCCTAGATTGTGTGTGTTTGTAATGAGGTGAAAGTTAACCACTTTTTTTTTTCTTTTAATGTTTATTCGGCAGAGAGAGATCACAAGTAGGCAGAGAGGCAGGCAGAGAGAGAGGAAAGCAGGCTGCTCACTGAGCAGAGAGCCCGATGCGGGGCTCGATCCCAGGACCCTGGGATCATGACCTGAGCTGAAGGCAGAGGCTTAACCCACTGAGCCACCCAGGCGCCCTGAAAGTTAACCACTTTTAAAGTGGGTGGTTCAGTGGCATTTAGTACATTCTCAATGTTAGGCAACCACACTACCTACCTAGTTCCAAAGCATTTCCTTCACCCCAGAAGAAAGCCTCGTACCCACTGTTCACCTTAAAATGGCCAGTGATCTTCCCAGCAAACAATGTGTTTATTTGGGAATAACAGAGAATTATAGTCCGGAACAAGCCAGCTATGACACAACCATAGGCAAGTCCCACAAATGAAAGAGAAGAAGGAGAAGTTGAGAGGGATAAATTTTTCCCATTCATCTTCTTCTTTATGAGGAAGAAGGAGGAGTTGAGAGGGGTCGTTTTGGAAAAAGTCCATTGGAGAGAAGTGAGAGTTTGGGGTGATGACGGTTTCTCACTAGCTGAGTTTTTCTGACCCGCAGGTGGTGGGTGTCTTGAAGGAGATGTGATGTAAATCTTTGCCTGTGGGGGCCTGTCACTGATGACTGTTTCCCGGCGAGACCCTTCTGCTGGGGTCTGTAATAACGGACATTCCTGTTGGAGTCTGTGGCTGTCATTTCTTCCTGTAACTGACATTCAGTGCAGGGGCTCCTCCTTCTAGGCTCCCCTTCTAGCCTCCCGGCCCCTTTACTAATTTATTAAGCAGTTTATGCCCATATTCCCTTCCCCCGCCCTCTGGAAACCACCAGTCTGCTTTCTGTCTGAATGAATTGCCCTCTTCCGGATGTTTCGTGGGGATGAAATGATGCGGTACGTGGTCTGCTGTGCCTGGCTTCTTTCACTCGGCCTGCTTTTGGGGGTTCATCCACACTGTAGCAGGTGTCAGCACCCCATTCCTTTAAGGACTGGCTCATACTCCGTGGTGTGGATATACCATATTTTGTTTATCCATTCATCCACGGATGGCCATATCCCGTTTGACTGTTGTAAGTGGAGCTGCTGTGAAAATTCTCATACAAGTGTTTGTTTGAACACCTGCTTTCAGTTCTTTTGGGTACATGCCTAGCAGTGGAGTGGCTGGGTCATAGGGTCATTCTCTGTTTAACGCTTTGAGGAACCACCAGAAGGTTTTCCACAGTGGCTCTACCATCGACATTCCTGCCATGATGCCTGGTTCCAAACCCAGCCCTGCACTTAGTGTTTGTTTCAAGTTGGGTGAGTTACGTGGCACTCCGTGCCTCAGTTTCCTTGTTAGTATAAACCAAGACAGTAATGCTTTGTACTCTGTGGGGTTTGGATGCTTCCAGGAGTGAACACCTCCAGAGGGCTTGGAATGGTGCCCAGCATGCAGGACTCACTACAGAAATGTTTCCTGCTGCTGTTACAGAGAGATAGTGAGGGCCATGGCAGATACAAGACTGAGAAGTTTCCGACTAAAAAGGTCCACATTGGGTGGTGCAAAAGAATCATGGGAGCTCTAATTTGCATACTTGGAGTTGGCACTGAGGGCGTCCCTCCTTCCAGAGAGTCTGTCTTCGTACCTACTCAGTGATAAGCCACAAGATCCCTCTGCTCTGTGACTCCGTGGTTCTTGGGGAGAGCCGGCTCCTCAGGGCTGAGGAAACTCATGACCAATACCAGCTCCACTTCTTCCAGTTCTCCAGCAAGCACAAGGAGGACAGGAGGGTGTCCCAACAACTAAAAGCTCCAAAAAGAAGTCCCTAGAAAACAGAGGACCACCTGGGTGGCTCAGTCGGTTAAGCATCTAACTTTTTTTTTTAAGATTTTATTTATTTATTTGAGAGAGAGACAGTGAGAGAGCATGAGCGAGGAGAAGGTCAGAGGGAGAGCAGACTCCCCGTGGAGCTGGGAGCCCGATGCGGAACTCGATCCCGGAACTCCGGGACCATGACCTGAGCCGAAGGCAGTCATCCAACCAACTGAGCCACCCAGGCGTCCTGAGCATCTAACTCTTGATTTCAGCTCAGGTTGTGATCTCAGGGTCAGGGAATCGAGACCCGCATCAGGCTCCACATTCCACGTAGAGTCTGCTTTCCCTCTCTCTCTGCTCCTACCCCGGCTCATGTGTGCTCGCACGTGTGCTCTCTCTCTCTTTCTCTCTCTTTCTCTCTCTCTCAAATAAATGAAATCTTCGAAAAAAAAAAGATTTCCTAGAAAACAAATAAAAGTAACTTCTCTCTCTCTCACCAGTAACGCAAGGAAAAGGCAAAGCTGGTAGATTTTCAGTTGAATCTACTGAATTACCACCAAATATTCTGCCAATTTTATTTCTCTCAATTTATAAAATTAATCCATATGTTTATGATTCATTTACACCTCACTCATCGAAATGTTTTCTAAAAGCTGTTTGAATCCCATGAATCCTGATGGGGGCCTTCTCCAAAGCACATAGAAGCAAGATGATAAATTTTTCCCATTTATCTTGGGTTGGAAATCTTGGCTTGTCAAGGGGCCATATTACCAACTCTTAAGCTAACTAAGAGAAGCCAGAGTGAACCGACGAGAACGTGTACTAACAGTTGCCAACAGGATCCTCCGGCCTCACCCTCGTATAGCACTTCAGAATCTGCAGAGTCCTGTCACTTTCTAGATAGGTCTCCACAACCGTTTGGAAAGCCTGGTGGAGTAAGGCGCTATGCTGTTAGCTCTTTCAACAGAGAAGGAACAGAGACCAGGAAAGGTGTGTTGAGGCCTGGAGATGGAGGGGCCAGTGCTATAGGACCCTGTGCTCAGAAGGGGCCTCTGTGTCCCTCCCGAAGGCAGGGAATTAGAAGGGCTGGCACAGGGTCCTCTTGCAGTGCTCAGCACACCCTCCCCCCACAAACACAGGAAACCATCGCACCCTTCCACGGTCCCCACGTCACTGACAATCCAGGCCCCCAGATCGTGAGGCCGCACTTGTTCTCATAAATGTTTGCCTCACCTTCAGGCTTCATAACTCCTCCACCCTCCTTCTTCCTTCTTAACTCATTGCTCCTCCTCCAGAACCTTCTATCTCTCAGACACTCAAGATGTTGCCGCGTCTTTTCTTGGTGACATCAGGTTGGAAGAAAAGCCTGTGTTCTGCACCTGGGGGAGGCCAGGCAGGGGCTTCCCACAGCCACCAGAAACCCAGTGCAGGAGGGCGCCGTTGGTCTGTCCTTCTGCAGTGGACAGTCTCTTAAGGGCCCCAGCAGGGCAGGCCTTGTCCTTCCAGCAGCACCGGGAGGCCGTCCGGTGTGTCTGCAGCACAGAGGCCTGCGGAGAAAGCCTCTCGTCCTCAGAGCATCTGTGGCTTGTCTCGTGCCTCCGTGGAGACCAAGTTTAGCAAAAGGCCCCACCACCTGGACCTTGGAAGCATGTCTGTCTGGCAGAATTGTATGCTTTCCGTGGCCTACAGGGGTGTGAAGAGAGTGATCTCTCTCAGCCTTCGGGGTCGGTCCCGGTCTTGGGACCCTCGTGTGCCTTCCACACATGATTGTTTCCTGTGCTGCCAGAAGGGTGGAGGCATACCGGCCTTGGCTCCCCACCCTGTCTGCTTCTCAGAGTCCCCTGGGGAGCCGACGGAAAACCCAGAAGCCAGGCCCTGCATCCCGCCTGCTGGATCACAATCTCCAGGGCTTGGAGACTTGTAAGAAGCGCCCTTTCCCCTGGGAACTTGAATGCTTCTGGGCCGGTGGGAAGCAGCTGTCTTGTTTGTTTAAGTCCGTGTTCCCCTAACACCACTGCCCACGCTGCACACAAGAGGTGCAGGCTGTTGCGGCGAGTGATGTCTCCCTACCACCTGGATCCCATCCTCGGCTCCGAACTGGGGTCGGCCTGCTCGGGGCCACCAGCACGGCTCCTGCAGGCAGCGGGCACGCCTGTCCCTCACTCACCTGCCTTTCTGTTTCGCTCCCCAGGACGCACAAGACCAGCCACTGCTACCGCATCACGTACCGCCACATGGAGCGGACCCTGTCCCAGAGAGAGGTCCGGCACGTGCACCAGGCGGTGCAGGAGGCCACGGTGCAGCTGCTGGGCGTGGAGGGCAGGTTTTGAGGCCGCTGCCGGACCAGGCCGTCGCCGCTCGGGGCTCCAGGGATTTGCGGAGAGAAAAGGCTACTGTTTGTGGACGGGGGCATCCGTCATGTTTTGATAAGTGGGTCAGTGTTGGGACTTTCAGAAAATAAAGGATCGCTCCTGAGAAGCTGTTGACATGGCATTTGTCTTTTATTTGAGCAAAGAGGGAAAAAAGAAGCGATACTATAAGAGATCCCTCCTCTTCCTTGAAGAAATGCTTTGCCCGTTGGCGCTCAGTGTGGTTAATTGGTCCCTAGGTTCCATTAAAGTATAAAGACCAGGCGTGATTTCTTTCCTGTCAGGCTCTCCACCCTTGTAATGAGTGAAGACACAAAGAGACATCAGAAACTCCAGACACCAGAAGATTGTTTGAGTCTGCTTCCATGCTTGCTTTCTTCTCTTCATTTTCTGCTTTGCAAAGGGCAGGCTTCACACAGGGCACTAATGAAATGCCAGGGCCCCCCTCAAAAGTGAAGGCAGTCACGTGTCTCAGTGGGGCAGGATAGTTCTTGTTTTTCATAAACCCGTGGCTTGGAGCCAGGCCTCTTGCCCCAGGGCTTGGGCTCAGCTCCCTTCTGGCCCAGCAGCGAGGAAGGAAAGGAGCAAGAGCCACCCCAGAGGCTGGGAGGCCCACAGGAACCCTGTCCTTGAACCCCTGCAAGTTTTATTGCCTCACAGAAGGCCCGTGCTTCCGGAAACGACCTTTAAGGAAGAATATGGGGCTTTGATGCCCCCCCTTTCCATCCCAGGCACTTTGTAGTCTGCCAGCCTCACTCCTGACCATTTTTAATAATCAAATTCCATCCCCGGCACGATGCTAGAGGCTGATGGAGGACTGCAAGGGCTGGGATAAATATTTGATGAGGGGTGGCCATTATCAGCTAGGGCGTGGGGGGGTGGGCAGCTGCTCTCAAAGGGAAGGAATGGGCTTTCATGTCATTCTACCTTGTTATTCATTTGTACTTTTCCTTTGGATTTTCGAGGAATTAAGGAAACAAAACCCCAACTCCTGCACCCAGGCTTGGAATCAAACTGCTGTCCCAGGTCCTGGGGCCGCCTGGATGCAGTTCCTTAAGTGGCTAGATCTGAGTGGGAAGGCACAGTATGATTCGTAATGTCTTCTTCAGTAGCGTTTGCTAGCAGACTGTTTCTGCTCCAGCCTCGGGCTGCATTTCCAGAGGTCGTTTTCATCCCCAAGACCAGTTAGGCATTGATTAATATTCTCCAATAAAACAAGTTAGGTGGGTAATACCCAGACAATCAGGGTGCTGCCCCCTCCCCCAGCCTTGAGCCAGAGTAAAGACTTGTCAGATCCTGTGCTTGGTCCAAACCCTCTGCCCGGGCCTGGAGAAGTGACATTCAGAAGGCTTCACAGAGGGCTGTTCTGAATGTCCCTCTCAATACACTATAAGGTATATTAGTTATCTAAATTGTGCAAAGGAGACACTGAGACCTAAAGAAATCACAGGACTTGACCAGGATGACACCCAGGAGGTGGCTGGCCTCACGCTCAAGCCTACTGCGTCCAGATTAGTAACCTCCATCTAAACAGATGTTGGTTGGTGGTGGGGTCTGTGCCTCCCTCCCTCCGGCTCCTTGGGCCTCGGTTCCGTTTGGAGAACTCCAGCTGCGTGGGCTCCACTCCAGCGGTCTGGCACTCACGCCTAACTGCCCCACCAGAGCCCAGGGAGCAGCCAGCTCTTGACTTTCCGTGTGGCTCCCACCGGGGAACATGTAACGAGAAAGGAAACAATAAGAAAAGCCATTTAAGCCGTAAGATGAATAGCACTTTGCAGCTCAAGAACAGGGAACTCTGTATAAAGTCAAGCATGGTGACTAACACCAGCACCAGCACCATGAGCCTCTGGGGTGCTTGGGTCCCTCCTTTGTATAGTAGGAGTAACAATAGCACGTTCCCGGAGAGTGCTCGCGAGGGCCTGATGAGACGTCTCGTGCGCTCCACTTCGCGTAGAACCTGGAGCCTAACGAGGCAGCCGTAAATGATACCTGCTCTGATCATTATTCAGGTGGGAAGAGGTAGAACTGTGCAATGTTCGAATGGGAACAGATCCTGGAGGGGGGCGTCTGGGTAGCTCAGTCACTTGGGCGTCCGACTCTTGGTTTCAGCTCAGGTCATGCTCTCGGGGTCATGGGATTGAGCCCAAGGCCGTGGGATCAAGCCCCGCTTTGGACTCCACGCTCAGTGGGGAGTCTGCTTGGGATTCTTTCCTTCTCCCTCTAGCCCACCCCACTTTTCCTCTCAAATAAATAAATCTTTTTAAAAAAAACAAAAACCAGAGAGCAGCCATATCTCTCCCTAGACGAGTGTATATGTGAGGACACTAGATGGTCAAGAGGACGTACCCAGGGGCATAGCTAATTACCATAGAGCTAGGCCTAGAACCAGACTTTCCAGAGCCATTTTCCCCAATACCATACCGAATCTGACATCTTAGCACATCTTCAGGTGTAAGGCCCATGAAAATCCTTGACACTCATAAGGGTCGGGAAGGCTCAGGCTAAGGTTGCAGCCATGTCCTGGAGCTGAGGACCCAGTACCTTTGCAGCCCACACATCACAGATGCCAGCCGGACAGAGGTCAGCAGTCTCTGGCTACTCTGAAGTTCATGGAGATAAATTCTGTGACCAGCTGCAGCCTTAGGGAGCAGCCTTGTGGGCTCCACAGACATTCGTCCCTTTGTCCCCTCCCCACTCTTTCCTCTTCCTGCTGGTGACCCCCTGCTGACCTGATTCCCCAGCAGCCTGTCATTCTTGGAATCAACCAGTCACCCCAACGCTGGCCCAATGCACCCGACCATGGGCTGGTGGGCTGGCAGACAAGAAACGAGAAAGGGAACCCAAAGAACACGTGGCAGCTTCCAAATGGCCACACACTGACTCTGCTTAACGAGACACCACAGTGGACACACTGTGTCCTCCATCCTCGTGCCTGCCAGGAGTCTGCCAGTCTTCCCACTGACCACCGTCACTCAAACAGCACTTGCGGGCCACTGGCCAGGGCCATGGGCCCCTCCCCATCTGCAGGACAGGTACATATTTTTCCGGTGGCGGGAGGGGGCGTAACAATGGTGGTGGAGTTGACGGGGCTAACGTTGCGGTCTTCCGGGCATGATGTTCCACCTTTGTTTGGCCATTTAGAGTGGGGGCTTCTGTTCGTACAACAGATGGGGCCACAGAAAGAGAAACCAAGTCCTTCCTTCATGGAGTTCACATGCATCCTCTCATTCCATCCGCACCAGCTCCCGTGGCTCATCCCATTACCGTCTCAACTCCACGGGCGAGATTAACCAGATTAACCGTGTGCAGGGACATGCGCTGGAGAAGGTAGGGCCTCCTGACTCCCAGGCCTGTGCTCGTAACGTTGCCTCCCACTCCTCCCTGTGCATCTGCCCAGGCCCTGGGATGCTGATAGGGTGGGGAATCCCTTCTGAACCCAGGTAGAAGCAACGAGCCACCATTGTGGAGACATTGCCGGCAGGGGCTTCAAGCTTCAGGACAGTGACAGCAGCCAGAGACAAGCCACAGGACCTCTCAGTGAGGGGCTAGGGCCTTTGATGTAGACCCTCAGGACCAGCCACGAGTTCTATGTCAAAACTGCTAGAAGCCCCTTTCTATCCCCTGACGCTCAAAGCCTCCAATAGAATTTACACTTGTAGTCATAGCTGCTTCTGGATAGCAGATCAGACTCAAGGTCATTGTTTGAGCTGAAAAGGTCAGCTCCTGAGTGACAGAGGAGAACCCCAAACTAAAAAATCTAGGACCCTGTGAGAGCAATCCACGCTCCTAGGAGGGTGTCCTAGCATCGGGGGTGGGGCGGTGGGGCAGCGGGATGGGAGGTAATGTGGTTATTTCTAACCTCAAGGTCACATTGATTCAGAGATTTCTGGGTGGCTTCTGTACCCAGAAATGCTATATTGCTTTAAAAGCAATCAATGGCAACCAGAAAGCCAGTGACCTATTCAAGGGCAGGAGCTCAAGGCAGATTTCCTGTGATGTTGACCGGACCACCCTGCTCTGGGACTTTTTCTCTCCCATCCCTAAGCCCTGTGGCTGTTCCCAGGAGGAGAGCAGTGCAGGGTTGCTCCACCAGGTAAGGGCCAAGCCCGAGGCTGGGGTCTAGGTCTAAACCCAGCTCTGCCCCAGACGGGTCACTGGGCATCCCTAAGACTTACTTTCCACGGCACTAACACGGAGGTGACAGTCCCCGCCCTTCTTACTGCAGATGGAGTAGGAAATGCACAGCTCAGCAACCAGTAAGAAAACTGGGTATAAAATTCAGTATTTCCTGTTAGCCTCAGGACCACTCTGAAAGTCATCACAGTCTGTCTGCTAAGGAGTTGAAGACCGCAAACTCAAGGCCAGGATCAGGGTCCTCTAGTGAGCAAGTAACAGCTGGAATTTAAGGCCATGTTTCCGGAGGACGAATGCGCATGACCTTTCCACTGTGCCATTGTCTGCCAAGCACAGAAGAAGGACAAGAACACTGAGACAGCACACGGCTTCCTGCAGCTGCAGCTATAAAACGTGGAGTATCCTCTGTAGCCTTCTCTCTCAAAATGAAGTCGTGTGTGTGTGTGTGTATTTCCCTGTGGTGCATACAAGCCTTATAGAGGGCTTGGCGTTCTCACGAATCAAATGATGGAAGGGATGCCAGGCACTGAGTAATAAAGGCAGGCATTTTAGATGGGTTACATGACAGGGATCGATCCAGAATGAAAATTAGGGTGTTACACTCTAGAGCAGTGCTCCCCAGCCCCCGATCCCTGCCACACCCTTGGCGGGTCTGGCGCCGGACGCAGGTGCACCCAGGTTTGCATACAGATCGAGGCTCACGGGCGAGACAGCGGCACCTCGTCCTTCCTGGCTGAGAAAGGATTTCGGAATGCAAGTGTGTGAGCTTGACATTTTATATGTCAAGAGAATCTATTTTTAACATCTTCTAACCTAGCAAGAGTGAATTATTTGAAGCCATCTATACTTTATTAGTAATAAGAAATAACTCGGGTGCCCCAGCAACTCCAGGGGGAAAGAAAAGTCTTTTCAACCGTAATAGCTGGTTATCCACATAAGACAAAAAGAGGAGAATCTCAACCTCTACTTCACACCACACACAAAAAATAATTCAAGATGGAGCGTAGACCTAAATATGAAATCCAGAACTTGTCAGGCTTTAGGAAGAAAACATAAGGGACAGTCCCTGTGACCTTGAATGGGCAAAGATTTCTTAGAAAGGACACAGAAGGAACTAGTAAAGAGAAAAATGACAAATTGGACTTTTTCAAGATTTAAAACTCCTACTCTTTGAAACACATCATTAAGAAAATAAATAGGCAAACAGCAGACTGTGAGGAAATATTTACAACCTGTGTTTCACAAAGACCTAAGATCCAGAATACACAAATTGTTCCTACAATTCAATAATAATTAAAAAAAAAAAACCCTTTGAACAAAATGGGTGAAGACTTGAACAAACACTTCACAAAGAGAAGATTTATAAATGGCCAAGGAGATGAAAAGGTGCTCAGCCCTCTCAGCCGTCAGGAAATGGATTTCTGAAGTCACGGATCAGACAGAACTAATCCACAGTGGCAAACGCAGATAGATCAGAGGTGGCCTGGGCCTGGGACGTGATTGACTGAAAGGGGCACACGAGGCATTTTTAGGAGATGGAAATATTCTCTATCTTGAGAGGAGGGCAGTAACGCGGACTAATGCATTTGTCAAAATTCATCAAACCATCCACTTGAAGATCTATGCCTTTTGCAGTATGTAAATTATAGATGTACAAAAACAAAGAGAAAAATTATTATGCTGCATGTCACGACCATATGAATACCGTGACTTGGAAGCAGAGGAAGCCTCAGATTCTGGAACAGATGGGCAGAGAAGATTCTAGAAGGACACTGGGGGCAAGATCACCCCAGAGTCCATGGTGCATCTGGGTGTGCAGCGAGCTCTCTGCAGGAGGCTGGCAGCACGTGCAGGCGAAGGTGGAGGAGCAGAGGTGCAAGCCCTGGCCTGCCCAGGACACAGGTATGAAATGAAAGGGCCCTCGGTGCTGTCTTCGGAGTGGGGGGGTGCATGCAGGGGACTGGCCAGTGGACTCAGTGGCACAGAGCAGAGGGAAAAGGGGACCCGAGGGCTGCTGGTAGAACCTCTGGTTTAGCCACGTAGCTGCTCCCCAAAGTCCTTGGACCTGGAGCAGCATGGTGATGTGAGCCACGCTGCCCCCCTGCTCCAGCTGGGACGTGGAGCTTATAACAAAAACGTCCTGAGCCCACCTTCCACCCGGTGGGAATCCCCCAGGGTGACAGGGAAGCCAGACATGCCCGCCTCAAGCATCAGAGCTGAGCTGTGGCTTGGCCGCTGAGTAGCTGGGTGACCCTGAGGACTTCCCGAGCCTCCTGACTCAGTTTCCCCATTTTACAAATGGGAATGCTGATCATACTCATTGCATTGTGATGGGGGTTAAATGAACTAAGGCATGAGAGGCTCTTAGTTTTCTGCACAGCAAGCAAGTATAGCTATAGTGGTATTTTTCCTAAGCCCACGTTGGGAAAATGTTCTAAATTTTTCCAAAACTGTCCTGGGGGCCTGTATCAACTTCCCAGGGCTACCCTAAGTGATGGTTAGTTACGTGATGGTTGCTCAATGCTGTGAATGTCCTAAAATCCACTGCAGTGTATGCTTTGGAAGGGTAAATTTTATGGCATGTGAATGGTTTCTCAATAAACCTGTCTTTTTAAAAAAAATGTCAAGAATGTTCACATCTAATAAGAAAATGTTATAAATACATATATACCGTATGCCCCAGAGATTGCGTCCCTAAAGTATCTCCCGAGAGCAATGAAAAGAGGGATCTTACTGAGTTAGGGCTGATGTGGAAATGGGCAGAAGTGACGGGCCTCCGTGGCAGCTGGGAGTCCTCTCTGTCTTCCACTCCCTCCCTGGGGTCTGGCTGCAGGGAGTCCCGCCGGCAGCTCAGCATAAGCCTTGGAGGGGATTTGCCCACACATCCGGAATAGGGCTGCTGTTTTCCAGTGCCCGTGGACTTTGCAGCCTTCCGCCCCTCCCCAGGGTAGAAGGGGTGGCACTTGACCTCCTCAGAAAGACTCAGGGGGCCAGCCCCTTAATAATGTGATGTGGGCCCCCTGAAGCATGGGCGTCGCCCAGGAGCCTGTTAGGAATGCAGAGTCCCAGGCCCCTCCCCAGACCCACAAAATCAGAATCCGCATGTAACCAGATCCCAGGTGACTGGTGTGAGTGCTAGATCTCAAGAAGCTTTGGGCTAGAGCAATGAGCTCCCTTCAGAGCATGAAAAACTGAACTCATTATTAGGGCTTAACCAGGTTGCAAAGGGAGCGCGGAAGAAAATTCCACCTCTCCGATCCTTGACGGCCTCTGTTGTGAGTGGCATTGTATCTAATCAAAAAGGAGATGTTGAAGCCCTAACCCTCAGTTCCTGCAGCGTGTAGCCTTATTTAGAGACAGGGTAATTGGTGATAAACTCATTAAGATGAGGTCATACTGGGATAGAGTGGGCCCCGATCCAGGAGGCCCAGTATTCCTATAGAGGATGGCCAACTGAGAGGGGGAGGAGTCAAGATGGTGGAGAAGTAGCAGGCTAAGACTACATCAGGTAGCAGGATATCAGCTCGATAGCTTACCTAAACATTGCAAACACCTACAAATCCAACAGGAGATCGAAGAGGAGAACAGCAATTCTAGAAACAGAAAATCAACCACTTTCTAAAAGGTAGGACTGGCGGAGAAGTGAATCCAAAATGACAGGAAGGTAGACCGCGGGGGGGAGGGGCCAGCTCCCTGCAAGCAGCAGAGCAACAGAGCACAAAATCAGGACTTTTAAGTCTGTTCCACTGAGGGACATTGCTCCAGAGGCTAAACCGGGGTGAAGCCCACGTGGGGTCAGCATGGCCCCAGGTCCCACAGGGTCACAGAAGGATCGGGGCTGTTGGAGTGTCACAGAGCTCGCAGGCATTAGAACGGGGAAGCCGGCTACAGAGACAGAGCCGAGGACTGAGCTCTCAGCTCGGGGTTACCTTGAACCAGTCGCAGGCTGGGTGAGCTCAGAGCATGGCTGGAGGCTGGGGATACGGGAGTGATTGGGTGCTGTTCTCTGGGGGCCCATTGAGGAGTGGGGCCCCAGGCTCTCGCCTCCTCCAGGCCGGAGACTGGGAAGCCGCCATTTTCATTCCCGTCCTCCAGAACTCTACGGAAAGCATTCAGGGAACAAGAGCTCCCGAAAGCGAACCCGAGCGGATTACTTAGTCCGGCCCCCAATAAGGGCGGTGCAATTCCGCCTCGGGCAAAGACACTTGAGAGTCACTACAACAGGCCCCTCCCCCAGAAGATCAACAAAAAATCCAGCCAGGACGAAGTTCATCTACCAAGGAAAGCAGGTTCAATACCTAGGACAGCAGCGGAATTCCAGAGGAGGAGAAAGCAAAGCACGGAACTCATGGCTTTCTCCCCACGATTCTTTAGTCTTGCGTATAATTCAAATTTTTTTTTCAATTTTTTTTCTCTTTTTTCTTCTTCTGCTAAACTTTTTTTAAACTTTAACCCTTTTCTTTTTTAACGTTTTTTGACTAGTTTATCTAAAATATATATTTTTTCTTTCTTTTTTATATTTTTTCTTTATTTCTTTTATTTTTTTAAATTTTTTCTTTTTTTTTCTGAACCTCTTTTTATCCCCTTTCTCCCCCCGCACAATTTGGGGTCTCTTCTGATTTGGTTAAAGTGCATATTTCTGGGGTCTTTACCACCCTTTTAGTATTTTATTTGCTCCTTCATATCCTCTTATCTGGACAAAATGACAAGGCGGAAAAATTCACCACATAAAAAAGAACAAGAGGCAGTACCAAAGGCTAGGGACCTAATAAACACAGACATTGGTAATATGTCAGATCTAGAGTTCAGAATGACGATTCTGAAGGTTCTAGCCAGGCTTGAAAAAGGCATGGAAGATATTGGAGAAAGCTCTCTGGAGATATAAAAGCCCTTTCTGGAGAAATAAAAGAACTAAAATCTAACCAAGTTGAAATAAAAAAAGCTATTAATGAGGTGCAATAAAAAATGGAGGCTCTCACTGCTAGGATAAATGAGGCAGAAGAAAGAATTAGTGATATAGAAGACCAAATGACAGAGAATAAAGAAGCCGAGCAAAAGAGGGACAAACAGCTACTGGACCACGAGGGGAGAATTCGAGAGATAAGTGACACCATAAGATGAAACAAAATTAGAATAATTGGGATTCCAGAAGAAGAAGAAAGAGAGAGGGGAGCAGAAGGTCTATTGGAGAGAATTATTGGAGAGAATTTCCCTAATATGGTAAAGGGAACAAGCATCAAAATCCAGGAAGTGCAGAGAACCCCCTCAAAATTAACAAGAATAGGTCCACACCCCATCACCTAATAGTAAAATTTACAAGTCTTAGTGACAAAGAGAAAATCCTGAAAGCAGCCCAGGAAAAGAAGTCTGTAACATACAATGGTAAAAATATTAGATTGGCAGCAGGCTTAGCCACAGAGACCTGGCAGGCCAAAAAGAGCTGGCATGATATATTTAGAGCAGTAAACGAGAAAAACATGCAGCCAAGAATACTCTATCCAGCTAGGCTATCATTGAAAGTAGAAGGAGAGATAAAAAGCTTCCAGGACAAACAAAAACTGAAAGAATTTGCAAACACCAAACCAGCTCTACAGGAAATATTGAAAGGGGTCCTCTAAGCAAAGAGAGAGCCTAAAAGTAGTAGATCAGAAAGGTACAGAGACAATCTACAGTAACAGTCACCTTACAGGCAATATAATGGCGCTAAATTCATATCTCTCAATAGTTACCCTGAATGTTAACGGGCTAAATGCCCCAATCAAAAGACACAGGGTATCAGAATGGATAAAAAAACAAAACCCATCTATATGTTGCCTACAAGAAACTCATTTTAGACGCGAAGACACTTCCAGATTTAAAGTGAGGGGGTGGAAAACAATTTACCATGCTAATGGGCATCAGAAGAAAGCTGGGGTGGCAATCCTTCTATCAGATCAATTAGATTTTAAGCCAAAGACTATAATAAGAGATGAGGAAGGACACTATATCCTACTCAAAGGGTCTGTCCAACAAGAAGATCTAACCATTTTAAATATCTATGCCCCTAACGTGGGAGCAGCCAACTATATCAACCAATTAATAACAAAATCAAAGAAACACATCAATAATAATACAATAATAGTAAGGGACTTTAACACTCCCCTCACGGAAATGGACAGATCATCCAAGCAAAAGATCAACAAGGAAATAAAGGCCTTCAATGACACACTGGACCAGATGGACATCACAGATATATTCAGAACATTTCATCCCAAAGCAACAGAATACACATTCTTCTCTAGTGCACATGGAACCTTCTCCAGAATAGATCACATCCTGGGTCACAAATCAGGTCTCAACCGGTATCAAAAGATTGGGATCATTCCCTGCATATTTTCAGACCACAATGCTCTGAAGCTAGAACTCAATCACAAGAGGAAAGCTGGAAAGAACCCAAATACATGGAGACTAAACAGCATCCTTCTAAAGAATGAATGGGTCAACCAGGAAATTAAAGAAGAATTGAAAAAATTCATGGAAACAAATGATAATGAAAACACAACGGTTCAAAATCTGTGGGACACAGCAAAAGCCGTCCTGAGAGGAAAATATATAGTGGTACAAGCCTTTCTCAAGAAACAAGAAAGGTCTCAAGTACACAACATAACCCTACACCCTACATAACAAGGGTTATGGACCTTGGGGAGGGTATGTGCTACGGTGAGTGCTGTGAAGTGTGTAAACCTGGCAATTCACAGACCTGTACCCCTGGGGATAAAAATACATTATATGTTTATAAGAAAAATAAGAAATAAATAAAAAAATTAAAAAAAAAAAGATGGCCACCTGAGGAGAGAGACACACTGGGAGAATGCCACATGACATGTGCCAGTACAGGCATAGATTGAAGTTATGTAGCCCTAAACCAAGGAACACCAAAGATGGCTGCCAAACCACCGGAAACCAGGAAGAGGCAAGGGATGACTCTAGAGGCAACACCTCGCATGTCTGGTCTCTGGAACTGTGAGCAAGTAGACTTCTGGTGTTTAAGCTTGCCAGTCTGAGGTACTCAGGGCATCCCTGGGAAGCTAATACAGGCCCCAAGACAGTGGGACCGCCCCTCCTTCCCATTAGGACTCTGAGAAGAGGGTCACATCACAGTTAACCCCCCGCCTCTGCCTGGGATGGGAGCTAGGAAACTAGGGGCTGTGCTTTCTTTAGGTGGAGACAGGCCTTTAATAGGAAGAGCAGCTTTCAAAAGCTCTTCCCATGCGAGGTGAGTCTTCTGGATCCTCCAAGAATCCGCCCTGCATTGGGAAGAGAGCAGCAAGAATCTAAGACTCTGACTCAGGGTCCAGCGGCAGGCGGCAGGGGGCTGGCTGTGCTTCTGGACGGCCGCTTTCCCCGTGGCCCCAGCCAGGTACCACTTCCCTACGTCTACCTAGCCAGAGGGGGGCCTGCCTGTTTCAAGGGAGGTCAAGGGATCCTCAGTACCATCTTTCACCCGGTGTCATTTGCCCTTCCCCACAAAGCCTTTGCACCAGGCCAGTGGCCAGAACTCCCTCCCAGCTTCCCTCCATGCCTGCTCCTTTTCCTTCTTTTCCTTTCTCCCCCTCCCACGTCTCCTCTTCCGCTCCCCCCATCCACCTGCCCCCCGCCCAGCACACCTAGAGAAGGCAACTCTGGCCTGTGTGAATTCAGCCCTCGACGATGGCCATGCACCTGTGGCCCCCGCCAGAGGGAGGAACATTGGCTTCTGCTCACCTGCTCACCCTCTTTGATGAGGGAAGCTGTGCCTGGCAAATCACCACTCCCTGGCGAGGGCAGCTGCTAATTCTCCTGTCACTGTGCATTAATCACCTTCATGTCCAGGCTGGGCACAGGCAGCAGAGCCTCTTAATAGCAGAGGGAGAACCAGCTCTCTGAGCTTCTCTGCCCCTGTACAGACGAGCCACCAGCAGGACCCCGGTGGAGGTGGAGCTAAGCAGCTCTGGCCTCCGTGCCTCACGCCCCGGGGCTGGCCGGCTCTGATGTGGTTACGCTGTGCTGTTCCACTCAGCGCCCAAAGCCCCCAGGTGACCTGCCTTCTCTGGGCCAACCCCTCTGGCAGGCTCTGAATGGTATTCACTGTTGATTCCACCCAGACCAGTGCAGTCTGTTCATTTCTGGAGCTTATGCTGTGTGGGCCTCCCGGCTGGAAATACACTGTTCACTAGGGTTGCCTAAAGCACATTCTCACGATTAGGAGGATAATGCAGGCAGTTCACCAAAGTGGTCAGGAGCTTGGGCTTTGGAATCAGGCGGATCCAAGTCGAAATGGGAGGTCCTTGAGCACAATGACTCTTAACCTCATGGACCACGGCTGCGGGATGCGATGCTAAACTGTTGTGAGGATTAAGTGACACAGTGCATGGGAAAGCAACTAGTGTGGGAGCTGGTGAGCAGACAATGAAAGAAAGAAAGGAAATCTGGTTGTGGGGTCAGAGAGGACCACAATCCTAACTGGAGGGCTTGTGAAGTCTGGGAAGTTTCTGGAGACAGTGTTGCACTTGGAGGTATCCCAAAAGGTCTGGACCCAAAGAAACCTTAGCAATCATTTGTTTAGTGGCCCCATTTTAGAGATGAATTGCCGAGGCCCAGAGAAGTCAAATGACTTGCTATACTGTCTGGATGGTTTCAGTGATCAGATATCAGAATACCCAATCTGGACCGGCTCACATGATTATCTCGGAGAGCGAGAAGCCTGCAGGACACAGCCAATTCGGCGGTCTGATGCTGTCACTGAGACCCCAGGCTCTTCTCATCTTTGTATTCTGCCAATTGTAGCAGATGACAGTGTCATCAACCAGCCTCTCTCCAAATGACCTCCAAAAGTAGGAATGAAGATGGCAAAGGGTCTTAGTTTCTCTTCAGAAATTTCTTTTTAGCATAGGGAACACATTTCATGTCTTCCCTCAAGTCTCAATAGCCAGGATTGGTTCACATGCCCACACTCTAACATCAAGGCAACTGGGAAAGGAAGTATCTAGCATTTCCACCCTCTATGGCAGGAAAAAATCTCTACCAGAGAAAGGAAAGGGAGTGGGGAATGTTATTTTATAGGAAACCAACAATGTCTCCCAGACTGGTCCAGTACCATTCAGCTACTTGGCAACCAGAAACTACAGGGACTAGAACGGAACCCATTTCTCTGGATGGCAGGTCCAGGGGTGCTTCTAGATCTCTCCTGTAAGATATCTTGCTGCCTCTTTGCTGAGCAGGGCCTTAAAAATAGAACGTGATGAAAAACAGAGGGAAGAACACCTTGTCCCAGGCCAGGGGACTAGTTAAGCTGAAACTTGGAGTCCAGACTCCGAACAGACTGTGTTTAGAGGCCAGACCAGGCAGGGTCAGGCTGTGGAGTGTGGAGTTCAGCCTGGTTATGCTTCGACTGAGAGCTTGGCGCCGTTCCCATGGGCTACCCCCAGAACTTTCTGCCCATGAGGGGGCCAACAACCGTTTGCAGATTAGTGAGTCACAGACATTGGCGTTCACAGCAAGAAAGCTGGCCCTGCAGAACTGACTCTTCATGAAGTGTGTTCTCTCATGGCCCATGCTTTATCTTCTAGCATTCTCGAGCTCTTTACAAATGTTCGTTTATTTAAGTCCATAACTCATGGCTAGGCAGATGGCTAATATTCTTTCTAGCAATGAGACTATTCGCTACTAAGACAAGTAGAGGGACTGGCTCAAAATCACACAGAAAACGGTGTTCTGATCCATGGAGGCTGACTGTATTTGTTGTCAGGGACAGTGTGTATCACCAGAAATCAAATTGCTAAGCCTTTGGCTGCTTTTTTTTTTTTTTTAAAGATTTTATTTATTTGTCAGAGAGAGGAGCGAGAGTGAGCACAAGCAGACAGAGTGGCAGGCAGAGGCAGAGGGAGAAGCAGGTTCCCCGCCGAGCAAGGAGCCCAATGTGGGAGTCGATCCCAGGACGCTGGGATCATGACCTGAGCCGAAGGCGGCTGCTTAACCAACTGAGTCACCCAGGCATCCCCCTTGGCTGCTTTCTTAAGTTAAATGTCAAGATAGCAATTGTGGTTGACCCTAAGTCTTGGGGGCAGGGAGCAGCCAGGTGCAGGCAGGGCAGTTGCATGTGGCTCCTGGTGACGGGGCCCTGGTGTTAAGAAGGATGGTGAGAAATGCACCAGAGAGGGCATGTGTCATGGCTGCGGGCCAAGAGCAGGAGAACATACTCACAATTAGGGAAGATGGCCAGGGAAGGAGGAGGGGGTGGCCGGGAGGAGCTGGGCGGTGATCCCCATGGGAGACAGCAGAGGGGTGGAGAGGGTTGACAGAGAGCAGAGATGGGAACGAGAGATAAAGACCTGGAGCTGACTGGGTGAGCTAGAACAACAGGAGAAGAGCGGCGTCCACCACAGACATGGAGGACACAGCCAGGGAATGGTCTAGAGAGAGGAGGGGCTGTCCTTTGCCTTCAGGTTTTCTCAGTATAGGATCTCTTGGCTCTGACCATGCTGAGATCCTGGGGGAGGCCAGGCTCCGGGTCTGGCTTCTCTGAGAGGTCAGACCGTGCTGTGGCATCTAGAAGAAATGAATTCTCTCACTCTTCATTGCCTCATTCCCTTGTCAGGGTCAGAACGAAAGTTCCCCAGTGAGCCACCTCTCATGATAGACAGAGACTGAAGGCCTCATGACGGAAGGATCCATCATTTCCACGAGGCCTGACTGTCAGTGGCAAATGCAGGCCAGATCCAGAGCCCCAGGACTGGCCTAGGATACTTCCCTACCAGGCCAATGCGTTCATGGATTTTTTTTTTTTTTTAACCACCAAGAAACTCATTTGTGACCTTTCTCCCCAAGGGCCCCATGTTTTAAGAGATTTTCATCTACCAAACAACTGTGTTTATCAAGTAATAATTTATTCATTTTCCCATTTTTTAAAATTAATCAAAAATAGACATAACTGCCGGCCAGAGTCTCTGATCAGCAGGAGAGAACCCTTATTACCACCCCGGCTTCATTTAATTCCTGCCAAAAGCAAAGAAACTTGACATTTTAGGTAGCCTGAATAGCCTCGTGGTGGGAAAGTGGAGGTTTTCCATTAAACTTTGTGAAATATTCAAAACAGCTCCTGGACCCCCACCACTGAATCATGGAGACCCTGGCCTCCAGGGACCCCTATTGGGAACCACTGCACCATATCAGATAGGAAGTAAGACAGAGAAGGAATGTCACTGCCCCCAGCGTCTTGTGACTACACCGTTAAAGGGTTTGTGGCCTGGGTGGAGCCCCTACCAGCCAGGAGCCTCGGACAGACTACTCCATCTCTCTGAGCCTCAGTTTTCCTGTCAGTAAGATGGGCGTGAGCCCTTCGTCAGGGACCTCAGTTGCAAACAACAGAAACAAATTCTGCTCATATCCAGCAGAAAAAATGTGTTAAAAAGATGCTAAGGAAAAAAGTGGGACTTCTTCTCTGTGAGTTAAACAGAGAATTACCATATGACCCAGCCCTTCCACTCCTCAGTACATACCCCAAAGAACCGAGGACAGGTGTTCCAACAAACGCTTTTACAAGATGATTCACAACAGCCAAAGATTGGGAACAACCCAAACGTCCTTCAGTGGGTGAATGGATGGACAAACTCTAGTCCATCCACATGATGGAATGTTCTTCAGCCATGAAGAGAACGAGGTTCCCATAACGTGCTAGAACACAGGTGAACCTTGAAAGCTCTATGGTGAGGGACAGAAGCTAAGCACAAAAGACCACTCAATGACTCCATTCCTATGTCAGATGCAAAACACGCAGATCTGTAGAGGCAAAATGCAAATTAGTGGTTACCAGGGGCTGGGGTGAGGACAGGGGAGGAGCAGAAGTCATTGTGAAATGGGCATGGGGTTTCCATGTGAGGTAATGAATTCAAGAACTTGATGGTGGTGATGGTTGCACGACCTCAAGAAAGTGCTTGATGCCCCTGAATTGGGCAATTGAAAATGATTTGGATGGTAAATGTTATATTATGCATATTTTACCACAATAAGAAGAAAAGTCCATGCAGTGTGGCAGGGGTGGAGTGGGGGGAAGGTGCTGGGTGAAGGGCAGAGTGGCTGCGAGCCACAGCTCTACCCTCACTGTGACGACACCACCGAGTCATGGCCCTCATGGCATGCAAAGCAGACTGGGGCGTACGGTGCCCCTGGCATCCTTCCCCTTGTCTTGTGTGAGTCACCCCTTCGAGATACGAAAGGGGGACGTTGTCCCAGATGTGGGAAGGCAGGAGAGAGGTGATTAGAAGGACAAGTGCACAGAGCTGTCTACTTCAGAGGCAACAGAAAGCAGATAGGAAGAGCCTGGCGTGTGGGGGATGTGAGATGCCAGGAGAGAATCAGGTCACAAAGCAAACACTGGTCTTTAAAAGGTTTGTGGTGTAAGGCAACCTTTCCCTTCCCTCTTCCTCCTTTTCTGGGCACTCTCTACCACCCCACCAGCCACAAATTCATTATTCAGAGACAACTGTTCTTCACCTTTCCTATCGAGAGGCTTCCACTCTTTGAACAAGCGACAATGGCTGCTAGTCATTTATCGAGGGGACACTAATCCTTGCCGCTGGCTTTCTGTGATTCTCTTTGTGATTAAGCACAGGGGCCCGGCCACTTTAAAAGCCACCTAACAATGAAACGGTGCCTGGGAGTGGGGCCTGCTGAGAGCGACCAGATGCTGGGTGCCTACTGTTCAGGCACGGCCCCAGGCTTGCTGTTCCCCACTCGGGAAGAGGGAGATGGGATACATGTGTTGGACAGTCTTGCCTCAAATCTCTAATAAAGACTTTTCGAGAAGGAACTGGAAGCAAAAGAGACAGATAGGATCAGGGTTAGATTTTTAAGCGCTTTCCTATTTGATACAATTTTGAACTTCCAGAGAAGTTGCAAAAATAGTGCAAGGAACTCCCTTATCCCTTTACCCAGATTCACCACCTGTTTTTGTTGGTCCCATTGGCTTTCTCGTTCTCCCTTCCCTGCACTGCTCTTCTTGTAAATACTCCAGTGGATGTTTCTCAAGAACAGGGACAATCAGTTGTCTAACCACAGCATAACTGTCCACATCTGGAAATTCTACATAGATAAATATTATTGCCTAATCCTCCATCCATACTCACAGGTCATCAGCTGTGCCACCAACATCCATTAAAGCTATCGGATATTCTCAAAATGTTGGATTCTAGAGTAATTCCACTGTGGTCAGAGAACATGCTCCCCCGAATTCAACCTTTTGATTGATTTCCTACATCATCTTCTTTTTTTAAAATTTTAATTCCAATATAGTTAACGTACAGTGTGTATTAGTTTCACGTGTACAATATAGTCGTTCAGCTGTCCCATCCATCACTCAGGGTTCATCATGGTAAGTGTCCTCCTAATGCCCTTCACCCATTCCACCCATCCTCCCACCCACTTCCCCTCTGATAACCAACTGTTCGTTCTCTAGAGTTAAGAGTCTGTTTCTTGGTTTGTCTTTTTTCCCCCCCTTTGTTCATTTGTTTTGTTTCTTAAATTCCACATGAGTGAAGTCATACAGTATTTATCTTTCTCTGACTCATTTCACCTAGCATTATACTCTAGCTCCATCCACGTCCTTGTAAATGGCAAGATTTCATTCTTTTTTATGACTGAGTAACATTCCATTGTGTGTGTGTGTACAACACACACACATATATATAGTGTGTATGTATGTGTGTGCGTATGTGTGTGCATACACACACACATATATAGTGTGTATGCATGTGTGTGAGTGTGTGTATGTGTGTGTATGCCATAGACACATCTTCTTTATCCATTCATCTATTAATAGACACTTGGGCTGTTTCCATAATTTGGCTCTGGTAGATAATGCTGCAATAAACATGGGGATGTATATATCATTTCAAATTAGAGTTTTCATATTCTTTGGGTAAATACCCAGTAGTGCAATTACCGGATCATATGGTAATTCTATTTTTAATTTTTTCATACTTTTTTCCACAGCAGCTGTACCATCCTGCATCTTCTTTTATGGCCCCTTCCCTCAGCACTCCACAAGCTCCTCCTCCTCCCAGGTTCCCTGGACTCTCTCCCAAGAGCTTATGCCTGAGCAGCTCAGAGGCCAGCCCTGGACACTGGGGCAGTGTATATGCAGATGTTAGGGCTCCCATCAGGGGCTCTTTCCTATCAGGCATTTCCTCCCTTTGTTTTACAGTCATTCAGGCAGCCCTGCTTCCACCTCTGACCTCTGCAGGCAGGAAGATTGAGTTTTCTCCATCGGTTCCTCCTGCCAACCAGGGAGCGTCCAGGTGAGAGACAAAGGCCGGTTCTACTCAGAGCCAGTGCTCTTCTGGTTTCTGCCTGTTCATATCCACTCTCCAGCACCTTCATATAGTGTGGTGTTTTAAGTTCTGTTCAGAGTTTATACATCAGTGCGTGCACACACACACACACACACACACACACACACACACACGATTAGGAATGCATCTTGTTTATGCCCCTTTCCATAATGCATACTATCACCCTGAACAGAACAAACTTGACCCCAACATGAGGACTTTTGATTTCAGTTGGATTTCATCTGATTGACTTATTTACTTACCTGATGAAATTATTGAATCTTTCCTTAAAATGACATGAAGAGATCATTCGGGGACTTAATATAAATCACAAAAGAATTCAGTGAGGCAAACTAAACACCTATGAAATAAACCGATACTCAGTGCTTGATCCTGTGAATACACTGACCAGTAATCCACTTATACCTAAATGTGTGAAGGAGGAAGCTTTGCTGAAACATTTCCGCTTGTATTTTATAAAACAGTTTTCAAACATTTGACATAGTTTAGTAATATTCTAGAAAACAGCATGCTTATTTTGGATGGTATATTAGTTTTCTCAGGCTGCTATAACAGAGTACGACAGGCCGAATGGCTGAAATAACAAAAATACTTTCTCTAACAGGTCTGGAGGCCGGAAGTCCAAGATCAGGGTGTCAGTGGGGTTGGTTCCTTCTGTGGCCTCTCTCCTTGGCTTGTAGATGCCGTCTTCTCCCTGGGTCCTCACATGGTCTTCCCTCTGTGTGTGTCTGTGTCCTGATCCCCTCTTCTTATGAGGTCACCAGTCAGATTGCATTAAGGCCCATCCCAGTGACCTCTTTTAACCTTGCTTACCTCTTTAATGACCCTATCTCCAAATATGGTCAGCTGAGGTACTGGAGGTTAGGACTAATATGAATTTGGGGGCTGGAGGGGGAGACATAATTCAGCCCAAAACAGATGGACAGTCTCTTCAGCGTCCTGCTTTTGGTGTACTGACACATAGTTTATCTCACAAAGAGTGAGGAATTGACTTGATCTTAAGAAGGGTGGGATCCAGGTCCTAGAGAGCCAGGTGCACTCTGACAAGAAAGCCAGTCAGAGGCCCTGGAGACTCTAGAGTGGACGCCTCAATCCCCATGTCCTGGTCATACCTGTGCCTCACGGAGGAGACAGGTGGGAGTGTGCTGCTCCTGACAGATGTGGAGGCTGGACTTGAGATCCCCTCAGTATGTATCTCCCTGGACTGGCTCATTCTTAATTTGACCAACATCTACTTTACTCTTTATGTCTAATTAAAAATATTAGCAATTACAGGCATGTTAACTAATGAAATGTTAACTAATCAAATGGCACAAAAGAATCTGTGTTGAAAAGACCCCACATTCCATCATTTAATCAGTCCCTGGCAAATTTGGTAACTCAGGCGTCCTCCCCATTTTCATCACTCTTGCAAAACCCCTCACCTGGTTGTCTGCATTTCTTCACCTATTCTGCCCACATGACCTTCTGTTCCTGGAGGAAAAGGCCAAACAACATAGGCAAGTGTCTCTCTAAATCCATGAGCACAAACGTCGGTGGCCCCTCAGCACAGCTGGGTGCTCCTACATGTTGTGGGTCAGTACATTTCTCCCTATCCTCAACAACAATTCCATGCCTTCTCTTTCCTGGAGCTCCCACCACCCACTTCCTCCTGTGTACACTCAAGAGCTAACCTCAGTTCCCAATTCACTTGGGACATGGAAGCAATCAGAAGAGAGCTCTTCAAGCTCCCACTGCCCTGTCTGCCCCCCATTCATGTTGGTGTCCATACCCCCCACCAGTTTTGTAGACCAGTGTGCACATGTCTCCCAAGAAATCCTGTGTTCATTCTTGCCTTCACTAAGGCCTTGTTCCCTCCGTCCTGCCATCTGTTTACTAAGCCTCATGTAACCACATTTTGTAACCATTTAACCTGAGGAGGAGGAAGCCATGCTTTGAAGCCATGAGAGTTTCCTGAGGATCTCCCTCCCTACTTCCGGTATGGGATGCTAAGGAAGACTGAGCAGGGGATCCAAGAGACCAGACATACTGAAACAGCCCCTTTCAGCAAAAATCTATTTCCTAACTAAAAAAGCCTTTCACTATAAGCTGAAAAAAAAAAGAACTTTTTGTACTTAATTTTATTTCTAGTGACTTTTTTCAATGGAAATAAAATACAAAAATTCTCTGCTGTTGGACTAAAGAAGTATCAAATTTCCCAAATATCACTTTGGATGCATTTCAGCTTCTCAGAACTCATGGTCACAGTGGGCTATGGAGTAGGTTCATCTGCCAGCGGCCCACACAGTGTCAATGTCACTTGACACCCCCCCCCCCCCCCCCGCTTTGTGATACAGAATGTAAGGACATTCAGTCCTACTTCATGCTAACATAAAAGCTATGTGTTTCTCTACTACCAACAAGCCTGTATTTGGCTGTGACAAGGTGGACGTACAGGAGCTGTCTGGAGCAGAGAAGACATTGGAACCCACCAGGAAGACTAGACTTTTTGCTTTGTACGTGAGGGTCATGTGACCGAGGGCTTATTTGGAAGTCAATTTCTTTCTTTTTTTTTTTTTTAATTATTCTTCCAACTTTAGTTAGTTAACATGCAGCGCAAAATTGGTTTCTGGAGTAGAATTCAGTGATTCATCAATTACATACAACACCCAGTGCTCATCACAAGAGCCCTCCCTAGTAACCATCACCCATCTAGCCCACTGCCACCCATAACCCTCCATTAACTCTCTTATGGTTTGTTTCCTTCTCTCCCTATTTCCCCCCCTCCCATATGCTCATCTGTTTCCTTTCTTAAATTCTACATATAAGTGAGATCATATGGTATTTGTCTTTCTCTGACTGACTTATTTCTTTCAGCATAATCCACTCTCGCTCCATCCATGTCATTACAAATGGCAAGATTTCTTCTCTTTTTGATGGCTGAGTGATATTCCATTGTGTATGTATACCACATCTTCTTCATCCATTCATCACTCAACAGATATTTGGGTGCCCTCCATAGTTTGGCTATTGCAGATAATGCTGCTATAAACATCAGGGTGCGTGTACACCTTCCAATCTGTATTTTCATGTCTTCTGGGTAAATACATAGTAGGGCAATTGCTGGATAGTAGGGTAGCTCTATTTTTAACCTTTTGAGGAACCTTCATATTGCTCTCCAGAGTGGCTGTACCAGTTTGTATTCCCACCAGCAGTGTAAGAGGGTTCCCCTTTCTCCACATCCTCGCAATATCTGTTGTTTCTTATGTTGTTGATTTTAACCATTCTGACAGGTGTGAAGTAGTATCTCATCACGGTTTTGATTTGTTATTTCCTTAGGTGATGCTGAGCATCTTTTCACGTGTTTGTTAGCCGTCTGGATGTCTTCTTTGGAAAAGTGTCTATTCATGTCTTCTGCCCATTTCTTTTTTTAATTTTTTATTTTTTATAAACATATAATGTATTTTTATCCCCAGGGGTACAGGTCTGTGAATCGCCAGGTTTACACACTTCACAGCACTCACCATAGCACATACCCTCCCCAAGGTCCATAACCCCACTCCCCCTCTCCCAACCCCCCTCCCCCCCAGCAACCCTCAGTTTGTTTTGTGAGATTAAGAGTCACTTATGGTTTGTCTCCCTCCCAATCCCATCTTGTTTCATTTATTCTTCTCCAACCCCCCAACCCCCCACCTTGCATCTCCACTTCCTCATATGAGGGAGATCATATGATAGTTGTCTTTCTCCGATTGACTTATTTCACTGAGCATAATACCCTCTAGTTCCATCCACATCGTCTTCTGCCCATTTCTTAGCTGGAATCACTTGTTTTTTGGGTGTTGAGTTTGATAAATTCTTTATAGATTTTGGATACTAGCCCTTCATCAGATATGACATTTGCAAATATCTTTTCCCATTCCATAGGCTGCCTTTTAGTTTTGTTGATTGTTTCCTTCTCTTCATGAAAGCTTTTTATCTTGATGAAGTTCCAATAATTCATTTTTGCTTTTGTTTTCCTACCTTTGGAGATGTGTCTAGTAAGAATATGCTGCAGCCGAGGTCCAAAAAATTGCTGCCTGTTTTTTCCTCTAAGATTTTGATGTTTTCCTGTCTCACATTTAGGTCTGAAAGTCAATTTCAATAAAGGTTAAATTAAATCATTTAACAAATTGTGGTTGAGAATATTCACATGCCAGTCATGGTCATAGGTATGTAAAGATGAAAGCAAAGAAGAATGACATGATCCTAACCTTATGGTGCTTACATTCTAGTGGGAAGGAAACAGAAAGATAGATAAACAGACATATAAGTCTATATTAATGAGATGAGGCTGTGGAGAAGGGCTTAGGCCAATCTTACAGGGCTTTGTAGTCAGGTGAGGAGTCTGGATTCTAATCTCAGAGAAATGGAAATCCCTTAGAAGGTCTGAGCAGAAGAGTGCCATGATCTCATTTATCCTTAAGAATTTTGCTCTTTGCTGTCTTGTGTGGAATGGATTGGAAGGGGTCAAAGTGGAAGGGGTCAAAGTGGAAGTGGGAAACCAGCCAGAGGTTGCAGTCACATAGACTAGAGATCATGGTGATAGGATCAGGGTAAGGAGAAAGGGATTGCTGGGATGCAAAGAACAGGAGGAGGGGTGGCATCAGGGACGGCACCTGGGTTTCTTGGTTCCAGACTGGGGGGCTGGTGGAGAAAACCGAAAGTGCACACATTTGGAGCATATGGGAGTTAACCAAGAAAAACTGCACTGAACAGACTTAAATAGGTGAGGAAGTCTTTACTCAAGAGTATTGCAATAGTGGAGAGAGGTTAAATTCAATTCCAATAGAACAGGGTAACACTGATTTACAGCAAATAGGCAAGGTTAAGGGGTCAGTTTGTGGAAAATTACCAAAAGGACCTTGCTTAGGTGTCAAGGGTGGGGGAATTCTTGCTAAATTGTTTGACAGGCTTCTTGCTATGCTGGGCTCACAAACCAAGGAAAACAGGTCAAGGCCAAGGAGGTTGAGAAGAAGGTTCAGAAGAGCCTGTCTACAGGTTGGTCAAGGAAGGAGTGGGTCCTTGTCAATGGGAAGGACTAGGGGTCCTGTTTTGGCTGTGTCAAGTTTAAGAAAAACAAGAAGAGATGTCAAGTGTGTAAATCTTAAGATCAGAGGAGAGGTCAAGGCTGGTTATGGAAATTTGATTATCATTATAAAGATGGTATCGGGAGTCTACAACCTTCGTCGAGTTCTCAGACCTGTGATGTAAAGTGTGATGGGCGAGTCCCAGCTGGAACTTCTAAACCCTATGTGGGATAGTGAAGCACATTACACAGGTTCTAGTCTCCCCACTTCAGAGGGAGCAGGACCCATTTATTCTTCTTCCTTATACCCAGGGTCCTCACCACTTGAAGACAGGTGAAGTCCTACTAAGGATTGGCCCCTTACAAAGAAAATTCTCATGGTCTCCTAGTGTTGACTGAAAATACTTCTATTGTAATGACACTTAAATATGTGTAATTATAAAACTAAATATAAATGCTTTATGCTTATAGCTATTATACAGTGATCAACCCAGAGTAAACTAACCCCAGTTTGAGAAACACTAGAAAGAGGGCTCTAACATCCGTTCTGTCGTAACATGTAATGGTTTCCTCAGACTGCAGTGGGGAGACAGGGGCCATAATTGAGGCAACAAGGATAAGAGGATCAATTGGTAAATAGTGACCTAGAGATCCAAAGATTCCATGAGAGAAAGCATTAAATAAAATAACAAGATAAGAAAAATAAGCATTTGCCTAAAGAAACAGAAACAAAACAGGGATAAGAAGAACAGATCTATTGCTCAAGTGAAAAGAGATCTTGCAAATTTGAAAAAGTTCAACATTGAAACCTCCTCAGCTCACTTGGCCCCATACTTAACAGGTTTAGTTAAAAAAAATGATAAAAGACCTTTTAGAGTAACTATGATATTGGGGTGACTGAGTGGCTCAGTCAGTTAAGTTTTAGACCCTTGATTTTGGCTCACAGTCATGATTGAGCCCCATCTTGGGCTCCAGGATTCTGTCTCCCCCGACCTCCCAATCAAGTGCACATGTGCTCTCTCTCTCTCTAAAAATAGTAATAATAATAATAATAATAATAATAATAATAATAAAATAACTATGATATTGGTTTATATTTGGAGAAGTTAAAGATGCTATTCATTTTATTCATTCCATGCTTAAAGTCACCCACCTAAGACAATAACAAATATTATTTTGTGCATTCCCTTCTAGTTCTCTGTCCTGTGCTTATATATATATGTTTTTACCTACTACATGTATATCATTGTAGTCTCTTAAAATTGAGGATTGTGAGATATGTTTTTCTCTGTCACCAGCTATAGTAAGCTGACCGCAGAACTTATTTCTTCTATGTACTACAAGTTACCTAATCCCCCTCCTACCATTTATATGTAAGTTGCTGTCTATTTGTCACAAGTATAAAAAATGCTGCAGTGAACATCTTTAGACATACAAGCCTTTTCTAGCTTGTGCATTAGTTCATTTAGCCAGATTCTGGGTCAAAGTATACTATTTTATACAAAAAAAATTTTTTTTCTGGTGATCTAAACAGAGACTCAAGGATAATGTAGGAAAAAAGGCAGATTTGCAACCCACACTAATGAGCAAATTTGAAAATCCTGAGGGAGAAGCAGGGGCTGTGTCACCAGGCAGAGATGGTCCTCTGAACACCGAGGTGTCTGGTGCTCATCCTTCTCAACCTTTCTCGACGCCTCCAGGCAAAGGCGGCAAGCACAGAGCAGAAGAGCAATTCACACGCGCTCCGCTGGGATCCGCCAGGGGCAGGAGCTCCAGCCGGCACAGGCGCTAGTTACCAAGGCGACCTCCACATGTCCCCTCTTTTCCAGGTTACCAGTTCCGAGTCTGTGCTGGATGGTCGGATAGAATTCGTTCAAAAAAGAGAGAAAAAAGAAAATGGCTTTCAAAGACAATTTAACTGTTCACCCAAAGAACCAGCACCAAGCACAGTGCAGAGAACCTTCTGGTCCGCTCCCTTTTCTGGATGACTTCTGGTTTGATCTTTTCTCTGAAGGGAATTTATTTCCATTCTTTTCTTTAATAAAACAGAACCACCAGCATGTTCCATTGCGTCTCATTACGTACAGCCTGTGGAGTGTCGAGTGTCTCACTCGCACAAGCTCACGGGGGCCCCAGTGGGAAATGCACTGAGGCATAAGACAATGACTATTATGGTCATGGAGAAACGAGGAACATAGGGTCTCAGACTCACAGGCCTGATCCCCGGCAAGACCCCGCTGCTGCCAGACTCATTATTGTGGGCATCTTGGGGCCTAAGAACACATTGCTCCCCATCGCTCATGGAGGGCTCTTCGGCCTCCAGCCACCAGGCTCCTTACTGGATTTTCTGCATCCCTCCTGGCTTCTCACAGCCTGAAAAGCCAGCCTCCAGAGCCTGAGAGCAGGATCCCTAGGTGGGTCACTGCTGGTCCTTGGGGGTAAATTCAGGGAGCTGTGGCTTCCTCCCAAGAGCAAAGTCTACGTCTTGCAGCCACAAACCGGCACCATCCTGAGTTTGGGCTTTGGGTGAATGACACACAGAAACAGTGGGATTCACCCCTTCACAAGGTGTGGCAAGTGTGACTCATAGTCCACAGACTGACGACAGAAATATATATCACTTCACAGTTTCTATAATGCCTGTCTAATTCTGCACCTCCTTTCAGGCAAATACAAAGTATAACTGGGCTTGTTCCCGGAACTTTCTCCCCTCCCCAGCTCTGAGGTTTAACAAGGTGCCGCCAACTGGCCAGGGGTTGTCTTTCTGGCACTTGTGGTCTGCACACCCAGGTGCTGCCAATAGGCCCATGGACAGCATCCGGCTGCTGTTGGCCCTATGCCATGCCAGGGGCAAAGAGACCCCATGCATCTGCCTGGGGACGTTTCAGCTAGAAACCACCCACCTCCCCCCCATGGCACTTTCCTTTCTGGGGTCTGTTCTCCTCTCTGAGAGGCATGCTTGGATTTGCAGGTGGCAAAAATGGCATTTCTTCTAAGCCTGGGTGATTCTTTCTTCCCTTAGGTTTCTTCCAAGGTGCTCTGAATTCCTTGCCCCAAGTAATTAGGGTGTCCTGCAAAATAAAAAAAGTCAGAAGGGCGTGACTCTGGCGGTAGAGCCTGCCCCATGCTTCCCCTACAGCATTAAGCATTGCAACAGCTGGTTTGCTTGAAGTGGGGAGATGGAAGAGGAGGGCCCTGGAGGACCGCCCCCGCCCCCGCCCCCAGGATCTGGAAACAGACTCCACCACATTAGCCTCCTTGCAAATCCTTATGTCCTTGTGAAGAAAAAGTGCTTCTCATCCACTTGTTCCGCCATCTCTCCGTAAGGTGGGGTCTGTGTCTCTTTCACAACCCGAGTGAGTCGTCCAGGATTAGCAACTTCTACCTGCCAAGTAGTGCCCTGGGGATGGCGAGGGGAGCGTGGACACAGGGTGGGATTTTGACGCTTGGAGCAGATGGCGAGACTCAGTTAAGGGACAGGAGGAGAGGCGGACATGCCACCTGGCAGTGGACCCAGCTGGGAGCAGAGGGGCCTCTGGCGTGGCAGCTGCTGTGTTACTCTGTGCCCAGAGGACACCGAGGTGTGGAGCCGGGGTGGAGCTTGTCTCTGGGGAGGAGGGGTGCACCATGGGACGTGTGCTTGGAGCCGTCAGGAAGGAGCTGGCTGTACTCTCCCCCCGCCCCCAAATTACACAAGGCATTTCAAGGATCGTCTTGACACTGGGAACAGCAACCTGCCATCTGGGAACACAGGCATTCACTAACGTTTCAAACCAAACCAGTGATTTATAAAAATAAAAATACATTGTAACCAACTTGGGTTAACCCCAAAATCCAAAGATGGTTTAAGGTAAAAAAAAACCTGTGAAGATAATGCATCACATTGAAATGTGAGAGACTTGTTCTAGAATGTTCATAGCAGTATTCTTTGATTTAAATAACAACAACGTTTCATTCTTCTACATATCGCTGTCCAGTTTTCCCAGCACCATTTATTGAAGAGACTGTCTTTTTTCCATTGAATATTTTTTCCTGTTTTGTCGAAGATTATTTGACCATAGAGTTGAGGGTCCATATCTGGGCTCTCCACTCTGTTCCACTGGTCTATGTGTCTGTTTTTATGCCAGTACCACGCTGTCTTGGTGATCACAGCTTTGTAGTAAAGCTTGAAATCGGGTAACGTGATGCCGCCAGTTTTGTTTTTGTTTTTCAACATTTCCTTAGCAATTCGGGGTCTCTTCTGGCTCCATACAAATTTTAGGATTATTTGCTCCAGCTCTTTGAAAAATATCGGTGGAATTTTGATCGGAATGGCATTAAAAGTATAGATTGCTCTAGGCAGTATAGACATTTTAACAATGTTTATTCTTCCAATCCAAGAGCATGGAACAGTCTTCCATCTTTTTGTGTCTTCTTCAATTTCTTTCATGAGTGTTCTGTAGTTCCTCGAGTACAGGTCCTTTACTTCTTTGGTTAGGTTTATGCCCAGGTATCTTATGGTTCTTGGTGCTATAGTAAATGGAATCGATTCTCTAATTTCCCTTTCTGTATTTTCATTGTTGGTGTATAAGAAAGCCACTGATTTCTGTACATTGACTTTGTATCCTGCCATGTTACTGAATTGCTGTATGAGTTCTAGTAGTTTGGGGGTGGAGTCTTTGGGGTTTTCCATATAAAGAATCATGTCATCTGCGAAGAGAGAGAGTTTGACTTCTTCCTTGCCAATTTGGATACCTTTTATTTCTCTTTGTTGTCTGATTGCCGTTAGGGGACTTCTAATACTATGTTGAACAAGAGTGGTGAGAGTGGGCATCCTTGTCGTGTTCCTGATCTCAACGGGAAGGCTGCAAGCTTTTTCCCATTGAAGATGATATTTGCTGTGGGTCTTTCATAGATAGATTTTATGAAGTTCAGGAATGTTCCCTCTATCCCTACTTTGAAGCGTTTTCATCAGGAATGGATGCTGGATTTTGTCAAATGCTTTTTCTGCATCAATTGAGAGGACCATGTGGTTCTTCTCTCTTCTCTTATTGATGTGTTCTATCACACTGATTGATTTGCGAATGTTGAACCAACCTTGCAACCCAGGGATGAATCCCACCTGGTCATGGTGGATAATCTTTTTAATGTGCTGCTGGATCCTGTTTGCTAGGATCTTGTTGAGAATCTTTGCATCCATATTCATCAGTGATATTGGTCTGAAATTCTCCTTTTTGGTAGGGTCTTTGCCTGGTTTGGGGACCAGGGTAATGCTGGCTTCATAAAAAGAGTCTGGAAGTTTTCCTTCTGCTTCAATTTTTTGGAACAGCTTCAGGAGAATTGGTGTTATTTCTTCTTTGAAAGTTTGGTAGAATTCCCCAGGGAATCCGTCAGGTCCTGGGCTCTTGTTTTTTGGGAGGTTTTTGATCACTGCTTCAATCTCATTACTAGATATCGGTTTATTCAGGTTGTCAATTTCTTCCTGGTTCAATTTTGGGATACACACAATGACAACAACAACAACAAAAATCCCTGGAGTCATTTAAAATGCTCATCACTAGAATGGATTCATGAATTGTGATACATTCCTATAAGGAAGTACTACTAGGC
The DNA here is from genome assembly GCF_922984935.1 of Meles meles. Taxonomy (NCBI): domain Eukaryota; kingdom Metazoa; phylum Chordata; class Mammalia; order Carnivora; family Mustelidae; genus Meles; species Meles meles. Next base: position 132,709,123 of record NC_060070.1, read on the forward strand.
AGCAGTGAAAATGCATGAGCCAGTGTTCTATATATTAACATTCATGAAACTAAAAAATGTAACGTTGAATAAGAAAAGCAAGCTGCAAAAGAATACATGTATGAGGGAAATACAAATCAAAACCACAACGAGATACCACCTTACACCAGTTAGAATGGCAAAGGTTAACAAGACAGGAAACAAGTGTTGGTGAGGATGTGGAGAAAGGGGAACCCTCTTACACTGTTGGTGGAAATGCAAGCTGGTGCAGCTACTTTGGAAAACAGTGTGGACATTCCTCAAGACTTTAAAAATAGAGCTACACTATGACCCAGCAATTGCACTACTGGGTATTTACCCCAAAGATACAGATGTAGTGAAAAGAAGAGCCATCTGTACCGCAGTGTTTGTAGCAGCAACGGCCACAACAGCCTAATGGTGGAAGGAGCTGAGATGCCCTTCAACAGACATATGGATAAAGAAGATGTGGTCCGTATATACAATGGAATATTACTCAGCCTTCAGAAAGGATGAATACCCACCACTTGCATCAACATGGAAGGAATTGGAGGGGATTATGCTGAGTGAAATCAGCAGAGAATGACAATTATCCTATGGTTTCACTCACATGTGGAACACGAAGAATAGTGTGGAGGACCATAGGGGAAGGGGGGGAAACTGAATGGGAAGAAATCAGAGAAGGAGACAAACCATGAGAGACTCTGGACTCCAGAAACCAAACTGAGAGTTACAGCTGTTGAGGTAACAGGGTGATGGGTATTAAGGAGGGCACGTGTGGTGATGGGCACTGGGTATTGGACGCAACTAATGAGTTGTGGAACACTACATCAAAAACTATATGCTGGCTAACGGAACATAATTTAAAAAAAGAATATGTGTTTTGAGAGTCATTTACTATAAATGAAAAACGTGAAAAAATAATACTCTGTAACAGGTAGGGATGCACGTGTATGTATAAAGGAAAGCATGGTGATGATAAGGTCTGACTTCTTGGCAGTGGCTCCTGCGTGTGCAGAGGCACACTATGCAGCCAGGAGGGACTGGTACCCCGAGAGTTTCAAGAGTATTGGTACTATTTTATGTCCCTAATCAGACAGCAGGTGCACAGAGGTTCATCGAATTATTCTACAGATATTGTGTGCATCTTAAATATTTCACAGTATTTTCAAATAAATTTTGAATTAGCCATGAAATGAAAAGCAAAAGGAAGCAATAAGGGGAAGTACTCTCTGAATTAACTTTTGATCTTAGAAGAAGAATCAGTAAGAATCACGGTAGAAAGAGAAAGTCATCTTAGGGTAGATAAGGCTGAGCATGCACCTTAAATTTCAGGATGAAAAGAAAGAATATATAAAAATATGTAAGACTGATATATAAGGACATATAAAAATATATTAAAAAGAAAGAATACATAAAAAATTACACCAACAGAAAATCAAACTTGAACTCTGAATAGTCAAATACCAGGGTAGTAAACAGCCAGCCCACACGCAGACCCTTCCAAGGCTATGGAAGTAGAAGTTCCTGTCATTGGAAGACGTCCTTATTGACCCCAGGGGAATCTGTGCTGAGCGCAGATTTTACAAGGCTCTTTCCCGAAGACAGAGACGGGGCATTGTCAAAGGAGGTAAATGAGAGGCAGAACCTAGAGAGAGAGAATCCCAGAGGAAGCTGACAATTGGGAAAAGTTGGAGACCCAGGTTGAACACCCAGTTGGTGTTCCCACTGAGCAGAGAGACACAGTGAAGCCCCAGGCGCCGGCCCACGGATGCCAAGGGATCCACCTGCTTACTGTGGGACCTGGGGAGCAACTCTAGCAGGACAGGGAGCGGAGATCTTGGGAGGCCATCCCAGTCTGACCGGAGGGAGCACTGGACCAAGGAGCAGCTTTCAGGGGATTCAGACATAAGGTTGGATGACTGAATCAGAGGCAGAGATCACAGACTGCTGTCCTCTCCATAACTGGGGGCTCGGAGGTGGACTAGGAAGCTGGTGGCTGGTACGTGCCATAGTGTTTCAAAAAACGGGAGGAAAGGATTTCAGAAAACTTGGAGCAATTTCCTGCAGAACCCATCCTCCCTCCATCTTTTCCTTTTGTTCTTCTTTTAAATAGGCTTTATTTTTTAGAGCAGTTTTAGGTTTCCATCAAAGCCGAGAGGAAAGTATAGACTCTCCGTACATCCCCCTCACCCACACACATATGCACAGACTTCCCCACCGTCAACATCCCCCACCAGAGAGGGACCTTTGTTATGAGTGACAAATCTACTTTGGAACATGAAAACCACATATGAAAACATAGTTTACCTTAGGCTGGGGTTCACTCTTGGAGTTGTACATTCTGTGGGTTTCCACAAAGTGCCATCACTAAAGTATCATACAGAGTATTTCCAACACCCCAAAATGCCTCTGTCCTCTGCTAGTTCATCCTGATCATTTTACTGTGTTCATAGTCTTCCTTTTCCAGGATGTCATAGAGTTGGAATCATAGCCTTTTCAGAATGGCTTCTTTCACGGAGTGATATGTATTTACATTTCCTTCATGTCTCTTTGTAGCTTGATAGCTCATTTCTTTTTAGCACTGAATAATATTCCATTGTCTACATGTCCCAGAGTTCATTCATCCCCGGGATTACTAAAGGACATCCTGGCTGCTTTCAAGTGTTGGCACTTAGGAAGAAAGCTGCTATAATCATCTGTGTGCAGATTTGTGTATGGGCGTAAGTTTTCAACTCCTTTGGGTATATTGAGGACCCCTCACTTTTTTCCCCTCTTCTTTCTCTGTTCCCTTTTCCTTCTTCCTTCTTCCTACCCTCCCTCCTTTTATTAGCACCTCCTGGATCTAGAAAACCAAAGGGACTGACCATGCCCTCGGTGCTTTCCTCTTGCCGCCTTGCATAGATGGCTGCATTCCATAGTGTCATCCCGAGAGGACTCCGCAAACAGATCTCAGCCTACGGATCTTGACTTCAGAAACACAGAAAGGAGGGCAACATGGGGACAGGACCGGAGGGAACGCTGAAGACCTGAGACCACACAGGCAGTGGCAAGAACTCAGGCAAGTGATGGGGTCCAAAGAAGGCTGGCACCGTGACTGTGATGGGTTGGGAATGGACCGAAGAAATGCTTTAGAGGGCAGAGTTGCAGGGCCTGGTGGCTGAGCCATGCAGAGAAAGAGAGGAATGACATGGTGCTGGCTTGGACAGCATGCTGGGTTGAGGGGGATGGCACTGAGGTCAGTTCTGGACATTTAAAGCTCTAAGGGTCTATAAGATGTTTACAATGTGTGGTTAATTTTGTGTGTAGGGACAACTTGACTGGACCATGGGGTACCCAGATTTTGGGTCAAACATCATTCTGGGTGTGTCTGTGAGGGTGTTTCTGGATGAGATTAACATGTGACATAGTAGATTGACGAAATAGGTGGCCCTCCCTAAGGTGGGTTGGCTTCATCTGATCCACTAAGACCTGATTAGAACAAAAAGACTGAGTGAGAGGGAACTTCGCCTGCCTGATGGACTGATTGAGCAGGGGCACGGGTGTTCTTCTGCCCTCCAAGCAAAAAAACCACACCACTGGCTTTCCTGCCTCCAGCCTGCCAACCACAGATGTTGGAACTTCTCCACTGCAATTATTGTGTGAACCAACTCATTATAATATATCCCGTTATACACACACACACACACACACACACACACACACACATGGTAGAGTGGTGGGCAGGCCAAGGGCACACCAGGCAGAGCAATGGGCATAGGCAAAGGCCAAGAGGCCAGGGAGGAGCCTGGTGTGTTGGAGGAATTGGAGCCAGGGAGGATGGCCAAGATATGGTTGGAGGGGTGGATAAAGGTAGGACCAACCATGCAGGGTTGCAGGGCCTGCCATAGTACCAGCACTCAGTGTCCCCCCTTAAATGGTAACAGAAGTAATAAGAGGCGATGGTGATGATGGGATATCTCCATGGATGACCATAGACATCTACTCTTTCTGGTTTTCTATCTAAAAAGAGAGTTATCCTGGATGTAGTTTGTATTTTTTACATGTTAACATTACTATGTTTTCTTGGATATCCAGCGTTCAAGGCCAATCTGTGCTCCAGTGGGCCCTCAGGAGCTTGTGTGTATTAACTGTCTTTTATTTTCCATATTCTGATGGTTTGACATCTTCAGGACTTGCTGACCTTGGAGGGGCTACGCCTCCCAGGGTTAGCTAATTCCTAGAGACAACAATATCTGCTTCAGAGTTCACCTTTCAAATACAAACCAACAAATCCAAGAGCACCCCAACCACATCCTCGATGGGCTTTCATGCTGCTGGCCACTGTCCACCTGCCCTAATCACCTGCAAGCCAGGGACCAGACAACTAGGGACAACCCATATGTCCCAGAGCCCAGTGAATTACTTAGAATAGCCAATCCTAAGCCTGTCCACCTTGCTTTGCCTGTTCCAACCCAAAGAAACCACAATAAAGACACTGGGCCATGTTTTTCTCCCACTAGCTCTGCTTCCTGACCAGCCCTGGTTCTTCCCTGCGTGGGGTACGGTGTCTCCTGTGGATATCACAGACTTGTTTCTTCATGACGGTCATCTTCAGGCCTGTGTGTCTAAGCACACCCGATTAAAGCAAACCCTGGGTCCTCTTCAAACATGGGATAAACACTCATTCTCTCCCCTTTAGCGGGAGACTACATCCTGCTGGCTCATCCCCCTGTCTCTTCTCAAACCCTCTCAGAACCTAACACTGAGTTAGTTATGTCATAAGAGCTCAAGATATGTGGCTGAATGAGCTCACCTGCCCTGTTCACCAGGCTTTCCTCTTGGGTCTGTCCTTCTGGTGGTCTGTCTGTGTGTCCATCTGTGACGTGGGAGGCCAGCAGCAACAGCAGTCACAAACAGCCCAGGCTGCTCTCTCTCTGAGTCAGAGTCAGGGCTCTGCTTGTTTGTGATGACAAGGAGGGCGACAGGTCAGCAGAGAACAAGACTGAGACACAGGAAAGGGATGGGAGGGGCTATTTGAGGAGTCATCAGGTGGCTGGGGACCCCCCCACCCCCGAGGAATGGGCAGGAAGGCGGACTTGGGTAACTCTCCTGCTCAGATTTCTAAAGGCAGCACATCTAGGTTCTCTCCTTTCAACTGCTGCCGAGTGATGCCCTTCACCTGGGTGGGGGAAGATGATTGATGGTCAGATGGGCCCACTGGAAAGGTGTTCACCTGGACTCTGCTCCTCGCTTCTTTCTCTGCTTCACCTTAGGCAGGTTAAACCAGATCAAGACATGAAGGTGCTCTCGCTGGGGCAGACATACTATAGAAGGGCAAGATGGGGCAGAACCAGAAGTGCCCTCTCTTCTGCTTGGTGGTATGAATAACCAAATGCAAATGCCCTCTTTTCTGACCAGCAAAGAGAGATCCCTGCATTGCCTCCCCCTGGATGTTGCAGAGTCTAAAACATGTCTGCTCTGGCCACGCACACCTATAGCACTGGGGTTCGGGCATGAAGGCTACAGGAGAGGAAGGAGGTGCTCTTGCTTCCACTGTCCATGAGTCTGAACTAACCACTTCCCACCCAAAAACCCCGGTCTCCACTGACCCGAGCTCATGGGGTCCCCTACATTTCCCACGCAGACCAGAGTTCCTCCTTCTGGTCAGGTACTCTCTCTGTCTTCAGACAGACAGACACAGAGACTGATCACTAGATGGGATAACAGAGATCAATGCCTTCACTCACTCTGCCATTCATTCATTCATCCATTTGACATATCCATTCATCAATCACTATAATAAAAAAAAAAGTGCCCCTTTTGCTACCTCAGGAAGTTTCCTTAACTTTCTAGCTTTTTCTACTCACCTGCTTAACAAATAGATTAATATCCACAAGAAGATCTATATAAAGTACCTGGCATTTGGTAGATGCCCCATGAGTAGTTCTTAATTAATATTGGCACTTTATATGCCAGACCCAGAAACACACAGATGGATTAACCCCACACTTTTTCCCAGGAAACTGACATCCTGTGAAGTCTTGTGTTTCTCTCCAGCAGAAGTTGTGGGAAAAGGCATGTTTTAGAGAGACATGTCATGGGATGTGCCCAGACTCCAGTGTCCTGGGGCTGCCCAGACAAAGGAGCTTCCCAAGGACTGGCCAGGCAAAGCACCCAGCTTCTGAAAGCACTCTGCCCAGAGTGAGCGTGGGCTGAACCCTGGCCCAGGGTTGACTGGTCTCCCTCTTGCTGGCTCAGCCCAACCAGGTCAGGCTCCTAGGCGGTACCCCCAGACTCACCCTGTGGAGACTTGGGCTTGTGTGACGGGGAGGGGAAGAGCAGGGGCCTTGGCCCCCAGTGCCTGCAGAGAGAGGACCCAAAGCATGCCAGGGGGCTGCTTGAACTCTGTGTGGAAACCCGCGGAACTGAAACAGACAAGGAGGGAGGCAGCGCTGCTTCCTGCTCTCCAAAGGAGCAAATGTTTGGGAGCGAGGATGCTGGAACAAAACTGCCTGTGCTGTTGTCCCAGCCCCTTTTCAGCTCGAGTCACACATGTGCTAAGAGGCTTTTGGCTCCAGGCAGCTGGTAGACATCGCTGGCAGCTTTGGGATCTGATAAGAGACTGTTGATTTCATTCGTGTGTGCAGTGTCGGAGATGAATTTTAACAGTTAAAATGGGGAAAGGGAAAAAAAAAAGAAAGAAAGAAAAAGAGAAAGCCCAAGAACGTTGCCAGGATTGCAACCCTGGCTGTTTCTTCTATCAGATTTCTTGAAACTGTGAACTTCCAAAGTCGGAGGAGCCTCTTTATAAGGGCATTGCTGTCACGTGGCTTCTGGGGGAGCCAAGAGGTGTTCATAGAGCAGAAGCAAAGGGAGCGGTCCGTGGGGATGGTGGGTCATCTGGGACTGTGAGCACCACGCTCCTCCGGGCCCCTCTTTCTTCCTGCAGGTGCAATCAGTCTCCTGGGCAGGCCAAGGGCTGTCCAGACCAGCACGGCTCCCTTCCGAGGGCAGCAGCCCCAGGAAACTCTTTAGGGCCTGCCCCACTATGGGATTCCAGCATAATGGGTCGACTCCAGAACCAGGTGTTTAAAAATTATTATTAATAAAAATCCTTTGCAGAAATAAACGCACGCCGAAGAACAAAGTTTCCTTTCTCAGGGAATTCTAATGAGAAATTAATTTTTTTTAAAGATTTTATTGATTTATTTGACAGAGAGAGATCACAAGTAGGTAGAGACGCAGGCAGAGAGAGAGGCAGAGAGAGAGGAGGAAGCAGGCTCCCCGCGGAGCAGAGAGCCCGATGCGGGGCTCGATCCCAGGACCTTGAGATCATGACCTGAGCCGAAAGCAGCGGCTTAATCCACTGAGCCACCCAGGCGCCCCTGAGAAATTAATTTTTTTAATTAAACATCAAAGGATTCGTGGTTTTTGGAAACCACTAAGACAGGCATCATGTAACCCAAAACAGTGATTGCATCGTGGCGTGAGTGATGGACCCAGACGGCCTCTGTCACCAATGGCTCTGCGTCTTGAATTCTCTGCAAGTTGCGTTTGGTTAAACACTGACCCCATGTTCCCCCAGAGGGCCAGTGGCAGATCAGGCAGATAATGATCCCTTATACTGAGAAAAGTGAAGAAGACTTCAAAGGGTTCCACTCCACCTGATCCGTACGACCCTCTAGGATGATAGGCACCATAGACATTCGCACTGGCTTAGAGATAGGGAAGTTGAGGTCTAGTGACATGAACCCACAGGGCTGTAAATGGAAGGTCTCTTGACTCCAGACCTGAAGCTCTTACCCACCACATCTCGGGGGAAACTGTCCAGGCTTCCTTCAAGAGTGAATGTCACTGCCATACACTCTGTGGCCCACATCCCAGAGCTCTGCCGGCATGACTGCTGGACAGGGGAGCATCTCAGAGCTTGTCCTCTGTGCCCCGGATGTGGAGCCCTGACCGAAGTATGCCATGCATATTGAAGTCACCACATGCAGACTGGAGTGAAAAGCAGGTGCATTTCTCCTAAGCAAACAGGTGTGGAGTTGGGACTCCTCCCCAAGACAGGAGCAGAGGACAGAGGGAAACTTCCTATCCTTCTGTCTTTGTTCTTTCTCCCCACTGCCTTCTATCCCTTCTCTTGCTCTGATGCTCCTGGGAGCCTCCCTGCGGCTGGAAAGTGGAAACCTCCCGGGGAATAAGGGGAAGCTGTCAGGGAAGGCCTTAGGACCAGCACCAGGCCTGGCACAGAGCTCAGAGCAGACACTCCTCAAACGCACCAGTGTGCAACACAATGGGATCTGGAAGACAAGTCCTTGAACATTTATCACAGTAGTGATAATGAACGGAAAGAAGACGTCTGGTACACATTTCCTTTCCCCTTGCCCTTGAAGCTTCCCTGAAGCTGTAATTATGAAATATTTGGCTATGCACGGGGGAAAATGTGATAGAGGAGCTCCGTGGACGGTGCCCAGAATTCATCCGTGGAAAGAGCTGCTGGGACCCACGGTCAGCAAGGCCCTGGCACCCATCTGAAGGGGAAGGTCACAAAAATAATGCATCACACATCTCATCACATATCCCACTGTGAACCCCAAACTGAAAATGTTCACGTGCTTCTTACCACTCCCTGCCAAGAAGGAGCCTGGAGGTAGCTCCCAGGAGGGCAGGGGTGGTGATTCTGAAGAAGGAGATGTGCTGGTGGAGACCAGACTCCACAGGACTCTTAGCAGTGTGTGGCTCAAGGTCATTAGGGCTCATTCATAGCAAGGGTACCGCCCACCAAAGCTCCAGAACAGGCTGAACTCCTGTAATTCCACAACAAAAATGCAAACTCTTACTGAAACAGTTACTGAAAAATGGGCAAAGGACTTGAAGAGACGTTTCTTTAATGGCCAACAAGTGCATGAAAATAGGCTCAACGTTCCCAATCATGAGGGTAATGTGAATTAAACCACAATGAGATCATTTCACACCCATTAGGATGGCGAGTATTAAAAAACAAAACAAAACAAAAAACCAAACAGGAAAGAACAAACACTGGCAAGGACGTGGAGAAATGGGAACCTTTGTGCACAGCTGGTGAGAGTGTAAAATGGTGCAGCGGCCATAAAAACAGTATGAAGTTCGCTCAAAAAAAAAAAATTAAGCATAGAATTACCATGCCATCCAGAATATCCACTTCTGGGTGTAGATCCCAAAGAAGTAGAAGCAGGGACTCAAACAGATATTTGCACACTCACATACAAAGCAGCAATATTCCCCATAGCCAAAAGGTGCAAACACCAGTGTCCAATGATGGATGAGTGGACAAAACAAACCGTGGTATCCATGTACAGTGGAATATTACTCAGCCTTCGGAAGGGAAGACATTCTGACATGTGCCACAACAGAGGCAACTTGGACACATGAGTCCCAGTTAAGTAACAGTTAAGCCAGCCACAAAAGGACAAATCCTATATGATTCCACTTAATGAGGTTCCTAGAATAGCCCTATTCTTAGAGACAGTCAGTAGAAGGGTGTATGCCAGAGGTAGGGGGAGGGATGGGAGAGTTAGGTTGAACCGGGACAGAGTTTCCATTTTGCGAAATGAAAAAGTTCCAGATGCGGAAGGAGCGATGGTCACAGATCAGTGTGAATATACTTAATGTCACAGAACTGAACACTTTAAAATGATTATGGTGGTACTTTTTACATTATGTGTGTTTTACCACAATTTAGAAAAAAAAAAAAAGAAAGCTAGGCAGAGAAGGTGGTGAGCCGTGTGGGCAGGTGAGTTAAATATGTGCCCCAGAAGAGGGAGCAGAGGGGGAGGGAAAGAGAACTGGCAGAGGAAGGCTCCCGTGGGCGGGTCCTGCAGAGGTTCCTCCCACCAGGAGCCGGCACAGGTGTGCAGAGGTCCAGGCTCCTCGAGGCTGGCAGGAGCCCACTTTGAAGGCTGGCTCTGGCAGACTCAGAGCACGTCAGGGTTCCAGCACGTGTCTCCATGGCCAGGAGGGTAAGGGTATACCCTCGGTCCCGGGTCTTACAAGTCAAAGGACAGAGATAGGAATATTAGATAGTTCGGGGTTCCGGGCTGCTGGAGTGAGCCTTGAGTCTTGGACCAGCTTCCCCTCAGACTGAATAGAAGACTGGAAGTTCTGTCGAAGAGAGCACTGAATTCATGGAGGTAGCTTGCGGAATTGGGGGCAGGGAAGAGTGTCTCTGTGGGGGGCCCGCGGTCTACTCTGGTATGGCTGAAGGTGTGTGGGGCAGAGCGCACTGGGACTCAGCAGCACCCATCAAGCCAGCATCTATGATGAGGGCGGAGTTTGGAGAAGGGGCTAAAAGCAGTAAGAGCAATGCAGTCACAGTAGCTGATGTTATCCCCCATTCCAGTCCAGCTGGCCTGACCCCCTGGCCACCCCCCCCCACCCCCCCACCCTCCCCCCACCCCCGGTGGAGAGTGCTACAAAGGAACTTCCAGGTGTTCCTGTCTGCTGGCTGGACCCTCTACACTCAGTCCTGCCTGGCTTTCTGCTTCCAGTTCCCATTTAATGTAGAAATCCCACCAGTTCTAAGCCTCTGGGCCTTGTCTTCTGTCTTCCCTGATCTCTTTTCCTGGGACTTCTTGGCACAATTTGATCTCCCCCGTATTGGTCCCCTCTGGCTCTTCCTGTCCTTGGCCCCAACTCACCCGACTCTGCCCCCTGGGTCTGCCATGGCCATCTGCCCAGACCCTGTGTCCTGTGAAAGGGACATGGAGAAAAGCAGACTGTGGGAGGGCAGGCGTTCAGGACTGCCTGCAGCAAGTGGCTTCCCAGGCATCAGCCCCCACTGTCTCTGCAGTCTGGCGAAGGCCTGGAAAGGAAATGTCATGGTGACCCAGAGTGGGCTGGGGGCAGAGGCATCACAGAGGGCAAAAACCTTCTTATTGGAGCTCAGGAGGCTATCCAGGATGGGGCTGGTGGCAAACGACCAGTAGTGCTTATATTCTTGCAGAAGACAGAAGGACAACAAGCCCAGGACCTAGGGGCAATGTCCCCAGATACCCACCAGGCCAGTGCTCACTCTCTAGTAACACCTGGGCTTCTGAGCCTCCAGCCATCCTCTCCCAGTGTTGCTGTCTGAGCTGGAGCAGCAGCAGACTCCATTCCACCCCTGTTGCTGTGCCCCATTTTAGAGCAAGGCTAGAGAGCCCTAAACAAGCTAATGGAGCTTTAAACATTTAGGAAATGCAAGAGGGGAGACGTTTCAGCTGAGTCCTGGGAGAAGATGAGCCCGAGACTAGTTGTCTTCACTTCAGGTGCATAAATCCACCCTGCAGCCCCCTCCAGCTCAGCCCCCTCCATCCCCCCCGCTGATGCCCCCATCGCCCAGCACCATGGACAGCTCAGTGTTCCCAGAGTGAGGGTGTTGCCTTTCCCCACATTCAAGGGCACTCCCTGGAACCAGCCCTTGCCACAAAGTCCCCATGTGCTTCCAGAAGCAGCTCCTTGGCCATGACAGTCAGGAGGGACAGGCTCTTCTTATAAAACAAAATAAAACACCGTGGATGTGATTTCATCTGAGAGCAAAGCAGCACTAGCTGCCTCCAGCCCCTCCCTCGGAGGACATCCAAGGGCCGCACAGGCTCTTTCACCTCCCTCTGACCCCCGCGCTGTCTCCAGGAACCACGAGAGAGCTGAGGCTCAGCCTGCACACTGCAGAACCACAGTCGAAAGCCCTGTGCCCTCCCAGGACGCCACCAAAGGGCTACAAGGAGGCCCTAGGGCCCCGAGATGGACAGGTGCCTGGGGCAGGGGGTGGCCGGCCCCACTTTAGAAAAGGAAGACAAGGTGCAGGGAATAGATGTCAGGGTCTGAAATCAGAGCCACCGTGAAGGTGCCCGTCCGGGCTTGGGAACGTGGAGAACTTCCCACCAGGCACACGGAGCCGGCGGAAGGAAGAGGAAGAAGCCTCTCCTTCTTTGACAGGACAACAGGAGTTCGGCAAGGGATGGATGAGGCCGAGCGTTATCCGCCGCGATGAAACGCAGCAGCCGGTGGTAATGAAATATTTATGAATGGGGAGACGATGCTGCATTCTGCAGTGCAGCACAGGGGAGAGCGAAGTTTCAAGAATACTGTAATAGCAAAACCCTCCATTAATTATCGGAAGCAAGCTGTAACGCCAGTTCCTATGGCAACGGGGTCCCCAATGGATTTTGTCCTTTTTTTTTTTTTTTTTCCTAAGCTGCTCCCATTTACTGTGGTACATTGCATTTGTTTTCCACCAGAGGTTTCTGCTTGTCCTTTGCAAATGAATTCATCCTGTCCTCGCAGTGGCTGGAGTGGAGGCTGGCAGGCCAGAGCCCAGAGAAAGTGAAAGATTATGCAACTTTGTGCTAGGATGGTAGTTGGTATTGTGGGTACCCTCACTTTGAGGGGAAAGGCAAGGAAGGCAGGGCCAACACTGAAGGTAAGGAGTAAGGAGTGTGGGTTATTAGAGGGAAATCTATGCAGGTTGCCCCCCCGCACCCCCCGCACCCCCTCCTCCGGCCAGCCCTGCCCCTGCCGTCCCAACCACTGTATTTGTGATCTAGGCTTGCACCAGGGATGTGTTCTAGCAGCCCAGCTGGAGTCTCCATCACCAGCGACAGTGGAATCTGATACCTGCTCATAAAGCTCTGATGGGAGAGGCTCCAGGGTAGGCAAATATGAGAGAGAGAGTGCTGTGGTTCCCAGGGAAGTCAGAGAGGCCAGCCCCTCTGGGAAAAGCAGTGCAGTCCCTCTCTGCCTGTGACCAATTCTCCCCATTTTCCACTGTTACCCACCGCTTCCCTCTCCTGCGGAAATGCAGGTTTAATTTGGTGGCAGTTTGAAAGCATTTCTTGCAAGCGGGGACATGCTGGGGTGGACCAGCCCAGGACTGCTATTCCCTGGAAGGCTCTGGGTCTCAGTCAGAGCCATGGACAGCGGCTTCACGCACCCCACTCCAGCCGATGAGCCGCTCTGCGAACTCAACGGGGAAAGGCCGTGCCACTGGTTCAGGGGAGGCAGGCTGCCACCTAGGAGGGAGAAGGCAGGCATTTCCCACTCAAGGCTGCAGTCTGGGGCTTAGGAGGGGTCCCATCTCTTTGGTGGCCTCATGAGAGTGATGAAGGTCCTGCTACATGGCCCGGGACAGGGTGCGGTGTTGGGGAGACGGGGTCTGCCTTGACTTGGAGAGAGTGCACATCTTCACATCATGAGGCGATTCCAGTCCAAAAAAAAAAAAAAAAAAAAATTTCTACCCCAGAATTATTTTTCTGGTTTTCCTCTGCTTTCTAAGTTGCCAAAGGGATGCACAAGCTTTTGCAAGTAGAACTGGGAGGATGCCAAAAGAGGGATTAAGCCGAAATTAGGAACGTGTGTGATTCCATTTGTGGAGTTCTACCTGGAGTGAAAACAGCCCGGCTTCCCTGAGGAGGCACTCGTCACCCGCAGGAGGGGGTGAGCTCCGGTGAGCTCCAGAGCCAGGCGGTCCTCGGCCCTTCCTCCTGTGCCACCCGTCAGTCCCCATCTTCAGGACTGATGTCCACGTACCCAGCCCACGTCCACACCTCCCGAGCGCAGGTAGGGGCAGAGCGTGTGTTGAACACCTACTGTATGCCGTGCACTCGCTGTACACTGCGGGTGTCACCCTATCAACTGCGCGAGACGGCTGTCTGCCTCCTTGTAGCCATGAATAAACAGAGGCGTCAAGGAGGACAGTCACTTCCTAGGCTCTGAACCCACTCCCTCTAACCACAAAGCCTGTGTTTCCAAATGCCTCACTGGACAGCCTCTTGCTGAGAAGGGCAGGAACGGCAGCTCAAGGCCGGGCCCCAGCGGGGGCCCGAGCAGCCTCTCCATCGAGATCCCAAAGCAGAGGCCCCCCAGCCTGGAGGAGACATCAGAAATTCTAGTTAGGGGTTTGTATCGCCCCTTGAAATGGCAGCATTTGTGTCTGCTTTGTGATGCTTTGGTTAGCTCAGTAGCATACGAAGAGAATGTATAAACCAGTAAACATTCACGGACTGGGTGTATGCCCCAAATTACGTTACCAGCATCAGAAGTGAGCAAAAAGATGGGCTCTGATGTTCAATAGGACGACAGGGGCTAGAAGGGACAGTTTGCCGTGAGCTTCAGCCTTCACCTGTAGTTACGTCTGTCCCTCAGGACACTTCCAGACCCCATGAGACACCAATCTCCTCAGGAGCGCTGTGTGCGGCTATACGGGGAGCAGAAAGCCCTTGTATCACCAGACGTGGGATGCCAGGTGTGCAGCTGTTTGCTGTAGCTCCTGGCCTCCCAGCCCGCTGAGGGCTCACCAGGCATGGGTGGGGGGATGGAGGAGCGTGAGTGGGGAGCACAGCATTCCAGTGTGTGGACACCCACAAATGTGGCAGCCCTTTCTGACCCGTGCCTTCACTCTGTTGGGAAGCCCGAGCCTCAGGAGCTCTCCCCGACTGATCTGTGGGATTTGGGGGTGGGGGTGGGCATGAGTACGTGGGATGCCTACAGAACTCTCCATCCCATCCTCAGGTGGTCTTCATGTTCCTTGAAAGGCAGAAAGGGACCTCTCCTTCCTTGCTAACTGGCTTCAGAGTCTAATGTAATGCTCTGGACCTCAGTTTCCTTGTCTGTAAAATAAGATAATAAATAATCAGACCTTCTTTCCTATGTAGTTATGAGAAGTCAAGGGAATTCCAACATCTCCCCAAACTCCCTGCAGATCCTGTGGCAACAGGAGCCTGAGATAATCACAGCCCTCGGCATACAGTAGGAGCACATAACTGCTGGTTTTTTCCACACCTGGCCCCTTGCTGGCTGTGTGTGACTTCACTTTGTAAAGCCTCGCTTTCTTCATTTTGAAAACAAAAAAGCACACGAATCCCGTTTCACGGCACACGTGATGAAGGCTGCGAGGTGTGGATGTGGGAGGGGCCTCAGACTTGACAACAAGAGGCGAATTTGTTCCATTAAAGGGACAATCCCCACCTGAGCAACCCGGAAAAAAGGCAGGAGAGAATGGTGGGTATCCAGTTCTTCAGCTTCTTGTTCTTGCTGTCTGCGTACCCTTGTGTGGGGATTCTGGAAATCACCAGAATCTGGAGCCTGCTGGAGTCTCAGTTTTCTCCTCTGTACAGTGGGGAATAATAATAATACTTACCTCATAATAAGTGGGACAGTTAGTATGAAATGCTCAGCACAGAGCTTGTCTGCCGTTGGTGTGGGCAAATGTGGGTCGTTGGTGACAATAAACTCCCATCATGGCAATGCTGACATTTCTGGGCTTCTATTAAGATTCTCATTTACTAAGAGAATTTCTGGGCTTCTACTAAGATTCTCGTTCACACTAACCCTGTGAAGCTGACACTATGGTCCCCATTGCTCCGGTGAAGAAACTGAGGCTTGGAGAGGCTGAGACTTCCTGAGGGTCGCACGGAGCATGGCCATGGAGGCCCATCTCTTCTTCCCCACCCTATGCTCTTGCACTCCTACACCAACTACATGGCCCCACACTTCTTGGCCCTGGGCTGGCAAGGCTGTTGCTGCCCTGTTATCCTCCTCCAGACAACACAGTGCCAGCAGTAGGAGGCCGTGGACAGCATAAAACTGGGTTCTCCAAATGGTGTGGCTCTCTGGCTGTCTTGGGTTACCTGGGCTCCCTTAGGTCACAGAACTCAATCATTCTTTCTTGCCACCCTGCTAGTGAGGCTGGCGGGAGCGGGCCAGGCAGAAGAAGAGAAGGAACCACCACTTATTGCAGACACATTATTTCACTACAAAAGTCAGTCCTTTGACAACACCCCACCTGCCACAAGTCTGCCCCAGGCACTCACGGGAGGAAAACAACAGCTTCTCAGGGTTTTCTTCAATGTTCTTTGATTTTCTGCTCTGAAGGAAAGACAGGACCTGGGCTGACGTGACCCCAGACAGACTAGAGCAGCTTTCAGCAGCTTTGCAGTGCCCGCTCCCCCCACACCCCGCCCCCGCAGGGCTGCTCCTAAAGCTGACACATGGCTTCAGGAGCCAGGCTGGCTGACTCTAGGCACACTGTGGGTCCTGTGGCCCAGTCTTGCCTTGTGGCCTTCTGCGGGCGTGGCCATCTGGAGCACGGCAGCGAGACTTTCTCTTGCTGTTTCATACCCCAGCCCTGGGATAGGCTGTGTGGCATTAGGGAACCGCAGTATTCACGTCTCCGAGTTCACATGTGTATCAAGGCTGACTCAGAAGCTTGGTGGCCCCAAGCCCAAGAAGGGTGACTCAGTGCCATCAAAGAACAGGGAGCATTAAAGCCCATTGCTGGGGTGCCTGGGTGGCTCAGTGGGTTAAAGCCTTTGCCTTCGGCTCAGGTCATGGTTCTGGGGTCCTGGGGTCGAGCCCCACATTGGGCTCCCTGCTCAGCGGGGAACCTGCTTCCCCCCTCTCTCTCTGCCTGCCTCTCTGCCTACTTATGATCTCTGTCGGTCAAATAAATAAATAAAATCTTTTAAAGCCCATTGCCTAGAGAAGGGAAGGGAAGAGAAGAGAGAAGAGAGGAGAGGAGAGGAGAAGAGAAGGAGGAGGGGAGAGGAGGGGAGGGGAGGGGAGGGGAGGAGAGATGAGGAAAGGACTTAGTCTATGTGGCCTTGTTCGAGACTCATAAAGAATGCATGCAGGCTCCTGGTCTGTCTCCTAGCCTCCCAGATTTATTGCGTATAACTGACAAAAGTTGTAAAATTGTATACATTTAAGGTACAATTTGATAGTTCCATATACGTATACATTGTGAAATGATCACTGCCATCAAAATAATTAACATATCTGTTACCTCAGATATTACCAATTCCTTTCTTTCTGTACCAATTCTTTTCTTTCTGTCCCTGCCCCAGAGATCTCATTGCCGGGCTCGAAGCTCCCTCACTGGAGATGAAATTCCTCGAGCCCTGTAGGCTGGATAGACAGTATGGCCATGAGAGCATGCCTTCAGGCCCCAGAGCCAAGAGAGCCTGGGCTCAGATCCTCAGAGCTGGGCTGTGTGACCTTAGGGGACAGGACTGAACTTGTGTGGGGCTCAGCTCTTTTTCTGTCCCCTGGTGCTGCTGGTGGACCCACTCACACGGTTGATGGAAAGAGCAGAGGGGATTGAGCCTGTGGATGCCTGCCACATATTAATCCGTCACTTCTAATTTTTAATAATAATAATTGGAATCACTGCAAAGGAGCGGAAAGCCCTGGGTGGCGTGCCTGGTGAGTCTCCCGCGGACGGAGCTTACGTCAGAGGGCATCCGAGCGCGGGGCCCTGCAATAATGCCACCAGGAGAGCCCGTAGCTGGAAGACAAGCAAGGGGTTGGGGGTCAGCGGACATGCGGGAGGAATGGGGAGAGGGCCAAGTCTCCCCTTTTCTAGCCTCTAGCTCTGCCTTAGGCATGTTTCAGGGCTTTCAGCTGGGGATGAAGGGAGACAGCCAGGACTTCTTGTCCAATTTGGAGTGACAGACACACAATCAATTTCAAGGTACCCACTGTGTCTGTCAGGCTCTGACTCCCTTGGATCACAGCTTCCCCGAGAAGGGCCTTGAAAGGCTCGCCTCTTCTGCACCTTCGCCTTGTGGAGGGCCAGGGAAGACCCTGAAAACCCAGGAAACACAAGTCCTTCCAGCAGCCACGTCACATTACCAAGGAGAGACCTCTGAGGGCAACGTTGACCCATGTGCCTGCCGGTCCCCACCCCCAAGAACGGAGAATCCGTGAAGCTGCTGACACGATTAGCCACCTGCTTTGTGTTCCTAAGAAGACACCCTGTCTGGTGGGGGACACCCCTCCTGTGATTTCCTCAGTGTAAGTTGCCCGTTGGGCATTTGCTGTCTAGAGGTTCCTTATTAGCCAGACAGAATCATTTATCTACTCAGAATGTAATTTTAGGATGGGGTGCAGAAATGATCTGCAGGTGGTGAGTTGTTGGCGGCGGGGAAGGGGGGTTCAGGAGGTGAGGAAGCGGGCGGGGGGAGGGGCGGCAGGGAGAGGAGTGGGGGAGAATCACCTGAGGCTTGGGCTGTGCAGTGTTTAATGAGAAAATGAGTATTTCCCAGGCAATGGCTTTTAAGTGACTATTGAAATTAATGCCTTATTCCAGCATCACATTTTTGTCAGAACATTTGCCTCTCAGAGGGAGGAAAAAAAGGGAGAGAGAGAGAGAAAAAAAAAAACCTGGAAAAGACACAGCCTATCTGCTGCAACGGCTGAGGACAGTGGGCTGATGGCTGCAGGGCTCTCTGGTCCCCCCCCCCACCCCGACCGGGGCCTGAGCATCAAGGACTCGGGGTGTCCACTGGCCAGCAGGGACGCCCCACCAAGCACAGCTGCCCAGCCATCCCCAAACGCCAACAGAGAGCAGAGGGACAGGGCAGCTCAGGACACACAGATGAGCCTGTGCTCTCTGCTCAGGCTGGCCAGATCCCCAGGCTTCCCAGCCACAACAGCGAGGCCCTGGCCCCATCCTATTCCCTCAGTTTCCCAAGCACGGTGTTGGCTCCCTGGGATGTAAGGGACCCCTGCGGGGTCGTGATAACAGTGTTG
Organism: Meles meles; assembly: GCF_922984935.1. Taxonomy (NCBI): domain Eukaryota; kingdom Metazoa; phylum Chordata; class Mammalia; order Carnivora; family Mustelidae; genus Meles; species Meles meles. Next base: position 132,727,648 of record NC_060070.1, read on the forward strand.
ACTTTTGAGCTCTGAGCTCTCCCTGGGTGTGAGGCACAGTCCCGTGAGTGAGGGGGACGGCTGGTCGGCAGCACGGACGCTGGAGTGGATACTGGGGGGCGCTCTGGGTCTGTTTGCAGGTAGTGACTGGATTCCTAAGCTTATTGTGGGAATTCTTGAGAGGAGACTCATGCTTTGCTCCACCTGAGGCCTGAAAATATTTGAGTTTGCTTCCTAAAAACTGGAGTCAGACCCCTGAGAACCCTCAACATTATCAGCCAACCCTTCCTCAACCAGTCTTGAATCTTGTCCCCGGGAGAAAAACGAGTTGCTAGTCACTTGCCTTCCTCCCCTCTGAGGCCAGGACACGGGAATGAGCACCCTGGACTGGGCTGAATGAGAACGAACATCGCACGCCTGTGAACGTGAACGTGAACTCCATTCCTGCTCAGAAGCCGCTCCCTCCGGAGTCCTGCTCTGCAGCGGCATCTACCCGACTGGATGCTTCGAACACTCTGTCTTGCCCTTACAGCCTGAGAGCTAGAATTTGGGGATGAAGTCAGCACAGCAGACATGGTTAGCAGATGAGGGGAGTTGACTGCGGGTCTGGCCCCGTGGGGGCCACAAGGGAAGGTTACATTTATTGGGGTAACGCTGGGCTGAGTGCTTCCTATGTATCACCTCACTGGGTCCTTCAGACAAACCACGAGACTGACCTCAGCATCCCCCTCATACAGACAAGGACACTGAGGATTGGAGGATACACTCTGAAGACATGGCAAAGCCAGGGCTCAGGTCTGTTCTGTCTGAATTCGGAGCACAAATGTAATAAGACAAGAACATTTTTAAGAATAGCACCGTCCTCCCGGGAGACATGGTGGCTCTTGCCTGAAAAGACCCGGAGCTTCAGCTGTGGAAGCAGAGGCCCGGCGAGGCAAGGAGCCTGGCCCGGGCTCGGCACCCTGGCGTAGGGTTGGGAAGTTATCCGAGGATGGGCACACTGAGAACCACCGGCCACCACTGGCGTCCTGGTGCATCCGCCCAACTCCCCAGCCAGTTACGTGGCAGGCAGGTCCTTTGGAAAGTGGGGCACAGGCCTGGCAAGTCTGGACGGGGTGGAGAAGGAGAGGGGGAAAAGCTGGCTCAGGGCAGGGGAGGGGATGTGGGGGGATTGGAAGAGAAGAAGAAATTGCAAAAGCTACCAGCTTGGGACCAGCCATGGAGACAGCGTCCGGCATACTCTGACCATCTGTGACTGTACCGGACTACAAGAGGCCGTGCACCAATCTGCTGCTGCTTCTACTGCCTCAGATGTGCTACCCGCCAACCTGTCCGGGTGGGGAGGGGGTGGGTTTTCCATTTCAGTGGATTCCCTGGGCAAAGCACGGATTACCTGTTCCGGCCAGGGCCTCAGTGTTGCCAGGGGAAACGGGCATCTGCTGCTCCTTCCTGGGAGAGCCTTGCACATCCGGATGCATGCGGGTAGCTCCCTCCGACTGTGGTGCAGCCTTTCGGGACATTATTATCCACGTGTCCCCCCTCACTCTTCCCTGCTGCTGCCTGCTTTTCTCTGAGCGACCTGGGCACTGGGGCATGGTCCCCTTTAGAGCCGTCATCCTTGGCGGGTCCCATCACAATCTCTCTGGCCTCCCCAGAGGAAAGCGTCCTCCAGGCACTTCTGAAACTGCCACCTAAAACTATGCAGGGCTTCGAGGAGTCCCTTGAGTAAAGAAAGAAAAACAGCCTGGAATGTTGTAGGGGTGGCAGGGGGAGGGTCCACCAATCAAGAGGCACAGATTCTCTCCATACCTCTTCTACCTGCACAGCTGTGTGACCTTGGGCAAGTCACTTAACTTCTCTGGGCTTGTTTCCTCATTGGTAAAATGAGCATCAGATGGCCTTTAAGGTCCCGGGCAAACTGTAACTCCGTCACTCTTGCTGGGATCATGCAGCAGTTTGTGTCCTAAGAGGAAGGGAGGCATAAAGTTCAGAAAATAGTCATTGGAGGTTGGGAACCCTGAGTACAGAGATCGTGGGTGTCCATGCTCTTCACCACGGTGTGCTGGTTTAGACCCTGCCCTTGAGGCTGCCTTTGCAGATTTACAGGGCGACATCAGAGCACTGGGGAGTGGTCACTTTCCTGTCCCTGGGTCTGGGCTGAGTAAGCCTGGGGAAAATTCCACTGGGGCCAGAAGTAAAAAGGCTGCAGGCTGAGCTTAAGATCAGTGGCTCACTTCTCCAAGCTGAGCTGTAATCGCCATGCTGGGTAGTACCGTGCCTTCCCCAGCATCTTACAGAACAGCTTTATGTCTGCGGGCATAAGCTAGAGTGATCAATACAGGTGGAGAGTTCCCCACAGCCAGGCTGTGAGGTGAAGCGTTCAGTCAAGTTGCCTGGGGGAAATTTGGGCGGCCAGCCATTGTCTATAAATGAGCAGCCCTGACAGCATCCACAGGGCCCCTGAGTCCAAAGCAGACCCTCCCGGGTACTGGTCAGGCACAGCTTCCACACTCCGCCTGCCACAGAGAAGCTAGCAAAACTCTGGGGTTTCCTTCCTCTCCTGAAGGGAAAGAATAGGAAGGCTCAGGGTTGGGTGACACTATCTTGGGCCCCAATGGGATCTGCAAAAAGCCAGAGCCTCTAGGAGGTGAGTCTCCGGGCCCTGGGTTGGAGGAGGGACATCAGAGCTCCCCAATGATGGCCAGTCAGGGATGGCCAGCCAGCCCAGGTTGTTACTTGCAGAAACAAGATAGCCACTTTGGGAAACTAAAATTGCAGAGTGAGGCTTCTCTAGAAAATCCCAGGCAGGATGGTGTGGTCATAGATTGGATCCTGGTGCCAGCCCATCGCTTCTGAAAGATGTCGCCTTTTGGGAGATGCTTCTCAGTTTTCTCCTCTGTAAAATGGGCATAGACTTGGGTGAATGGGGGTGAACTGAGGTGATGTCAGGTGCATAATTAATGCTAGCTTCATAGAGGACATGCTTCTATCTCAGAGCTTCTTTCAGTGAGGGAGTTAGGTAAGAAATCCTCTCCAGCTGGGCACTATGTCCTCTGAAGAATCCTCGGGGCAGCTGGACATTGAGGAAGACATGGATGGGGTGGAAAGGTGAATGGAAGATGGTCTCTATCCTCTGGGTCTCAATTGGGGTGGAGGGACACAGAGTCACTAGATAATTCCAAACACACACCATCCACTGCCATGAAGGTAGAAGACACTCCTTCCATCCTAACTCAATTCCTTATCCTTGCAGAATTAGTGACCTAGTGAAGATAGGGTGGGAGGGGAAAATACTCAATCCAACTGAACATAGGTGGTGTGCTTTATTCTGGATAGCAAATATAATTCTAGAAAGTTCCATTGTGGCCTGAAAAATTTGTAAATTTATTCAGCCATTTAGATAAGTTCTTAGAGGAAATGCTTTTTACAAGCATTTTGTTCATTTTTTATTTGGTTAACTGTCTTATTCTTATTGATGTGTAGGAGTGCTGAAGACAAGTCCTTTGAAGTTGGGAGAATCCATTCATGGCATGAATAATGTTTGAGTCTACATTTAGAAATCCAAATATTGGGCTTTCTTAGAAGTAAGTCACACAAAGGGGTTCCTGACTGGCTCAGTTGGGTAGAGCTTGTGACTCTTGATCTCCAGTTGTAAGTTCAAGCCCTGTGCTGGGCATTGAGATTACTTAAAAATAAAATCTTAAAAAAAAAATAAATCACACAAGCACTTACAAATTTCAAGAGCGAGGTAACTCCAGGCATGGAAAAAAATCAGCTTCACACCTTCCCAGCTACAAAGCACCTCTTAAGAAATAAGAAGACTGTTGCCTTTTCCTCCTCCATTTCACACTGGTTGGGCAAGGGGCAATAGGCAGGTTATTCCATGGGGGGAGTCAAATAAGAGGACAGCGATTGAAGTGGCTGGTGGGCAATGAGGAAGGATGGAAGTGGGGCATCGTGGAGGATGTGTAGTCCTGAGACCGGACCTGCTATGTAATTGGGCACATCACCACGCTCAGCAAGAACCCATGGATAGACGAAACTTCATCTGACGGGCTTGTTGAGGAAGGGAAAATGAGTGGTGGAGGGCTTATGAGATAGATGGGCAGGTATCTGGAGAATCGGAGTCAACTCACCTAAGAAAAATGTTTTTGCTTAATTTGGGGACAATGTGAAAAGCCAAAACACAGAACAAAAGTACTTCTGGAAGCATCCACCCCCCATCCCCAGCTTACTGCAGCTGTAGTACTGGGTGTGCTTTCAGACTGTTAGCAAAGTCCTGGGGGTGATGAACAAGGACTCACACTTGTCCTAAGTCCACGTTTCAGAGAATGGCCGGCTGCCAGCAGTGTGCCACCAGCCACGCTGTCACATAACTGCAGATTCTGCGGCCCTTTGATATTACTACAAAGGACTTTCTCTTTTAATTTTCATTTTACACAGTGCTATATAGATACACTTGTTCTTTGCTAAGTTAAAATGAGACCTAGGGAAAATTTTCCTGACTTTCCTTCATTCAATAAACAAATACTGAGCACCTACTGTATGCCAAGTATCCTGCCAGAAGATAAAGAAATAGCGCCAGGTTTTGTCCTCGAGAACCTCACAATGTTGTGGAGGAAATAAAAAATTAAACAATTAATTTCGTATAAGGTAGTGGTTGTGAGACAGGTTTGCAGACTGTTAGTGGGGCAGGGGGCCTGACCAGTGGTTGAGGAGGGGGACAGGCCAGGGTGAGAAGTCTCGAGAAAGGCTTCCTGAAAAAGAGTTAATACTTTCAAGTCTATTTCTCCTTCACTTCAGCAAAGGGGATATGTTTGAGAAAAGTTAAGAATTCACAAAACCCCACCATGCATCAGAACAGAAGGAAAAGATTTCTAATTTCCTATCCTGTTTAAATACACCATGCTGTTATACCTGGGGTCCTCATGACTTATTTTAATGAACCTGTTTTTCCTCGTTTTGAACATGAATTCAGTGAAAGTTAATTAAAATGATGTAAAATGTGACCTTATGTGAATTAATTAACGTTAGAAAAAATGAGCTTTTTTTCCCCCCTTCTTATTTCTTACCTAAGGAAACCCAAGAAAATGGTCACCATTTTTTTTTTAAGATTTTGTTTATTTATTTGACAGAGAGAGACACAGTGAGAGAGGGAACACAAGCAGGGGAAGTGGGAAAGGGAGAAGCAGGCTCCCCACTGAGCAGAGAGCTCAATGCAGGGCCAATCCCAGGACCCTGGGATCATGACCCGAGCCAAAGACAGATGCTTAATGTCGGAGCCACCCTGGTGCCCCTGAAAACAGTCACCATTTCTTTACAGAGCGTTGCCAAGACTCGTGGTTTTCAATGTCTTTCTCCTGCTTGCAGTCTTAAGAATGGGCAGCTGGACAATTGGGTAGGAAACTTGAGGATTTTTTGTGCCGCAGTTCAGCGAATTCTCCCTCTAATAGGCAGTGGGGCTAAGATTAGGGGAATCATGAGTAAAAGAAAGGGAGAAGGATTTACAGTCAGGACGGGGGGTGTGGGTGGAAGCTAAGAACCTATCAAGAAAGCCACCTGAGCCACTGAACATTGTGGGAGTTAGATGCTCTTTTCTGTGTTCTCCGTGATAGAGCCTATGGCAACATATCAGGTGAATCTGCTGGGATGCATTCGGCTGCAAGTAATAGAAACCCTAGTTTATCATGATTGGAACAATTAAGCAGTTTATTATCTCACATAATTAGAATTTCAGGGGTGGAAGCTCCAGGTCCGGTTAATTCATCAGTTCACCAATGTCTTAAAGACCCAGGTTATTTCTGTCTTTCTACTCTGCCATCCTAAATGTTTTGGCTTATCCACATAGATGGTTCTTCTAATGGACCCATAGCGATTGTTTTGGTTTCAGGAACAATGCACACACTCAAGCCCAAAGGCAGAAAAGCAAACATTTTTATATTTTGTTGTTGTCGTTAAGGAGAGACTTCCCAGAAATCTCAATAGCATATTTTCTGCATATGTCCGTTGGCCAAAATTGCATCCCATGCCCATGCCTAAACCAATCATCTGGTGGGGCTATCATGCCGTCATATTTAGCTTTGGCCATGAACTTTCACCCCTGATTAGGGGAATGGCCTAGACTTCCCCTGAAGGACTTGGTAACTTGCATGAGGATGAACTAAGTCAGATTCTAGTGAGAAGGAAATGCGTGGTTGTCAGAACAGAAGGCAAACAAGATGTCCACAAGAAAAAAGACGTTCTCTGCTTTCTCCACTTGGAGTTGAGGGACACAGCCTTGGCGATTCAGGGTTTGACCCTTCAGTCATCTCATTTCTTCTCTTCAGTAGCAAGTAGTCATTAGAATCACATGAGAAAAATGAGCATATTGCTGTGAAGAAACAACTTCATTACAGTGAGGATATTGGGGATGTACCATATGTGAACAGGTTGGAAAACCCTTAGCAGAATTATGAAGTACCCAAAGCTTGAGTTCCGATGTGGGTAGCCTCTCCTTTCTGTGTCCTTCCTCCTCATCCCATATCCCACCCAAGAGGCCCAGAGTTTCCATAATCTCCTTTTTGCCCCATCAAAGCCAACATGTGGGAAAACATCAAACATAGTCACACTAACTTTACACGATAGTGAACACAGGACAAGGATTGAGAGATAGACTCAAATTCCAGCTCTGCCATTTGCTGCCTTTTAACCATTTTGAACCTCGATTACCTCACCTGCAAAATGAAAATCATGATACTACCTGACAGGTTGTTGTTTCTATGGTTATTACTGTTAACTGTAATAGAGCAAGCTAACTGCTCAGAGCTTGAAGATTTCCATTAGCAGAAGTTTATTTCTCACTAACACAATGTCCATTGTGTGATTCTGGTCAGGTGGACTCTACCCTTCCATTTTGTGGTGTCACTGTCTTTGACATGTGGACATCAAGGTTTCTGAAGGAAAGTCATGCCTACTTTCACTACCTTGATCTGGAAGCTACGACATTATTAAGAATCAATCCAAAGCAGCTAGATCCAATCTACCTAGATCCAAAGGTGCTGGAATAGAAAACTTTGCTGTATTCCAGGAAGAGAAAAATAGGTGTGGTGGGCATTGAACTACACTCAGCTACATTATTGTTTTTGCTGCTATTATCATTATGAATACAGCTCATTGAAAAGGCAGTCATTTCCCAGATGTAACTATGACCTCTAATATTCACTGATGCTCACTGCCATCATCCCAGGAAGCCATTTCTGAGAGATGAGGAAACTTAAGGTTGGTTTGAGGTGTCGAGGGACCAGATGTCTGTTACTGATTAGAATCATGATGTCTGGTGATTTCTGTCTTCTCCGTAATATGCAACATAGTCTTGGACACAGTAGGTGCTGACTCTGTAACCACAGAACTTACTCCTGGCAGATGTGGTGTCCATTCTGCTCTGTCTCCTCAGGTTCCCTTCCCATTCCCATGCCCTCCCAGTTTGCTTTTACTCCATTCTCGATCAGACACCTGCATCTGGAAGGTGTTTCGCTTGTGTGGACAAAGAACAGGAAGTGCCTGCAAATGTTCATCCCTCTGAGATAGCACCTAATTAATGACAGGTGGGTAGAGGGTCTCATGGCCTCCAGACTTCTCATCTGGAGGTGAGCCAGTCACCTTGCAAGCGTGGGGCTTTATTGATTTTGCATATTGCTTGGCTTCTTTCTCCTTATCTTGCTTCCTTACTTCCCTCCAGGGAACACCTCCCCGCAAAACACTTTATTTCAGAATTTCAAAAATCCTAGACCCTATTGAACCAAATAGCAGAGAGCATGTTCTGATACATCATTATTTGCCTCCTGCCTCATTTTTTACATTCATAAGTCAGAATATCAGAGAAGCAGACTTTAGTATGATATAGAATCCCTGAATGATGTAGTGACTCATAGATATTCAGTAGCAGCTCATCAGCCCACCTTTAGGGCTTCAAAGAATTTCAAGAGATGGGGCTCCACCCACTGCCAGCCAGGTCATCTGAGAACAGAATTTAAATCAGCAGATAAGGCCTCTACCAATCGAATTGGACTTGCTTTTCTCAACAGGATATTGTGAACTTGTAGACTCTGGATTACAGAATATGAATTTCCCAAGGTTCATGCTGTAAGTGAGGTGATTTCAGCTTTATGGTGACCATCTATAGAGCCATTCCTTTCTCATCTACCCCAGTGAATGGTGTTCTTGGCTCCGATTAGGAATGCCCTTGCCTCTGAATTTCTGACTTCTGCAAAGTTTAGAAATATGTTTAGTGATGACCTCAAAGCAGGTACATACAAGGCACAGTGAGATATATACAAGGCTGTCCCTCAAGCCACTTGAGGAGCTTCTGTGTCCTTAATCACTGTGCTGGGCATTGTAAAGTGCCACCCATGTCCCTTCAATAAGGACTTGCTGTTCCAGCAATGGAGTGCTGCCCAAATCTAATGATTGAGGGATGCACGTACGTAATGGTCTGATCCCTCCAGACCAATCTGGAACAACTCTAAAGAGCTATACAAGTTCCTATGGCCCCCCTGAGGTTGACCAAGGCTGTCACTGTGTTTGATTCAATTTCTTTCTCTGCTTGATCCTCCTCCCTTCCCCTCCCTTTCATAGGTGTTGACTGCTTAATCAACATTCTGTGTGAAAAACTCCATCTCAGAGCCTGCTGTCAGGGGCACCCAATCTAAAATGGTCACATTTCTCTCCCTCAATAGCCACGACTCTCCCTGAGGCACCAAGGATGACAAATGTAATGGCCACTTTCAGTGCTGGACTTGCATCTCTCCCCTTGTTTTCAAGCCCTCTGGGTCAAGGACAAGGAGAAGAGAAAACCTCAAAAGGTGCAGTTTGGAGATTGTACAATGGGTTGTGCAACTCATTTTGATGCACACAGAGGGTAAAGGGGTTTTTATGGTCTGTGCAGGGAGCAGTTCCATGTTGATTCTGGACATCATCCCTGAGCGTTCCCTCTCCTTCACCCTCACATTCAAACCCTCAGCAAGTTAGAAAGTCCTGCAGACTCTTCATTAAAATATATTTTGAATTAATCTATTCTTCTCTTTCTCCTAGCCAAAGGCACAAACATCTCTTACTGGATTACAGGCATCTTGCCTCCTTCCATTCACTCTCCACACTAGTCAGAATAATTTTTGAATAACTATATTTTTCATTTCTAAGATCTCTCATTAGTTCTGTTCTTAATTGCCAGCTCTTGAGTGATATCCATCTTTTCTCATTTGATATATGATACATAGATACCGTCCCTTATCTCTTTGAAGATATTAAGCATGTGGAATTAAACATTTCTGTCCTGATTACAATAGTAGCTCAGTTTCCTCAGTTTTAAGTTCTTTCTTTTGTAGAATTTGTTGATGCTTTCTTTATGGGGTTGGTTACCTTCAAACGTTTAATGTATACAGATTGTGTGAAAATCTCTATTTGCACATTTTATTAAATTACAGCTTGGTGTTTGGCAGGCTACTGGCAGCATGGGTGGGAGCTGTTGTCTTGGCTTGTGCTGTGGAGAAGGTCAGCACCTCCCAACAAGCGGGGGAGGAGGTCTCACTGTCTCAACTGCATTTGGGGGCTGCTCATTCTTTCTGGGTGTTGTTAACCCCCCAGGGCTCTGCCTGGCCCTATCCCCAGCTTTCACACTGACCAGGTCCCCATTAAAGGCAGGAGCATCCCTTCTCAGGAAATCCAACCTGACCAATCAACCTAAACATAGCCCCTCATTCTTTTCTTTCATTGCATTGGTCACAAGCATTCATCAAATATTTACTTGTTTATGGATGGTCTCACCCACTAAACCACGCTCTATGAAGTCAGGGAGTAAGTCTGGTTGGGCTCCCGAGTGTGTGTAGCAATTTCTTAACACTGCACTTAACGCATATTTATTTCAAGAAATAATTATTCAATAATTGTTGTTTATATTTTCATGTAGGGTTGCATTGAAAGACAGGATTCAAATTAAACACAGTTTGAAAACAACTGCAGGAAAGGGTACTGTATCAAATGAAGAGTAAATGCTGATCCTTCTCTTTGTATTTAAATTCTGTGGGGCAGAGGAATGAGTGAGCTATGGGCCCCATATAGACTTCGTGTGCATAGGAAACTGCAGCTCTACCACTGTCCCAGGCTGACTCTGGAGCCTGATTTCATCTTCCCAAGAGCTGGGAGTTCATTTTTCCTCTGAACTCACAGCTTGCTGCCAGCAGAGAGAGGCAGAGCCTGCAGACGCTGCTGCAGGACCATTAGGGGCATTGGAGGAGAACTATTACATTAGTTACTGGGTCCTGCGGGGCTCGGCAGGTAGAAAGCAGAGAGATGGAGAGAGAGAGGGCTGCATGCTGCACCATTTTGAGTCAGCTCAGGATGCAGCATCCTCACCCATCGCCATCAGGACCACCGCATTTCTGCACCCATCCACCCGTTCTTGTTCACAGTGGTAACAGCTGCAGTTGGTAAGGGACCTTCCAGAAAACAGGATGTTAGGACACTTGAGAGGAGGAGGCCTTAAGCATCACAGCTACTCTCCCCACCTCCTTTTATAGAAAAGTGAACTAGCCCAGAGCAGAGCTTGACCCAAGGTCACACAGGCGTAGTAAGAAGGGGAACTGGGGCCGGAATGCAAAGCTCCTAATCCCCAGGGCACGGGCACTGCATTGAGCTGCACTCCATTTTTCCTCCTCTCTCTTCCCCCTTTTATCTCCTTTTATCTTGTCTTTCTCCTTCTTGTCCTCAGCCTCTTCTTTTCACATCAGCCCCCATGCCTCAGCTACACCACCAACCCCCACGCCTCTCCCTATCACCACACAATTTGCTTAACTTCATTTGGGACTAAGAGGCTTGCTGACCTCTGCCACGTGGCTATCGCCTGACCAAAGCTCCCTCTGTGGCATCAAACAGAATCTGCGAGCTGCAGAAGGAAGACCAGCAATGGGCTTGGCTGCAACATACACAAGCCCAGGCTCACTGGCCCTCTCTGCCCAGGCACTGGGCATTCATTTCACTTCCAGTGCACTGGCAAGGCTAGCCCTTGTCCCATGAACCTGGTTCTCAGACCTGGTTTCCTGGCATGAGAACACTTTCTAGGGCTCTTATGTGACCACCTCAAATGCTGAGTTCTGTCTTTAGCCTCAGCTATTCCCTTTCTCCCTGGTGCCACACCCCCTCCCACCTTCCCTTCCTGTTGAGCCCCCACCATACCTGGTATGACTTCCACTCGTGTACTGGGCACACAGTCGTGTATTGCAGCGACTTGCTTTGTTCTCTCTCTCAGGTCCTCCCAGGGAGCACCCTGAGTGCAGGATCTGTCTCCAGCACCCGAGGATGCTGGTGCTGAGAAGGGCCTCTGTCATTGCTTGCTTGCTTGGATCCTGGTCACCTGGGATCCACACTTGGGTGCAAAGGGGGACATAAGATGGAGAGTAAAACTCCCCCAGCCCGACTTTTCACTCCCACTTTCCGCCCCCCATTTGGGGGCATAGGTGACCATGGGCCACTGCTCATGCCTTATTAAATCACAACCGTCCAACTAAGCAAAGTTTGGCAAGGGCAGTCCTCAAGGTGGGTGTGGAGGCAAGAGGACAGCCCAGCGAGGAGGCCCTGGGAGCATGATGTCCTGATAAGATGGGGATTCCAGAGTGACCCTCTTCTTATAGGAGCATTTTCTAGAGTGTGTCTTGTGGAACACTGGACCCTTGATGTGCTCTGGAAGTAAAAGGCTCTGAGATCATCCAGGTTTAGGAAATGCTACTGGCTTACAGACATATCCCCGTCGAAGCTTCACGGTGCACTTTGGTGTGTTAAAAGCTCTGAGCTACCCTATGGCGAGAAACATGAATTGTAAAACTGTGAAAACAAAAATAAATAACGGTGTGTGTGTGTGTGTGTGTGTGCACGCGCAGTGTGTGTGCAGAAATCTCTCTGCGGACCCTGAAGTTTGGCAGGTGCCCGGGCGGGAGAGCAGGGCCTCCCCGGGCCCGTGAGGGGTGGGGGGCTGTCACGTCTTCCGTCCTCACAGACAGCCTTGCTCATGAGGGGTGTGTTCCTCCTTCCATCTGGGCTCGGTCCTTCTCCTCTGTATTTTGTTTATGCCTATATGAAATTTCTGAAAAAAAAGAATAAATAGTTTGAGCCCCAGAAAGAGGGTTGGCCAATGAAATGCGGAGCTGGAGCATTACAGCATCAGCGAGGCTGCCCATTGGCTGGCTTGCCCTGAGGAGATGGATACAGTCCCACGACCCCTCCCTCACCCCCCAGCTTTTCTCCACCCCCCAACCCTCCCACCACCGGCCTCATTGAGGACTCTGGAAGGATCGCCATGCCCTTGGCTGTGGGCCCCATTAGCCGTCAGCCTGTCCCTTCTCGGCTGGCAGCTGCTGCCTGCAAGCTTGGTGAGGAGAGAGCCTGCCTTCCAGCGCTGGCCTCACACTCTGAGGTGTGTGAGCTGAGCCCCCCACCGTGTCATGCTGTTATCACAGGAGTGTTTATGCTCACCCTGGGACAAGCTTGCAGGGATGTTCTGCTTGAGCGAATTAACCGTTCCCTCAAAATTAGCCCAGGTCCTCTTTCCACCACAGAGCCTTCTCTGCCTGCCCCTGCCCGCATGGATCTCTTAATTTCTAAATAATTCATTCCTGTTGGCACCCACTTAAGCTGGTACTTGTAGAAAATGTATTGTGGTGCAATGCCACATCCATTCCCCCCTTTCTGCCATTACATAAAACCTTCTGCACATATTCTGGAATAGAGAGTACATTCCCGATTTCCTTGCAACTAGATGTGACTGAATTCTGGCTGAGGAGGTGTTCATGTTCAACTTACAGCAAGTGTTTCTAAAGGGAGGAGGTGTTCCCTTTCATTTCCCTTCCTCTCTCCTGTTGGCTGGAATGGAGACACGCTATCTGGAGCTCAAGCAGCCAGCTTGGACCATGAGATAGCACACCAAGGACTGTGGAGTATGAAGATGGAAGTAGCCTGGTCCCTGATGACTTTGAAAACACCACACCAATCCTTGACTGCCTACCCTCATATATAAACATTTTCATATTTTATCTGGTATCTTTTGGGATATATGCTTAAGGTTAGTCAGGGTTCTTCAGAAAAATAGAACCAATAAGATATGTGTGTATACACACACACACACACACACACATATATACACACAGATACATATCTGTGTATTTATCTCATATATATAAGTGTATATATATACATATATCCATGAGATTTGTTTGAGGAAGTGCCTCACTCAATTGTAGGGCCTGACAAGTCTGAAATCTGCAAAGCCAGGGTTGAACTGATATTGTGGCTTAAGTCCAAAGGCAGCCTGCCCTCTTCCTCAGGGAACCCCAGTCTTGTCTCTAAAGGCCTTCAACTGATTGGACGAGGCCCACTTATGTTATGGCGTGTGATCTGTTTTGCTCAAAGACTACTGATTAAAATTTCAATCACACCTAAAAAAAAAAATACCTTCACAGCAACATCTAAACTGGTGTTTGAACTCAAACTAGATACTATGGCTCTCATGGGCTGAATTATGTCCCTCCAAATCCCTGTGTTGAAGTCTGAACCTCCTGAACCTTGGATTGTGGCTGTATTTGAGGATAGGATCCCTAATGAGGTGTTTAAGTTAAGATGAGCCTGTTAGGGTGGGCTTTTATCTACTCTGACTGATGCCCTTAGAAGAGGAGATTAGGACACACAGAGAAACACCAGGGATGCGTGTGTGCCAATGACTGACCATGTGAGGACGCAGGGAGATGGCTGTCTGTTGGCCAAGGAGTAGCCTTCAGAAGAAGCCAATCCTGCTGGTACCTTGATCTTGGACTTCCAGCCTCCACAACCGCAAGGAAATGCACTTCTGCTTTTTAATCCACCCAGTCTGTGGTGTTTCGCATGGCAGCCCAAGCAGACGAATACTTCTAACCTAGCAAGTTGACACATGAAATGAACCCTCTCAGTTGTGCTTGTTTACCTAGCAACGGGGGTCCTTGGGAGGCAGGCCCCATTCATCCAACCTTGGGGATCATGCAGGTTTTCAGAGCATGCTGAAAAAGCTTGGACTCTAGATTCTTCAATGCTGGTGAGTGATGGGAGGTGATAAGCAGGGGAGTGCCATGGTCAAATTAGAATTTTAGAGGGATCTCTGAGGAACCACTGATAGGCAGAGGAGGGTTAAGACTGTACCTGGGGAGGCTGGCCTAGAAGCTTGTGTATAAGAATGGAAGAAGGATGCCACCGGGCAGTGACAGTGTTAAGGAGAGCCTTTGGCACTAGGAGGCCTGCTAGATGGAGGGGGGCGGTTCCCAGCACATATCCCAAGCATCTAGTTTGAGAATCTGGGTGGAGAACGATGCCACAAACCCAAGTAGAAAATGCCAGCCATGTTCCCCTTGGTGCTGGTGGGTGTGGGTGGGGGCAGCAGCTGACTCATTTGATTTTAGGCATGTTGAGTTGTTCCCTATGAGCCTGTTCGGGTGGGATAGAAATCCAGATTGCTGTCATGTCTATCCAGCAATTAAATTTCTAAGAGCAATGATTTTCCCACCGTGCTTACATGTCTCAGTTCCAAGTTTCCCAAACATGTATGGCAACCTGGTTTTTGCTCTTTCTGTTTTCATTGTCATCACAATAAGGCAAATTCCAGAAAGGGGGCAGGCTCTGACCCCCTGCCACACGAGAAAAGCCCAGTTTTATAGCAGACACTGTTCACATTTTACTGGCCTGGGGCCTTTCTCTCTCTCTTTCTCTCTCTCTTTTTTCTTTCTAATTCAGAATCCTTGACTGTGCCTTCCAAATATCTGAGACTACCTTACGTGTTTGGAGGGATCTCCCCTTGGGCTGCATGGAAGTCTGACTGCTCTTCTAAGAGCAAATTCCCCTAGAAAAAAAGCTTTATTTTCTCCATCTGGAAGTTTTTCCCAGGGACCAAAACCCATCCCTGGTGAAGACCTCCCAGAAAGCAGTTATGGAGAGAGCAAAGTGGGGTCAGGAGTGGCCTGGACCTTTAGAATCCGCATTTGAATCTTTCCTTCTGACTGTGACCCTGGGCAAGTCTCTGTTAATCTCTTATTACTAAGCACCTGCTCTGTGCCAGGCCCCTGAGCTTTCTGGTTGTGTCTGGGCCTTTGCTTCCTCATTTAACAAAACAAGGTAAATACGCCAGGCAGGAAGGGTTATTGTGATGCATAAAATGAAATAATAAATGTGGAAGGGTCTCTCACAGTGTCTGCCTCAGATTAGAAAGTCCATAAATATTAGGGCTTTCTGCATCTGGAAACCTTACCTTTAATTACTCTCTTTCTCTTTCCAGTTTAACAAAACAGCAGCAGCAGCAGCAGGCACGAAATGCACTCCAAGGTCCTTCCTTCTAGCGATTTCCTGCTGGAAGATTGTTTGCATCCTTGCTTAGTTACAAATCCCATGCTCCTGGATCTTGAATAGAGCCCCATGCTGCCTGCCCCGGTGCATCCTGCTCTGAGGGGTGTTGCAGCTGCCTACCCTTTGGGGAATTCACATGTTCATGCAGCGGGGTCTCACACCTCCCCCCCGCCCCAGTATATTAGACATGTTGGCCAGCAGGCAAGAAGTAGAGCTGGGTTAACTCTCTCGCCCAGCTGGGACCTCTAGCATCCACAGATCTATGAAGCTATGCCCTCCCCTGTGCGTGAGAGGGCTCCTTTGTGGGGAGGGCTTTGTTCTTTCTGGCTTCCCAGGGGAAATGCAGAAATCTCAGGGACCTGCTATGGGGTTCTTTTGGCCTGCTCTCTGGACCAGTATGTCTGAGGACAAACCCTGTCCCTAATGGTGTTACGCCATGCAGTGGAGCAAACCTCCTTAGGCACATCTACCTGCAAATGGCCCTCCTGAGGCCAGGTGCCAGGCTTCTGATGAGGACACTACTATTTGGATGTTTCTTTTTGCATGCACTGATGACAACCACTGAGCATCTCCGCTTAGTGTACCTTCATGAACCAGCAGTCAAAGCTCTCCTCCGTATTAGTACAGCTGCGTGGGATGGTTCCCACTCCACTAGTAGAAACCCGAGCTGTTTTCCACACAGTATTCAAGAAGACAGTGGTAATGATGCTGCTGCTAATGATGGCTGTGAATCCACAGTAGCTCCCATGTACAGCCCTATTTGGCTTGTAAGCCTTGGCAGATCACCAATACCTCTCCCTCTTTATAGTTAGTGCAGGCCAGAGATGGGCTGAGTGCCTTGCGTGCATTGTAACACTTTTGTTACAAGCCTGGAGGTAGGCACCATTACCATCCTGCCTTAGATATAAGGAACCTGGAGCTCAAAGAGCTGAACCTGCCAAAGGCCATGCAGCCCAAAGTAGCAGAGCCGGCTCCCTTACCTGGATCTGTCAGTATGAACTAGCACTTCTAACCTACACACAGCACGTGCTTCTTCCGGGCAGTGGGACCCTCCCTGTCCATGGCCCTCTGCCGTAACCAGCCTGACCCCACTGCGGGCACAGCCTCTACCCGCCAGCAGCTCTCGCTGCCAGCTCTCCTGTGGGCAGAGCTGGGAGGAAGGGGAAGACAGCTCTCAGCTCCGCGGGGCTGGGAGGACAGAGCTGGGAGGCAGGTTGTCTATTGATTGACTGAAATTGGATTTGTTGACACAAACTGCCAGCATTTCACAGTGATGGAAGGATTGCCCACCGGCCTCATAACAAGCAGAGATTTCCCTGAGGGCCAGCAGAGCTGCTGGTGTGGTTCTTTGAGAGAAGAAAGCAATTAGGAGAATGGGTGAGGTTATTAGGTCTTATTGGTTCCCTCAGTCCCTACCTATCCCGCATGCGGCTTGGCTCGTGATCTCGGGCTCCCCAGGCTACGTGCTGTGGCTTCTGCTTCCCTTGCGTAAAGTCGGGGTGGGGGGGGGGGACAAACACAGCTTGTGTTTGCTGACTCCAAAACATATGGAGAATGCACACACATATTCGGGTCACCAAAAGAAACCAGCAGGTGGAACCAGCTTTAGCAGACTTAAAAAAAAAAATAGGATCATTGGATTATAAACACAAATCCATGAATGCACAACACACACACGTCTCTTTCTACCTTGCTTTCTGCATCCCTTTCCACGTTTTGCTACATTAAAAGTGTTCAGACTCCTCTCGTTTAAAAGACATCATCAGGTAAGGTGGTCAGCTATACCTGTCTGCAGATGGGCTGGGGAAGGAGAGGAGAGGAGGTTGTATTTCCCTGGGGGACTCTCTGCATCACGTTAACAACTATTTATTGGGAGCTAGAATATGTGCAGGAAGATGGTGAGGGGACCATGGCATATCAGGAATATGGTCACCTAAAATTTGTACACGTTATCACTGCCGAGCACTTTACTGCTGTATTTTTTGTTGTGGTGATAAAACACACATCACATAAGTGATGCCATCTTAACCATTTTAAGCGCACCGTACAGGGACATGAAGTACTTCACAGCATTCTGCAGCCGTTATCACCATCCATCCCTGGGAAGTTTTCCATCTCCCCAGACTGAAACTGTGTCCCCGTTAAGCACTAACTCCTGTCCAACCCTTTAGCCTCTGGCAACCACCTCTCTCCTTTCTGCCTCTGTGAACCTGACTATTTGAGGACCCTCATATGTGGAATCATGCAATATTCATCTTTCGTGATGGGCTCATTTCATTTAGCATGAAATCCTTCAGGTTCATCCACTTTGTGGCGTGTCCCAGAACTTCCTTCCTCGTTAAGATGGAATAACATCCCATCGTATGTATCCATCACATTGCGTTTATCCCTTCATCTGTGGGTGGATGGACACTTGGGTTGCTTTACGTTTTGGCTATTGTGAATAATGTGGCTGTGAACGTAGGGGAACAGATATCTGCTCAACTCCCTGCTTTTACTTATTTTGGGTGTATACCCAGAAGTGGAATTGCTGGATCATATGGTAATTCGATGTTTACTTTTTTTAAGAATCGTCCTCCTGTTTCCCAGAGCAGCTGCACCATTTTACATTCCTGCCGGCAGTGCACTGAGGTTCCATTTTCTCCACATCCTCTCCAGCACTTGTAGTTCTCTGTCTTTTTTTATAATAGCCATCCTAATTGGATACAAAGTAGTATCCCATGGTGATTTTGATTTGCATTTTCTTAATGATGAGGGATGTTGAGCATCTTTTCATGTGCTTGTTGGTCCTTCGTTTATCTCCTTTGGAGAAACGTTTACTCAAGTCCTTTGCCCATTCTTTTTTTAAGTTGAGTTGTTTGTTTTGTTATTATGTTGCTTTAGTTTGATTCTTACAATGGCTAGGGCTAGAGTTATGGATGATCCCCATTTTACAGAGGAAAATGAGAATCACAGATGTTCAGAAAATTGCCCAGGGTTTCCTAGTCAGGAGCTGGAATGGAAGCAAGGGCTCTTGGCTCCCAGGTCTGGGTCTTTCTGCTCTGCCACCCAGTCTCCCTCATGGGCTGAAACATGGTCCATGCCTTTCTGGATCTTACATTTCGCTTAGGGAACTGTCCATGATGACACAAAAGCTATGTCAAATGAAGCTTATAGATGACAAGTTTTGGGGGCATTTGGGAAAGAAGTCAGAGGACTGGCTCATTTGGGGAAGACCCGAGTGGCAAGGGGAGACCAGAAGTGAACATTAAAGAACAGTGTAGTAGGCAGAATAATGGTCCCCAGAGATACCCAAGCTCTGATGCCAGGAGTTGCAACAATGAGCAGTTTTGTGGCAACGGGAGGGGATTAGGCTGTGGGGGGAATTAAGTTTGCTAATGAGGTGACTTGAGATGGGGAGATTAGCCTGAATTATCCAGGTAGGCCAATGAAGTCCTGAGGGAGGAAGTAGTCAGGAGAGTCAGGGGGACATGAAAACGGACTCAGAGAGGCTGAGAGATGCTGTTGGAGAAAGATGCCACCAGCCACTGCTGGCTTTCAAGAGGGAGGAAGGGGCCATGAGCCAAGGCCTGCGGGTGGTGTTGAGAAGCTAGAGAGGGCAGGGAAACAATTCTCGCCCAGAATCCCCAGAAGAAAGGCAGCCCTGATAACACTTTGATTTTGGCCCACTCTGACCAATTTTGGCCTTCTGCCCTCCAGAACAGTAAGAAAATAAATTTATGGGTTTTATGTCATTGCATTTGAGTTTGTGGTAATCTGGTACAAGAGCCATAGGAAACTAGTAGAAATAGCCAGAACTTGGTTAATCAGAGAATCGAGATGCCTGGTATGAAGAGGGATGGGCACAGGTTGGAGGTATGTCTCCCCAGAACAAAGCGTTTGCCTTGGGAAGAAGTCATGGCTAACATGAACTGAGCCCTTTCCTTGTTCTGGCCCGGTGTGAGCACGTATGCACGTGTTCTCAAGAATCCTATGAGGTTGGTGCTATTATGACCGCCTTCCATGGGTGAGAAGAGGCACTATGGTGGTAACCAATAAGGCCGGAAGAGGTAGGACATGTGTGTGACTGCTGTAGTAATGTGGAGGATGCTGAGTACTGTCATGGTCCCTCTCCAGCTGAGGAGAGGCCGGGCTCTGTCCTCTCCCCTGGAGGAGGCTAGCTCAGCCTGGCCAGCTGCCCGCTGAGCCTGGGCATCTCCGTGGGAGGCAGTGGGGAGCCCTGCAGATCACATCCCCTGGCATCTTCAATGTGCTCGTTGCCTGTTTCACTTTGATAGTAAATCAAGTGAAAGAATCATCCCCGTTCCCCCTAAACCCTGAAACCTGGCTGGCCTTGTGTCTGACTTAGCCCACTAACCACTGTACCTGTGGCCCCTGGCTCCAAAGCCCTTTCCCTGACCATGGCCCTCCCTCTGTGGCTTCTCTGAGGCCAGTGCAGAATGGAGGGAGCCCTAGCTATGAGGGGCTAAGACATTGAACTTTCCCCACTGGCAAGCCCCTGCAAAGTGTCCGAAGAGTAAACTGACCTGCTCTCCCATGTTTGCCAAAGGTTAACCTGGCAGCAAGATACGGGGAGAACTGGTGGGGGCTTGTACATGGGTGTTCATGCGGCGTTATTCATGATAGCGGAAAGGTGGAAAGAATCCAAAAGTCCATCAGCTGATGAATGGGCATGTCCACACAGTGGAATGCTACTCAGCCATGAAGAGGAAGGGATACGCTTCGTGAGGAACCTTGGAAACGTGATGCTAAGTGAAAGAAGCCAGTCAGAGAAGACAACATACGGTGATTACACCGTAATCCCAGTCGTAGGAAGTGCTCAGAATGGGGAGCTCTACGGAGATAGAGGGTGGAGGACTGGTTCCCGAGGGCCATCGGGGAGAAGGATGAGGGTGTGGGGTTTCTCTTTTACTGGTGATGATAAATGTCTAAAATGAACCACGGTGATATTTGCACATACCTGTAAATAGAGCAAAATCCATTGGATCATAGTCTTTTTAAAAACAATTTTTATTATATTTAAATTCAATTAGTTAACATAGTATTGGTCGCAGAGGTAGAGTTCAGTGATTCATCTGTTGCCTGTAACCCCCAGCGCTCATTCCGTCATGTGCCCATTAAGGATTAATGCCCGTCACCCAGTTATCCCTTCCCCCACCACCTCCCCTTCAGCAACCCTCAGTTTGTTTCCCATAATTACGAGTCTCTTAATGGCTTTCTTCCCTCCATTTTTATCTTATTTTACTTTTCCATTCCTTCCCCTATGTTCATTTGTTTTGTTTCTTAAATTCCACATATGAATGAGATCATATGACAATTGTCTTTCTCTGACTTATTTTGTCTAGCATAATACCCTCTGGTTCCAACCACATTGTTGCAAATGGTAAGATCTCTTTCTTTTGACGGCCAACTAGTATTTCATTGCACATATGAACCACATCTTTATCTATTCATCTGTCGACGGACATCTGGGCTCTTTCCGTCGTTTGCCTATTGTGGACATTGCTGCTATGAACATAGGGGTGCAGCATTGGATTGGATTGGATCCAACATTGGATCACCCTTTGTATCCTTCGGGTAACTATGAATCATACTCTTTAAAGGGAAGAAATGGTATATAGATTATATCTCAGTAAAGCCGTTAACAAAAAAAGAATCAGTAGAGGAGAAACTGAAAGCCAGCTGGCCATTCTGGGCCACACATAGATGTGACATCCAGGGACAAGAGGATTGAAACTGTCAGCCAAGGCCAAGAGCTGGAGCTGTGGACTGGCACCATGCTGTCGCAGAAGCAGGTGGACAGGCAATGAGTGGGCGCTCAGGGTCCAATGTGCCCTTACAGTGGACATCATGGTAGGCAAAGCTCAAACCAAACAGACTTCTGACTACCAGTTTCCTCATTCAAAAAGCATGAGGCCGGATGTCAGCGTTCCCAGCCTAAATTACACTGAAGACCTTTAGAAATCCCTGAGGGGTTCCCCCACCCCAGAGTTTAGGATTAAGGGTGAGGGCAGGGATTTCGGAGGAGAGAGAACTGGAGTCACAGGCACTCTGGCCAAGCAGGGAAGAGGCTGTGGTCAGGTGCCCGTCGGCAGGGTCTACAGCTTTCCTGGCTTTAATTTGTTTTTTATCGTTATTTTTAAATTTTTTTATTTTTATCTTTTAAATTTCTTTTCAGTGTACTAGAATTCATTGTTTATGCACCACACCCAGTGCTCCATGCAATACGTGCCCTCCATAACACCCACCACCAGGCTCACTCACCTTCCCACACCTGCCCCTTAAAAACCCTCAGATTGTTTTTCAGAGTCCACAGTCTCTCATGGTTCATCTCCCCCTCCAATTTCCCTCAACTCCCTTCTCCTCTCCATCTCCCCATGTCCTCCGTGTTATTCCTTATGCTCCACAGGTAAGTGAAACCATATGATAATTGACTCTGCTTGACTTATTTCACTTAGCGTAATCTCTTCCAGTCCCATCGATGTTGATACAAAAGTTGGGTATTCATCCTTTCTGATGGAGGCATAATACTCCATCGTGTGTATGGACCACATCTTCCTTATCCATTCGTCCGTTGAAGGGCATCTTGGTTCTTTCCACAGTTTGGCGACTGCAAACAAAGACAGTCTGTTCAGTAAATGGTGCTGGGAAAATTGGACAGCTATGTGTAGAAGAATGAAACTCAACCATTCTCTTACACCGAACACAAAGATAAACTCGAAATGGATAAAAGACCACGTGAGACAGGAATCCATCGAAGTTCTAGAGGAGAACAAGATACCCATAATATTATTTCAACAAATAATCAATATTTTTTTAAAAAAAGGGTTAATGGGAAATGTTACATGTTTTTGTCTCAGTGTTGAGTTCTGGTGTGCACGCTCTCCCTGCACATCTCATTTAGACTGGCCCCATTTCAAGGGCTCAGGGGACCCAGGAGCTGCTCCTGTGTTTAGATAATGCTGCTCTAAAACTTAAGTTTCAGGGGTCAGCGGCCTCGTCCTCCTTACGCACTTCTCTATTCTCAGTGCCTGAAACAGTGCCTGGCACTTAGCAAATGTTTGTGAATTGCATGAATCCGATAAAGTACATGCCTCCCTTGGTTTTGGGTCCTTCCCATCCACACCAGCCTGATTCCTCCTCACAGGGAGGTGAGGAAAGAGCTTGCTCCCTGGCGGCCCCTGCAGGTGTGGCCAGTAGCTTTTCCCTTTCCACCTGGAGTGCTCTCCCCTTGTCACCAGTTCCATAAATCACTGGAAAGAGGCTCTCTGCAGAGAGCCCGGGGGCTGTGTCTGTGCTTGCCTCCAGTTCATCGCCACTAGCCATCAGGGAGATTCAAATCAAAACCACATTGAGATACCACCTTACACCAGTTAGAATGGCCCAAATTAACAAGACAGTAAACAAGTGTTGGAGAGGTTGTGGAGAAAGGGGAACACTCTCACACTGTTGGAGGGAATGCAAGTTGGTGCAGTCACTTTGGAGAACAGTGTGGAGATTCCTTAAGAAATTAAAAATAGAGCTTCCCTATGACCCTGCAATTGCACTACTGGGTATTTACTCCAAAGATACAGATGTAGTGAAAAGAAGGGCCATCTGTACCCCAATGTTCATAGCAGCAATGGCCATGGTCGCCAAACTGTGGAAAGAACCAAGATGCCCTTTAACGGATGAATGGATAAGGAAGATGTGGTACATATACACAATGGAGTATTATGCCTCCATCAGAAAGGATGAATACCCAACTTTTCCCCCACTGTGTGATGGGCCATAAGGCACAAAGCCTTATGCTCTCTCTCCCATTCCCTTGCCCTGAATGTGGGCTGGCCCTGGGACAACCCCCAAAGAGTGCAGTGCAGGGAAGGTGCTCTGCTGGCTCCTCTAGACCCAAGAAGAGGGGAGCAGCTGCCTCACCTCTTGGAGCCCTGAGCCCTACCTAAGAGGTTCACCTGTCCTGAGGGTGCCATGTTATGAGGAAGCCCACCTTAGGGAGCTGGATGGAGAGACAGAGAGGGATGCCTGAACAGCCCCCAGCCATTCAAGTCTTTCCTGCCAAGGCCCCCGGCACCATGGAGCAGAGGTAAGCTCTCCTTGCCCAAATTCCTGACCCATAGACGGGTGACACAGTAGAAGAATATGTGGTTATTTTAAGCTACTAAGTTTTGTAATAGTTTGCTATTTAGTAATAGATAAATAGAACAACACATAAAATGGGAAAATAATAAGTATCGGGCATCCGGGTGGCCCAGTCTGTTAAGCATCTGCGTTTGGCTCAGGTCATGATCCCAGGGCCCTGGAATTGAGTTCCACATCAGGTTCCTTGCTCAGCAGGGATCCGGCTTCTCCCTCCCCCTCTGCTGCTCCCCCTGCTTGTGTTCTCTCTCTCTCTAACAAATAAAGCTCCCCCTGCTTGTGTTCTCTCTCTCTCTAACAAATAAATACATAAACTCTTTTAAAAGATAAGTATCTTATTTTTTTTGGTAGGAGAATTATTATGAAAGTAGTAAGCACAGTTTCTGGCACTAGATAGGTACTAAGTCAATGTTCTTTTTCTTTTTTAAAAAAGATTTTATTTATTTATTTGAGAGACAGCATGTGGGTGCACAAATGGGGGGAGGAGGGCTAGAAGGAGGGGGAGAAGCAGACTCCCCGCTGAGCAGGGAGCCCCATGTGAGGTCTGTCCCGGGACCCCCCCAGCAGGATCATGACCTGAGCTAAAGGCAGATGCTTAACTGACTGAGCCACCTAGGTGCCCCTCGATACTCCTTTCCTTTCCCGTAAAGTCAAACCCTGTCTTATTTAAGTTCAGACTTGCGGAATGCCGCAGAATAAGCTGAAAGTCCTATCTTGTCTCATAGGCATTCCCTTAAATGTATGGCAATAGATCTCGTGAAATCCTAGCCTACCTCTCCCATGCTATATGGCACATCTGCCCTTAGTTACACTGGTTTTCAGCCACATTTCCTGGTCACTTTGCCTAGAGTCTGCTCTACTGTAAGGTTCCCCTTAGGATGTGCTGCCCCTGAAAGACCCCCACAAGTGTAGTAAGTCCAGCACTGGACACGATGAGCACATCCCTTCCTTCCATCTGGACACAACACCCCCGACCAGGCTGGCAGATCGGGCAACACTGCGGGCTTTAGGATTCTGATTCTGTTATTCGATGTCTTGACCATCATTCCTGGTTTCATGGTGACATACATCTGGTCAACTATACGACCCCTCTTGTATCCGAATCATGTATAAAAACGCTGGAAAAGACTGGGATGAGAAGAGAGCCAATTGAGACCTCACTGGAGGCTGACATTTGCTCACTCATCTGCTCTGTTGGGTGTGTTTGTTCAACCAGTTGTGTGTGAATCACCCAACACTCCGTCATCCAGCCCACATTCCACCGCCTCTGTTTATGGGAAGAGCCAATCTAGCTCTTTTGCATATATTGTCTACTTTTGTTCTGTGTGATAGCTGGTGTCGTTTGCCCGAGTATGTTAGGTACCAGGGTGGACAGGGGGCACCTCCTGTTTTTCTCTAGTTGACCCCTATGCTGAGCCGGTGAGAAACACTTAGTGAGCCCTTGGATGGCCAGAACTTTCAGCCATACTGCTCAATCAGTACACCTGTTTTCTTATCAATCAGTATGCCTGTTCTGACCCCATAACATGTTTCTGTTCCTAATTATTTAATATGTAGGGTGTATTTTAAAAACTTGATTTTATTTAAATTCTTCTTTCAAGTGAATCAATGACATTTAACCCAGGCTGAATCCTTAATGGGGTTATAGAGAATTATATAAGATCAGATTTCTTTATTCTCGTCTAGTAGAGAGCTGCTCTGTAAGGACAGGAGATAAGATACAGCTCCAAAAAGTAAGTCTTCTTGCTAAAGGATCCATAGAGAAGCTGGCCATGCTGAGAGGCAAGGGACAGCAGACCAGGTGGACCCGGGGAGGTCACAGGGACTCAGTGAGTAACAAACGTTTGTTAATGTGCTGTTTAGCTCCTGATAATAAAGATAGGAAAGCAGATTTAGCAAGGACAAAGTAAGAGACCATTTTAGTGGTGCTAAATCTTTGTATATTTTGCTCTATTATTTAAAATATTTTATTCATTTATTTGAGAGAGAGAGAAAGAGAGAGAGAGCACGAGCAGGAGGGAGGCAGAAGGAGAGGGAGAAGCAGACTCCCTGCTGAGCAGGGAGCCTGACTTGGGGCTCAATCCCAAGACCCTGACAACATGACCTATGCCGAAGGCAGACGTTTAACAGACCAAGCCACCCAGGTGCCCCTGTTTTGCTCTATTTTTACTGTGTGATTTATTTGTGGCCAATAAATGAATTTAAATGAATTTTTAAATTTATCTTTCCTCAGATGAATTAAATAGTGGTCGAGGCTATTGAGCAAATTACTTAGATTCAAACCTCTGATACTCCATTCATTAGCTCAGGTTAACTATTTAACAGCTTGAAGTCTCAGTTTTTTCATCTGTAAAATGGGGATTCTGAGTTCACAGAAGGATAAATTAGATAAGACATGGGGAATGCTTAGAACAGTGGAGGGCACGTAGGCATTGCTAGTTAAGTGACAAATATTACTGTTTATTTTAAAGACTCAGGATATTTCTCTTCTTGAGGCTCTAAGTATTCAAATCCTAAAGCTGTTCGTTTTTAGATTGAACTAGCTGCTATGCGTCTTCAAGAAATGCACGCAGAGACGAATAAAGACACAATTGGGAGGAAAAGAAATTTGGAACCCTTTTAGGGCATGTCCCAACCTTCAAATAGCAAACTTAAGTCATTCAAAGTCACAGAAAGATGAAGCATATTTGTGGAACTGCATTATTTACACCAATAATTCTCAAATTTGAAAATATCACCGGATGGACAAGTTAAGTAAATGGAAGTTACCTGTCGAAGCTCTCCCTCCCTACCAACTCAGAAATTTAGATTCAGTCTTATATGGACTTCAGAAGCCAACATTTAAATATAAAAGATTTATTTATTTATTTGAGAGCGAGAGAGAATGTGTTTAAGCAGGAGTAGGGGCAGAGGGAGAGAGAATTTCAAGCTGACTTCCTGCTGAGTGCGGAGCCTGATGACCCTGAGTTCATGACCTGAACTCAAATCAAGTCAGATGTTTAACCAACTGAGCCACCCAGGCATCCCAGAAGCCATTTGTAGAAAGGAATGCAGATAATTTTAACCTCCCATTCTCCTCTCCTCTCCTCTCCTTTCTCACTTCTTCCTTTTTCCTTCCCCTTCTAGTCATTCATTCATTCATTCATTCACTCACTTACTCCTCACTCACTCATTCATTCATTCATCTGCAGTACCTAGCATTTGTATCCCTTTCCTAAGCTTATGGAACTCAGAGACCAAAAAGATCAGTGTGCCAACACCATATCCCCGCAGCAAAGAGCTAGGTGTGTGGCTTAAACCTGGCCACTAGGGGCGCCTGGGTGGCTCAGTCGTTAAGCGGCTGCCTTCGGCTTGGGTCATGATCCCAGGGTCCTGGGATGGAGCCCTGCATTGGGCTCCCTGCTCAGCAGGAAGCCTGCTTCTCCCTCTCCCACTTCACCTGCTTGCGTTCCCTCTCTCACTGTGTCTCTCTCTGTCAAATAAATAAATAAAATCTTTAAAACAAAAACAAAAACAAACAAACAAAAAAACCAAATCTGGCCACTGGATGCTCCCAGCAAGGACCTGGTATGTGAAGTAGGAGAGGCTAGGACACAGGGAGGGTGTAGGGTTGGAAGCACTAGTGACAGAAGCTGGGGTGCCCTAAGGAGGTGATTACCGAAACATGACCTTCGCCAGCTACCATCTGTCATGTCTAGTTTTCCAGCCTGGCTAACCAGACTTCCCCGGAGCGTTCCATGAGTTACTTCACAGCCTCTGAGAAATCCTTTTCCTGGTGTTTACAACCGAGAATCCTGAGTAGTTCATAGGTGGTTCAGACACAAAGTGAACAATGCATATTCTGAACATTAGTCACCTGAATTATTATACAATTAATCCCTTAATTTGACTATTAGCTATGACCAGTGATGTCATTATGGTGGTACTACTTATATTCCACCTGAGGTCTTTACAGACCTTACAATTTTAATAAATATGGGAGAGAATACCCTTCCCATATAATCTCCTCAAAGCAATTCTCAATCTTTTCATTTTAAAACATGAAGTCCATGACACTCCATTTGTATTTTTGGTCATTCTATAATAAATGCAGTTCAGTAATGCACCGTCAATAGAATGTATGGACAAGTTTAGAGAAGTATCACGCTGGTTCAAGAGCATTTTCCTTTAAAAAAAAAAAAAAACAAACTACCAAGTGGCTGCACCAACTTGCATTCCTTAAGAAACTAAAAATAGAGCTACCTCATGACCCTGCAATTGCACTACTGGGTATTTACCCCAAAGATACAGACGGAGTGAAAGGAAGGGCCATCTGTACCCCAATGTTCATAGCAGCAATGGCCACAGTCACCAAACTGTGGAAAGAACCAAGATGCCCTTCAACGGTCGAATGGATAAAGAAGATGTGGTCCATATACACGATGGAGTATTATGCCTCCATCAGAAAGGATGAATACCCAACTTTTGTAGCAACATGGACGGGACTAGAAGAGATTATGCTGAGTGAAATAAGTCACAGAGAGAGTCAATTATCATATGGTCTCACTTATTTGTGGAGCATAAGGAATAACACGGAGGACATTGGGAAATGGAGAGGAGAAGTGAATTGGGGGAAATTGGAGCAGGAGAGGAACTACGAGAGACTCTGGACTCTGAGAAACAAACTGAGGGTTTTGGAGGGGCATGGGGGATTGGGTGAGCCTGGTGGTAGGTATTATGAAGGGCACATATTGCTTGGGGCACTGGATGTGGTGCATAAACAATGAATCGTGGAACACTGAAAAAATAAAATAAAGTTAAAAATAATTGAAGACAAAAGAAAATAAAGTCAAAAGTAAATGTACAAAAAAAAGTCCTTTAATCTTTTGTCATTTCTTATAGGTTCTTTGCACCTATTCATTCTTAGATACTTTACGCCTACACCTTTTTGGTTGTGTTTATAAATTGTTATTTTTAATTTTGTTTTTCTTTTACTGTTAATGGCTGGTGTACAGTTATACAGTTGACTTATGCATATTGATTTTATATCCAATTCATGGGTTTTCTGGAGTAAACATATCACTTAGGAATTTTCCCAGTTTTGCTTTTTATTCTGTGTTCTTTATACCTTATTCTTCTTGTCTTATCACACAGTGTAGAACCTTTATTAAAATGTTTGCTGGAGATGGCAATGGCCAGCATCCTTGTATTATTTGATTTTAAATAAATTGTTTCTTAATATCTCACCATTTAGCATGACATAGCATGCTGCATATTTTTATAGTTTTTTTTTTTAAAGAGTCATTTTCAGGGATTGCCTGAGTGACTCAGTCAGTTAAGCATCTGACTCTTGTTCTCATCTCAGGTCTTGATCTCAGGGTCGTGAATTCAAGTCCCCCACTGGGCCTCTCACTGGCCATAGAGCCTACTTATAAAAAAATCATTTTAGGAAATTTTCTATTTCCAGTTTGCTGAGAGTATGTTTATAAATCATGAAATATTACTGCTAATTAATTTCTAATTTAAACCTGCTTTAAAAGGTTGAAAAATTTTCTGGATTATTCCCTTTTCTTTTCTCCTTAAAGGCTGGAATTTTGTTTTCATAATTAGCTGCCAAGCTAATTTCACACTCATTCATTCACCCATTAAAACTTCATTAAATGCATACAACTGTGAGGTACACAGAGGGCACAAAACTCTACTGAGTAAGATAAGAAATACATCAGCAATTAATAGAAATTTTCCACCAGAACTTCCTGATTCCTTCAAAGTTTAGCATCACTCTTTAGAGTCAAGGAGCTAGGGGAAAGAAATAATATACTAAAGTGACCATGAGATAATAGAAGGGAGAAAGGTTTACTGCCCCATGGAGAGGTCTCTAGCAAACACCAAGGAGTAATAAAACCCGGGAGGCAAGCAGAACTTATTTGTAGAATCATCAACATTTAGAGCTAGAAGAGACCCCAGGGCCATTTGGCTGAACCAAATGGTGCCCTTTGGGACAGCTCTCTAGTCCCTGCTTGGATACGTCCAGCCAAGGATGGAAAGTTCCACAAGACACCCTGATGATTATTTGTCTGCTGTCTGCTGTAACTGTTAGAATGGTTTTTCTTAAATTGAAAGGAACTGGTGTTCTTTTCCAATGATCTTACTATGCCCTGCCTATTCACCAAAAAAACTCGTGTGTTTCTATACGCTGGCCCTCCACAACTCCTCATGAGAAATCTTTCTTAACTGCTCACCATTCTTGCCCTGAATGCACTGCATTTGTCTCCATCTCCCCATCAGACTTAGTGCCAGAGTCACTCGAAATTCTCCACAAGTGAACCAACCAGTGGTCAGTGTCAGTGGAAGCTAACACCTTCCTGTTCTCCTCAGTTTTATCTCCTCCCCCAACTTTTCCCATTTTCATTCCCTGAATCAATCTTTGCTTTTCCCTTTCAAAACCTGGGCACCTTGAAGAGACACCTAAATGTCATTATGAATGAAAGTGGCCCAGAAGAACACACATTCATTTTTCCAGAGAGAGAATGTGATGGTCTCCAATACTCAGGAGAACAGTTCTTTATGGTGTTAAGATAATTAGGAATTTCTCCCCATAGTCCCGGGCAAGAAGTGTAGCATGGAAATAATAATCAGAGTAATTCTTTACAATCAATACAATAGTGGATTTCTGTTTGTTGTAGCATTTGCCACTGCTCGTGAAATGTAAATGTCCAATATGTGTAATATCAAAATATAGTACCAGAGGGCTGTGGGGTCTTGGCTGAATCACCCACTTTCTCCAGTCTTATTTCTTCTTCAGTTCACTTGGTTTCCTCTCTGACTGAAACACAGATATGGCAGTAATAATCACTTGCAAATGGACCTCCCAGGGAGAGATACACATGTTGGACCTTTGTAAACTGTGACTTGCTATGCAAATGCTCAGCATCATTGTCACTGCGAGTGTGGTTTTGGCAGATAGCAAGGGAATATTGTCAAAATAGCAAATCCAACTCAAGTGGGTACTACCTTTGCATTCTTACATTGCTCCAAATAATTTGTCCAGTATTTTTAGATACAGAAAGCTCTAGAGGCTATTAAGACTCCCAGAACAATCTGCTGAATGTCGTCTTACTTCTCACTGTTTTTCATCAAGTATGGTCACCTTCTGGCCTGCCTGGAGCATGTATATAATTTCCTATTGGGAAATGAATATCGTTTTCATCAATTATTCCATTACCTGCCCATCCCCCAACTTGTGACCTTTTCTCTTATTGATGAGAATATGCTGACACTCCAGATGACAGAAGTTCCCCCCAAACCTAGGCTCTGCACTGAGGTCCCAGCTCCTGCTTTGATCTCTGGCCCCTACTGCCCCCTACTTTGGAGCTCTCTGCTTCAGCCCTTCTTAGCTTCTGACTGCACAAGAGGAGTAAATGGTTCATATACAGGAAGACAATAACTTCTAATGTGGACCCATCCAAAGGGGCCCGAAAAGAAACATCTTAGACTTTAGAGGGTTGTAAATAATGAAGATAATTTTCCCGTGTTTTATGCAAGTATAATTTTTTGGTGGTAAACAGTGAGATGATATATATGTATATTTCCTATCCAAAACTGTATGCAATTAGCATTTGGAAGATTGTAATTATAGCTTGGTTGGGCTTTTTGTAGGTGCTAAAATTGATTTCTTGGCTGAATTATTTTGCAATAGACTTAAACCACTAATTGTACACCTAAACGAAATTGAGTGTGAACAAATCGAATAACTTTAATTTTACCTTGGATAATAATTTATTGATGCAAATAAAACCCCTTAATTAAATCTGGCATAGCCAGGCCTGTAGAGGCACACATAAAGGCATTCTGTCACCAGCTTTAGTGATTATTTTAATTTTGGAATAATGCTCTGCTATTCTTAGAGAGAACTGGGTATCTATTAAAGACTGTGGCAGTAGTTGAGTCCTTTGAGTTCAGTGCCTCTTTGAATCCCAGATGGCTTTAGGATAGATCTTTTTGGAAGAAGTGCTACTCATTTTTAAATTATAATTAAATGCATCCGAAATTGAAACTTTCATTACTATTTCTGAAAATAGCCTCTTCATTCAGAAGGTTCCCAAGTCTCTCGAAACGAGAGGAAATGGGTGAAATGTGGAGAGACACTTCCATCCAGATCAATACAAGTTAGACAGTTGATCAAAAAGAAACCATTTATATAATAGTATTAGTTTCCTAAGGCTGCTGTATAAGCACCACAAACCAGGTGGCTTAAAACAAGAGATCTTTATTATCTCACAGTCCTTGAGGCCAAAAGTCCAAATTCAAGGTGTCAACAGATCTGTGCTTGCCCCTAAATCTGTAGGGGAATCCTTCTTTTCTTCTTCTAGCTTCTGGTGCTTTGTTGGCAATCTCTGGCCTTCCATGGGGTGTGACCGGGTAACATCAGTCTCTGCTTTCGTCATCACATGGATTTCTCCCGTGTGTGTCTTCACGTGGATGTCTTGCAGGGACACCAGCCATACTGGACCAGGACCCACTCTACTCTAATATGACCTCATCTTAATTAATTACATCCGCAGTGACCCTATTGTCAAATAAAGACACATTCAGAGGTACTGGAGGTTAAGACTTCAACATATCTTTTCTTAGGGGGGCACAATTCAACCCGTAGCAGTAAGAAAAAGTCATTGCAGCACAGTTCCAGATATCCACTGAAGGAGGCAAACACAAATGTTAATGAACAACTCACTGCAAATAAGAATTGCTTTATATATTTTCAGCACCTTTTAAGTCCCATGAACCATGGGCCCCTTCCAATATAAAAACTATTAGCTATCTTGAGGTATGTAGAAGGATATCATAAAATGAGGGCAACTTCTTACTGTCTCCATAGATTAGGACAAGACGGATGAGGATTTAGTTGCAGCGGAAGCACTAAGGCCATATGCATTCCTATCAAAATGGCATAGCTCTGCAGTATCGTAACGGAATTCTGCACTGCTCTCCTTCTTTGGGATGTTTTACAAAAGCAGGAAGTTCCTCTTTGCTGGAGATGGGGATCTATTTTCAAGTTAGTGTTTCATTTTCTTTGGATAAATATCCAGAAGTGGAATTGCTGGATCATATGGAAGTTCTATTTCAACTTTTTTCAATGGGTGTTGATGGTTTCTTTTGCTGTGAAGAAGTTTTTTAGTATGATAAAAAGAAAACCTACTGAATGGGAAAAAATATTAGTCAGTCATATCTGAGAAGACATTAATACCCAAAATATATGAAGAACTTATATAAACTAATAAGGAAAAAATATGCCAGTTTTATTTCAACTTTTTCAATGGGTTTTAATGGTTTATTTTACTGTGAAGAAGTTTTTTAGTATGATAAAAAGAAAACCTACTGAATGGGAGAAAATATTAGCCAATCATATCTGAGAAGACTAATATCCAAATTATATGAACAACTCATATAAACTAATAAGGAAAAAAAACCCAGGCAATCTGATTTTTTTAAAAAAGCGGTAAAGGTCAGAATATACATTTTCCCAAAGAAGACCAAGAGACAACCAACAGGTACGTGAAAAGATACTCAGCACCATTAATCATCAGGGAAATGTGAACCCAAACCACAGTGAGATGTCATCTCACACTGGCTAGAAAAGCTACTCTCAAAAAGACAAAAGGTAACAAGTGTTGGTGAGGATGTGGAGAAAAAGGAATCCTTGTGCACTGTTGGGGGAAATACACATTGATGCAGTTGCTGTGGAAAACAATGTGAAGGATCCTCAAAAACTTAGAAATCAAACTACCATAGAATCCAGCAATTCCACTTCCTGATATTTATCCAAGGAAAATGAACACACTAACTGGAAAATTTATCTTCAGGACCACTTTCCCTGCAGCATTATTTACAAAAGTCAAGACATGGAAACAAATGAAGTGTCCATTGATGGGTTAAAGGATAAGAAATTGTGGTATATAGGCACAATGGAATATTATTCAGCCATAAAAAACCCACAAGGAAATCCTGCCATTTGCAAAAACATGCAGGGAACTTGAGTTCCCTCTGAAATAAGTCAGACAGAGAAAGACAAATACCATGAGAGCTCACTTACACGAAGAATCTAAGGGAAAAAAGAAAAAAAACCAAAACAACCAAGTTCCTAGATACAGAGAACAAATTGGTAACTGCCAGAGGCGAGGGTTGGGAGTGGTGGTGAAATGAGTGAAGGGGGTCAAAAGTTATAAACTTCCAGTCATAAACAAGTCCTGAGGCATGTAATGTATGGCAAGGTGACTAGAGTTAATAATTCTGGATTGCATATGTAAAAATTGTCAGCAGTGTGTCTTGAAAGTTCTCATCACAAGAAAAACACCATTTTCTGGCTATCGATGGTGGTGGATGTTAACTAGACTGACTGATCATTTTGCAATATATACAAATATCAAATCATTGTGTTGTATGCCTGAAACTCATGCAGTGTTATCAATCAATTATACCTCAATTCAAAAAAAGAGAGAAGGTGGGCCAGATCCTAGACTTTTGTCTCTAAACTTTGTAACTAGTGTTTACAAGCTGTAATGAAATGTACACATATGCATCCGTATACATTCTCAATGGATCTGTTTCCAAACTCCACACTGAACAGCCCTGTTGGGTCTAGCTAGCATACTTATAGGAGCTTTGACACCAGGTGGAACCGTTTGCATCCTCTCTCCACTGTTAACCGCTCTCAACCCTGAACAAACTGCTGAAACTTTTGGTGTCTCAATTTTCTTGTCTGTCAAATGGTACTAATGATGCCCATCACGTGGGATTAAATGACTTAAAATGTGTAAACCCATGGATCCCCTCCTGCATTCTACTGTGTTCTAGGCAGTGTGGGACAATCCATTCATTCTTCTCTAAATATTTATTGAGTACACACACGGGACTAGTAACTGGGAAACAGTCATGGAGATTGTATTGCATGGGAGGGAGACATGCACTGAGCAAGATACTGTAAGTACTTAGTAAGTTAAGTTGTGATACGTGCTTTGGGAAAAGCCCAAAGGAGGGAAGAGAGCTAGAGAGATGTGTGGGTGGGGTGGAAGGGGGGAGGAATGTCACAAGCTTCTTTTGACATTGGTGTTGGCCTTCAAGGAACGCACAGAACAGCACCCCTCTTCAGTCCATGGTAGGCACGATTTGGCACTCCATGGACTGTATCTGTTGTGGTTGATGATAATGCGTTTACCGTGGAGGGGAAAACATCTGAACCCAAATGTCATGTTAGCCTGTGTCACACATGTCTGGTCACTAGTCACCGACTCCATTTACCAGCTGAACCACCAGCTGGTGGTTCATAACCTCCTTAAGAGTTTCCTGGGTGATATCAGAAACTGGGTCCTCTCCTGGGAGGGCAGGAAGAGGCTGAAGAAAACATGCAGGTCACTCCAGGTTGGTAGGTAGCTGTTTTAGTAAGGAAAGGGAGCATACCTATGGGGTTCATCTTGGGCTGCAGCAAAATGAGTGATTCTCACAGCTGCCCACCACATGGTAAAGGTTTATGTAGAGGCTTTGACTGGGTTCAGTCCCATAGGCCATGCAGACAGATGCTCTAAACACCATATCGTTATCTCAAGGCTATGTCCTTGGAATAGCCTCTGGGAGCAGGAAAAACAAGTAGACCCCAATATTGCAAGGACAGATAAGGGGGTGAGGAGCCTCCAATCGCCTGGGTCCAGTTCGCAGGTCTACTGGTGGTCATGTTTTCTCCGTGAGCTCCCTCAACTTTCCCAGACAAATGCACACCAACTCCTGTCCTGGAGAGTTTTCTCTCTATAGTGAAGGCAGTGACAAAGGCTGGGCATTTATAGAATGGCAGACAATTGCCTTCATGCCTGCTTCTAAATGTACACAATTTGAGAACTCGGGTAGATCCAGGTCCAGAGTGTATAAAATGCTCATTCTTTGACTGTCATAGCAGTAGAGACTTTCTAGAAAAGAAAGAAATCCATTATCTCCCCTGATGGATGCTATAGGTAGTTTCAACTAAATATTGAATAACATAAACTAAGAACAATTGTCTGTGTTAAGTTTATGATGCAGTCTCTCATGGCTCCCATAAGGGAATAAATGATAATGGAGAGAGAAATATTTACCTAAACCAAAAGTAAAAGTCATTTATTAAGTCATTAACTAGGAGATGGCAATGTTGAAAGTATTGTGCTAAAGAATTCATTTCTTAAACATATAAATATCATCGAGCACATAATTTTAAAGTTTTTGTTTTAACTGTTCATTTAAAAGAAGAAAAGGATCAGTTAAATAATCCTAACTTGAGTGGAGTTTCATGTTAGAGAAATGGAAAACTCCCCATGGACAAAGCGACTGGGTGGACAGGTGCAGAAGTAATAGGTCCTCCCATGAAGAGGATATTCAAACACTGCTAAGGGGCTTTCTCTGGGGGAACCTGTCATTTATTGGATAGATATAGAAGTAACAAAACTTTTACTCAAACTGGAGTGTCCTCCTTTGTTCTTTGTGCCTGCTCTCATCCTTCCCTTCTCTTTCTTGGGAACTGAGGTCACTTCCACAACCTCCAGGTAGAAGTCCCTGAATGTTCCATCACACTCTTTTATCTTCTCTCCACCCACCTATCATGCTAACCCTCTGAGCTGTGCCATGTTTTCCCCATTTTCCCACCCACACAATCTCGTCTCTTCTCAGAAAGTAAGAGACAGAGCAACAGCAAGGCAGTCATCTCCAGTCATTCTTCACACCATTCTGGGCACTATCTTATCTGAAATAATTTGGTATGACTTGGAAACTCAAACATTACTGTACTGTATTTTGCCACTGAAATTTTCCCAAGCATCTGCTAGCTCTGAGTTCATGAGGCATAGACACCCTCCCTCTTCTACCTGAGATGGCTTCTGGGAAATAATACAAGGATTTCTAAATATTTACTGTCTTCTCTCTTTGGAACTATAATGTCTTAAGTAGCTCCAATTCCATCAGGAAAACAGAGGAAACCCTGAAGTTATCTAGAAGAGGATCCTATATTGACAGACCTAGATTTAGGAAGAAGGGGAGGAGGGGCAAGTTAAAATGACTTAATTCTACTTTTATGAGTTAAAAAGCAATATGTTTTCATGTTGGGAGAGTAGAAATTAAAAATAGGCAAAAGAAGGAAATAAAAACTGTCATTAATCCTACTCCAGAGGTAACAAAGTTCAATTGGTACCCTTCAAGCCTTTTTTTTTTTTAAAGATTTTATTTATTTATTTGACAGACAGAGTTCACAAGTAGGCAGAGAGAGAGGAGAAAGCAGGCTTCCCGCGAAGCAGAGAGCCCGATGTGGGGCTCGATCCCAGGACCCTGGGATCATGACCTGAGCTGAAGGCAGAGGCTCACCCCACTGAGTCACCCAGGCACCCCCAAGCCTTTTTTTTTGTATTCATATATACACATATGTATTTTCTATTCCGAAAATAGAATCATTTTGAACATTGTTTGTAACATGTTTCTTCAATTAGGAATACATTCTGAACCTTTTCTGTCATTGCATTTCTTTCCACACAGGATTTAGAACGACAGTTTTTCTCAGCTTCTGCATTTTGGTCACAGCCTGGATCCAATATGGTGGCTGATTCTGTTGGCTCTACCTTCACAACAGATCCAGAATCTTGCTACTGCTTCAATCGTGGTCCACGGCGCTCTTGGAATCTTGTAACATCTTCCTAACAAATCTCCCCCTTTTGACCTGTTCCCTTACATCTGCCTGAAACACTGCAGCCAGAGTGATTCTTTGAAAACCTAAGTCGGATCATGTTGCTCTTCTGCCCAAACCCTCTGTGGGCTTCTCCCTCCATAGACTGAACTTCCAAGTTCTTACTGTGATCAGTAAGGTCCTGCCTCAGCTTACCTACCTCTTTCTCTCCTGTCCATTCCACTTCAGCCACAGCGACTTTCTTGCTGTTTCTAGAATGGGCTCCAGTGTTAGGGCCATGCATTTTCTGTTCTTTCTTTCTAGAACACTCTAGCACGTTCTCTACCCCCATATCTGCACAACTTTTTCCCTCGCCCCCTCGACTTTTCTTAGATGTCGTTTTCTCAATGAGACCGTCCCTGCCTGGCCTATTTAATATTTCCGAGCTCCTACCCAAACCTTTCCTCCACACACTCTCCATCCTCTTGCTCTGCTTGATTTTTCTCCACAGCCAGTATCACCCTCCAACATACGAAACATTGTACTTTTATGAAAAAATGTGCTGTATTTGTTGTCTTTACCCACCTGCCCCAACCCAGCATGGGGGCTTTGCAAAGCCAGGCTTTCTGTCGATGTTGTGTTCTGCATTTCTCTCACCTATAGAGTCATGCCTGGTGCAGAGCACACACTTGCTAAAGCTTGGCTGAATGAAGAAATAGCATGCCATTAGGATATGGATGTGGACCATGATATGTCCAAGCAGTCTTTGTTGTTGGTTATCTGGTATCTCTATTTCCCTTTACTACTGTAGATAATGCTGTGATTCACTAATCTAAGCCCTTTTGCTCATACAGTTTACTTTTTTAGAACCAATTCTTAGAATTGAGTGTATATTTTTTACAGTTTCCAATATGTAGTGCTAATTTACTTTCCAAAATGTGTACCTCAAAGAACGCTCATACCAGCAGCCGTCTGAGTCAGCAACCATTTGCCCACACCCAGGTCAGCTCTGGGTAGTACCGGGAGTCTCTCTGTGTGTGTGTTCCCCGATCCAAGCAACAGCTTCTCAGAAAATACATTAAGGGTTTATGTACTTTGACACTGGGGTGAGCAGATCTCATTGAACCAAAATCTTCCAAACACTGGAAGTCTAGAGAGTAAGTGAGGTGGTGAAAGAAGGGGAGCATTGGCAGGAAGAAGACAGTCTTGGGCTGACCCCATGAGGAGGTAGCTGTGCACCTGTCCCTGCTGTTTCTGGCAACACTGAGATTATGAGAGCCACACAGATGCTTGTCTGCACTGGTTTTTTTTTTTAAACAGATACTTGTAGAACATCTATTCTGCACAAAGTTCTGTGCCCAGTGCTATTGGGATGCTAAGTGTATGCTGGTCCCTGCCCCAGAGATGGCAGCAACCCAGCCTGGGAGAGAAGACACGCTTAAATAACTCCAGAGTTGTCCCTGGGAAGAGCCGAGCAGTACCAGATGAGTGAGCAAAGAGAATCCTACAGACTGCTGTGGTCAGAAAAGGCTTTGGACAGAAGTGGCTGACACCTCCAGAGGGTTTACTGTATGCCAGGAACTGTTCTAAGTATTCTTAAAGTTACTGAGTGCTTACAGTGACCCTCATGGGGTTGGTACTACTTGTGTCTACGTTCTAAAAAAGAGAAATCAGGGCACAAAGAGATTAAATCATTTGCACAAGGTTGCAAAGGTGGAGAGTGGTAGTAAGACAGATGGTTCTGGTATTCGTTACTACTCACTACCCTTTACAACCTTCTTATTTAAGTTACTATGATTGTGTAACAAACCGCTCCAGGATTAAGCACAAAGCAACCGTTTCATTATGCTCATGAGCCCCGTGGGTCAGGGATTTGTACAGAACACTGCAGGGATGGCTTGTCTCTGCTCCACCATACCTGGGGCTTCACCTGGGAGGAGGCATGGCTGGCGTTCAGTCATCTAGAGGTGTCTACACTCCGAGGATGAAGCTGTCTGTCTCCTGGGGACCTCAGCTGGAGCTGTAGCTGGAACACCCACATTTGGCTTCTCTGGGTGGCCTGGACCTATACACTGTGTACTAACCTCAGTGTACTCACACTTCTTACATGGCAATTTAAGGCTCTAGATGAGAGTGTCCCCACAGATAAAGTGGGAGTGGCATCACATTTTCTGACCTAGGCCTGGAAATCAGGCAGAGTCCAAGTCTACCCACATTTGACAGGAAGAAATATAAACTCCTTACTTCTTTTTTTGTTTGTTTGTTTTTGATTATTTATTTATTTATTTTTATTATGTTATGTTAGTCTCCATAGAGTACATCTTTAGTTTTTTTTAAAAGATTTTATTTATTTATTTCACAGAGAGAGATCACAAGTAGGCAGAGAGGCAGACAGAGGGAGAAGGAGAAGCAGGCTCCCCGCTGAGCAGAGAGCCCAATGTGGGGCTCGATCCCAGGACCCCGAGATCATGACCTGAGCCAAAGGCAGAGCCTTAACCCACTGAGACACCCAGGCGCCCCTACATCATTAGTTTTTGATGTAGTTTTCCCTGATTCACTCTTTGCATATAACACCCAGTGCTCCATGGAATCCGTGCCCTCCTTAATACCCATCACCAGGCTCACCCAATCCCCCACCCTCTCCCCTCTAAAACCCTCAGTTTGTTTCCCCAGGGTGCATAGTCTCTCATGGTTATCTCCCCCTCTGATTCCCACCCCCCCCTTCATTTTTCCCTTCTTTCTCCTAATGTCCTCCATGCTATTCCTTATGTTCCACAAATGAATGAAACCGTATGATAATAGACCTTCTCTGTTTGACTTATTTCACTCAGCATAATCTCTTCCAGTCCCGTCCATGTTGATACAAAAGTTGGGGTATTCATCTTTTCTGATGGGCTGAGTAATATTCCATTGTATATATGCACCACATCTTCTTTATCCATTTGTCTGTTAAAGGGCATCTCAGTTCTTTACACAGTTTGGGTATTGTGGACATTGCTACTATGAATATTGGGATGCATGTGGCCCTTCTTTTCACTACATCTGTATTTTTGGTGTAAGTACCCAGTACTGCACTTGCTGGTCATAGGGTAGCTCTATTTTTAGCTTTTTGAGGAATCTCCACACTGTTTTCCAAAGTGGCTGCACCAACTTGCATTCCCACCAACAGTGTAAGAGTGTTCCCCTTTCTCCACAACTTCTCCAACATTTGTTGTTTCTTGCTTTGTCAAAGAAAGAAAAAAATATCCAATAGAGAAAAGATAGTCTCTTCAATGAACAATGCTTGGAAAATTGGACAGCTATATACAGAAGAATGAAACTCAACCATTTGCTTACACCTTATACAAAGATAAACTCGAAATGGATAAAAGACCTCAACGTGAGGCAGGAATCCATCAAAGTTCTAGAGAGGAACATAGGCAGTAACCTCTTTGACAATGGCCACAGCAACTTCTTTCAAGACATGTCTCCAAAAGCAAGGGAGACAAAAATGAAAATGAACTTTTGGGACTTTATCAAGCGAAAAGCTTCTGCCCAGCAACAAATAAACAAACAAACGCAAAACAAAAAAAACAAACAAACTCCGCCCAAACCAAGCAAACAAAAAACCAGTCAGCAAAACAAAGAGGCAACCCATGGAATGGCAGAAGGTATTTGCAAATGACACTACAGACAAAAGGCTGATATCCAAGATCTACAAAGAACTTCTCAAACTCAACATCCAAAAAACAAATAATCAGGTCAAACAATGGGCAGAAGACATGAACAGACACTTCTCCAAAGAAGACATACATAACAATAAACAATGAATTCTGGAACACTGAAAAGAAATTTAAAAAATTAAAACAATAAAAAAATACATACATGGCGAATAGACACATGAAAAAATGTTCATCATCATTAGCCTTTGGGGAAATTCAAATCAAAACCACAGTGAGATACCACCAAGACAAGGCAAGAAACTCCCTACTTCTTGATGGGAGGAGTGGCAAAGAATTTGCTGCCTCTGTATGTGTGTGTGCGTGCACACATGTAATAGATTTTACTTTTTAGAGCAGTTTTAGGTTCACAGCAAAGTTGAATGGAAAGTCCAGAAAGTTCTCATAGACCTCCTGTCCCCACATGTGCACAGCCCCCCACACCTGGCTGGTGTATTTGTTACAATTAATGAAACCTACATTGTCACATCATTATCATCTTGAGTCTAGAGTCTACACTAGAGTTCACACTTCTGCAGATTTGGCAAATACAAAATGACATGCATTCACCATCATAGTATCCTGCAGAATAGTTTTACTGCCCCCCAGATCTTCTGTGTTCTATGTATTCATCTCTTTCTTCCTCTTAACTCCTGCCAATCTCCGATCTTTTTATGGTCTCCTTAATTTTGCCTTTTCCAGGATGTCCTAGAGTTGGAATCATGCAGTATGTATACTTTCCAGATTGGGTCCTTTCACTTAGTGATATGCATTTAAGTTTCCTGCATGTGTTCTCATGGCTTGGTAGTTCATTTCTTTTTAGTGCTGAATAATATTATGTTGTTGGGATGTAACAGTTTATTCAACCATTCACCCACTTAAGGACATCTTGGTTGCCTCCAAGTTTTGGCAATCATGAATAATGTTGTTATAAACATTTGTGTGCAGGTTTTTGTGTGGACCAAAGTTTTCAACACCTTTGGATAAATATCAAAGAACTCAATTGCTAGATTGTATGGTAAGATAATGTTTAGTTTTATTAGAAACCACCAAGCTGTCTCTTTCAAAGTGGTTGTACCATTTTGCATTCTCACCAGCAATGAATGAGAGTTCCTGTTGCCTGCAGCCTTTTTAAAATCTGTCACACTTCACAAGGGATAGGAAGATTGAAAGGGACGTTGAGCTGGGGGTGAGAGAGATTCGTAAGCGGACAAAAGAAAGGAGAAGAGATTCTGGTCTGGAGTCATGTTCTGGGAAACTATGCCACCCAGAAAGGACTTAGGCATGATGAGCGATAAACAAATAATCCACTGATTATTCCCATGGGGACATAGTCATTTTCCCTTGAAATTTGGATGCTGCTGCTTAGATCTTTTTGTCTTCAGCAAACTTCCTCGGCAAAGCTCTTGGAGGGGTCTTTCTTTGTCTCCTTTCGTACCTGGGTAGGAGGAATTTGGTCTCACCAAGAGAGATCTGACTCTTGTCCTTGATTCCTAGAAGGTGTCCATTAAACCTATCACTCTCTGAGTGATAGGACAGTCTTTGTTATTCATAATGAGTCTCTTGGACTACACCAGATAGTTTGTGCTAATGGAGTAACTCGTGATGAGCCCCTCAGGCCATGTGATAACAGCCAAAATTTCATGGAGAAGGAACTGGAATTGAGTTTAGCCATATGGGCAACCAATTAATCAATCCTGCCTATGTAATGAAGCCCCAGTAAAATCTCTGGACACCAAAGTCGGGGGGGGGGGTGCAGTTTCCTTGGTTGTCAGTAGTCCATATGCATTGTCACATATGGATGCCAGGAGGCTGTCACCTTCTGAGGACAGTGGAAGTCTTGTGTTTGGAAACCCCTGGACTCTGTCCCCTGTGTGTCTTCCTTTGGCTAGTTCTACCTCTCCCCTGTAATAAACCGTAGCCACAACTGTAACAAATTTCAGCGAGTTCTGCAGCGCTTCCAGTGAACTGTTGAAACTGAAGGTAATTTCAGAAAAATCCCTGAATTTACAGATGATGTCAGAAGCAAGGGTAGCCTTGGGGACTGTTCCCTCAGACTCTGCAGCTTGACAAGCTCCAGGTAAGGCCCCCTCTGCCTCTGTGCTTCCTCTAGACAACAGACAACCTTGAATTGTTCTCTATTTCAGTTGTTTCACTGTTATCCCAAGAAATGGCCATATGTTTTTGCTTATTACAGATACCAGAAATGGGTCTTAGAGGAAATAACAAAGATCTTGTCTTTAGCTGTACACCCAATAGTTCGTACATCATCATAATGTGGATATAATACACACACACACACACACACACACACCACACACACTAAGTGTCTGGTTATGTGCATGCAAATGTGTAACCTGCAATCTGTGTGGTGTGGAAATTACACTTTGTAAAGCAAGAAGGCCTTGCTCCCTGCGTTTCCCACATGGCAAGGTCATTTTTCGTGTGCCGTCAGATGGAGTATTTGTAAAATAAAGCCAGACTCTCCTGTTTGTGCTTCCTCTGGCCTTTCAGACCAAACAAATCCTTCACCTTGGCAAAGGGCCTGACAAGCATTTAGTATTAATTAATTCTTGGAAGTCTCTGGGGAGAAGGTAAGTAATCTTGGGAACTGACAAAACGGATTGTTTCATTAAGCAGGTAAACTGGTCTCCTAAAGCCTGAGCCACTTCTACCTCCTGGGTTCCCCTTGCGTGGGGCTAGCCCAAGACCATCTTTCCACCCCAACGCTTGGAGGCAGGGTGGATGAGAGCAGTGTGCGCCGTGTATGTTTGTCTCTTTCCTTTCCTTTCACTGATAGCCTCACTCCAGGCTTTTCCACTCCAGCAGTTTTCCTACTTATGAAATGAATTTGACCAGTTATCTTTGATGTTCAAAAGGAGAACCCAGTGGTATCAGTTGCTGACATAGTGTAAAATTCACTTGGGTTAAATGCCTGTTCTACAGTTTCCTAGGTAATGATTTCATTATTTTTGAAGTGTGCATGATGACTTTTGCCTGCTGGATGGCTGTGTTTGCTTTCTTCTCTTCTGTCCCTTCTCTCCTCATTCCTTGTAGACCCACATTCCTCAATCTAGAGGTAGGCTGAAAGCACCGACAAGGCGGGGGGAATCCTTTGACAGACCACAGGTCATCTGAATTTG
Organism: Meles meles; assembly: GCF_922984935.1. Lineage (NCBI taxonomy): Eukaryota > Metazoa > Chordata > Mammalia > Carnivora > Mustelidae > Meles > Meles meles. Next base: position 132,771,639 of record NC_060070.1, read on the forward strand.
CACTGTCCATTGAGTGTGCAAATCACTAGAACAGTGGCCCTGATAACCTTGCCATGTGTTGTGGGTTTATCACACTTAGATCCCGTTGCAGAGTTTGTAGCTAAAGGACTGTAGACACTACTCACTCATCACAATGGCTTTGCATTGACTCTTTGTGCAGGCACATGGGTCTCATCCAGTATCAGGCAGAGGCTTCATCTTGGTCCCAAATAGGGCTTTGCACACACTAACGCTCAGTGTGTTGGATGGTACTGTGATTCGCCAATATTCAGTTCTCTTCTAATTTTGGATTAGAGTTTTCCACACTTTTGAATTTAGGGATGGTCAAGTGATGAGCTCCAGACATAGACATGAGTATAGGAGTGAGGTATGTCCCTTCTGGGATAAGACATTTATTTGCCAGCTTGACTCATTGGCCCCCCCATCTCTTGTGGGGAGCAGTGAAGCCTCACTTAGAGGTGGTGGTGTCATAAGATGATGTGAAATGAACTTTGCAGAGAACATCCCCCCATGCCCAGCATCCATCTTGGAAGTGTAGCCTGAGGGAGATATAACATTTTGGTGTGCTCAACCCCTGAGATTTTGGTAGTGTTTGCTACTGTAGCCTAGCCTAGCTTCTGGGTTGGCAAACTACTGGCCATAGGCCATATCTGGCCCTCCACCTGTGTTTGTAAATAAAGTTTTATTAGAACATATCTATACCCATTCACAATTTTTAAATTTTTTATTTAAATTCAATTTAGTTAACATATACTGTACTACTGGTTTCATGGGTAGAATGTAGTGATCTTTCATGATGCAGTAACAGTGATGAATAATTGTGACAGAGACAGCATGGCCTGGAAAGCAGAAAATATTTACTAATAGCCTTTAGAGATAAGGCTAGCTAACACCTGTGTATCCTGACTGACACACTCAATGAAAGCTTTTAAATAACGAAATTGACAGTATAAAAGGTGGAAGCCCAAAACTGATTCTAAAATCGTGTCAGATTATTTTGCATGATAGTCAGGGCAACTTAATTGGCAGGCATATATTGAGTGCCATTATGTGTCAGACTGGGGGAGAATGCTTTTTCCTTGGTGCCCTCTGGCTTCATGGGTTGGGGAATGTGCTCCCCTTCCTTGTAAATTTGGGAAATAAGGACTGATAGGGGAAAGGAGGCCATGATGAGAATAAGAAAACCCAAGGACATTGCAATGGACTGAGGGATATTTCATTACTCTTTCCACAAAATTCATCCAGTAATTCATTCATCAGACACGTTGTGAGCTGTTGCCATTAACTAAAACCAGAGAAGAGTAGATGGTCCGAAGACATTTCTTTGAGGTAGTTACTATACAGGGTGATATGTGTTAGGATGGGAATGGCACAAGTTGCCCAGAGAAGGTTCTTCCTTATTCTTACCTCACCCTTGACCTAGCCAAAGTGTTAACTTGTAATTCCCTGAGACTGAAGCCAGGCCAAGGCTAAGAATCACAGATCCACCAGCTAGAGTACTTGGGAATTTTCTTCCCTCTGGAGAAACCGTGAGACAATCTCTTTATACCCACATCACATAGCAATTTCTAGATCCTTGCTTTAGGAGGAACCCCACCACTAAGGCTTGTAACACAAAAGACCTTTCCCCACGCATACCTGCCTCTGGCTCTTTTCATCTGATGGAAAGAAGCATCTTATTGATCCTGACAGCGCAATTGGAACTTGTGATTCTCTTTGCTGGGGGGCGTGAAGCTCTGCAGATGGGAGGGAAGGGCTGGCTAAGCTGGGAGGGAGGTAATCGAGCGGTAGATACACACAGGCAGAAATCATAATAAATGTGGGGTGCTGCAGTCTGGGGTTTTATGTCGAGTTTGCCTTTCCCACATCTGCACCTCCAACAAATTGATTTGGTACCCACTTCCAGCCATCATCTTATTTCAAGTTCGGTTACCTAGGAAACAGAGGGCACACTGCTGGGACAGTCTGCCTGTGTCCTGTGCGGACCGAAGATATTAGAGCACATCAACTTGGCCTCCGAGAAGCACTGAACATGGACAGTTTCTACTTCCAGCCAGGTTCTTATTTATTTATTTTACTGCTTCGGCAGCAAAATGAGTTATTGAACCGTTCGGTCCATCGATTGGGGCAGCTTCTCCCCTTCATCCCTTGGATGCCCGAAGCTCTCGGGAGCTGGTGGCAGCTCAGAGGCTTTGTGCTGATGGTGAGTCCTGAGTGGGGAAGCCAGGCAATCCCTCAGTTCCATGGGGCTGGGGGTCTGGGCTGTGATGAGGCGTGGCCCCACCAGGAGTCTTTGAACCTGTGGAGAAAGCTCTGGCAAACACACATGCATGCAAAACTCTGTATGCAATTTAATGGAGGAACCAGACTCCCAGACTAAATGCTTTTGATCTAAGTTTATTCTGCTGGGGATGGATGTCTTAGCTCTGAAAAAAGTAAATAAACTTTCAGTGTGTCCAAGATTCAACAGTCCACTGTCCTAGGGACTATTTGACCCGAAGGAAAATTGTATTTCACTGAGCATCCTGGGGCGGTGGGCCGGGGAAGAGTCTCTGGGTCCACCTGTGTTTGCTCTAAAACTAGTGAACGTGATGGAAACTCTATCACAGTGTCTCCAGGCCGCTGTATGTTTTTGTACTACCTGAAAACTAAAAACGGTTCTTTATAGTTCTAAATGGGAAGTTTAAAAAAAAAGACTACATTTACATTTTAAGTAGGGGAAACAGTTGCTCAAGGAGTTGAGGGTATTGTTTCTTGGTCTGAAAAGCCAAATATATATAGATAGATAGATAGATAGATAGATAGATATAAAATATATATATTGATGAAATCAGAGAGAGACATATATATATATATATTTGACATACATATATGTCTCTCTCTGATTTCATCTATATATATACATATATGTAATTATATATATAATTATATATATTTATATATATATAATACACACACACACACACACACACACATATCCCATTCCCCCACCCACACCCCTCCAGCAACCCTGTTTGTTTCCCAAAGTTAAGAGTCTCTTAAGGTTTGTCTCTCTCTCTGATTTCATCTTACTTATTTTTCCCTCCCTTCCCCTATGATCACCTGTTCTGTTTGTTTCATTCCACATGTGAGTGAAATTATATAATTGTCATTCTCTGATTGACTTATTTCACTTAGCATAATACCTTCTAGTTCCATCCACATCATTGCTAATGGCAAGATTTCATTTTTTGATGACTGAGTGATATATATCTGATATATGTGTGTGTGTGTGTGTGTGTGTGTGTATCCCCCATTTTCTTTATCCATTCCTCTGTTGATGGACATCTGGGCTCTTTCCATAGTTTGGCAATTGTGGAAATTGCTGTTATGAACATTAGGGTTCAGGTGCCCCTTCAGATCACTGTTTGTATCCTATGGATAAATACCTAGTAGTGCAATTGCTGGGTCATAGGGTAGCTCTATTTTTAACTTTTGGAGGATCCTCTATACTTTTTTCCAGAGTGGCTGCACCAGCTTGCATTCCCGCCAGCAGTGTAAGAGGGTTCCCCTTTCAGGGTAAGAGAATCTTAAGGAGCACAGGAGAGAGAGAGAGTATCTTAAGCAGGCTCCATGCCCAGTGTGGGGCCCCATAAGGGGCTTGATCTCATGACCCTGAGATCATGATCTGAGCTGAAATCAAGAGTCAAAAGCTCAACTGACTAAGCCACCTGGCTCCCCAAGCCTAAAATATTTATTACCTAGCCCTTTAAAAAAGAAAAGCTTACCAACCCCCATTTACTTCCTTCCTTCCTTCCTTCTTCCCTTCCTCCCTCCCTCCCTCCCTCCCTTCCTTCCTTCTTCCCCTCCTCCCTCCCTTCTTTCTGAGGATGCAGACTCTCCTTCAGTGTGTGGGCTCTGGATCCAAAATCTGGGTCAGGTCTAGAAACTGAGCAAAACTGGGGGGCTCATCCATTCTGGATTTCTTTGATTGCACAGATACCATGCCACCCTTACTGGGTGCCCATCTGTGCCCCGAGGGGCCCCAAGTTTTAGTATTGACTTTAGTATTGACTTCACTCCCTGTGGGTCTGGCCTCCTGGCTGCCCGTCTCACCTTGGCACTCACTCTGATAATTGCCTCCTCCTGGCTCCTGACGAGCCATGCTGTGACGTGGCCTCTGTTCCAGAGTCCTCCCACCCCGTTTCCTGCAGGTGTACCCAGTTCATTGGCAGCCTTCCCCGCCAAGCCACTAGTGCACCATCTCACCTGGACCCTCCTTAGTGCCTTTGGAAATAGGGTGTCGCTTGGACCCCTCCTTGGAACATATTCCTCTGCTGAATTTTCCCCATATGCCATGGGAATGCTGACAGTTCTACCTCACTAAGTGCAGCTATGACTTTCCCATTACTAGCATGTCTGCACCATCTCCTGGGGACCTCCCCTGGGCGCTCCATCCTGAATCCCAGAGGACTGGTCCCAAACCGAAGACATTTCCACTACCAAACCTCCTCTTCACTCAGTCACACTCAGAGTCCTATCCCACACATATGTGCCTATCCTGCTGCTCCAGCTGGCTGGGTCCTGCTGCTCTTTTGAGGATAGTCCCTCTCCTCCTTCCAGACCCAGCATGACCCTGGCTGGGGTATGTGCCGCCTTAGCCCTAGTACGGGGACTGGTGCCAGAAGTGGAGGTGGGTGGAACCGAGAGGAGCATATGTTTTATGGGGGAGAGACATCTGCACCATTGCCAGGCAAGGGGCCAGGGAGTGGGGGGCTCTTCTGTAGCCTCATAGGGGTCAGCAGGTTTGGGGCTTTCAAGATTCGCAGCAGCAGCAACCCACGTGTCTTCACCTCAGGTGTCAGGGTTCCATTATTTTCCAGCCGGGGACTGGCCTTGGCACAACAGGCATGGCATGTTTCAAAGAGTAGCCCCTCTGAAACTCTGCTGCCCTGCAGATTCTGTTCCTTCCTTTGCCTTCAGTGTCCCACTGCAGAGATAAGAGCCCCTCTCCGTGCTTCTGAGGAGCCCCTCTGGCTTTCAAACCTGGATTTCATTGCTGATCTGTCACTCTCGGCTTTTCTTTCTCTTTCTAAAAGTCAGTCAACTTCAGCAATAGCTACACAATTCTGTTGTCCTTACAGTAGTGACTTCCCTCATATTTCTCAAATGCCTGGTGCATCGCTTACCACTGCCGTGTCGTTCCATGTCAGCCCTGGTGAGGGTTATAGCAGTCCTAAGTGTCTGTCCTCTGCCGGGGAGTCTGGACGCCACCTCCGTCAACGACAGGTGGCAGATGATTCTGTTCCAATTTCTCATCGTAGTGTCTGCTTTCTCAAACCACTGCTGGTACTTACCAACTGTCACAGGCTGGGTTTGCTGGGAAGCCAACTCTGAGATAAGATTATTATGTAGGATGTTTATTAGGGAGAAGTCTGAGGAACCACATTCATGGAAGGCTGGGGAAGGAAGCAGGCCTGGGCAGGAGAAGGTATCAAGCTGGGATACAGCTTCTATTAAGACCTCAGGGGATTCCTTGGGGGAGGATGAAGCAGAATGGCCTGTTACAGTTGCCCCAACTGGTCCTTTGTGAACCTCCATCATTGGGTGTGACCCACCCTAGAAGAGTGGGTGACCTTAGGCACGGTGGCTCTTTCCAGCATAAATACTTTGACCTTTGCGGGCTGTCTTGTGGTAGCACTTTTGGCAGCCGGGGAAAGTTTTTCCTGAAGGGGATCTGGGCAACAGGGCTCTGTGCACCACACCCTCATCAGATTTTCTGACCCCAGTCCCAGCTTGTCTGCTGACAGCTATCCTTGGATAGATCTCCTACTCTCTATGATCCTCAAGTTTCCTTAAATCAAAAAAACCAAAAAAGGTTAAAATCAACATATGCCCATATTTAAAAAGTAAGCAAAATATGCTCAAATAGAAAGCAGTTACCTGTAGGCTCACCACCCAGAGTAGACATTTCCACCCTGAAATGTGTTTCCTATCTTTTAGCTCCATATTTTTAACATAGTTGTAACTGTGTGGAATGTTCAATTTTATATTCTCATTTTCACTAAACATTATATATGCGTGTTATCACAAACCCTTTGTAAACACTAATTGCAAGGGTAAATTATTTCCAGCTATGAAAGTAATAGCTATTCATAATAAAAACTTTTAGGAAAAGCATCCACATCTCTCCCTTTAGAAATAACTCCAATTAAACTTTTGTTGTATAGCTCTTTGGGTTTGTATTTGTGTGTTTATAAATAAAATTGGGGAATGTTTTCTACATTTTACTATTTGGGGGATGTTTTCTAACACCAATATCCAATTCTCCAGACACCAACTGGGTGTCCTACAACTAAACACAATTCTAACCCTATCTCCCCAGAGTCAGCATCAGATTCCACAGGCTTAAGGACTCAGCCCGCAGGACTACCTCCACTCCGGAGACCAAGTATAAGCCTCAAAAGAGGCCACCCGAACTTCAGACCAAATGGCCATAAAACAAGGATTCTCACAACGCCCTCCATAGGCTGGGATAATTTGTTAGAATGGCTCATGGAACACAGGAAGATACTTTATTTGTAGGGGTTTATTTTATCTTTTTATTTTTATTTGTTTATTTATTTTTAAGAAAGGCAGACTGCCACGTGCAGCGCCTCATTTGGATGTGTCTGGAGTCTTGGAAGCTTGACTACCCTACGTTCTCCTACAAATGGACCTTGAGAGCTTGTTTGGAGGTTCTAGCAGGGGAGCACAGATACTCGTATACCCTTGACTGAAGAACGGTCCTTTCCTCTATTGGGGAAGGTCGTCCTCTTCGACCGAGCGCGCAGCTTCAGGAGGGACGCACATGGAGTGGTGAGGGAGGAAGGGGACACCCGCCTGCCAGCCAGATCAGCCGAATCAACCCTGGCGATCAATGGGGTGAGAGATGTCGCAGCCAGATCGCCCTCACATCCTGTAGAGGTTTATTTTAAAGGGTACAAATGAACAGCCAGATGAGGGGTACATAGGGCAAGGTCTGAAGGGTCCTGAGCTCATGAGCTTCTGTCCCAGTCGAGATGGGGTGTTCCACTCTCCCAGCATGTGGATGTGTTCCCCAGTTTGGAAGCTTACCTCGTCTCATTGTTCATGAGTTTCTATGGAACTCAGTTTTTAATCCCACCTCCCTTCCCATAAACTCAGGTGTAACCAAAAGGGGCACATTATGAATAACGAAAGATGATCCTATCATTGAGGAAATTCCAAGGGTTTTAGGAGATCTGTGCCAGGAACTGGGACCAAAGATCAAATATATTTCTTATGATGCCATAATCTTAAATCTGCTGTTCTCACTTCACATCCTGAACCTCCCTACGACACATTACATATTTGCTTACACTGTCATTTTAATACCTGCAGAATATTCTCCTGCACCTATATACAGCGTAGCTTAATTAGATTCCTTTTTGAATAACTTTTCCCATTTTAAAAATACCTTTTCTATCTCTGCCTCGTTGTGATTTCTCTCTGTCAAATAAATAAAATATTAAAAAAAAAAAAAGAAAATCCTGGGATCAAGCCCCACATCGGGCTCTCTGCTCCTCGGGGAGCCCTGCTTCCTCCTCTCTCTCTGCCTGCCTCTCTGCCTCGTTGTGATTTCTCTCTGTCAAATAAATAAAATATTTTTAAAAATACCTTTTCTAATATAAATCATCTCCTGATGAAGATTCTTACTTGGAGATCTTTGTGTTCATCTTTGTTTATTTCCTTGGTATGAAATCTTAGAAGTAAGATTGGGCAAAATCTATGAACATTAAGTTACTTGATATATATTCCTTAAAAAGTCAGACTCATTGGCTCCCTGTTAAAAGTGCACGCAGACAGTCTGTGGGCAATGGCCATGCTTTCATAACGCTCATCAGGTTGGTCCTAGAGATGCAGATTGTGGTGCCTGCCCAAGCCTCGAGTCCCTTATGAGGGAAATTGCTCAGCAGTAGTCTCTTTTGGCGATGCAAACTATATACCCGTGTTTCCATAATGTAATACCCACCCCTCCCTGGAGACTGCTTACCTATGGCAGGCAATCCACAGGCTTAACAGCACCCTGCCAAAAAGCCTGGGGCTTAGAGGCCAATCCCTATTTGCTGAACTGGTCAGCTTCTCTCCCCTAGAAGTACTGAATGGAAACATAGACTCTGTCATTTACCAATGACGGCTAAAGTTCAAATGAAAGATGCAATAGTGTCACGAGGGGTTAAGGCAAGTTCAAGTTGGAAAAGGAATAAAAAACTATGAATAACATAAATTAGCAGGAACTCCGACACAAGGTAGAAGCTGTGAGGTAAGGAAACCTTTCCAGGTAGCGAACAAGGCAGCTGGTCTTGTTGAAGAACTTGGGAGTGGAACAGAGAAGGGGAGAGGGGCAGACACTCATGGATGACACAACCGTATAGTCAAGTTCCTTGATCTCATTACTCCTAAACCCCAGGACTACCTTAGAACCAGTTCCTGTTCTCCTGGGGCCTGGCCGAACCCCAGTTCCTGGTCTTTGCTTGTTATTGTCATGCCTGTTATCCCGAGGACATTTTTGTATATCTCCTCTATCCCCACCGAGTTGAGCTTATCGCAAAGCCCAATGAGACTAAGATAGCATGGATGGCTTCATCCGTGCTATGCATGCAAGATATCATAATTTTCTTAGCTATAACTCTCTTGGGTCTCCTAGACTGCTCACGTTTTGTCATTGTTATCAATCATTTAGATGAGAGCATGATGAACATTTTTGCACATGGAACTGTGTGTGTGTGCTCGCATGGGTGTGTGTGGCACCTTTCCCTTGTTCAAGGTCACCACAGCAAGAAGTTCTTCAAAGGGCAAAAGCACTGATTTTCTTTTATCATTAAAACAAGTTAATAGAAGACATAGAGAAAGTTGGATGTGCTTGTCTCTAAGTCCTCTCAAATTTCTGAAAGATCTGCTCTCTTCAGTTCTCTTCCAGAAGAGTTCAAGTCTTAGGTATGCATATTCTGTTTCCTATTGAACCAAGAAAGAGAGGAAGGAATCCCCTCTCAGACACAGCATTGTTCTGGACCATATTTGCGATATGATTTCCCTATCTCCACTCACAAACTATATTTTTCTTTCACCAAACAGATTCTTAACTTTCACCAATTAAATAACTGCCCCAGATGGAGTGGAAAAGAGTCAGGCAGAAAACATTACAATATGTGTATGTATATGTTTAGATCTTGATATACTCCCGTACCTATGTCTGTGCGAATGTGTATGTGTGTGTGTGTGTGTGTGTGTGTGTGTGTGTGTGAAGGATATGTCCGTATTTTATTTTATTTTTTTTTTCCATTTTATTTATTTTTTCAGCGTAACAGTATTCATTCTTTTTGCACAACACCCAGTGCTCCATGCAAAACGTGCCCTCCCCATTACCCACCACCTGTTCCCCCCACCTCCCACCCTTGACCCTTCAAAACCCTCAGGTTGCCCCAACCTCCCACCCCTGACCCTTCAAAACCCTCAGGTTGTTTTTCAGAGTCCATAGTCTCTTATGGTTCGCCTCCCCTCCCCAATGTCCATAGCCCGCTCCCCCTCTCCCAATCCCAGCTCCCCCCAGCAACCCCCAGTTTGTTTTGTGAGATTAAGAGTCATTTATGGTTTGTCTCCCTCCCAATCCCATCTTGTTTCATTTATTCTTTTCCTATCCCCCTACACCCCATGTTGCTTCTCCATGTCCTCATATCAGGGAGATCATATGATAGTTGTCTTTCTCCGATTGACTTATTTCACTAAGCATGATACGCTCTAGTTCCATCCACGTCGTCGCAAATGGCAAGATTTCATTTCTTTTGATGGCTGCATAGTATTCCATTGTGTATATATACCACATCTTCTTGATCCATTCATCTGTTGATGGACATCTAGGTTCTTTCCATAGTCTGGCTATTGTAGACATTGCTGCTATAAACATTCGGGTACACGTGCCCCTTCGGATAACTATGTTTGTATCTTTAGGGTAAATACCCAGTAGTGCAATTGCTGGGTCATAGGGTAGTTCTATTTTCAACATTTTGAGGAACCTCCATGCTGTTTTCCAGAGTGGTTGCACCAGCTTGCATTCCCACCAACAGTGGAGGAGGGTTCCCCTTTCTCCACATCCTCTCCAGCATCTGTCATTTCCTGACTTGTTAATTTTAGCCATTCTGACTGGTGTGAGGTGATATCTCATTGTGGTTTTGATTTGTATTTCCCTGATGCTGAGTGACGTGGAGCACTTTTTCATGTGTCTGTTGGCCATCTGGATGTCTTCTTTGCAGAAATGTCTGTTCATGTCCTCTGCCCATTTCTTGATTGGATTGTTTGTTCTTTGGGTGTTGAGTTTGCTAAGTTCCTTATAGATTTTGGATACTAGCCCTTTATCTGATATGTCATTTGCAAATATCTTCTCCCATTCTGTCAGTTGTCTTTTGGTTTTGTTAACTGTTTCCTTTGCTGTGCAAAAGCTTTTGATCTTGATGAAATCTCAATAGTTCATTTTTGCCCTTACTTCCCGTGCCTTTGCCGTTGTTCCTAGGAAGATGTTGCTGCGGCTGAGGTCGAAGAGGTTGCTGCCTGCATTCTCCTCAAGGATTTGGATGGATTCCTTTCTCACATTGAGGTCCTTCATCCATTTGGAGTCTATTTTCGTGTGTGGTGTAAGGAAGTGGTCCAATTTCATTTTTCTGCATGTGGCTGTCCAATTTTCCCAGCACCATTTATTGAAGAGGCTGTCTTTTTTCCATTGGACATTCTTTCCTGCTTTGTCGAAGATGAGTTGACCATAGAGTTGAGGGTCGATTTCTGGGTTCTCTATTCTGTTCCACTGATCTATGTGTCTGTTTTTGTGCCAGTACCATGCTGTCTTGATGATGACAGCTTTGTAATAGAGCTTGAAGTCCAGAATTGTGATGCCACCAACTTTGGCTTTGTTCTTCAATATTCCTTTGGCTATTCGAGGTCTTTTCTGGTTCCATATAAATTTTAGGATTATTTGTTCCATTTCTTTGAAAAAAATGGATGGTATTTTGATAAGGATTGCATTAAATGTGTAGATTGCTTTAGGTAGCATAGACATTTTCACAATATTTATTCTTCCAATCCAGGAGCATGGAACATTTTTCCATTTTTTTGTGTCTTCCTCAATTTCTTTCATGAGTACTTTAAAATTTTCTGTGTAAAGATTCTTAGTCTCTTTGGTTAGGTTTATTCCTAGGTATCTTATAGTTTTGGGTACAATTGTAAATGGGATTGACTCCTTAATTTCTCTTTCTTCAGTCTTGTTGTTGGTGTACAGAAATGCAACTGATTTCTGTGCATTGATTTTATATCCTGACACTTTACTGAATTCCTGTACAAGTTCTAGCAGTTTTGGAGTGGAGTCTTTTGGGTTTTCCACATATAGTATCATACCATCTGCAAAGAGTGATAGTTTGACTTCTTCTTTGCCAATTTGGATGCCTTTAATTTCTTTTTGTTGCCTGATTGCTGAGGCTAGGACTTCTAATACTATGTTGAATAGCAGTGGTGATAATGGACATCCCTGCCGTGTTCCTGACCTTAACGGAAAAGCTTTCAGTTTTTCTCCATTGAGAATGATATTTGCGGTGGGTTTTTCATAGATGGCTTTGATAATATTGAGGTATGTGCCCTCTATCCCTACACTTTGAAGAGTTTTGATCAGGAAGGGATGCTGTACTTTGTCAAATGCTTTTTCAGCATCTATTGAGAGTATCATATGGTTCTTGTTCTTTCTTTTATTAATGTGTTCTATCACATTGATTGATTTGCGGATGTTGTACCAACCCTGCAGCCCTGGAATAAATCCCACTTGATCGTGGTGAATAATCCTTTTAATGTATTGTTGAATCCTATTGGCTAGTATTTTGGCGAGAATTTTTGCGTCTGTGTTCATCAAGGATATTGGTCTGTAGTTCTCTTTTTTGGTGGGATCCTTGTCTGGTTTTGGGATCAAGGTGATGCTGGCCTCATAAAATGAGTTTGGAAGTTTTCCTTCCATTTCTATTTTTTGGAACAGTTTCAGGAGAATAGGAATCAGTTCTTCTTTAAATGTTTGGTAGAATTCCCCTGGGAAGCCGTCTGGCCCTGGGCTTTTGTTTGTTTGGAGATTTTTGATGACTGTTTCAATCTCCTTACTGGTTATGGGCCTGTTCAGGTTTTCTATTTCTTCCTGGTTCAGTTGTGGTAGTTTATATGTCTCTAGGAATGCATCCATTTCATCCAGATTGTCCAATTTGTTGGCGTAGAGTTGCTCATAGTATGTTCTTATAATTGTCTGTATTTCTTTGGTGTTTGTTGTGATCTCTCCTCTTTCATTCATGATTTTATTGATTTGGGTCCTTTCTCTTTTCTTTTTGATGAGTCTGGCCAGGGGTTTATCAATCCTATTGATTCTTTCAAAGAACCAGCTCCTAGTTTCATTGATTTTTTCTATTGTTTTTTTGGTTTCTATTTCATTGATTTCTGCTCTGATCTTTATGATTTCTCTTCTCCTGCTGGGTTTAGGGTGTCTTTCTTGTTCTTTCTCCAGCTCCTTTACGCGTAGGGTTAGGTTGTGTACTTGAGACCTTTCTTGTTTCTTGAGAAAGGCTTGTACCGCTATATACTTTCCTCTCAGGACTGCCTTTGCTGTGTCCCACAGATTTTGAACTGTTGTGTTTTCATTATCATTTGTTTCCATGAATTTTTTCAATTCTTCTTTAATTTCCTGGTTAACCCATTCATTCTTTAGAAGGATGCTGTTTAGTCTCCATGTATTTGGGTTCTTTCCAGCTTTCCTCTTGTGATTGAGTTCTAGCTTCAGAGCATTGTGGTCTGAAAATATGCAGGGAATAATCCTAATCTTTTGATACCGGTTGAGACCTGATTTGTGACCCAGGATGTGATCTATTCTGGAGAAGGTTCCATGTGCACTAGAGAAGAATGTGTATTCTGTTGCTTTGGGATGAAATGTTCTGAATATATCTGTGATGTCCATCTGGTCCAGTGTGTCATTGAAGGCCTTTATTTCCTTGTTGATCTTTTGCTTGGATGACCTGTCCATTTCCGTGAGGGGAGTGTTAAAGTCCCCTACTATTATTGTATTATTATTGATGTGTTTCTTTGATTTTGTTATTAATTGGTTGATATAGTTGGCTGCTCCCACGTTAGGGGCATAGATATTTAAAATGGTTAGATCTTCTTGTTGGACAGACCCTTTGAGTAGGATATAGTGTCCTTCCTCATCTCTTATTATAGTCTTTGGCTTAAAATCTAATTGATCTGATATAAGGATTGCCACCCCAGCTTTCTTCTGATGCCCATTAGCATGGTAAATTGTTTTCCACCCCCTCACTTTAAATCTGGAGGTGTCTTCGCATCTAAAATGAGTTTCTTGTAGGCAACATACTGATGGGTTTTGTTTTTTTATCCATTCTGATACCCTGTGTCTTTTGATTGGGGCATTTAGCCCATTAACATTCAGGGTAACTATTGAGAGATATGAATTTAGTGCCATTATTAGCCTGTAAGGTGACTGTTCCTGTATATTGTCTCTGTACCTTTCTGATCTACTACTTTTAGGCTCTCTCTTTGCTTAGAGGACCCCTTTCAATATTTCCTGTAGAGCTGGTTTGGTGTTTGCAAATTCTTTCAGTTTTTGTTTGTCCTGGAAGCTTTTGATCTCTCCTTTTATTTTCAATGATAGCCTAGCTGGATAGAGTATTCTTTTTTTTTTTCCATTTTATTTATTTTTTCAGCGTAACAGTATTCATTCTTTTTGCACAACACCCAGTGCTCCATGAAAAACGTGCCCTCCCCATTACCCACCACCTGTTCCCCCAACCTCCCACCCTTGACCCTTCAAAACCCTCAGGTTGCTCCAACCTCCCACCCCTGACCCTTCAAAACCCTCAGGTTGTTTTTCAGAGTCCATAGTCTCTTATGGTTCGCCTCCCCTCCCCAATGTCCATAGCCCGCTCCTTGGCTGCATGTTTTTCTCGTTGAGTGCTCTGAATATATCATGCCAGCTCTTTCTGGCCTGCCAGGTCTCTGTGGATAAGTCTGCCGCCAATCTAATATTTTTACCATTGTATGTTACAGACTTCTTTTCTCGGGCTGCTTTCAGGATTTTCTCTTTGTCACTAAGACTTGTAAATTTTACTATTAGGTGACGGGGTGTGGACCTATTCTTGTTGACTTTGAGGGGGGTTCTCTGCATCTCCTGGATTTTGATGCTTGTTCCCTTTGCTATATTAGCGAAATTCTCTCCAATGATTCTCTCCAATAGACCTTCTGCTCCCCTCTCTCTTTCTTCTTCTTCTGGAATCCCAATTATTCTAATGTTGTTTCGTCTTATGGTGTCACTTATCTCTCGAATTCTCCCCTCATGGTCCAGTAGCTGTTTGTCCCTCTTTTGCTCGGCTTCCTTATTCTCTGTCATTTGGTCTTCTATATCACTAATTCTTTCTTCTACCTCATTGATCCTAGCAGTGAGAGCCTCCATTTTTGATTGCACGTCATTAATAGCTTTTTTGATTTCAACTTGGTTAGATTTTAGTTCTTTAATTTCTCCAGAAAGGGCTTTAATATCTCCAGAGAGGGTTTCTCTAATATCTTCCATGCCTTTTTCGAGCCCGGCTAGAATGTTCAGAATCGTCATTCTGAACTCTTGATCTGACATATTACCAATGTCTGTGTTGATTAGGTCCCTAGCCTTCGGTACTGTCTCTTGTTCTTTTGTTTGTGGTGATTTTTTCCGCCTTGTCATTTTGTCCAGATAAGAGGATATGAAGGAGCAAATAAACTACTAAAAGGGTGGCAAAGACCCCGGAAAAATGCGCTGTAACCAAATGAGAAGAGACTCCAAATTGTGGGGGGGAGAAAGGGGATAAAAAACAGGTTCTGAAAAAAAAAGGAAAAAAAAAAAAAGAAAAAAATTTAAAAAATAAAACAAATAAAAAAATATAAAAAAGAAAGAAAAAATATATATATTTAGATGAACTAGTCAAAAAACATTAAAAAAGAAAAGGTAAAAGTTTTAAAAAATTTAGCAGAAGAAGAAAAAAGAAAAAAGAAAAAAAAATTGAAAAAAGAAGAAAAAAATTGAAAAAAGAAAAAAAAAATTGAAGTAGCCGCAAGACTAAAGAATCATGGGGAGAAAGCCATGAGTTCCGTGCTTTGCTTTCTCCTCCTCTGGAATTGCTCTGCTGTCTTAGGAATTGAATCTGCTTTCTCCTTGATAGATGAACTTCGTCCTGGCTGGATATTTTGTTGATCTTCTCGGGTAGGGGCCTGTTGTAGTGACTCTCAAGTGTCTTTGCCCGAGGCGGGATTGCACCGCCCTTACCGGCGGCCGGACTAAGTAATCGGCTTCGGTTCGCTTTTGGGAGCTTCTGTTCCCTGAACGCTTTCCGTAGAGTTCCGGAGGACGGGAATGAAAATGGCGGCCTCCCAGTCTCCGGCCCGGAGGAGCCGAGAGCCTGGGGCCCCACTCCTCAGTGCGCCCCCAGAGGACAGCATCCAATCACTCCCGTATCCCCAGCCTCTAGCCGCGCTCCGAGCTCACCCAGCCCGTGACCAGTTCAAGGTAACCCCGAGCTGAGAGTTCAGTCCTCGGCTCTGTCTCTGTAGCCGGCTTCTCTGTTCTAATACCTGCGAGCTCTCCGACACTCTGACACCCCCGATCCTTCTGTGACCCTGCGGGGCCTGGGGCCACGCTGGCCCTGCGTGGGCTTCACCCTGGTTTAGCCTCTGGAGCAATGTCCCTCAGTGGAACAGACTTTTAAAAGTCCTGATTTTGTGCTCCGTTCCTCCGCCGCTTGCCGGGAGCCGGCCCCTCCCCCCGCGGTCTATCTTCCCGTCGTTTTAGATTCACTTTTCCGCCAGTCCTACCTTTCAGAAAGTGGTTGATTTTCTGTTTCTAGAGTTGCTGTTCTTCTTCTCTTCGCTCTCCCGTTGGATTTGTAGGTGTTTGCAATGTTTAGATAAGCTATCGAGCTGATCTCCTGTTACCTGATGTAGTCTCAGGCTGCTACTTCTCCGCCATCTTGACTCCTCCGGATGTCCGTATTTTATAAAGGAAGGGAAAGAGAGAGAGAATAAAAAAGGAAAGAAGCAAAGAAGCAAGAAAGGAGGGAAGGATACAAAGATGCCCAGGACTGTTGGTTGTTGGCCTCTTAATGACTGTCCTTGGAAGTTGGCTCTAAATTATAATTATTAATTTCAACAAGGTTTCCCATATCCTGAAAGGATCAAGCATGCTCAGTTCAGGGCATGACAGTGAACATACTGCTCCTGGAGAGTTTTCCTGTGGAATGGCCCCTGGATCTGCCCATAACATGTCCCTGATGTTCAGTGGGAGTCCAGTGATGCTGTTCCCACATCGCTCCTTTCCTAGAGATCAAAAAAATCAAAATCCCTTCAATCACACTTGCTTTTTATATGCAGTCTCTTACTAATAGTCTCTACTATTGTTCTTTTCCTTCATCATAATTGAAGGAGGACTCAACCAGGTTAAGTACAATGGGTATCTGACTGAAGGTTAGGACTCACTACTTCAGTGTCGTGCAACAATTTTTATACTTACCTCAAATACATTAAGTTTGGGAAGGCAACAACTAGAATTTTTCCACAGTTTGCCAGGTTTAGGACAGAATGGGGTCCAAGCACAATCAAATTGCTCCCCTCCCCAGCCAAAGCTCACCACTTCCTAAAGAATGCAATACTTCAGAAATTGAACCAATAAGCAGAACCACAGGACCCAACATCTCAGAGTGTTTGTTCACTAGCTGACATGCAGGAATGAAAAACTCTGAGTCCTACAAGCTGTTTAGAGTGTTGGTGTCTGTGTGGACTGTGTGAAATTAGATCACAGACGGATTAGGGACAGAGAGCAATGGCCTCTTGATAAACTGATAACCTGCATCAGTATGCTTTGGGATAGGCTTTTTTTAAGTAGTTAAAAAAAAAATCTAAGAGGGCCAGGCAATTTATATAATATTTGTTATATAATATTATTTCTTAAAAAAAAGAAGAAAACCCTCCTTCATAAAAAAGTAAGTCCTCACAGTGCTCTCTGTAAAAAGACACACAAGCACCAAGTACAAGGGAAATGCTCTTGCCTGCCTGCCATCCTGTGTAACTTATAAATGCCACTTCCTAAATCCTTTGTTATGCAGGTCTCTCACTGGAGCACAGCACCTACTCTGGGACTTTTGCACAGTTCCTTGTCCCTTCTGTTTAAGGCACCCAAGGAGAATTGCCTGTCCTACTTCCTCTGCACAGGCCTTCTTCGGTCTCCGAAGCAGACGTCCCCACCTTATCGCACCATTTCTCTGCTAAATGGTCCTTGTGACTTCTGGAAAACAAAGACCCAAATATCTCTGTTGCTGCAATTAGCTCCTGCCTCAGTTGCTTCCTCCTGGTGTGGGACCCTACAAGACAATGCTTTTTTATAAAGCCGCAGACATTTTCTTTGAGGCATTTTCGAGAAGTATGGAGGAAAAGAGCTTTCATTTTTAAATATTATAATATAGGACTGCTGGAGCTGCTCATTGTCACCTGTCAGGAGCCAGGCATGGTGGCAAAGAGTGGCTCAAACAGTTTACTCATCAGCTGATGAACAGTAACCAAAGTGGGTCAGCAAAAGAGCTTCATGTCCTCACCTGCTGGCTTGCATGAGTTCATTTTGTCCCTGTGGCATTTGCCCTATATTATAAGCCCTGAGAGAGATGGGTTCCAATGAGTGGAGAATCTTGAGACATTCTTAGCAGAAGTTCCCCGCAATATAGAAAGAATTCTGTTCTCTCTGTGTAATGGAGGCAACGAGGGGAGTATCATTCTTGATGGTTGACAGCGATCATCACAAAAGAAGGATCTGATTTGTGAAAAGTGCATAAAGACAGACAAGATTCCGGCAAGCTGGAGTTGTCTGCTGCCCCGCTGCTTACAAACACGATCACGCTGGCATCCGTGGTATGAACTGGGGTGGCGCGGTCTGGAGATTGGATCAGTCAGCACCTAGCCTCTTTCCCCTGTGCTTTTCTGCACGGCATGGTCAGAAGGCGAAAACTACATTTCATGGTCCCTGCAGCTGGGCTTTGGGAGGTGAATCAAGTCCTCCCACTTGCATGCTGTTAGGTATCTATTGCTAAGTAACAATAATGACTCCAAACCCTAGCTGCTTAATACAGCGAACGTTTATTCTCTCTCCTAGTGCTGACAGTCTGGAATCCGGGGGGGTAGCTTAGCCAGGCAGTTCTGGCTCAGGATCTCTCAGGAAGCCTCAAAGTCTGCCAGGATGATTGTCTCGGAAGCTTGCGGGGGGGGGGGGGGGTGGGGGGGTGGGTGGCTGCTTGCATGCTCACTCACATGGTTGCTGGTATGGGCTTCACCGCAAGGTTGCGAGAATGTCCTCAAGACAAGGCATCTGGTTTCCCCCCGAGTAAGGGATCTCAGAGAGGAAGACAGCAAGAGATCAAAGTCATAGTGTCTCCTACAACCCAGTCTTGGAAGTGACCCATAATCACTTCTGCGGGGTTCTACTAACCACACAGACTGCTCCTGGTACAGTGGTGGAGGGACTCCACCAGGATGTGAACACCAGCAGGCAGGGATGTTAGGGATCATCTTGGAGGCTGGCTGTCACAGATACAGGCTAGGAGTTTCAAAAGGCGGGAGTGAAGTGGAAGCCATTTTCTTGCCTACATGGTGGCCTTTGTTAACAATCAGGTAATAGGGAGGTATTAGCTGCAGCATGTCCTGCCTCATCTTTATGGGTATTGGAAAGTATTCTAGTGGCTGTGGTGGCCCAGCTCAGCACTGTCCAGCCCCTCACCCCCCCACCCCCAGCTTCCTGGTGGTGGCAGCATAGTTTCCTGGTCTTTTATCTCAGCCCAGTAGCTGTGTGCTCTTAAACCCTGGTCCTAAGGCTATCTCCTGGGGATATGCTGGCAGCCATTCCTCCAGACCTTGCAATGCATTAAATTCTCTGTCCTTAAAAATAGCTCAATAAGGGGCACCTGGTGGCTTGTCGGGTAAGCTGTCTGCCTCTTGATTTCGGCTCAGGTCGTGATGTCAGGATTGTGAGATCAAGTCTCACATTGGGTTCCTCGCTGAACATGAAGCCTGCTTGGAATTCTCTCTCCCTCTCCCTCTGACCCTCCACCACCCACACAACCTTTCTCTCTCCCTCCCTCTCTCTCTCAAATAAAATCTTAAAAAAAATAGCTGCAGGGGCACCTGGGTGGCTCACTGGGTTAAAGCCTCTGCCTTTGGCTCAGGTCATGATCCCAGGGTCCTGGGATTGAGTCCCATATCGGGCTCTCTGCTTGGTGGGGAGCCTGCTTCTCCGTCTCTCTCTGCCTGCCTCTCTGACTACTTGTGATGTCTGTCAAATAAATGAATAAAATCTTTTTAAAAAATAGCAGCAGTAAATTCCTAGTGCTGGAAATGGACCATGACCAACACAGACAGGGATCACTCCTCCGGGTAAAAACGACAAACACGATTGTGCCTGGAGTGTTCTGAGCTTGTTACATTCACTTGTCGTATTTTACAGGAGACAGAACTGAGATGCTGAGCGGTAAGTGATCTTCACACTCACACAGGTAATGAAAAGTAGAGCTGGATTTCAGAGCCATACTCTTAACCCTGTGCCACACTAGGGCCACTTAGAGGGCCACATCTTACAAAACCCTTTCTTAGAAGGACAGCAGTGGCTAAAAGCATGTGGGGGCCTGCTCACAAAGGCTGACAAGGTCTTGGGTTTCTTCATATAATCTTTTTTTTTTATTATTTTTATGTGACATCTGGCAGGTAATAATTCACTGTCAAGAATCTCAAGCTCCAGGCAAAATACAGCAGCCAGGCTAATAGTCAAGACCAGTGAGTAGAGAAGCCAACAGAACCATCCTCTCTGATTTCTCCTATGGATACCTGAATAAGACCCTCAATGTTAGGGAGAGAATTTTTAATATTTATTGAAAAATTTTACCCAAACCCCAATTTTGTTCAGACATTGTACTGAAAAAGACTGACTTCTGCTCTATGCTGAATATGACTGTCTGTATAGTGATGACAATGACGTCACAATGAAACTGACTGACTTTCATAGCTTCCAATATGACAATCACAGGGCCTCCATTGGATCCTAGTTGGCACACAGTATTATGTCATTCTTGAAATACAGGGTTCTAGTTATGAATTCATTCAACAAGTGTTTCTTGAGCAGATACTATGCTCTGTACACTGGATATTTAAGTAGAGGATACAAATACTGATGACTGAGGTCTTTGTTGCAACTAGGTCTTGGCTCTTTGCATGGTGTCAGAGCTATAAACAGTCAAGCCACCTGCTTTGTGCAGTTATCAGCTGTTGGGTCAGGCCCCAGAGTCAAAGGTCATTTCTCATGCGTAGTTCTGAATGGAATATGGAATGTGTTCCAGGAAAGCCCAATGCAGAAAAACTTCTAAGATTTTTTTTTTTTTTATACAAGCAGTTAGCAGGTGTTTGAGGCAAGGAAGAGAATTAAGATAACTGTGATATTCAAACTAACCATTTGCTGAGTGCTTCCTGCATGCCAGAAATAAATATTTTGAAGACATTCTCAAATTTAATCCTCATAACCACCTCACAAAACAGGTAGTGTGCTCATCCCACAAATGGAGAAACAGAGATGGAGAGCATCAGTCATTTGGTTAAAATTATACAGCTGGTTGATCCTGAGGGTAGAATTAAATTCAGGTGGGTCAGATTCCATAGGCTAAGCTCTTGGTTTCCAAATCCTGGCTGGCTGGCCTAGATCACCCAAGTAAATTGCTTATACCAATTGATGCCAACTCTGGGCTTGTCCTGACCTCACTGGTAAATTCATTTACCATTATCCCTAACCCAGCCTCTGCTTTGAGGAGGTTGGGAAAAACCAAGATTTCTTTTAGTGCCTCATAATAAACATGGCCAATAAAGGATATTGTGATAATTTTTCCTTAATTATTTGGCTTTCCCCATAATAATGCAGTTAATTAAGTTGGCTCCTGCAGAGATGCTCAACTGAGACTGATAATGGAAACATAAATTGATCTTTCTGCCCTCGGATTTTTCTGTCAAGTTCATTCATGCCTACTACAAGGTGTTGTTTTTACCTGTATAGGTAAATCACACTCTATTCATTGAGAAGTGTAGGGACTCAAACTACAATATAAATCTAAATCTTCAAAGCAGATTCCTGGGCCTCATGTGAGATCTACTGAACTGACATCTTTGGGAAAGCAGCCCAGCAATCTGCATTTTCACCAGCGTACAAGCTAAGTCCCATGAGACTTGATGAGCTGGAACCCAGAGACAGAGAGGCTTTCACCAGCACCTGGCTGGAATGTCTAATCAACTGAGGTCATTTTAGAGAATAGTTCTGGGTCCAAGTCCTGCTTGCACTACTTAAATGCCTTATTAGTGGCGCAAGATGTGGAATGACTGGGGATGAGGTCAGAGAGCCATATTTGGACCCGATGATGTGCAGTTGTGACACCCCAGTAACGACTGAGGAATTACCTGGGAGTGGTAAGAAAAACCATTGGAGTTTTCAGCAAGGATCTACATGACTCACATTTAAAGAAGGTTCCTCTGGATGCCCTGTGGACCCTAGAGAGAAGTTAGAGAATCCGGGAGACCAGCTGGATGGTCTTTCAGTACTCCCAGTAAAGAAACTGGCAGCTTGGATTGTGGTCTTAGTGTCATAGGTCTTGAGACTTTGTTGGACTTGGGGTCTATTCCAGAGAGATAACTGATGTGATTAACTTGATGTTATTAGATACAAGATACAAGATGAAGAAATATCACATGATCCTTTTCATGGAGCTTATGTTTTCCTAAAGTAAGGACCTTTATAAGATTGTTATTGCTGCGGCAACATCTTACCACAAAACAAGTGGATTAAAACAATCCATTTATTGTCTTACAGTTCAGGAAGTTGGAAGTTCAAATTAAGTTGCTTTGAGCAATAGTTGAGGTATAGACTTTTCTTCTGGAGGCCGCAGGAGAGTCTTTTCCAGCTTTTTTGGTTCATGGTTATTCCCTCAGTCTTCAGAGCTCATCACTCAAACCCCTGCTTCCAACATCACATGTCCTATTCTCCTCGTCTGCTTCAATTGTCATACCACCTTCTGTAAGTGTGGCCCTCTTGCCTCCCTCTATTTTTGGTGTGAAACTAGAATGGACTTTTATTTTATTTATTTATTTATTTATTTTCAGTGTACCAGAATTCATCATTTATGCACCACACCCAGTGCTCCAAGCAATACGTGCCCTCCGTAATACCTACCACCTGGCTCCCCCAACCTCCCACCCCCCCTCCCCCTTCAAAACCCTCAGATTGTTTTTCAGAGTCCATAGTCACTCATGGTTCATCTCCCCTTCCAGTTTCCCTCAAATCCCTTCTCCTCTCCATCGCCCCATGTCCTCCATGTTATTTGTTATGCTCCACAAATAAGTGAAACCATATGATACTTGACTCTCTCTGCTTGACTTATTTCACTCAGCATAATCTCTTCCAGTCCCGTCCATGTTGCTACAAAACTTGGGTATTCATCCTTTCTGATGGAAGCATAATACTCCATTGTGTAAATGGACCACATCTTCCTATCCATTCGTCCATTGAAGGGCATCTTGGTTCTTTCCACAGTTTGGTGACCGTGGCCATTGCTGCTATAAACACTGGGGTACAGATAGCCCCTCTTTTCACTACATCTGTGACTTTGGGGTAAATACCCAGTAGTGCAATTGCAGGGTCATAGGGAAGCTCTATCTTTAATTTCTTAAGGAATCTCCACACTGTTTTCCAAAGTGGCTGTACCAACTTGCATTCTCACCAACAGTGTAAGAGGGTTCCCCTTTCTCCACATCCTGTCCAACACACGTTGTTTCCTGTCTTGCTAATTTTGGCCATTCTAACTGGTATAAGGTGGTATCTCAATGTGGTTTTAATTTGAATTTCCCTGATTTGCCTCCCTCTTTTAAAGACCCTTGTGATTTTATTGGATCCATCTAAGTAACCCAGCATAATCTCATTTTCTTAAGATCCTTAATTTAATCATATCTGAAAAATTCCTTTGCCAAGTAAGGTAAAATATTCACAGAATATAGAGATTAGGATGTAGAATCTTTGGGAAGTCACTATGTGGCCTATCAGAGACCCCAAAGATCTGATGGAAATTAGATAAGTCACTTAATTTTCAATGGCAATGCTTTGAAATAAATTGAGCTCGGTAACAATATAAAGTGAATGGTAATATACAGATGGCCAACAGACACATGAAAAGATGCTCAACATCGAGGAGGAGTCAAGATGGTGGAGAAGTAGCAGGCTGAGACTACATCAGGTAGCAGGAGATCAGCTCAATAGCTTATCTAAACATTGCAAACACCTACAAATCCAACGGGAGAGCGAAGAGAAGAAGAACAGCAACTCTAGAAACAGAAAATCAACCACTTTCTGAAAGGTAGGACTGGTGGAGAAGTGAATCTAAAACGACGGGAAGATAGACTGCGGGGGGAGGGGCCGGCTCTCGGCAAGCGGCGGAGAAACGGAGCACAAAATCAGGACTTTTAAAAGTCTGTTCCACTGAGGGACATTGCTCCAGAGGCTAAACCAGGGTGAAGCCCACGCGGGGTTAGCGTGGCCCCAGGTCCCGCAGGGTCACAGAAGGATCGGGGGTGTCGGAGGGTCGCAGAGCTCACAGGTATTAGAACGGAGAAGCCAGCTACAGAGACACAGCCGAGGACTGAACTCTCAGCTCGGGGTCACCTTGAACTGGTCGCGGGCTGGGTGAGCTCGGAGCGCGGCTAGAGGCTGGGGATACGGAAGTGATTGGGTGCGGTCCTCTGGGGGCGCACTGAGGAGTGGGGCCCCAGGCTCTCGGCTCCTCCGGGCCGGAGACTAGGAGGCCGCCATTTTCATTCCGTCCTCTGGAACTCTACGGAAAGCGTTCAGGGAACAGAAGCTCCCAAAAGCGAACCCGAGCCGATTACTTAGTCCGGCTGCCGGTAAGGGCGGTGCAATCCTGCCTGGGGCAAAGACACTTGAGAGTCACTACAACAGGCCCCTCCCCCAGAAGATCAACAAAATATCCAACCAGGACGAAGTTCATCTATCAAGGAAAGTAGGTTCAATTCCTAAGACAGAAGCGCAATTCCAGAGGAGGAGAAAGCAAAGCACAGAACTCATGGCTTTCTCCCCATGATTCTTTAGTCTTGTGACTACTTCAATTTTTTTTTCTTTTTTCAATTTTTTTTTCTTTTTTTCTTTTTTCTTCTTCTGCTAAATTTTTTAAAACTTTTACCCTTTTCTTTTTTAACGTTTTTTGACTAGCTTATCTAAATATATATATTTTTCTTTCTTTTTTATATTTTTTCTTAATTTGTTTTATTTTTTAAATTTTTTTCTTTTTTTTTCTGAACCTCTTTTTATCCCCTTTCTCCCCTCCACAATTTGGGGTCTCTTCTCATTTGGTTACAGCGCATTTTTCTGGGGTCTTTGCCACCCTTTTAGTATTTTATTTGCTCCTTCATATCCTCTTATCTGGACAAAATGACAAGGCGGAAAAAATCACCACAAACAAAAGAATAAGAGACAGTACCGAAGGCTAGGCACCTAATCAACACAGACATTGGTAATATGTCAGATCAAGAGTTCAGAATGACGATTCTGAACATTCTAGCCGGGCTCGAAAAAGGCATGGACGATATTAGAGAAACCCTCTCTGGAGATATTAAAGCCCTTTCTGGAGAAATTAAAGAACTAAAATCTAACCAAGTTGAAATCAAAAAAGCTATTAATGACGTGCAATCAAAAATGGAGGCTCTCACTGCTAGGATCAATGAGGCAGAAGAAAGAATTAGTGATATAGAAGACCAAATGACAGAGAATAAGGAAGCCGAGCAAAAGAGGGACAAACAGCTACTGGACCATGAGGGGAGAATTCGAGAGATAAGTGACACCATAAGACGAAACAACATTAGAATAATTGGGATTCCAGAAGAAGAAGAAACAGAGAGGGGGAGCAGAAGGTCTATTGGAGAGAATTATTGGAGAGAATTTCCCTAATATGGCAAAGGGAACAAGCATCAAAATCCAGGAGGTGCAGAGAACCCCCATCAAAGTCAACAAGAATAGGTCCACACCCCGTCACCTAATAGTAAAATTTACAAGTCTTAGTGACAAAGAGAAAATCCTGAAAGC
Source organism: Meles meles (assembly GCF_922984935.1). Classification (NCBI taxonomy): domain Eukaryota; kingdom Metazoa; phylum Chordata; class Mammalia; order Carnivora; family Mustelidae; genus Meles; species Meles meles. Next base: position 132,796,879 of record NC_060070.1, read on the forward strand.
AGCCCGAGAAAAGAAGTCTGTAACATACAATGGTAAAAATATTAGATTGGTGGCAGACTTATCCACAGAGACCTGGCAGGCCAGAAAGAGCTGGCATGATATATTTAGAGCAGTAAACGAGAAAAACATGCAGCCAAGAATACTCTATCCAGCTAGGCTATCATTGAAAATAGAAGGAGAGATAAAAAGCTTCCAGGACAAACAAAAACTGAAAGAATTTGCAAACACCAAACCAGCTCTACAGGAAATATTGAAAGGGGTCCTCTAAGCAAAGAGAGAGCCTAAAAGAAGTAGATCAGAAAGGTACAGAGACAATATACAGTACCAGTCACCTTACAGACTAATAATGGCACTAAATTCATATCTCTCAATAGTTACCCTGAATGTTAATGGGCTAAATGCCCCAATCAAAAGACACAGGGTATCAGAATGGATAAAAAAACAAAACCCATCAGTATGTTGCCTACAGGAAACTCATTTTAGACGCGAAGACACCTCCAGATTTAAAGTGAGGGGGTGGAAAACAATTTACCATGCTAATGGGCATCAGAAGAAAGCTGGGGTGGCAATCCTTATATCAGATCAATTAGATTTTAAGCCAAAGACTATAATAAGAGATGAGGAAGGACACTATATCCTACTCAAAGGGTTTGTCCAATAAGAAGATCTAATAATTTTAAATATCTATGCCCCTAACGTGGGAGCAGCCAACTATATCAACCAATTAATAACAAAATCAAAGAAACACATCAATAATAATATAATAATAGTAGGGGACTCTAACACTCCCCTCACTGAAATGGACAGATCATCCAAGCAAAAGATCAACAAGGAAATAAAGGCCTTCAATGACACACTGGACCAGAGGGACATCACAGATATATTCAGAACATTTCATCCCAAAGCAACAGAATACACATTCTTCTCTAGTGCACATGGAACATTCTCCAGAATAGATCACATCCTGGGTCACAAATCAGCTCTCAACCGGTATCAAAAGATTGGGATCATTCCCTGCATATTTTCAGACCACAATGCTCTGAAGCTAGAACTCAATCACAAGAGGAAAGCTGGAAAGAACCCAAATACATGGAGACTAAACAGCATCCTTCTAAAGAATGAATGGGTCAACCAGGAAATTAAAGAAGAATTGAAAAAATTCATGGAAACAAATGATAATGAAAACACAACAGTTCAAAATCTGTGGGACACAGCAAAGGCAGTCCTGAGAGGAAAATATATAGCGGTACAAGCCTTTCTCAAGAAACAAGAAAGGTCTCAAGTACACAACCTAATCCTACACGTAAAGGAGCTGGAGAAAGAACAAGAAAGACACCCTAAACCCAGCAGAAGAAGAGAAATCATAAAGATCAGAGCAGAAATCAATGAAATAGAAACCAAAAAAACAATAGAAAAAATCAATGAAACTAGGAGCTGGTTCTTTGAAAGAATCAATAAGATTGATAAACCCCTGGCCAGACTCATCCAAAAGAAAAGAGAAAGGACCCAAATCAATAAAATCATGAATGAAAGAGGAGAGATCACAACGAACACCAAAGAAATACAGACAATTATAAGAACATACTATGAGCAACTCTACGCCAACAAATTGGACAATCTGGAAGAAATGGATGCATTCCTAGAGACATATAAACTACCACAACTGAACCAGGAAGAAATAGAAAACCTGAACAGGCCCATAACCAGTAAGGAGATTGAAACAGTCATCAAAAATCTCCAAACAAAAGCCCAGGGCCAGACGGCTTCCCAGGGGAATTATACCAAACATTTAAAGAAGAACTGATTCCTATTCTCCTGAAACTGTTCCAAAAAATAGAAACGGAAGGAAAACTTCCAAACTCATTTTATGAGGCCATCATCACCTTGATCCCAAAACCAGACAAGGATCCCACCAAAAAAGAGAACTACAGACCAATATCCTTGATGAACACAGACGCAAAAATTCTCGCCAAAATACTAGCCAATAGGATTCAACAGTACATTAAAAGGATTATTCACCACGACCAAGTGGGATTTATTCCAGGGCTGCAGGGTTGGTTCAACATCCGCAAATCAATCAATGTGATACAACACATTAATAAAAGAAAGAACAAGAACCATATGATACTCTCAATAGATGCTGAAAAAGCATTTGACAAAGTACAGCATCCCTTCCTGATCAAAACTCTCCAAAGTGTAGGGATAGAGGGCACATACCTCAATATTATCAAAGCCATCTATGAAAAACCCACCGCAAATATCATTCTCAATGGAGAAAAACTGAAAGCTTTTCCGCTAAGGTCAGGAACACGGCAGGATGTCCATTATCACCACTGCTATTCAACATAGTACTAGAAGTCCTAGCCTCAGCAATCAGACAACAAAAAGAAATTAAATGCATCCAGATTGGTAAAGAAGAAGTCAAACTATCACTCTTCGCAGATGATATGATACTATATGTGGAAAACCCAAAAGACTCCACTCCAAAACTGCTAGAACTTGTACAGGAATTCAGTAAAGTGTCAGGATATAAAATCAATGCACAGAAATCAGTTGCATTTCTGTACACCAACAACAAGACAGAAGAAAGAGAAATTAAGGAGTCAATCCCATTTACAATTGTACCCAAATCTATAAGATACCTAGGAATAAACCTAACCAAAGAGGCTAAGAATCTATTCACAGAAAATTTTAAAGTACTCATGAAAGAAATTGAGGAAGACACAAAGAAATGGAAATATGTTCCATGCTCCTGGATTGGAAGAATAAATATTGTGAAAATGTATATGCTACCTAAAGCAATCTACACATTTAATGCAATCCCTATCAAAATACCATCCATTTTTTTCAAAGAAATGGAACAAATAATCCTCAAATTTATATGGAACCAGAAAAGACCTCGAATAGCCAAAGGAATATTGAAGAACAAAGCCAAAGTTGGTGGCATCACAATTCCGGACTTCAAGCTCTATTACAAAGCTGTCATCATCAAGACAGCATGGTACTGGCACAAAAACAGACACATAGATCAGTGGAACAGAATAGAGAGCCCAGAAATCGACCCTCAACTCTATGGTCAACTCATCTTCGACAAAGCAGGAAAGAATGTCCAATGGAAAAAAGACAGCCTCTTCAATAAATGGTGCTGGGAAAATTGGACAGCCACATGCAGAAAAATGAAATTGGACCACTTCCTTACACCACACACGAAAATAGACTCCAAATGGATGAAGGACCTCAATGTGAGAAAGAAATCCATCAAAATCCTTGAGGAGAATGCAGGCAGCAACCTCTTCGACCTCAGCCGTAGCAACATCTTCCTAGGAACAATGGCAAAGGCAAGGGAAACAAGGGCAAAAATGAACTATTGGGATTTCATCAAGATCAAAAGCTTTTGCACAGCAAAGGAAATAGTTAACAAAACCAAAAGACAACTGACAGAATGGGAGAAGATATTTGCAAACAACATATCAGATAAAGGGCTAGTATCCAAAATCTATAAGGAACTTAGCAAACTCAACACCCAAAGAACAAACAATCCAATCAAGAAATGGGCAGAGGACATGAACAGACATTTCTGCAAAGAAGACATCCAGATGGCCAACAGACACATGAAAAAGTGCTCCACGTCACTCGGCATCAGGGAAATACAAATCAAAACCACAATGAGATATCACCTCACACCAGTCAGAATGGCTAAAATTAACAAGTCAGGAAATGACAGATGCTGGCGAGGATGCGGAGAAAGGGGAACCCTCCTACACTGTTGGTGGGAATGCAAGCTGGTGCAACCACTCTGGAAAACAGCATGGAGGTTCCTCAAAATGTTGAAAATAGAACTACCCTATAACCCAGCAATTGCAGTACTGGGTATTTACCCTAAAGATACAAACATAGTGATCCGAAGGGGCACGTGTACCCGAATGTTTATAGCAGCAATGTCTACAATAGCCAAGCTATGGAAAGAACCTAGATGTCCATCAACAGATGAATGGATCAAGAAGATGTGGTATATATACACAATGGAATACTATGCAGCCATCAAAAGAAATGAAATCTTGCCATTTGCGACGACGTGGATGGAACTAGAGCATATCATGCTTAGTGAAATAAGTCAATCAGAGAAAGACAACTATCATATGATCTCCCTGATATGAGGACATGGAGAAGCAACATGGGGGGATTAGGGGGATAGGAGAAGAATAAATGAAACAAGATGGGATTGGGAGAGAGACAAACCATAAATGACTCTTAATCTCACAAAACAAACTGGGGGTTGCTGGGGGGAGGTGGGATTGGGAGAGGGGGAGGGGGCTATGGACATTGGGGAGGGTATGTGCTATCGTGAGTGCTGTGAAGTGTGTAAACCTGGCGATTCACAGAAGTGTACCCCTGGAGATAAAAATACATTATATGTTTATTAAAAAAAAAAATTGGAAGGGGAGGCGAACCATAAGAGACTATGGACTCTGAAAAACAACCTGAGGGTTTTGAAGGGTCAGGGGTGGAAGGTTGGGGGAACAGGTGGTGGGTAATAGGGAGGGCACGTTTTGCATGGAGCACTGGGTGTTGTGCAAAAACAATGAATACTGTTACACTGAAAAAATAAATAAAATGGAAAAAAATGTAAAAAAAAAAAAAGATGCTCAACATCACTAATCACCAGGGAAATACGAGGAAAACTACAATGAGATATCACCTTACACCCATCAGAATAGCTAAAATCAAAAAGATAAATAATAAATATTGGTGAGGACGTGGAGAAAAAAAATCTCCATACACTATTGGTAAGAATGTAATTTGGTATGGCCCCTGTGGAAAATGGTATGGCTATTCCTGAAAAAATTAAAAAATAGAAATACTATATGATCCAATAATTCCACTACTGGGTATTTACCCAAAGAAAACAAAATCAATAATTCAAAAAGATATACGCACCTTTATGTTTATTGAAGCACTATTTACAATAGTCAAAATATGGAAGCAACCAAAGAGTCCATTGACAGATGGATAAGAAAAATGTGGCATGTATATACAAGGGGATATTATGCAGCCAAGAAAAAGGATGGGCTCTTGCCTTTTGCAACACACTGGATGGACCCAAAGGGTATTGTGCAAAGTGAAATAAATAAGAGAGAAAAAAAGTACCATACAATTTCATTCATATGCAGAATCTAAAAAAACAAATGAATGAATAAACAAATAAAAAGCAGAATCAAATCTATAAATTCAGATAACAAACTGATGGTTGTCAGAGGATAAGATGGAAGAAGAATGAGAAAAATGGATGAAGAGGAGTGGGAGATACAGACTTCCAGTTATGAAATAAATAAATTATGGGAATAAAATTCACAGCTTAGGGAATATAGTCAATGATCTTGTAATAGCATTGCAGTGACAGATGCCAATGATAGCAGCTGTAGCTGGAGAAGCTTGCAGAGCTCAGATCAGAAATGGTGAAGAGATTGGATTTTAAGGAAATTGCTGGGAGAAAAGCAGTGCTAAGGTCATGGTAGGCAGTCAATAGAAAGTAATTTCTTTTGTTTTGTAGTGTATTCCTTTTGTTTTTAAGAATAATGGGGAGCAACAGGATGTGATTTGGAGAGCCCTCTGGGCTGATGGGACAGATTTCAGAAGAAAAATAAGGCTGTCATATCAGTTATCAGTCAGAGCTCAGACAGGAGACAGAGACTGTACCCATTATTTGAACAGAGAGAGTCAAAGAGACTTAGGAACAACAGAAAAGCCTTTTATATTTACCCATATTTTCTTTTCTGGCACTCTTCTTTCTTTGCGTAGATCCAAATTTTCATCTCATATCATTTTTCTTCACCCTGAGAAACTTCATTACTTTGCGGTGAAACAGTGAAACTTCCTTTAATACTTTTTGTAGTAAGATCTACTGGTGATAGTCTCTCATCTGTTTGTCTGAAAAATCTTTACTCTGTCTTTATTGACAAATATTTTCACAAGAGATAGAATTCCAGTTTGGCAGATTTTTCTTTCAGAACTTTGAGGATGTCATTCTATTATCTTCTGATTTGCATGGGATCTGACAAAAAAAAAAAAATCTGTCTTAATCCCAATCTTTTCTACTCTTTCTATAAAATTTTTTTATTTTAAAAATAAAAGTCTTTTTTAATAAATAAAAAATTAAATAAAAATAAATAAAAATAAATATATTTAAATACATAAAATAGATATAAATATTTAATATTTAAATAGATATAAAATAAAAATAAATAAAATATAAATAAATAAATGAAAGTCTTTTTTCTTTGGCTGATTTTACACTTGTCTTTTTTTCAGAAATTGGATTCTGACCTGCTTTGATGTCTTTATATTTCTATTTCATTCATAGTTTCATCCAATTTGCAAAATTTTCAGCTATTAGTTCTTCAGGAATATGTTGGCCCCTCCTTTACTTTCTCTCTTTCTGGGCTCCAATTATAGATATGTTAGATCACTTAATATTATCTTCTGGGTCACAGAGGTTTTGTTCACTTTTTTTCAGTTTCTCTCTTGCTTCTTCCCTCAGGGTCTGGCTTCATTGTGTTTTGACACCTCTCCCGGAGTTTATTGGCTCTTCCCCCATTTTCCTGCATAAGATATTTCCCCTAATAAAATCATTGCACACTTAATCTTGTTTTGATGTCAGGTTCTTAAAGAATCTAGAGTAACATGGTTTCTATTGACTAATTGTTCTCCTGGTATGTTGTCTTCCTTTAAATAGTTTGTTGCTTTAGCAGTGAAGTTAATTGCAGATTGATTTGGTTATTTCAAAGATTGTTTTCAAATGTTATTAGGGTGTATCTGAGTAGTTTTTATTCTGGGGATAATTTAACCCTATTGTTAAAGTGTGACCCTTCTGGGGTCTCTATGGAATATCCCAAGTGAGTGTTCATCTAGTTCACTTGGGCTTCTTGGAACTCAAATATCTTCTAGCCTCAAGAGTTCTTCATTTTATAGTTCTCTGACAGTCGTTCTCTGCCTAGTTTCATGGAGTTTCACCCTATTCACTCCCAGAGTAGTAACAGCCAAAGACTAAAAGGGACTATTGTAAAGATTTGTGAGTTCTTTCTCTGTGCAACTCCCTCCTTGCTGGTAGTCTGCTCTGCAAATTCCAGTTGTCAGAATTTCCAAACATCTTTGTCTCCTCAATTCAGTGAGAATAATAGACTTTTCTTGGATTCCTCTTCTTTGAGCCATGGAGTGGAGATTACCTATAAGTAGGAAACTGGGACAATGATAGAGAACCCCTTGTTTCTTTCTCTTCTCTAAGGGACCACTGTCCTGGGGCTGATTATTGTCCAATAAGCAATTCTCAAACAAGGTACTCCTTCATGTAGTGGAAGTAAAAAAAAAAAAAAAGAGAGAGAGAGAGAGAGAATTTCATATATAAAATTAACTAGTTGTGAGATGCAGTGCACACTCCAAAGTGGTATGGGGGCTCCTCCAGGAAATAGCTACCAACTCTAGGGCCAATAGAACAAAGGGAAGAGGTTGGAAATATTAAAACTTAGAAACTTAGACTGGTAGCCCTGGGGAACTAAAACTTCAACATCTGAGGAGATGCTGCTTCTTTGGTGTTGGTGTTGGTATCTAAGCTCAGAGGAATGCCCTATGGGCATGGACCCCAGATTTCTGGTGTTGATTGGTTGGTTGGTGCTGGTGTCTTCACTGGGAGTTAAATGATATTTAATATTTGTTTCTGCAAATATTAAAAAAAACTTACAAAATAGATGTAATTGCTGGTAATGGGAAGGAACTGCTGCCACAGGGTGTGATGCTCACGGAACCACATGTTGTCAGGAACAAGCTGGGAGGGGCAAGTCCTTCTCCCCCCAGTTTTTCAGTCTCCCTCTCACACCTCCTATTGGCAGAATATAATATAAAGGAGCTGTCAGGGAGATGTGTGGTTTCCAGAGCCCCATCCCCAGCATCAGAGCAGAGAAGGGTATGTGTGGGAATAAGAGAAAATAGCTTACTAACTAGCACAGCTACTTCCTAGTTGATGGTCTGAGCCACCAGGTGCAATGTGCTGCTGTTTGTTAGGGAAGACTGGAGGAAAGGCCAGTTCCAGCCTACTGAATCAGAATCTCCAGGAAAAATACCTGTGAATCTCCAAGTTTATAGACAGGGAGGTGATTCTAACCAGGCACATTTAGAGTAACTGTAATCTAGATCAAATTTCTCACTTAAAGATAAGCAAGTGAGAATAGCATTGAGAATCCTGAGATGAAATCTTATACTTGTGGTCAGCTGATTTTCAACAAACATGCCAAGACAATTCAATGGCAAAAGAATTTTTTTTCAACAAATGGTACAAGGACAACTAGATAGCCATATAATTGGCAAAAATTAACTTGAAATAGACAACAGACTTAAATGTGAGAGATAAAACTGTTGGAAGGAAATTCAGGAAGAAGTCTTCGTGATTGGGGCTTAGGCAATGACTTCTTAGACATGACACCAAAAGCAGAAGCAATAAAAAAAAATAGATAAATTGGTCTTCATCAAAATTAAAAACTTTTTCCATCAATGGATGAGTGGATAAACAAAATACGATACATACATACAATGGGATATTTTTCAGCCTTAAAAAGGGAGGAGAGTCTATCACTTGCAACAACATAGATGAACTCTAAAGACATTATGCTAAATGAAATAAGCCAGTCACAAAAGAACTATATGATTCCACTCATAGGAGGCCCCTAGAGTAGTTCAATTCATGGAGACAGAAAGAACAGTGGTTGTCAGGGCCTCAGGGGAAGGGAAGAATGAGAAGTCAGTCCTTAATAGGTTTATAGAGAACAGTTCAGAAGTTCCTCAAACCATTAAACATGGAGTTATCGCATTGCCCAGCGATTCTGCTGCCAGGAATTGCATTCCAAGGAAATAAAAACACACGTCCACACAAAAACTTGTAAACAAATGTATACAACATGCACAACAGGATCATACATAATAGCCCCAAAGTGGAAATAACTTAAATCTCCATCCATGGATGAAAGGATAAAATGTGGTTTACGCCTACCATGGAATATTATTCAGGCTTTTTTTTTTTTTTTAAATTCAGGCTCTAAAACAAAGTATTGATACACTCTATAACATGGATGAGCCTTGTGAACATTATGCTGAGTGAAAGAGATCAGTCAAAGAGACCACTTATTCACTGGGTGTGGTGGATAAACAATGAATTCTGGAACACTGAAAAGAAATTAAGAAAATAAATAAAAATTAAAAAGAATGTGAGCGGTGTCCATCTTCCCCTTGATACAGGACTAGGCTTCCAACATGTTAGAGGATCATTTAAAATAAAAAATTGGCCTTGTTAAAAAAAAAAAAAGACCACTTATTTAAGGTATAGATATGTGCACAGTAGTAATCCTATTTCTAGACAGTAGATTAGCAGTTGTCTGTGGCTGGGGATGGGGGAGGCAGAATGAGTGTTGGTAAGTACCACATTTCTTTTTGGAGTGATGAAAATGTTCTAAACTTCAACTCTGAGATGTTTGCACAACTCTAAATATACTAACAATCACTGAGTCATACGCTTTAAAGTTAGGCTAATTTTATTGTATGCAAATAATATCTCAACAAAGCTGTTAAAATAAAAAGGAAACTATGAGAGCAGAGGTTTTGGTCTGTCTGGTACACCCTCAGTGCTCAGAAGAGTACTGGGCAGAGGGTAGTGCACTGTGGAACAGACTGTCGTCTAGAATGGGGACTGTGTCACATTTTAAAATTTTTATTTTCTCCAAACACCATTTATGGGTTTATAAAATATAGCGAAGTATTAATAAATAATTTTTTACTGAAAAACAGAAAAGAAAATGGGTTCAGAGGCACTAGACCATTTAGCCTGAAATCAGGACACCTAACTGGTGTCCCAGTCAGGATACCCCAGTATTTCTAGTCTATTGTAAGCTAATTTATATTATATATAAGTATATAGTATATGCATATATGTGTGTGTATGTTTGTGTATACACACACACACACACTATGTATATATAGTATACTATGTATATAGAGTTACCATGTATATATAGTGTGGTGATCACATCCTTGATTTCTGCCATGTCACTAGTGGACTTCATGTCTGGGCTCTGCTCCCTTTTATCTGGGGATCTTGGCTAATTTCCTTAGCTTCTGTGCCTGTTTCCCAAACCACAAAAATGAGAAAAACAGGCATTTTCCTGGTATTATTGTAAGGATTTGATAAAACAGTAAAATACTACTTGTCCTTAGCACATAGTAAGTGCTCAATTAGGTAATAGTCATTGTAGCATAATAAGTGACCAAAAGAAACTATAATTTGCACCATACATGCTACACAAGACTCTGGAATAGGCATTTTTTCCACATATGCTCCAAGGCAGCTATTTTAATTGTCATTTTTACAGGAAACGGAGATTCAGAGATGTTAAGTGAAACTCACCCAAGGTCACATGACTATAACTGCTCTTCAGTGTGACTAAGTAGAGCCTTGTCATCCTAACAGCATTTATGTTCTTGACCACTAATATCCCCTTCCCTCTCAGTACCTTCTGGGTTGTGTTCAGACTAACTTAATGGTTTCCATTGCTTTGAAGTTACATATCAAAAAATAGCACAGTTCTTCCTGTGTAACAATTGGTTTAGTCTGTATAGCCGCAACCTAATACTCCTTGGATTTAACAAAGTAAATGAATGTTTCAACCAAGACTTCCTTCAAGATCTGATTTGTTGTTGTTGTTGTTTTTTTCAAAATCCCATTTTGGGACTGACTCCTCGATCTGTTTCTAGAATATCATTATAGTGTAAAGCAGAATGACTCTTGCTTATAACTGAGGTTATAAGCTCCCACGTGAGTGGAATATCTTGCTTTTTATTGTTTCTCCCTTCTAATATAGTACAGGTTTGCATCTTCCACAGCTGTTTAAATTGCTACCAAAAGATTCTTAAGCCAGGCTGATTTTCAACATTTTAGGAATTTCTATTACTTTTTTGCTTTGTTATTAATAAAATGATTAAATTTGCATACTTGTTATTATCACTTTTCAAAGTATGACATAGCTTCTGTTTCTCCCTGTCCCACTTAACAGTATAAATCCAATTATATCTTCTTCTCTCTTGGCATTGTATAATGATTTCTTTATATTGTATATTTCTTTCTTCTACCATGTATCACTAACCCAGGGGTTTTCTTGAGAATCAGAAGGGAGCTAAATAAAATACATAAATAAAAATAAAAATAGAAAAATACATAAATAAATAAAATAAAAATACTTTACTTATTGGACTTTGGATTTTAGTTTTAATTATTCAAAATTGTGTTTTGTTAGCTGAAATGCAAAAGTGTGGAGGTAGAAAATGATCTTAGGATATAGCACATAGTAACCGAAACTAAAGTGATCAGGCTTTCATGCCTTGTTATGCCTCGATAATCAAATAATTAAGCACAGGCTATCTTTGGCTTTGATTTTATAGTACCCTATTTTCCTTTCCATCAAGAAGTCAGACACGATCTTAAGTAAAACTTATGATTAAGGTATCTGGCAGCCTTATAGTTTATCTAAAGAGAACACCCATTTTGCCAGTCCCTATGAATGATATAATTATTCACAAGTCAGATATAGGTACAAAAGTAACATGATAAAAAGAAAAGTGAAACCATATGATAATTGACTCTCTCTGGTTGACTTATTTCACTCAACATAATCTCCTCCAGTCCCATCCATGTTGCTACAAAAGTTGGGTATTCATCCTTTCTGATGGAGGCATAATACTCCATAGTATATATGGACCATATCTTCTTCATCCATTCATCTGTTGAAGGGCATCTTGGTTCTTTCCACAGTTTGGCGTTTATAGCCATTGCTGCATTGGGGCACATATGGCCCTTCTTTTCACTACATCTGTATCTTTGGGGTAAATACTGAGTAGTGCAATTGCAGGGTTATAGGGAGGACATTAGAGATGGACAGGAAAAGTGAATTGGGGGAAATTGGAGAGGGAGAAGAACCATAAGAGACTATGGACTCTGAGAAACAAACTGAGGGGTTTGGAGAGGAGAGGGGTGGGGAGTTACATGAGCCTGGTGATGGGTGTTAAGGAGGGCATGTATTGCATGGAGCAATGGGTGTGGTGCGTGAACAATGAATCTTGGAACACTGAAAAAATAAAAATTTTTAAAAAGTGACATGGAAACTCACAGGTCTTAGAAGTGTTTGGCATCTAGGGAGCACGTCACCTATGTCAGCTATGGTCATCACTATCACTGCACCACCATCTTCATCATTGTCATCATCATGTTTCCATGCCCTAAACGAGCACTGCAGCCTTTGATTGAAAGAGCAATCCACCATACTGAAAGTTATTTGATTAATGTCTTCAGTCTCTTATTAATTGTGAGAAAAAAAATGTCTGTAGGTAGAAATTAAAATGTATTCACAGTGAAACAGTGTAACCTAGGAACATAAATGTTTCTCTCTTTTATAAATAAAGTGCTTGGATTGATAGGAGTGAAAATGCTATGTTTATGGGAATCTGGCTTTTACAAGTCCTTTGGAGATTTTCCTGATATCATCCTTATAGACAGAGAGCAAAGTGTAGATCAGCTGATAAAATTCAGTTGGAGAGTTTGTCTCCAGTGTTAGGCTTTAGGGTTTTGCCCTGTTCAACTTTTTTCCTCTGAGCTCTGAGAGAAGGAGGCTTACTCAGGCCATACCAGTTGGCTCTTTCAAAGGGCTAGGAAGTTGGGTTGAACTGGCATACATTTTAAGTTCAATAACCTTACATTCTCAGTATTTATATTTCTACTGTCTTTGAATTCTACTCACTTCAGATAATTTGAGAACTTTCTGGGAAACTTTGTATATACTGCTAGTTTTTAAAATTCTTTAATCTTCTTAATATTTTAGAAGAATTCCAGATGCAGGACATGACTGTTGGTGAGGAAGTCCATCAACTAGACCTCGCTGATGAGCTGTCAGTAGATTGAGAGACTCAGAGAATCTCTGTGTAGATGTGGGAGGTCACTCAGAAGTTGTTTTGATACTAATGATACACTATATGTTTGCAAATTGAATTTAAATTTAAATGATTTAAAAAAGAAGTTGTTTTGATAAATATAAAATCAGAACAAGGGGAAATGGGTTGTTGAAGAGGGTTCTTGTTGGGGGAAGGGAGTTTCACTCAAGCCTTGTCAAAATCTGAAGACCTCCCTTGCATCTTAACAAAGAAAACCACTTGTGTAGCCATTGTATTCCAGTCTGAAAGACTCCGTGCTCCCTACCCTGGGCCTTGATGGAAGAACACCTGAGTACCAACGCATGCACGATTGTTCCATTCACTGAGACCGAATATGGAAAACCATCTTGTTTGGTTAGTACTGTCTTCAGAGACATTAACTGAATTGATTCGGCTACAGCCTTCATTTTCATCAGTTCAATTGCAGGCAACAGCTATCCCTTGGTCTTCTAGCTAGGTTAAGTGCTTCCTAGGCCTCCTCAGAACACAGTTTAGGTTGTGTCTCCCCTCCAGCTGGGTGGATTTCATGCATTACATGTCAGTTTTTACTTTGTTTCACTGCAAACCTGGGCGCTCTCCAGTCTAATTCCCTACCTGGTGACATTAGCCACCAGTCAATCCCAACAAAATCTCATTTGCTTGTGGGTGGAGCAGAATGCTTAGAGCAAGTAAAAATGAGCTTTCTAAAATTAAATGTTTCCAAATTTTTAAAAATCTGGGCATTTGGGATGCCCTGGGTGGCTCAGTTGGTTAAGTGCCTATCTTCGGCTTAGGTCATGATTCCAGGGTCCTGGGATCAAATCCTCCATTGGGCTCCTTGGGAGCCTCCACTGGGCTCAGAGGGGAGCCTGCATCTCCCTGTGCCTGCCATTCTTGCTGCTTGTGCTTTCTCTCTCTCTGACAAATAAATAAACAAAATCTTAAAAAAAATCTGGGCATTTAATCAGCCTAATATTTTTATCTGCTCTTCTCATTCTTAGGGAACAAGCTTTTCTTAAACACAGGGTGTCTAAAGTCCTGCTGGGTGACCACATTCTTAGACAAAGCCCAACACACTTCACAGTAACTCAGGCAGGAAGAAGCAGGGCCACCTTCTTCCTTTTCACCCAGATGCGTGAGCTTCTGTTTCTACTTGGCAGCTAATCAGCATTAAACTGGGCTGAGTTCCTCATGGGTAACCTGATGGTCTGCTTGGAATGGCCCCAGTTTATGCCCGTTGTCCTGGAATAATTATTATTTATGTTCCTTTTCACTCTCTGAAGTGTCCCATTTTAGGTGATAGATTGTATGCTCACCCTTACTGTGACCTGTGTGGCTGTGTGGCATCTTAATGCTAAGAGGAGTCTTGTTTCCAGATAAGAGAACAAAGACAGTTAATTGGGAAGAGTAACATGATGAGAGGCAAAGGAAAGAGGACCTATTAAAGTCTTATCTTCGGGTGGCTTGGACTTGAGCTTCCAAAACTCATCAAAAAAGATATCTAAGGTTAGAAACCATGTTTAGGGTAAATTACCTTCAATGAAAAGATAGAAGGTAACGTGTTCCTAAGCAGGGCTTCTTATGAGCTAAGTTAAGGCTATCTAGTCTCTTCCCATCTATCTATATGAGAGCTGAACTAGCCCAAAGCCATCCCCATTCACATAAGACACAGTGATGCAGCTCTAGCACACTGCAGGGTAGAAGGCTCAGGCTTCCCTTTTGGTTGCCATTTCCATCCTACATGGCCACTGCGACATGAAGGAAAGACACGTCTGCTCAGACTCTTCTGTTGGGAAGCCTCCCCCTGCCCAGGCTGGGGTGTTCCCCTCTGCCCGGTAGCCCCTGCATGTTCTCTCCCAGAGCACAGACATCCAGCACAGCATGGCCTTTCCATTTCTGGTTCCCACAGTAGACTCTGAGCCAAATGAGGGCAAAGACTGCTTCCTCCTCTGTAGAATGAAGATGAGTAGGGGTTGTATCAACCTTAAAGCATTAAATGACAGTGAGATATGTAAAGAATTAGGCAGAGAGTTCTCTTCCTGCTTGAAACAATTTTCTCTATTTTGATCTGTCCATCAGCCATGTGTTTTCAATGGCTGGAATTGTCCCCACACCAAAATGCCAGGGCCCACAACTGTTGCTGGTAGGTGGGGGTTCTTGCATCTTCAGATCAATTTTTATCTTTCCTCTACTCTGTGTCTATTTTAAAAATAAAAGCTTGTAAATGCAACCTACATACAAAATTTTTTAATAAAAGTGAATTTATATAGTGTAGAGATTTTTTTCCTTGCTATTTTCACTTGACAAAGGCAACACTTTTCTATTGACTTTTATAGGTAGCCATTATTTTTCCTTACAATCCGGCCACTTATGAGTGTTTAGACACTTAGCAGAAGCCTCAGACCAGGGAGACAATTCCCTTGCAGCATTAAACACGGCTGTTCATCCCACTAAACTTCATGCAACAGGTATTTATGGAATCCCACTATGTGCAAAGGGCTGTGCTAACACCCACCCGGTTGCAATGGTCCCACAGAGAGCTGTAGATTTAGGTGATATTGTTTCCTGCCTCCATGAAGACCTTGGTACTATCTCTGTTGGCTGTTAGGACCCTGAAGAGTTAAAGCTGCCTGCAGAATGGGTCAGCCTAAAATCATTTGCACTAGGAGAATCTGATTTACCAGATTTTGTATTTATTATAGTGGATATACACTACGCCACTCTGACTTCCCCTTCAGGACTACGGCAAATAGACCCCAAGGTGGTCTCCATGATTCCTACCCTCTGATGTCCATGCCCTATATAATATCTTCTCCCCTGGAGTGTGAGGGGCCCTGTCAATGTCATTCTAGCCCATAGAATGTAGCAGAAGTAAGCGGATTTTGAGACATAATTAAGGTCCCAAATCAGTTGATTCTGAGTTAATCAAAAGGGTGAGCCTGAGTTAATCACCTAAGTGCACCTGAAATAGGCACTGACCCTGTCTGAAATGAAAGACTCTCCTTAAGGATTTCATGAGGTAAATTGGCTGTGTTGCCCTTTGCACATGGCAAGGAGGTGGATAACCTCCAGGGCTTGAGGGTGGCATCCAGGCAATAGCCGGCAAAAAGCCAGGCCCTCAGCCATACAGCCACAAGGATATGAGTTTTGCCACCAATCTGAATGACCTTGGAAGTAGATTGTTTCTCAGCAGAGCTTCAGATGAAAACGCAATCCCGTCAACCTATTGACTATAGCCTAAAGGACCCTGACCAGAGGACCAGTTAAGCCATGCCCAGACTCCTGACCCATGGGAATGATGGGATGATAAATATGCTTTATTTGAAGACACTAAGTAAGGGGTGATTTGTTTCTGTGCAGCAGATGCTCTCAGTCTCCCAGCTCTCATGGTATGGGTAGCTGCATCCTTCTCTGGGAACTATCCTCAACCAGAGA
Source organism: Meles meles (assembly GCF_922984935.1). Classification (NCBI taxonomy): domain Eukaryota; kingdom Metazoa; phylum Chordata; class Mammalia; order Carnivora; family Mustelidae; genus Meles; species Meles meles. The sequence goes on from NC_060070.1 coordinate 132,813,310, forward strand.
TAGTCACTTCCCCCAGGCTGTGCATCCCTTTCTCCTCAAGAGCAGCCAGCTCCAATGACTGGTCAAATACTGGCCAAAGGGGCAGGGAGGTAGGGAAGTGTGAAGGCATAGCCTGCTTGCCTTGAGCTGGGACAATGCTGAAGGACAATGCCAGAACTCACCATGGGATTGACCGAAACTCCTGTTGTGACTGCAAGGCATTCACCCCCTCCCTCTTTCTAATCCTGGTTTCTGTACTCCCCTTGGGTGTTGGCCCCGAGACCACTCCACAAAATACTTCTCTACCTCAGATCTGTTTCCAGAGAGCCCAACCTAAAATGGTAATAACCATTAAAAAAAAATTAATTTATCAAGTGAGCTCTTACGCAGGACTTGAACTCAGAATCCCAAGATAAAAGTCACATGGTCTATTGATTGAGCCGGGCAGGCATCCCAGTAATAACCTTTTTCTCTATTATATCACTTATTGTCATGTGGTCTCCTCCAAAGTCTGAAACCTAAAGGAAAAGGCAATTGAGAGGGGGACCTATGCTGGTGATCTTGTTTTAATTTGCTTTTGTTTTATAGCACAGATTCCTCTACTGTTTTTGAATAATCTTTCCTTTTTAAGATTATCGATTCTTTTTAAAAATTTATCAAGAAGGCACTGGGGTGGTCTCTAAAAGTAATTGAAGTGCATTCTTCTTATTTTACAGAATGGGGCATGGAGACTCAGGGTGTGTGTGTGTGTGTGTGTGTGTGTCCTGCCTAGTTCATTAATTCAGTCAACAGATATTTGTCAGGACTGGAGCTGGACTCTTTGTAGGCTGTGCAGAATGTACAGCCAGATGTATGGACAGTCACATCACAGCCACGTGGCTTCCTTCCTGACGTGACATCACTAGTGCGGGAGCTCAGTAGGGCTCTCTGGTCCCACGGCCACATATGCCTCTGCCCCTGGTGCTGCCCCACCTCTATGGAGAACTCAGCTTACTTAGCTCCTTTACTTTCTCTTGGGCTGGGAAACCGCATGAATTCGACATGGATCCACCACCAAAATCATTCCTTAGGATCTGGTATGTCACTATATAGATGGAAAGAGTCATATTCTATTTTTGATTCCACATTCAGAATAAGGAGGTTTACTTTGATTTAACAGTAATGGCCAGTCACACCTACACAGTTCTTACCATGTGCCTGGCGCTGTTTAAACAGCTTAAAAATATGAATTCAGCTAATCCTTCCAACAAACCCAGGTGGTAGCTAACATTCAGGTTATTAACAGATAAATGTCCAGAAGTGTGTTTGAGTTGTATTTAGCTTTCATTTCAGAGAAAGGGCCTGGGTTCATTAACGAATGCTTGCAAAAGACAAGTGAAACTCTTCCACATTTTCGTGAAACCCTAAGTTCGCTAATAGTTCTTTCTCCCTTTGGAAAATAATCTCTTTTAGGTGTGGGTATTATATAAAATGCATGCCTATTCTTGACCATTCTGGTACCAATTACCAAAGTTTAAAATAGCCTAGACTCATCACCTCTTTTCCCTCTCCCTCCCCTGCCCATCTTCTGATAGTCCTCTGTTTCTAGACGTGTCCCCTGCAAACGCAAGAGGAGATGAGCAGAAACTCACATCTGTCAGACACAGTTACCTGTTTTCAGCTTTGCTAAAGACCAGGTGGGTGAAGAGCTGGAAATTAATGGGATGCCCTGTCAAGGGCATTTTCCACCCCAGCCCTGTCCCTCCAGCCATGAAGACCAGGCTGCTTCCTCCAAGATCTAGGGCCTTTAAACCTCTAGGGTCCAGGAGAGCATCATATATATTATCATGTGATTTCCAAGGGTGGGCTTTTCCCTTTATCACCAAGGAGTTCCTGGAAAAACACCAGTTTAGTTCAGTTTCACTGAGTAATTGAACACATTTGCTATCCACTGTGTATTTTTAACTTAGAGTTGTTTACTGGCCACCTTCTATTGTATTGTATTGTCCTGTGTTGAATACTGAAAAAGAATAAGTCTCCGTCTCTGCTGATGGGGAAATATTTGGAGAAAATATAAACTCAAATGGACAAAATGAGAAAAATAAATGCTTTTATTGTATCTTTTTTGGATAAGTTGTAAAATGCATCTGTACCCCTTCTCGCCTGTTTTATTTAGAATCCCTGGTGTATTAGTTTCTTATTGTTGCTGTGACACAGCACAAACTTAGTGGCTTATTATATTGTGCTTTGTTTTACTATGCTCCCTGGATACTGCATTTTTTTTTTTACAAAGTGAAGGTTTGCGGCAACCCTGTGTCAAGCAAATCTATCAGCGCCAGTTTTGTCTAAGAGCATTTGCTCACTTTCTGTCCCCATGCCACATTTTGACAATCCTCACAATATTTCAAACTTTTTCATGTATTACATGTGTTATGATGATCTGTGATTGGCGATTATGACTCATTGAAAGCTCAAATGATGGTTAGCAATTTTTTAGCAATAAACTATTTTTATATTCAGGTATCTACATAGTTTCTTAAGACAATGTTGTTGCACACTTGATAGACTGCAGAATAGTGTAAATATAATGTTTTAAGCACCAGGAAACCAAAAAATTCATTCAATTTGCTTTATTGCAATGCTCGTTTTATTGCAGTGGTCTGAACTAACCTGCGATATCTCTGAGGTGTGCCTCCATTGTCTTAAGTCCTGGGGATCCGAGTTCCAAAATAGGTACCAGTGGGCTAAAAGCACAGTGTGGACAAGGCTATATTCCTTCTGGAGGCTTTGGGGAGAAGCTATTTTCTTGCCTTTTCCGACTGATAGAGGCTACCCACCTTACTCGGCCCCTTTCTATCTTCAAAGCCAGCAATGACAGTCAAGCCTTTCTCACACTACATCCCTATGACACTGACTCTTCTGCTTCCCTCTTCTACCGGTAAAGGACCCTTGTGATTACATTGGACCACCTGAATAATGGAGATAATCTCCTATATATTTTTAAAAGATTTATTCACCTATTTTACAGAGAAAGATAGAGCGGGGGGAGGGATGGGCAGGGAGAGAGAGAGAGAGAATCTCCATCAGGCTCTACACTGAGCAAGGAGCCAGATGCAGGGCTCAATCCCACCACCCTGAGATCATGACCTGACTTAAATCAAGAGCCAGACACTTAACTGACTGAGCTACTCAGGTGCCCCTACATCTCCTATATCTTAAAGTCAGCCATCTTAATTCTATCCACAACCTTAATTCTCCCTTGCCATGCAAAATAACTTTTTCACAGGTTCTGGGGATTAGAACATGGCCATCTTTAGGGGAGGGGAGGAATATTCTACCTATCACACCCAGCAGGCATGCTTTTCACAGAATGCCCTGTAGATCAATGGATATTTCTATTAAAAAATATAAAAAAGAGAAAGAAATTAAAAGCTTATCATATCTCAGTGCTCGTTAGTGCAGAAACACACTGATCTACTGTATGATTTTTGGGTGGAGATTGTCATGGACACAGTCATTGGTGTCATTTATGATTCCCCCTGAAATAAGTTAGAAATGTGGTCAAAGTAGGCACGTGGGTGGCTCAGTGGGTTAAAGCCTCTGCCTTTGGCTCAGGTCATGATCTCAGGGTCCTGGGATCGAGTCCCACATCGGGCTCTCTGCTCAGCAAGGAGCCTGCTTCCTCCTCTCTCTCTCTTTCTCTCTCTCTGCCTGCCTCTCTGCCTACTTATAAAATAAATAAAATATTAAAAAAAGAAATGTGGTCAAAGTGACATAAATCAAATGTTGCTGGTTTTGTGTGCTGTTAAAATGAGCATCAAATGTACTTAATTGCTAAATTATGTGGTATAGACCACGTATGTTTTGAGAAGAATGAATCTCTCTTCCTTGCTATTCTTCCTGGTAATTCAGTTACTTGAGATAGACAAAAGACCCAAAATTCATCCATTTATTCAAAGCCATCGATTCATTCAACATATATTTTAAAAACATTTGATGAATGCCAGTTACAGTGCTAGATGCTGGGGAAATGATGAACAAAACCAAACATGTTCCTTGTGCTCTTAAAAATTTTAACCTGGTAAGGGGTCCATATGGGAAATCCTATAAATCTTACAGTGAACCAGATTTGAAGCATCAGCAGTATTTAGAGAATCTGAGAAGAGTGAGGAAGGAGTTTCAGGAAATAGGAGGAGAACTGAGTAAAGCCACTGTTGCAGGAACTCACTGGAGACAAGTCTCTGTATTTTCATCTTTTTTGATTTCTGACTCTTTTGTTGGTTTCCATGACATTATCTTCAAGTCCGTAACTCAAACTCAGGATAGAAGTGGTGAGGAAAGTCCATTTTTCTGGGCTCAGAGGAAGAGAATCAGAAATCTCACTTTGGGGAAAAGACAACAATTGTACTACAGTGAACAAAGGCAAAGCCTCTTGGTGCCAAGTTTGGGAAATGCTGAATGTCAAAGGGCAGCTTATGACATTTCATCAGAAAAGGACACATGAGACACACATTCCAAAGAGTTGGTACAGAATGTCGGACAGTTCAAGAGCTGAAAAGAGACTCAGAAGAGAAAACAAGAAGCACTTCCCCCCACTAAAATGTTAGCTAGTTTTTTGAAGTAAATCTCCATAATTTTATTTGAATGGTGCATCAGACCCCAAAGCCAATGTTTCATTTTGATGATTAATTACCAAGTTGTTGCATTGGTTTGAGCTCTTTTATTGATTTTCCATTAATAATTGCTTCACAAAATGCTCTATCCCTGACAAATTCATTAAAAACTAAAAATCAAAGAACCAAAACCCAACCCTCATTTTTGCAAAGCTGTCAAAGACTTCAGGAGGAGAGGAAGAAGGGGACTTATTGCAAAGACCCTGACCTTGTGCTGTGCAACTGCATTGGTTAATGCTGACTGCTGTAACAGCTGATCCTCAAAATCTGAGTGATTTGGTACAATGAAAGTTTATTGCTTGCTGTTGTCACATTTCAGTGTAGTCAGTGAGCTCTGCTCCACACAGTCATTCAGGGACCCAAACTTTTTCTGTGCAAGGCACAGCCACCTTCAATACATAGCCTCAAGGAAACTCTGACATTCACTCACCAGTCGACAAAGGTCAATGCAGAGAGAGATTGAGAAGGCACATCTGTTCCTAACTGCCTCTGCCTGGTGGGGGGCGGGGGGATGCATCACTTCCACTCACTCTCCATTGGCAAGAGCATGTCACATGGCTCCCTCTCGCTCAAGGGGTCTGGGAAATATAGTAGAATTTGTGAAGCCAGGAAGAAAGAACCAGTGTAGCAACTACTTAGTGCTGTACTTCAGCACTCTCTCCAGATTTTCAAGTTGTTTGGCAAAAAGGACACCCAACTGGGATCGTTTGGCTAGTGCTACTTGGTCAGCATCTCCTCCTCTTCATTTGTGTTTCTTGGTGTTCACACCTGGGTTTGTTGGAGAGAGAGGGGTGAGGAAGGGAGAGGGGAAGAATGACCTGAAATGTGACTCCCCCAGGCAGATATAGGAAACTTTCCACCTGATTCCCGCCTCTGTCTTATTCTTCACCCTCCCACCCACCTGAAAAGTTTCATTCAAAAGAGGCTCTATGGAACGTGGACATGAGAATCTCTGAATATGCCACGTCTGTCATTCCAGCCTCCTTAATTATGTGGTGCCATGGTCCCACAAACAAACTTGGGTTTCAGAGACAGATAGCAAATTTTTCCTCTGTGACCCTACAGAACTAAGCTTACCTGTCACAGATGCTATCTTTGCAAGTCAAGACAACACCCCCAGTAATGATTATCTAGATGTATGTACAAGCAACAGGGTGAGGCAAACACCACCTTGCCATTCCCTCTGCCCTGCCCTGTCAACACTGCTACCTGTCCTGCCTTGGAAGCAACCTCATGGATCACAACCACTTTCTCCTCTCAGACTTTGCCACCCTGTATGGTGGACTAGAGAGACCAGACCTGGCCCCCTTAGGCTAAATTTAGGAACGTTTGTTATTTGTTAATTTCTAGACTATTTAGCACAAAGCAGTACCCACTCCAGGTGGTTATAGCTCATTGGTGCTCTCAAACAGCCTTTCTTCCTTCCTTGGACTCTACCCAGAGGCACCTTAATGAGAAGTACGAGGACCCCAGCTATTCCGAAGGGAATCTGGGTCACATTAGACTGTGGTTTCCTACTGAGCTGAAAGGAGCTTACAAGTGAAGCAGAGAAATAAATTGGCTTGTCACTGCTAACTCCCCCAAATGGTGTTCCCATTAAAATAGACCCAGCAGAGGAGACTTCTCGCTTGTAATTGCCACCAATAGATCTATCACTCTACACTAGAAATTTCTACTAAACTCTAGCCCATTAGTATCACTAAATAAGGGGAAAGAAGCAAATGTATTCACGGAGGTCATCAGTCAGGGTCATGTTTAGACTTCTGTTGTCAACTCGTACCACTTCCTTTTCACACCAGAGTCTTCCCTTTTACTAAGGCAGTTTGGCCTCAGACTTAATGTGCTTGCATTTCACAAGCACACATGAGCTTCTTACAAGGGCCTGCCCCTCAAAAGGTATTTTCCAAGAAGTTACATGTAAGTTGGGGATTTGGCTCTGTATATACAGTATGTGATCGGTGTGACTTTATTCAAATTATCTAACCTCTTGGAACCTTTAAAATGGGGATAGTGATACTCCTTTGCACCATTTTGCAGTTATTAGACAAGCATGATGACAGAACAGAGTTGGTGCCCAATAAATATTGGCTTTCTTTTTCTCCTTTGCCTTTTCTCTCCTTTCTCTCTTCTCAGGAGTACTCAACTGTTTTCCAGTGACTGTGATGGAAAGCTGGGCAGTAGTTGCCCAATGGAGAGGTTGTGTGTAGTTGTGTATTCTATGTCAAGGCAAAGGAAGTTGAGCTTGCTCAAAGTAAAATACTTCATAAAGGAGGCAAATGCTGAAGAAACTGGCAATCTGGAGGAAGCCACATTCTGTGGGAAGGTATGTGCATGCCCAAGTTCTAAAGAGCCACTAGAGTTGACCTCCAGCCCTTGATCTTCCCTTAGCCTCTGTCATACATGGTCCTGCTTTCTCTTCTTCCTCCTTGGGCTCCTTTAACAGCTTTTCCCTTCTCCCCCCAACTCTAAAGTTTACAGTTCCTCAAGACTCAGCCCTCAGCCTTTTCCACATCTCACTTTGCATCCTCACCCTGACCAGTCACATCCATGCACAGCACTGCATTGCCAAGCACGTTCTGATGATTTTTTTAATTTACCTCTCCTTGCCTAGACGTCCAGCCTATGAGCTCTAGACCCATATACCCTACGGTTCAGAGAATGTCACCACTTGGGTGTCTCAGAGCTTCTGCAGATGCAACTTGGCCAAAATCAACTAGTGTTATTTCCACCTCCAGACCTGGCCCTGCTGCAGTGTTTGCTGACTTGTGACAGGTGCCTGGAAGTATCTTGGACCTCTCTCTCCTTCCCTCCCTCCCTCCCTCTCATCACCTCCCTTCCAGTCAGTCAATCAGGATCCAGCCACAAATTCCAATTCCAAAGCCACTGTTCTTTCTCATGGGGCTCCCACCAGGGCCTCTGCTTGACCTTTCACATCCACTTGGGCCCCTGGAGTCCACTCTCCAAACTCCAGATGGGAAGATCTTGTACAGATTCCCTCTAATGCCTCTGCCTCTCACCCTTCGGTATCCACTTCTTGCCCAAAACACTTCAAAGCGTTCCCATTGCTCTCAGGATGAAATTCCTTGTCCCTGACATGGCTTGCAAGGGCTTGCACAGGTAGGGACAAGCCCTACCTATCACTTAACTTCCTCCCTTGTCATCTTGCCCCTGTTATGGGGGTCAGCCACTCTGATATGTCTGATTTCTTGGAATGCACCATACTTTCGCCACTTCTGGGCCTTTACCTGTGTTCTACCTCCCTTCAGGACACCCCCTGTCCCCTTCCTTTCTTTGCTTAGCTAGTTCCTGTTCAGCAATAAGATCTCATCTTAGACACTACCATGTTTTGTTGGTTTGAAAGCACATATTCCATAGTTTCACATCTCCCAAATTGGGGTGCATCGACTGTCAGTTGGCAGCAGTGGGACACAGTTGTCTGCTCCCTGGATGCATGCCAACATGGACAGCACCAGCATCAAAACCTGCAGCATGGGACAAGGGGCTTGGCAGCCACTCCTGGATACAATGTGGAGCACTCCAAACCCATAGGAATCAAAAGATGTGGCATGGAAGGGAGGAAATGGTGGATCCTACTTGTTTAGCAACATTTCCCGAGCAGGAGTCAAACGTGTTCACCCTATGTTGTTGCAAATTTGACTTAAAAGCTCAGCAACAATAACTTTTAGTTCTTTTATAGAGTCCCTCAAGAAATATCATATCACCAGTGCTCTCAATGGCACAGAGAATGTGTGGAAAACCAGAGGCATCAACTCTGAGTTGAAGGTAATCTAGGAAGAAAAAAATTGACCCACCATAAACAAATTGTAAGAATTCCTTAAGAACCTATTTTGCTTACATTTTCTCTCCTAGCTATGCACAAAATGATAGGAAACAAAAGTCTACGTCAAATTAGAAATGAAATAAATATTATAAGTCATGAGAAAACCCTCCTGTCATATTTAATTGGAAACATTTTTCTTCTTTCTTACTTTACACAAAATAATGGTGTGTCTTACAACTGGTGACATCTTCAGTTTAATGAAATACGGTAGTTCCTAAGAACTGCCTTCACCGGCACCCCAAAATTATGTCATCCTTTTACATGCTGTCTCATATTCTGGTCCCTCCTTATATCACTAATAAGGACTACTGTAAATAGTAAATTGTCTAAATAGTCATTTAAAGTCTGCAAGACTGTATGCTCAGTATGAGAAAGAATTACCTCCCTCAGGTTAACTGCTTGTCCCCGGAAGCTGGCAAGTCGAGGCCGCTCAAGGGACATGTTGTTAAGAATGAATGAGTATGATGAGGACTGCTCTGGCTTCCTTTAGGTGGCCTAGAAATAGTTGTCCTAAAATGCTCTATGACATGGCCTAAGTCACAGAGCCCTAATAGAGCCCCAGGTGGGAGAGGAGAAAGGCTGTACCATGTGAGGCCTTCATGCCCCGTGGAAGGCACTGATAACTCCTGCAGGAAAAAGTGTTTCCGCAGGACCAGAGTATGCACAGCCCACGACACAACCCGTCATCACACCTCCCTGGGCACCTTTCACGGTGCATCTGGAAATGACACAACTCCTGCCCTTGGGAATTAGGGCCTAAGAGTGGCACTCCCCAACAGTGGCAGGAGATTGCATGATGATACGGCAAAACTAAAGCAAACACCTGCACACTTCCCTTCACTAGCCTCTTCCCTTCGAATGATATTTGAGGAAAGAAATGCTTACAGAGGGTTGTCAGCCAGTGTTTCTGTGGGTGAGTGCTCGAGCTCTGAGAGGAAGGAAGGACACAGGCAGGACTTCCCCCACGATGGCCCATGGATAAATGTGCCATATTACCAAGCAGGACCCGGTGACGCTTCCAGCCTCTTGTCTGCTCTGAGGCACACCTGAGAAAGAAGGTTTCCAGCAAACCCACAGCTCTGGCTGCTGGGAGTCTTTCCTCTGAGATGTCTCCAAGCAAACAAAGCAGCGAATCTGACTGCTTTCCAGTTTTGCATGTGAGGAGAAAAGTTCATCTGAGACATGTCCTATGAGCCTGGTCTTGGAAATAAAAGTCATGGAGGGAGCAGAATAACATGCATAGATGTGGTATCCTGGATTGCAGGGAAGACCCCCATCCCTGAGATTTAAGTGAGTCGGCTCCAATCCCATGGCACCTTAGAAAGAGCCCTGTGTCCTCCCCAAGCTTTCCCGGATGGAGGGGAAGGCAGGGAGAGATGGGGCTCATATTTTCCTCTCCACCTTGGCCATTGCTCCTGCTCCCCTGAATTAGTTCTGTTTATGGACTGCCGTTGCTCCCTGAACCATGAGAGCAGCTACCACAGGGCACCACGAGGGTCCGGAGAGCCACACAAAAACCCACACTCCCATAAAGCCCTTCCAGCAGTGTGGGAGCTGAAGCTAGCAACTGAGAAGCAAATACCGGACACTTCTTATCGTAGACCTCAGCCATTTCCGCAAGCTCAGCTTCCCTCCGTTTCTGACTGAGAAAAACTCGGCTTTCTCTGGCTCACACACCCCAGCGGGGCTCTGAGCCTTCCTTTACGTACCCAGTGGGCCAAACCCTTTCTTGCTCCCCCTTCTCTCCACCCCCAGTCTCTGCCAGGGGATAAGGGAATGCTGATACTCGCTATCCTCTGATACACCCTTCCTTCACCTTCGAGGGCAAATTCAGCCTGAAGGAGTTTGATGTTTAAAATAGTATCTTCCCTGCCTGGTTGTATGCAGGTGTGCAGATTGTAATTGCCAGAGCTGGGCAGGACCTGAGTTTCTCTACACGATCTCTTCCTTGTGTAGATGACCAAGCAGAGGCTCAGGTTTGTCGAGGGGGCTTGGCCTTGGCTAGAGCGGAGAAGGTGGCTCAGCCAGTATTAGATTTGGGGTTGACTCAATGTCCGGTGTGTTTTCAAGTTTCAAAGTTAGAACACAGAGTCTCAACCCACATGCTTGCCTGCAGCAGGCTGGCGATGGGAATGACTGAAGGGAGCCAGGGTGAGCATACTTGGCCCGGGCCGTGTGCATCCTGGGGCTGAGAGAACCAGAGCGTGCACGCTGTAAGACGCAGCCTCTGCTTGGTGCAGGGGCTTCGGGCTGTGTGGGGATGCCTGCTTACTGTGTTGCAACATCTTACCTGGGACTCTTCTTTCTTTTCCCCCAAGAACTAAAAATCAGGATTTGAAAAATTACACAATATTCTTTTTTTTTTTTAATTATGTATTTATTTGAGAGAGAGAGAGAGCATGAGAAGGGAGAAGGTCAGGGAGAAGCAGACTCCCCGCAGAGCTGGAAGCCTGACCCCGGGCTCAATCCCAGGACTCTGGGATCACAACCTGAGCCAAAGGCAATCACTTAACCAACTGAGCCCCCCAGGTGCCCTACACAATATTCTTAATAGCTCAAATGTAAAGGAAACATGGTGCATGCCAGCTAAAGCACACCTGTGTCCAAGTTCAGTCCAGGGACAGCCAGTTCGCAACTTTTGCTATAAAGAGATCTTGGTGCAAAAGGACTTCCCCAAGGGTCCCTCCCCTGACTGCTTCTATGTTTTTCTCCCTGAGGTCTCTCACTACTTCTTGCCCCCTCCCCACATTCCCACTGCTTCTGAGCCCACTCCTCATAGTCCTCTCTCCAGATACTGCCTCACCAAGCCCATGGGAAAGGGGCTCCCATGGTCCTGGCATAAAGGTCCCAATGGTCTTGCTTGGCTTTGCCTTCCCCTGAAAATGAATCATTAAATCATGTTCCTAAATTCACTGGGGATCATGCTGGAGCCAACCACACGTCAGCCAAATGCCTTGCTTGCAGAGGAACAAACTCAAATGGAATCACACACAAATGATGCTTGCCTTGCATAGAAGTTACATGGATGGCAATCAAAGGTAAACAAAATAAAACTTACAGCTCAGCAATAACTTTCTTTGCATTAAGCAAGCCATGAGGTTACCTGCCCTGCTCTGCTGAAGTACTGAGAGTGTAAGTCCCCGACACAGCCGGCTCCTCACAGAGTTCTTTATGAACTGCTCGCGTTATGAGTGGAGTTCATGAGTGCAGCCCACATCTCCCAGCAGATGACAGTGCTCACAGCAGGCCCAGCCACCAGGCAGGTAGGCCCCACAGGTGAGGACGCTAGGGGTAAGGCTGTGGTAGAGGCTGAAGACAGACCCGCCCAGTACCAGGAAGCAGCTTTCCTAGAGCCGCTGACAACAGAGTTCAGGCTCTGAGTAGCTAGAGCTTCTGATTTTTGTGGAGAAGTTGGAAATCTGGAGCTTTATGGGAACGCTTCGGGTAATTAACGTTTGACAACTAATTTGAATAAAAAGGAAACACCTTTCCAACAACAAAGAACTCTTTGAAGGTTTGATTCAGCTGTGCACAGCAAGACAGCAGCCTCTAGGTTGAAAGGCAGGGCCAAGAAACGCTCAAAAGAAGGCCAGAAAACTTAGCATATTGCTTCCAGTGGCTTCTGTGGAAATGTTCATCCAAGGTTTCAGATTCACACCTGGCCACAGAAGGACCCTAGGAGTGATGCCTGGTTCTCTCTCTCTCTCTCTCTTTTTTAAACTAAAGCCACAGTTTTTAATGAATATTGCCTTACATCATTTTACTTTCCCCTTTATCTTTCTACCCTTATGATTTTAATTTTTTTATTAGTATTATATTCGGTTAGCCGGTACACCCTTAGTGTTTGATGTAGTGTTCCACGATTCATTAGTTGTGTATAACAGCCAGAGCTCATCACAACACGTGCCCTCCTTAATACCCATCAGCCTGTTACCATCCCCCACCCCCTTCCCTTCTGTAACTCTCAGCTTGTTTTCTGGAGTCCAGGGTCTCTCATGGTTTGACTCCTTCTCTGATTTCTTCCTATTCAGTTTTCCCTCCCTTCCCCTATGGTCCTCTGCAGTATTCCTTATGTTCCACATATAAGTGAAACTATATGAAATTGTCTTTCTTTGCTTGACTTATTTCACTTAGCATAATCCCCTCCAGTTCCATCCATGTCGATGCAAATGATGGACATTCATCTTTTCTGACGGCTGAGTAATAGTCCATCATATATATGAACCACATCTCCTTTAACCATTCATCTGTTGAAGGGCATCTCAGCTCCTTCCAGTTTGGCTATTGTGGACATTGCTGCTGTGAACATTGGGGTGCACATGCCCCTTCTTTTCCTTACATCTGTATCTTTATGGTAAATACCCAGTAGTGCAATTGCAGGGTCATGGGCAGCTCTATTTGTAATGTCTTGAGGAACTTCCATACTATTTTCTTGATTCTCTTAAACCTCGTTCTAAACAGAGATACTCCATGCCACTTGCATCCTTCTGCAGTGTGTGCCAGACTTGATTGGACATGGCCATGAAGAAGGAAACTGACAGGTCCCATCCATGTCCTTGGAACCCATCACACTTCATTCTCCATACAACCTGAAGAATGCCAGCAGCACACAAATTGCTCCTCCTTCCCCTCGAGCTCATCACCTTGTACTTACAGAGCAATGCTTTTCAAGGTTGAAGCCATTTCTTGCAGTAGGCAGACATGCCAGACAAAAGAACTACCTTCTTTTACCTAGAAATGATCACTGGGCATGTCCAGTGGTTGTGCTTTGCATTGTGATGTGGATATCATTCTGTCAATCACACGAAGACAAGCCTGGTCCTTGTCCAGGAAACTAGAATGGAGCAGACAAGCCTCTGTAGCAGTAAAAGGAAACTCTGCTTCTCTCTAAACTCAACATTGCTTAATTGAATAGTGTTTATTGAGTTCCTACTTTGTGTCAGGGACTATGTTACACGTTGGCCATCCTGTTCTTGAATTTAGACTTGGACGTAGACTCATTTTTCAGGATGCTCCTGAGTGAGGGAGCATCCTTCATAGGAGAAGGAAGGAGGGAAAAGTGAGTAGGCTCCAAATGGAAGGTGTGGAAGCAGTTGTTTGTAAGCCAGATTGTGAGCTGCTCATGATTACCTATACTTCTTCTATTTTCTGAAGCCAGAGCCTTTAGTAAATTTCCAGCTCTACCTTAGCCATCCTGTTGGGTATTAGTGGAAAAGTCATGTTTCCTCATTTGGGCACGGGCTTTATTTAGAGGATGAGCAAGGTCCTTCCCAAGGTCATCTTGGTGGTGGTTGCAGTAATATGGAGGGACCCAGGGGAAGGGAATTTTAGGAGACTAAAACCAAGTCTCTGGAATCCAGGTCTCCATTCGTGGATGGATTTTTGCTCTAGTTAATGGCCTGAGAAGATGTGAGGTTTATTTTTTATTAAATCAGTTGGAAATTTCCTATGCAGAGATGAATCACTCTTGTAGGAAATATCAAAAAACCATTCACCTTTTCAGCATATATGTTTTCAGGCCCCCAAGTGAAATTTTCATTTCTTCATCCAAATGTGCTACCCTTCTCATGTTCCTAGCTCAGCTTTATCCTTATCATTTTGGTTAATTACTCAGGCTAAACCTCAGAGCTGTGGTCAACATCTTCCTCCCTCTCCCTCACTCCTCTCCTTAGCTCCTTAATACTGAATTCAAATGTTTATAGTTTTGTTGAAATGTATTTCTAGAACTAATGTTCCTTGCAACACAGAACATATTATTGGAGATATGATGAGAACAGCATTCTTTGGTCAGTAAGTTTGGGAAGGACTGCATATTATAAACACCTCTACAGAAGCTCAGAGTGCATTCGCATATTAAAGTCTCTGAGAAGGTCTGCAATTTAGCAACCTGTTTAACTTCATCCAACACAGAATTTTCCATATATTTTCAACCACAGAATATTTATTGGCACTCCTGTTAGTGTTCTACATAACAATGCTTCATTACTAATTTGGAAAATTCTATTTGGAGTACAGTCCTGGAATGTCCCTCCTAGAAGTGCCCACTGCCCACTTCCTCTGTGATTTTCCTCTTAAGAAAATCATTGCATCAGCCTCTTAATTATTATCCCTGCTGTCAGTCTCTTCCAATTATAGCTTATTCTTTTTTTATGCATTCAAAATTATATCCTCTCAAACTACAGTTGTGATCAAGTTTCTCCTACTCAAAAATTGTATGTGCTTCCCATACTACCAACAAAATAAAGTTCTAGCTACTTAGCCTGTATTTGTTTTCCTTTTGGTGGATCTGGTCCATACACACTGGAAAATGGCCACATCTGCCAGATGCTGAAAGTAGGTTAAGAAGAAGGTTAAGAAGTGGGTTAAGAATTATCTAAGGCCACTGGAGCCAGAGATAGTCCAACAGAATAGTCAAGAAGAGACACCAATATTATCCTTGAGGTCCAACATGAAATGTGTGGGAATAATGACTAAGATTTTTCCAATATTAATGACAGACACCATTTCAGAAGCCCATGAAGTTCAGAAAACATCCACACACCTAGGAATACTACCATGTTCAAACTACTGGAAACAAAATTACAAAGGAGAAATCTTGAGGGCAGACAGAGAAGAAAAGACACATTACTGATAGAGAAACAAACTAAGTATTATAGCAGATTTCTCAACAGAAGCCAAGAGGCCAAAGGCAATGGGATGACACCAGGATTCTGTATCTGGTGAAAATACCTTTCAAAAATGTAGGAAAAATAAAGGCTTCCTCAACCAAACTAAAACCAGGAGACATCATTGTCCGAAGACTTAGCTACAAGAAATGTTAAAGGAAGTCTTACAGCAGAAAGAATATGATGCCAGAGATAGGGATCTACAGAAAGAAACCAGGTTCTGCAAACAGAATAAGTTAAGAGAAAATAAATCCATTTGCCCATTGATTTTAAACATAATAACCTGAAAGTGCTGGAGAGAAAGGAGGGAAGAACATGTGTCTCTTACTATCCAATAAGGCAGGAGAGGATGTGGCAGGGAGATGGGGGCTCCTAGGCCATGGGCACAGGGCATGAGGACTGGGTGGCAGGATTATAGCCAGAGGGCCCTGTCTCTGAACACAATTCTCCACTTTTCTATCACAGCCCTTCTTTCCAGCCTTGTTTCTCACGAATCCCCTTCCTCTACCACCGCAAGATCTCAGACACAAGGACACCTTCGTGTTGGTGGCCACGTGTAGATGTGACATTATTTCCTTCACTTCTAGCTCTACCTATTACATTCTCTTTGTCTTCCAGCATTCAACGAAAATGGCACCTCATCAAGAAGCTTTCTGTAGTCCTCCCAGTTGGGGTGGATTTCTCCCACCCCTGTGACCCAATGACAATTGTATTATAATATCTGAATTCTTGGGACTTATATTGCACTCAGGTATTTGTGTGATTTTCTCAAGCTCGTTTTAAGCTCCATGAATGCAGCCACCAGGATGCAGTCATTCTCGAATCCCCCTTCTTCCCATCCATTCCCCACCCAACCTGTGTCCACGTAGGAATGATGGATGGATTCTGACATATACAAGCTCAGCAAGTTTGTTGAACGAAATGAAGACTGAAGACCTTCGACTCCTTTGGTCCCATGTTCTTTGAAATAAGGTAAAGAATAAAGCCAATGTGAAAGCACACACAAGGGCTTTTTTCCTCTGGGGTTTGACTTAAGCAGAGTCTATTTTCTAAGAGCCTTTCAGGACTGGTCAAGGGTCATGACCATACTGTCAAGGGAACTAGAGTGCTATTGAGGAGACAAGGTGGGCCCCCGTGAGGAGGCCCAAGTCCCTCCCACATGGTGAGGGATAAAGAAGGCTCATGGGTAGGCCAGTCCCTCCAGATCCCCAACTCTGGGCTTACAGCCATGGTGGACATGGGGCTCTTCATGTTCCCCTTCCCTGGACTGTGTCATCTCAGATACTTGGCAAGACCAAACTTCATGGGAGTGGCTCAGATTCAGCAGATATTCATTCCCAACATACGAACAGGACAAAGTAAAGCAACAGTTAGCAGAAGAGGGGGGACCTCAGGGAGGACCAGAGTCAGTGCAGGAAGGTCTTGATGACAGAGAACGAGTTCAGTCCTCAAGAATGAATCTGACTCAGTGTTGACAGAAAGCTGAAGTATTCCAGGAGGTTGAGCAAAGCTTATAGGTCAGTGAGCCTGGTGTGTGGAGCAGTGAGAAAAATAGGATAATAGGAACAGCTGTTCTATGGTAGAAGAATCAGAAAAAAATAGCAGTGGGAGTCAACACCCCTTGGAATGGAAGCATGAGGGCTTGGTGCGAATCAGGAACCAAGGAAGACCCTTGTAAAGAGGTCTGAACCTTTTCCACATGATGAGGAATAGAGAACGGCTAGATCATTCCCTCCAACTCCTCAGCTCCTGGGCTGGTAGCCATGGTGAACAGGGGGTTCCTCCTGTGACTCTTCCCTGGACAGTGTAAACTTAGTCTCTTGGCAAGACTGAAAGTTTGGTCCCTGAATGAGCTTTACCCTGTGGCTTGAACAGTGGCTGACAGAAAAAATCATGAGCACACACCCCTCCAAGGAACATGCCTTAATTCTATACAAGCTTCTACAACAAAGTATCACGGACTGGGTGGACACAAACAACAGAAATTTAGGAATTTATTTCTCAAGGCTCTGGAGATTAGAAGTCCAAGATCAGGATGCCAACAGGATTGGGTTCTCGTGAAGGCCCCTTTCTAGTTGCAGACTCGTCTTTGGATCCTCACGTGGAAGAAGGGGCTAGAGATCTCTGCAGGAGTCTCTTCCAGGAGGCAGTCATGCTCTTCACCAGAGCTCTGCTCTTATGATTTAAGCACGTCCCAAGGCTCTACCTCCTAATAACATTACCTGGTCGGGGAGGGGGAGCTAGGATTTCAAAGTATGCATTTTGTGAAGATAGAAACATTTGTATCAGAGCAGGGCAGACCATCACTGCTGTAGAATTTTCAAGAACTTGATATTGAAAGGAATACACTCTAGTGTGAAGAAAAGAATCACAAATTATTATCTCCCCTAAATTGTTCTAGATAAGCTTTTAAAGTAAGTAGTGTCTAAATGCTTTCATCTATATCGCTCCCTCTTTCTCGCAAGAATAAGACTCAGATGATCCCTATTTTAAAGAGGACTTTTTCTGCAGTTATGGGAGTGTACGCCAACTAACCCCTTTCCTTGCTATTTTGGCAAGACGCTCCATTGTTAGCGTTTGCATTCTGTTAAATGTGGAATCTTCCAACTCTAGTTTGGACCCTGGAGGGGCGGAGCCTCGGTGGGGGCTGACTTCTCCAAGTCCTGGATTTCAGAGATTGCAAAGATCCAGTAGGTCAACTTGTATACAATGGCTGTGGATCCAAAAGTTCTATTGCCCAAATAAGTGTGCCAGGAAAAAAATCCTTGGTTGTTCATTGCTAGTGTGATGGCTCAAAGTACAGACCATTTTCTATCTTGATACCTTATTAAAAAGTTGGAAAATCTCTATCAGGGTAAGAAAGACAACTTTTATTTGTTCAGTGGGTGGTTTTTAAAAGCCTTAGAGATTCATTCCTAACACAGGCCTATTCAAAAGTGTCAAAGGTACTTACCGTTCACCCACACATGCAGGGAAGGCAGGAGACAGAATGTAGAAGAAATTAGAGCCTCTGGGGTTGAAGGAGGAAGTCTTCTCTTCTGGCACTAAGGAGCCCTTCATACACCGCTGGGGGGGTGGTGATGTCAGCAGAAAGCTGCTGCCCCCTACCTCTCCACAGCCACTTACAGGGGACAAGTGAGATACAGCCTTTGATATTTCAGACATTCATGTTCTCAACAAAAACCTTTCTTAATTCAAAGCACTTACTGTGGTTTCTATGGGACCATTATGGTTACTAATTGTTTGCCATCCCAAACCAAAAAATATAAAGCAGCTGAATATCTAGGCAATGATGCAAAAGGCCTCCTGTCTCCAAACACCTAGTCTGTTTTGGCTCAGGGGACAGGCAAGATGTTCAGGTTGTGTCAATGACACTGATGTCTGGGTATTTGTATTTCCCAGCTAAGGAGGAGGGGTCATGGACACCTGTCCTAGATTCGTCACTTTCACACTGCTGGTGATCTGTTAAACCTCATCCAACTCTACATCTCTAGGCCAGCTGAGGCGACTGCCCAAACAGCCCCCCTTCTCATTAGCACCTTACCAATCTCGGTTTTGTTTCAGTTTATTCCCCAGTAAACTCAACCCTTGACTCTGATCTTTTCTCTACCCTCCTGATGTTGGTATGTAAACTTTGGCTTTTCCTCCCACAACTTTTGCCTAGGGAGCTCTTCAGCAGACTTTGCTACTTATAAAGGTAGAGGATTCCCTGTTTTAACTCTGACCTTACAGAAAACAACCTTCAACCTTAGCTTCTGGGCCTCAGCCCTCAAAAATGGAGGTCAATGACTATGTGTATGCCATGGTAACAGAGGCAGTCCCTCTCTTTCCTTCTCCCTTCTCCGTCTTTGACAGTCTCCTTGCTTTTAGCTCGCTGCTAGACTGATAATAAAATTCACAATGAGTCTGCCAATACTAAGAATGGCCAAACAGGTGATCCTACCTGGACTCTGGCAATGAATGCCTCTCAGATTCTAATGGAAGTCATTGTTCATTTCCACTGGTGTTGCATCCCACCAAAAGGAGAAGAGAACCTGGGTTTTGTTACGCTTTCCTTACTAATTTACCTTTATGCCGAGAAGAAATTTCATCCCAAAGGGTAATTTATTCAAAAAGCTGTGAATGTTTGGGAAGAGGTACTTCTTTTTTTTTTTTTTTTTTTTTTTTTTTTTTTTTTCTCATTTTATTTATTTTTTCAGTGTAACAGTATTCATTCTTTTTGCACAACACCCAGTGCTCCATGCAAAACGTGCCCTCCCCATTACCCACCACCTGTTCCCCCAACCTCCCACCCCTGACCCTTCAAAACCCTCAGGTTGCCCCAACCTCCCACCCCTGACCCTTCAAAACCCTCAGGTTGTTTTTCAGAGTCCATAGTCTCTTATGGTTCGCTTCCCCTCCCCAATGTCCATAGCCCGCTCCCCCTCCCCCAATCCCACCTCCCCGCAGCAACCCCCAGTTTGTTTTGTGAGATTAAGAGTCATTTATGGTTTGTCTCCCTCCCAATCCCATCTTGTTTCATTTATTCTTCTCCTATCTCCTACCCCCCCATGTTGCTTCTCCATGTCCTCATATCAGGGAGATCATATGATAGTTGTCTTTCTCCGATTGACTTATTTCACTAAGCATGATACGCTCTAGTTCCATCCACGTCGTCGCAAATGGCAAGATTTCATTTCTTTTGATGGCTGCATAGTATTCCATTGTGTATATATACCACATCTTCTTTATCCATTCATCTGTTGATGGACATCTAGGTTCTTTCCATAGTCTGGCTATTGTAGACATTGCTGCTATAAACATTCGGGTACACGTGCCCCTTCGGATCACTATGTTTGTATCTTTAGGGTAAATATCCAGTAGTGCAATTGCTGGGTCATAGGGTAGTTCTATTTTCAACATTTTGAGGAACCTCCAAAAGTGCCTTTTAAACCATAACTATATGGTGTCCTGAAATTTATAATGAAGCCCAGATCCAGAAATAGATTCTTTGGGAGTATGGGATGTGTCTAAACAGCTAGATTAACTCTATTCTGCTTCAACTGTACCTCTGCCTGGAAGGAGTCTGGGGGTTTCCATGTCAGTGTGATTCAGTGGGTTTCTGGAATTGCCTTTGGTTTGCTCACGGGGCTCCCATGAGTAGCACGGCATTGGGTGAACTGAGGCCACATACACATTTCTTCACAGGCAACACAGAAAAAAAAAAAGGAGCTGCCTCCATTTCTAAGCGAGACAGGATGCTAGACCTTTTGCTATCTGTTTTACTCTTCCTTGAAATTATATTGATTTGGTCTTTCACTCTGTGATTAAGAAAGAATTTAGTTAGCAGCTAAGATGTGCTGTGCTTACATTTGCCATCGTTCCTGAATCCACCTTGAGATCCTTGGGTAGAGAGTTGGAACGTTTTGGAAAATTAATTAAAAGAAGACTTAAAGGTGTTTATAGCTTGAAGAAACCACACAGGGTCACTGAGGGGGATCGCAGACCCTTCCTTATTCAGAGGGGAACTCTTTAGACATTTTCAGAGGGGGAAAGACTTGTGAAGTCAGTGTGAAAAAATCATTATATAATTTTGCTTAAGAAAGTGGTTTTCCAAATGTCTGCTAAAGAGAACATCATCCTTTGAAATCATTTGATGTAAATTGAAGGCGCTAAAGGTAGAGGATAATCTTTACAGTCTTGGGTGTTCTATGCAAAATAATTCAAAAGACACTGAAATATAGAGGCCACAAAGCAGGGTGGGGAGAGATGGTTGGATGATGGCCAGGGAAATATTTTGCTGGTTGAAAAGCAGCCACCACAAGCTTTTATGCTGATGCAGGAGAGCAGTCTTCTCACCCGGGAAGGATATACGGGATGACTTGCAGAAAAGATGGAGGAGAGAGACAGATCAATTTCACTTCTTTTGGCCGAGAGGAGGCGGTGCACAGAGGGAAGAAAAATCACACGGATTATAGAGAGGCCTTTATTCATGCAAAGACGGCACAAGGATAGAAAATGATGGTAACTGCCTGGCCTCCAGGGGCCGCACCACTTGTGGAAACAGAGGTGGAGGAGCCCCATGACAGAGTGTAAGCCCAGTCGGCAGCGGACAGCACTGTCCAGCCTCAGCCAGTTCTTAAAACCTGTAACCACAGGACCCAGAGTAATCAGATCTTCCCATATTTTGAGAAACACCAGAAAACTGTATTTTGATTTGAAATCCCACTTATTTTTAAAGGTGGGTAACAGGCTTAAAACCTTTTTAAAACATTGTCCCAAGGGCTTCTGTGAGATTTGACACTTTGCAGTCACATAGAAGAAACTTTCATTAAGGCAGCAGCAGAAGGGAACACTGTTATTAGCACAGAAGACAGAGGGAATTGCAAATTGTAAGTCACTGGCAAGGGTTTTTATGAGAAAACTTCTTGAAAGCCTCCATGTTGGAGCCAAGTACTGAAAAGAATGCATATACCTCAGAAGGTTCTCACCTCGCATCTGGAAGTTAAAACCAGAGTTACATTAAACTGTGGTTAATAATAGTCGAAGTTGAACAAGAGGTTAAATATTTATGCTGTTACTTGAATCAGAAGTTATGCTCCCATAGAAAATTCGTGAATGGCTGCATTGTGTGTTTCCTGTTTGGTTTCTCTGTGATCTGCATGCTTAACCCTTGGGTCCACATGATCGTAAGTCAGGTAACCACTCGCTTGGTGGCAACCCAATAGAATTTGGGGCTAACATATAGAAAGGAATAACAAGTCCTTTTAGGGAAAGCCTTGCAACCCCTAGCTTATAAACTGATGGGAATTCTTAGTGGGACTGGAAAGTTTTCCCACCCCCTACTGAGTTTGGATATCGTTTCATTGCACAGCAATCTTGCTTGAGTAGTACTTTTGTCTCCGCCATCTAGCTTGATAACCTATAATCATGTATCTTGTAAAGTTAAACAGAAGAAAACACTTCTGCCCCGTCCTTAGTGTGGATCATATATATCATCCAGGAACAGTCCTTCCTGCTCCACCTTCTCCTTCACGGGCAAAGTACATGACCCCGACCTCTGGCTTTTGGCCTGGCCTTGGGATTTGCTCTAGTCAGTATCAATACAGTGTGAAAAGAGATGATGTAATCAAAGGTTTGAAAAGCATTTGCACGCTTGGGCTTGTTCTCTTGTTTCTGCCATCTTTGCGTGACATGCTTTCTCTATGCAACCACTGCTCCTTCAGCCCAGAAGAAACACGTGGAGCAGATCCACTCCAGCCAGACCCAGCTAGATGGACAGTTGAAACAATACGCCCAGTGCAGTTCAGCCTAGATGACCCGTCCCAGCCAACTCACCGTTCTGGAGAATAAACGATTTTTTTTTTAAAGAACCTGAGTTTGGGGAGGTTAGTCAGCATTATTCTATCACTAGCTAATTGGTATAATCCTTCTCACACTGAATTACGCTTTTGCCTTTTCGTTGGCCCCTACAATTGGTTTGCCTAGCTGGGGTGTAAACATTCCACTCAGTGTGTGGGTAATAGATATTTCAAGGACTGGTAGGTCTGGATAATATTCAGAGGGTCTAAGTGAAGAAATGGGTCTATTTTCAGGAAGGATGCTGAAGTTCCACCTGCCACCGTCAATTAAAGACCAGGTAAAGTACATTCTGGGTATCATCTTCTTCTTTTTTTTTTTTTTTTAAAGATTTTTATTTATTTATTTGACAGAGAGAGAGATCACAAGTAGGCAGAGAGGCGGGCAGAGAGAGGAGGAAGCAGGCTCCCTGCGGAGCAGAGAGCCCGATGCGGGGCTCGATCCCAGGACTCTGGGATCATGACCTGAGCCGAAGGCAGCGGCTTAATCCACTGAGCCACCCAGGTGCCCCTGGGTATCATCTTCTTAAACCTGAGTTCCATCTATCCCACTATCAGCCATCCCACTATTCACTGCATATTCTGTTTATTCTACTTCTTATATAGATCTCGAGTTTTTGCAATGCTCTTCATTCTCATTGCCAATAATCCTAGGCCCATTGATTATCCTGATAAGCACAACAGCCTCTACTTTGCCTTCTCCCAATCCATGTCTCTTCTTGATGTCTGCCTTCCCACCAGCTTTACAGTGCTTCCAGACTTCCCTTTTTTCCTTTTCTTTTTTTTTAAGGATAACACCAGCTTCCTGTTTTGGCCTTCCAAGGTCCTTTAGGATCTGGTGCCTGCTTACCTTGCTAACCTCTCTCTCTACCTGCTCCCAGATCCTGGCCTCTGAGACTCAGCCCTGTGGAGTTTCATAAAGATGTTACCATCTCCCCGGGCCTTCACATATCTGCTCTCACGACACCTTCCTCCCTTTCTGTCACTGCAATTCTCACACTCACAATGGGTTTGTGAAGTAGTCTGGACACAGGAAAGTGAAAACATGAACGGATTTCGGCCCCCTCCACCGGCTTCTCCATTTAAGTTATACAAAATTTCCCCTTTCTGCTCTGTATTGAAAAATTAGGCAGATTCCATAATTATTTAACAAAACTCTGTTATCAAAAACTTTATCCAGTTTAAAACGTTAATCTCAAATCTAATTTAAGTTCCCTTCCCTTCAGCAACAGTGGAGTTTCAGCATAAAGATCTCGGAGTGTGGGAAAACCTACAGTAACTGGAATAGAGGTGGTGAGGTAGGTTGTCTGGGGCAGAGCTCCTTCCTACTCTTCTCCTCTGGGTCTCTGGGTTTTCCTAGAGGAAAGGGACAGTGTGTCTTACTGAAATGACATTACAACCAATACCCTTAGTATAATAGACATCCAAATGCTGATTATTTGAAGGGGGGGTTCCCTCCTGTAAATTTATTGGAGGTTCCTGTAGGGAATATACATGCCATGTAGTTCCTTGATGAGGTCCACCTTTAGACACCTCTTCTAAGCCCCGCAATTCACAGCCCTGTAGCACAGTACACCATTGCTTCTGGGGGTAGATGATGGGGTCTTTTCACCAGTGTGCTGCCTTCCTGGATGGACACTCATAGTTTTATCCAAAAAGTCACTCTACTGAAGTTGTGCATAAAAGAAAACTAGACAGTATCTTTTTTTAAAAAAAATTGAGGGAAAATTTTGGTAAGAAGGAATGGTTTGCTAATAGATTTTCTTTCCTGTCTGAACTGGCTTGTAATAGTAATATAACTCTTGCTAATCAAATAATTAGTAAGACATTTGCCCTGATAATGTTTTCAAAGAAGGAGCAATGGTAGAATAAATTGGTTATGTCTTCCCTGCCTACAGATTGTTTTCCTGATTTCAGTTAAGAGGGATGAGTATTTTGGATTGTTTACTCTGTTTGCAAACATTCTGTAGAAGGCCTGCAGTAGGTGGGTTCTAATTCTAGCAGTCTTTCTAATCTCCAAGGCTCTGGGAATTTAGGACAGAGTGTTCAAACAGCCCAGCAAATGAGTAGCCACCTAAGTAATAAGATCCCTGTTTGGGGAGGTAACGTCTGGCTCTTCTGGCTCTTCATCTCTCAGAAGCTGGCAGGTGAAACAAGGTACAGCAACTTTCTGGTGTTTGGTTCCACATACTATTGGAATGATACCGCTGCAGATTGCCAGACAACGAGGCCAGGTCCCTCACTTGCAGGTCGAAGATCAGGTTTCCGTAAACCTCCAAGGAAGAGTGCATCTGAATTCATCTGTTCACCAACCCACATTTTCTTTTCTTCACCCTGCCAGAGACACCCACCTCCTAGCTGCCTACATGCTGAGATCGGTCCCTGTGCAAGCAGAGAGCACATCAAATGTTTTCCAGACCTGGGATATTTTGTCATTATCCGTTGGTCCCTTTGATCCTCTTAGAGAGTTAGACTCTAGAGTCAGACTTCTTAGCTTCAAATCCTAACAATGCCACTCATGCCTTGAGGGATCACATTGAGCCTCAGTTTCCTCATCTGTAAAAAGAGAATGATAATAGTACCTATCTCTTAGTGTTATTGTAAGGATCAGGGCCTGGCTCATAGAATGCATCACATACCTGTTAGCAATAATTATTCCTGGTGCCTCCCTGGGCTTGGTCACTTCCATGCTTGGCCTTGATCTGTTTTCTCTTGGCTCCTGACTACCAGTCTAGTCCTGACACTTGAGTGTCAGATAAGCCTCCCCCTGGCTGACCCTCACTAGAAGCCAGAAGGCATGGAAACTCATTGATGTGTCCATTCCCAGAGGAAACAGACTTGCACGGTTGCGATTCGTGGCAGAGTAGAGGTTGGCTGTGTGGTCCTCTGCTGAGCCTTCAGCAGAGCTGCCTCAGTTGGGTTTCTTTCTTTCTTTTTTTAAACTTTATTTTTTCGGTGTTCCAAGATTCATTGTTTATGCACCACACCCAGTGCTCCACGCAATGTGTGCCCTCCTTAATACCCACCACCAGGCTCACATAACCCCCATCCCCTCCCCTCCAAAACCCTCAGTTTGTTTCTGAGTCCACAGTCTCTCATGGTTCGTCTCCCCTCTGATTTCCCCCAATTCACTTTTCCTTTCCTTCTCCTAATGTCCTCCATGTTATGCCTTGTGCTCCAGAAATAAGTGAAGCCATATGATAATTGACTCTTTCTGCTTGACTTATTTCACTCAGCATAATCTCCTCCAGTCCCATCCATGCTGATACAAACATTGGGTATTCATCCTTTCTGATGGAGGCATAATACTCCATTGTATATATGAACCATATCTTCTTTTTTTTAATTTTTTACTTTTTTATAAGCATACAATGTATTTTTAGCCCCAGGGGTACAGGTCTGTGAATCGCCAGGTTTACACACTTCACAGCACTCACCACAGCACATCTTCTTTATCCATTTGTCTGTTGAAGGGCATCTTGGCTCTTTCCACAGTTTGGTGACTGTGGCCATTGCTGCTGTGAACATTGGGGTATATAGGGCCCTTCTGTTCACTACATCTGTATCTTTGGGGTAAATGCCCAATAGTGCATTTGCAGGGTCATATCAGGTTTCTAAAAAAAAAAAAATTTTTTTTTGACAGACAGAGATCACAAGTAGACAGAGAAGCAGGCAAAGAGTGAGGAGGAAGCAGGCTCACTGCCCAGCAGAGAGCCCCATGCGGGGCTCGATCCCAGGACCTGGGATCATGACCTGAGCTGAAGACAGAGGCTTTAACCCACTGAGCCACCAGGCGCCCCCATATCAGGTTTCTAATGTCCAAAGTGGTCATGGCATCTGTCTCCCTTTCATTTTTATAAAATCAACTAATTAAATTATTTAAATATATCTTGCCTTTAAAATTAAACCATGTATAGCTGGTTGGTGTCAAAATTAGTACAATCTCAAATTGAGTGCAACTTAGCAATATTGATGAAAAATCCAATGCGTGAACTCTTTGAGCCAGCAATTCCCAGTTCTAGGAATTTATCCTATGTATATACTTGAAAATGTAAGAAGTGATCAATGTACAAAGTTATTTATCATTAGAACATTGCTTTTGATGGCAGGAGATTGGAAACAAACTAAATGTCCATCAAGAGGAAAGAATTTAAAATAAATTACAGTACACTTATATAATTGAAATGAATTTCAGACATTAGGAGAAAGGAGGCATCTCTTTTTGTATTGATACAGGCTGAGCTTCAGGAGGTATTGTTAAATTAAATAAATATATAATATACATTTGCTAACGTGTCATAATATATCTCTGGCAGAGACTGAGTAATTGCAAGTCGTCTATGAGAAGACGACCTGGGCTATAGGGCCAGAAGAAAGTTTTTATAGCATTTTTTTTTTTTTTTACTTTTCAATATTGGAACACATAAAATGTGCTCATTCACAAATAAATAAATACTTTTTTATTTTTATATTTTATATATTTAATTTTATATTTTAATTAATATAATTTAATTTAATTTTATATTTTAATTTTATATTTTTATATGTTATACTCTTAATGGAAATTTTATATATATATATTTTTAAGATTTTTTTATTTGTTTATTTGAGAGAGAATGAGTGAGAGAGAGCATGAGAGAGGAGAAGGTCAGAGGGAGAAGCAGACTCCCCAAGGAGTGGGAGCCCGATGTGGGACTTGAACCCGGAAGTCCAGGATCATGACCTGAGCCGAAGGCAGCCACTTAACCAACTGAGCCACCCAGGTGCCCAGGAAATTTTATATTTTTAATGGAAGTGTGTGAGAGCCCAAGCTCATACCAAGTGACCATATGTAGTGGCCGGTAAAGAGAAGTCTGCTCATGACTCCAGCATTGGTTTGTTGCTCAGCTCAAACATCTAGCAGCCTTGAAATTTTTGACTGTTGCACAATTTCGCTTGTTTGTAATCTTAGTTAGATGTTGTTGGATTATTCACACAGCAGACCACTGCTTAGACAGAAAGTATTGGAAACTAATGGAGAAATTCAACAACTTAATGAGGAGGATAAAGATGATATTCCAAAAATTGGCCTCTAGAGAGCCCACACCAGGTCTGAAAGTTTGTATTCATCAGATCAAAATTCTTCACAACATATCAAGATGTCTCTAAGGACCTCAAATACCAGTATTTAAAAAAAAAATCTGAACAATGAACTTACCCAGTGAGGTTTTTCTTTTATTGAGGTCTGGGGCTGGGCTTCTTCATACTGTCAAGAAGAATCTATCCAAGAATTATATTCTACAAGAATGTGTGGAAGAATTATTTGTGAAATAAATAAATCTCTGCTACAGATCACCCAAAAGTAGCTCTAGGTTCTGGAGGTGAGAGGTAGCTCTGTTGCAAATTAACTTTTGGCAACGGGGTACATCTGTTCCAATGATTTTTAATTTGGAGCTCATAGATGAAATCACTGCTTTCCTATGTTTCCAGTTCAGTTCATCCTAATATAGAGCTGTCACTTATGACTGGTGGTCAGTCAGGAGGTCATCTAATTTGACCTGTTTCTGCTACTTAGGAGAATATATGCCTCTCTCTGTCACTAGATCTTAGGTGTCCAAATGGAATTCTGTCTATGTCATACAGCCTATCTTTGAAGTCATCTTATCCCAAGCATATTCTCTACATTTGGCAAAAATCTATCCAGTTGTTTTAATATATGGTGTAAATAGCAGATGAAACAAGAACCACAATCGTCATTTATATAAATGTCTACTACGTACCCTGCAATGCAGTATTTGTGCTGAAGAGCTTACCAATGGTAATCTATAATTCTTTCCTTTTTGTTATCATTCAGAAACAAAGTTACAAAATTATATAAATAAACCTATTTTGTCTATTTTAATGCTATAACTCATAGTTAAATTTCAATGTATGTTAATATACATGCAATTTAGAAATGCAGATGATTTTGTAGTTTGCTTGTTAAAAAATAATTGCCTAATTCATTTAGAGAATGAAGCACAGAGTATCATTTATTAAGTGAGGAAAACAGACTATTGAAGTTAAGATTACAGAAGATTGTAGTTAAAATCACATGATTCACTCTTAGTTATTTAGAAAAATATTTTTTTAGCTTAAAATCACTATTTTTTTCTTATCCTATAGGGGAAAAAAAGACAAAATGAGGTCATAAAGGAAGATTTCTCTCTTTTTTAAAAATTAACATATAATGCATTATTTGCTTCAGGGGTACAGGTCTGTGAATCATCAGTCTTCACCATAGCACATATCCTCCCCAATGTCCATGACCCAGCCACCCTATCCCTCCCTCCCCCTGCACCTCCCAGCAACTGTCAGTTTGTTTCCTGAGATTAAGAGTCTCTTATGGTTTGTCTCCCTCCCCAGTCTCATCTTGTTTCCTTTTTTCCCATCCCTACCCTCCATGACCCCCTGCCCTGCCTCTCAAATTCCTCATATCAGAGAGATCATATGATAATTGTCTTTCTCTGATTGACTTATTTCGCTTAACATAATACCCTCCAGTTTCTATCCATGTTGTTGCAAATGGCAAGGTTCCCATTTTTGATGGCTGCATAGTATTCCATTATATATATATATATATATATATATATATATATATATATATATACCACATCTTCTTTATCCATTCATATATATATATATATATATATATATATATATATATATATATATACCACATCTTCTTTATCCATTCATCTGTTGATGGTGATGGACTTTTAGGTTCTTTCCATAGGTTGTGGACATTGCTGCTATGAACATTTGGGTGCGTGTGCCCCTCTGGATCACTACATTTGTATCTTTAGGGTAAATACCCAGTGGTGCCATTGCTGGGTCATAGGGTAGTTCTATTTTCAACTTTTTGGGCAACCTCCATGCTGTTTTCCAGAATGGCTGCACCAGCTTGCATTCCCACCAGCAGTGTAGGAGGGTTCCCTAAAGGAAGATTTCTTGAGGTCAAATTTTTCTCTGAAAAGAATTTATAAATCAGAAATAAAAGTGCACAGGGGAAAATTCTTCCCAAAAGAGAGAAAAAGATGTGCCCAGATACTAGGTGTCCAGACACATTCCCTCAGAGTGAATGCTTTCCCTCTCCAGTCCTTCTCTCCACTCTCTTCCTTTCCCACACCCTACCCACAGCCAAGACACAAATGATTCCCCAAAGTACCTCTTAAATTTGGTGATCTTTTAAGTTTTCATTCATCCTTCTTGATTAATAGCGTTACTACTAAGCATGCACTCTGTGTCAAAACACTGAATACTTGAGCACTAATATGAATGACAACTGTCACTGCCGTCACCCTCAAAATCCTCCTCTTTGCTAAAGAGATAAGTAAGCCAGTATGTTGGTTAATGAGGGGAAAGCAGAATTTGTGGCAAAAAATGAGTCATCTGAAACATGATCCTTTGGATATTAGCAGCTTTCATCAGAAATGACAGTTGTGAGATCATTTCCACTCTAGTCTGCTCCAAGGAGGAGTCTGATAGGCACTGCAGAACCCTTAATTCACCAGCGTGGGGGGCCCTGGGTATATATGCCCATCTCTGAATTTGCAGATGGATCTTTGCCTCTGGCCACCCCACATTCCAGAACCTTCTCGTGAAAAGTTGCCCCACAAATGTTAACACACTTTGTAGAAGGGCAAACTAGCTCTTAACTGGGAGCCTGGCTTATCTTTAGCTCCGTGGCCATGGATGTGAGTTTTTAGGAGGCTGCATTATCTACACTTTAGCTAGAGAACAGAAACTTCCACCATGTCCTTCAGGAAAAATAGACACAACCCTCTCTTCCTCCAAACTCATGGAACTCCAAGGGAGCAGGAATTCTGGCCCTGAAGGGACATCTCTGTCATCCAGTAGGAAGAGTTAGTTGCTGTTCTTTCTGGACGAAGGGGAGCCAGAAGTAGAAAATGCATTTTGCAGTTACAAAAGTAACAAAAGTCTTAAAGCTTTCTTTTAGAAACGGCTGTTTGCTCAGTTAATTCTTTAGGATGTGAGTACAAACATAATCAGAGGAAATGTGAGCTAGTCCTTTGGGATTATTAGTCTTAATTCTAAACAGTATTCCTGGTTTCCTTTGCGTTCAATAATTACCCCTATGAACGCACGGGCCTCAAAACAAAATTCTACTAAATGCAGCGTGTTATCCTGGAAAAGGTCCTGGAACAGACAAAAGGCCTGGGTAGTGGGAAAACTAGGACCTAAAGTCTGGAGTTCAGTTAATACTGATGATAATCTAAGATGATAGCATCTGGGGAACTGGATGAGGGGTAGATGGAAACAATGGGGACTATCTTTGCAATTTTCTGAAAATCTGAAATTATTCCAAAATAAAAGTTTCGTTTTAAAAAAAGAACATGATTCTGGAGGTTGCTACTCCATTTGAAGTGTGCAGTGAGATGACCTACCCTTGACATGGATGGAAGTGAGGCATCTTGGATTACCCATAGCCAAAGGGAAGGGACAAGACCAGTCTCTGAGGTTGACGGAGGTGGACAGCTAATCAGATTTGCTCAGGTTTAGCATTTTGGAGGATTTGGCTTTTTAGATCCTCTTTCCCCTCAATTATAGGATTTCAGTTTGAATGAATCAGATCAGGCGCAGCAATCCTAGTTCAGTCAGGCATGCAAGTGGGCACAGTGTTGGCACATAGTAGGTTATCAATACATGTTTGTAGAATACATGTGTTAATATATTTTTTTCTAGAGTGATATTTGATATGTGCTATTATTACTCCTCTGTATAACGTCTCTCAATTCTCTTTGCCTTGCTATTCTCAAGCTTTCTTCCCTGTCATTATTTTCTCTTTGAGAGCTCGGCTCGGTTCCTAGTAACCCCACTGTGGACTGCAAAGGGCCTTTTTGTGGAGGGCGTGTGAGTTAAATGCCTCTGCAGGGCTGGTGATCAGGCTACGTTGCCCCATCGTGTCACTTAGACGTACTGTGAAGGCAATGTTCCCCCTCGCTTACTTTTCGGCCGCTTTTCTAAGGAGCTGAGAGACCAAAGCAGAGAGCCAAACCCACACAGAAACAAGAGGAAATAAAGATATAATTTCAGTTGCAGGGGAAAAAAGGAAATCTGGGTCACGGAAGACAGGTGACAACATCTGCCCATGCCTGGTTCAGAAGATTCATCCTCCAGACCACTCACACATCCCAGATGGATAGCTTGGGATCCAGAAGGTGACTCTGTGAGTTCGTCTTACTCCTTAGGAGGTGCGGTCCTCTGGAAGGGGGTCCTTAACCCTGGGCTAGTTGAGAACGTGGCCCACAGTGGCTCAGTAAATATGGAACCACCATGTACTGGGAAGAAGACTGAGAAAGTCCGGCAAGGTTGTAATTCTCCAGCTGAACTCTCGGATAAATGCTTGGGAAGGGTGCTCTCTGAGCTTCTGCAGACTGACAACGTCCTTTGCAAGCAAAGGGGGTGCCACCAGCCCCTTTTGAGGAGCCTGTGAGCTGCTGCTTCTGCTGTGCTAAGGAGCAAGGGAGTCTGTGTCCTTAGTCCGACAACACGGACCCGCTGAGGCGGTGGGAGTTCCCGATTTAAGTTTTGCCTGTTGGCAACTTTAAGACTGTATGCCCTGTTTCACCTCTTGAAGGATCCTCCATTTCGTCAGCGATAAAATGGGACTCCCTAAGGTGGCTTATCTTCTATTCCTAGAACTTTACAAATCTATTTGTTGTGTTGGGTTGGAGATTAGATAGCCTATATTCATATCTTAAGCAAGACATTTCACTTTCCTGACTTCAATCATTTTTCTTCCCATAAACAGAAGGAGTTGAACTTTTAATCTAAAAAAAATATATATATGTGTGTATATATACATATATGTATATATATGTGTGTATACATATACATATATGTATATATATACACACACACACATATATATATATGTATATCAGGGCACCTGGGTGGCTCAGTTGGTTAAGCCACTGCCTTCGGCTCAGATCATGATCCCGGGATCCTGGGATCAAGTCCCACATCGGGCTCTTTGCTCAGCAGGGAGCCTGATTCTCCCTCTGCCTCTGCCTGTCTCTCTGCCTACTTGTGCTCTCTCTCTCTCTCACAAATACATACATAAATAAAATTTAAAAAAAAATATATCATTTCTAGGCTGATTTATCTTTGGCCTTCATCTACAGGAAGGAAAAAAAAGGTTAATCTTAAAGAAAGGGCTATTTCCATTACTTTTTAATGAAATTTATTTTAGTATGAGATAAAAGCAAAACACAACATTCTGTGGAATACACCAATTATTGAACAATCTATTTTACATCCGTTAATGTGAGTCATCATTTGAGGCATGAATAACATTATGGAACAAATGGAATCACAGACAGAAATATCCATATTTCCCTTATTTTTCTCCTGTTCTTTTTTTCCCTCCAGTACCATATGCAATTGGGGCAACTCGCTGGTTTTACAGGTGTGTCCTGAGGATACTATACAGAGGAATAATTCAAGAAAGTTCCCTAAATGTATTTTTCTTCACTGTGTTGGCCCTACCGGCCTTTAAAAATATCATTCCTTCTTCACATCTCAGATTTCAGGCACTCCAGAGAATGTGCCAGAGTCTGCCATTCCCAGACTCTCCTGCCCCAGACTTTCTCAGGCTTCCTATCCCCAACCCCCGTCCAAGGTTGGAATAGCTTTTCTCCTGTCCCCATCCTGCTTTTTTTTTTTCTTCTTCTTACCTGGGGAGTTGTTTCAAGAAACTTCTCACTTGTCAGCTCCTGAGCAGTCTTTTCTCGACCTCCTCCTGTCCCCCTGCGTTAGGTGCATTAAGGTGCATTAGGAAGAATCAGGCACTTCCTTGTCTGTCTCTCTCCCCTCTAAAACGGGACTCCCTAAGGCGGGAGTATCCTGATGTTCATCATGCCACGTTACAGCTGGTCATTGCCTGGTGGCTCCTCCAACAGGCTGTCAGGCCCTCCAGAGGAGGGCTTTGCACCCCAGCATTTGCACAATATCTAGCCAATCCACTTTGAAATAAAGGACAAGTGAGCACGACTTACGATGCAGTTTGAGAGAGTGAGGATTAAGAACCAGGGAAGGTAGAAGCCCATCTTTCCAAGAGTAGCGGGGCTTGTGGAGGGAGATTCCCCACCCCACGCTCCAAGAGATTTGTCCACTTACCACATGACCCAGGGCTCTTTCAGGGCTTTTTGAAAGGAGCTGATAAGTCCCTCCAAAGACATTATCTTTTGGAGCAGAGTGGAAGAACGGATGTGTCTCTTCCAAACTCCGATGTCAGGAGCTTAGAAAGGGGTGGCAGGTGCCGAACACGGCAAAGAGATGAAAGGCAGGCTGTGCATGCACTTTTCCAGGTGGGGCTTTCCAGAGGAAGTGTCACTGTGTGGCTCACGAACGACATGGCCTTGCCTGTCACGCGGCAGCCCCAAATGGCATGTACCTAGTGACAGACAAGTGTGTCAGACCAC
The DNA here is from genome assembly GCF_922984935.1 of Meles meles. Classification (NCBI taxonomy): domain Eukaryota; kingdom Metazoa; phylum Chordata; class Mammalia; order Carnivora; family Mustelidae; genus Meles; species Meles meles. Next base: position 132,847,249 of record NC_060070.1, read on the forward strand.
AACAGAGAGCAGCCTGGGGGAGCTTGGGGCAGCTTCAGCAGATGGGAAATAAGACATCAAAACCGGCCCCTGCAGGCTGTGGATATTGTCCCACCTCGCTGTTCCCTTCCTCCGGAGCCAGTAGTGGCTGGTACTATGGGAACCACTGTGGCAGTCCCCTCCGTCCACCACAGAGGAGTCCTGAGAGAGCTTTGGGGCTTGTGGCCTCCTAGTCCTAAAGAGCCCGGTGATGCTGGATGCCACATCCTTCAATACTGGGTCTTCTTGTCTGGAGCCACTGGGAGCTGATAGAAGGGTGAGGTGGTGGACAGGTGACTGCTGCTTTGCTGTCATTGTGTTTAAAGTCCCCCACACCTGGGAGGGGCCCTTCTTTAGCGCAGAAGATGCCTTCCTAAGAGCAATTGTTATTTCTCTTATAGCAGCTAACATCAACTGAGAACACACTGCACGCCAGGTACAGCCAGACCCTTTACAGGATTGCGTGATTTAATTCACACACGATAGGCTTATGGGGCGGGTGCTATCCCTGCCTCCATTTTACAGTTGAAATGACCAAGGCCTAAATTAGTTAACTCACCTGTGTTCACTCAGCTAATAAAGTGCTGAGGGAGGCACTCAGACCCGGGCTTTCCCGAGATTTTTGCCAAACTATTCTTTGTCCACCTGAGGTCTGGAGAGAAAACAGGAAGCAGGACTAAGGGGGGTTGAACTGGGCCAGGTAATGCAGGAGTACCTAAGCAAGCCATTCCAGGGTGAACTCTTCTTCGTCCTCGACCCAGACAGTAAAAAACAGACTGGGAAACTTCTCAACCCAGCTTCTCCCCCAGATCGAGTGTTTGGAGTACGGGGCTCACATAATCCTGGTTCTCTTGGCTGCCAGGTATCACTGTCCAAACTCAAAGAAGGAGCTTGAGTAACCATAGCAACGATGATATACCCTAATCTCTACCCAATAGAAAAAAGACATTTTTAAAAGTTTTTTTTTTTTTTAATTTAAAAAGAGAGAGTGCACATGAGAGAGAGAGAGAAGGAGCAGGGGCAGAGGGAGAGGGAGAAGCAGACTCCCCGCTGAGCTGAGAGCCCCATGCGGGGCTCGATTCCAGGATCTCAGGATCATGACCTGAGCAGAAGGCAGACACTTACTGACTGAGCTACCCAAGTGCCCCAGGAAGAAGACATTTTTATCTTAAAAGCAACTGTCAGAATAATTTACCACAGACATTCAGCTTAGGTAGCAAAAGTCAGCATAGAAATTTGGCCACTGAAATATTACCTGTTGACCACCCAGCGTCTGGAATTATAAACAAAGAGGGACTCGGGGTCAGAATGTTCAGGGCTCCTTCCAGGAGCCATCAGTGCTGAGGTCAATAGGTTTGGCGTATGTTAGCAGCGCTCCAAGGCTTGCCTCATCATATCCCATTGAAAGCTATAATTTCCTTTCTCTTGCACTGGCTCACTTACAATGTTAGTAAGCAATTTAAGAAGGAAATCATACTAATTTTGCTTATCCCCAAAGTGTGAAATTTTAGAAGATAGTGCCAAATGAATGATCATGTATATTTCTCAGTTTGTTCATATCTTTTTTTTAGTTTGTTCATTCTTAAAGACACTTCACTGCAGTGTAAATTTCACTAAGCAAAACGGAAAATGAAAATAATTATACAATTATGTGAAAGTACCATTTTTAAATGCTGATAAGAAGAAGAAAGGCTTCTGTGGACTTATAAATGCAGATTTTTTTTTTTGGTCCACATAAATTCTAGGCCTAATCTTTTTTTTTTTTTAAAGATTTTATTTATTTATTTGACACAGAGAGAGAGATCACAAGTAGGCAGAGAGGCAGGTAGAGAGACAGGAGGAAGTAGGCTCCCCGCTGAGCAGAGAGCCCCACGCGGGGCTTGATCCCAGGACCCTGAGATCGTGACCTGAGCTGAAGGCAGAGGCTTAACCCACTGAGCCACCCAAGCACCCCTAGGCCTATTCTTCACTACCTAGAGGGTACAGAGGCCAGCTAGGATGTCAACTACAACAAAGAATAATAGTTTTTACTCATCAAGCAAGAGAAACAAAGTTGTCATTGAAGGTAGGATGAAATCTCCTCTTGGCATGAATTTGAGCCTAAAGACAGTGCATTGATTGTGAAAATTGAATGTGTTATGTGTTCAATGCTATCCTTGAAAAGTCATTAATTATTCCATAAAGAACAGTATCAGTGATGTGATGCATGAGACTGTATCAGGTAGCTATTGCCACAGGTTCGCTGGGTAACAAACAACCCCAAACTCACCCCAGAAAACAACAGTAGGCATTTATGTATCACTCATGTGCCTGTGGATCTGCTGCAGGCTCTCTGCTCCACCTGCCTCATGCTGGGGCGCAGGCAGGAGGGACACTGTCTACCCAGGGTACATTCTTCCTACGGGATGGCAGATGCATGAGAAAACGAGTCTAACATATAAATGTGTTTACTCACCTTGTATCAACATTTGTTAGCATCCCACGGGCCAAAGCAAGTCAAATGCCCAAGCCCAAAATCAAGGAGCAAGGATGTTCATTTCTCACCCCACAAGGCCAAGTGTGGTTCTCTAGTACTACAACTGAGTTGTGAAGAAATAGGAAAAATATTTCAATTTACCACAGATCCTTAAGGTATAAGATTTTTAAAAGATTTTATTTAGTTAGTTAGTTACTTGAGAGAGAGAGAACATGAGATTGAGAGTAAGCAGGAGGGAGAGGGAGAGGGAATCTGAAGCAGACTCCATGCTGAGTGCAGAGCCTGACTCAGGGCTCCATCCCATGCACTAGAGATCATGACCTAAGCTGAAACCAAGAGTGGGGCACTTAACTGACTGAGCCATTCAGGTGTCCTTATAGAATTTTAAATTTTATATAAAAAGATATGGTTCCATTCAGTCAAAGCAAGTTAAATCTGTGCATGATGTCATTCCCTTATAAAGACAATATATTGACTCAGCTTTTGGGTCTCTTTCCTTATGCATGCCCTCTAATGGCCAGAGAAGTGTGTCTGGGAAAACTACTCAGCAGTCCCACAGCCTGCCCCACCGAGACCCTCCAAAAATATCCTTCTACTAACCATTATTCCTGATGAACTGACAGGTCTCCTGCACTCCCCTCACTCCCTGGGACCCAATGATTTGGGCCTGTCCAGGTGGGTCTTTCATTTACCCCTAACAGCTAGACAACTCCTTCCCCTTCTCTTCCAAGACTACCAGAACCCTGGGACTCAGGGTCACCCAGCATTGAGGTTAGATAACACAGACCTGAAAATCTCACTTTTCCCTTAGATTTTCAGTAAGGCAAAAATGGTCTAACAGTCAGGATTCATTCAGGAGAAAAGGAGACACTAAGTATTTCAAGTAGAAAGAGATTTAATCCAAAGAATCACATGACTATTGAGTAAACTGGGGAAGTCTGCTGTCAGCAAATCTGGAAACGTGGAAGAACAGGAATCACAGGGAAGCTGTTACCCAGACTCCAGCTGTCAGCAGCCCCAAAGCAGGAGACTCTCAAGAGGGTGTATCAAAGCCAAGGGTAGCTTCTACCAATGCTTTCAGTGTGTGGTTCTTGGGGGTGGGAGGAAGGTGCACCCCTTCCCTCAGAGTCATAGCAAATCATCTCAGCTGCCTGGCAGAGCTCTTTTCTTCTACTTTTTATTGGAAAACCTTAACTCAAACCATATGAGGAATCGAAATTGCAGACTTTTCTTCAGCAATGCAGAATACACCATGGAAGAGGCAATGCTGGGTTGACACAGGCAGTGCAGAAAATCTGTCACACTGTCTTCCCATGTTCAGCTTGAAACAGCAACCACCATCATACCACGCTTCTGCCCAACATGACGAAAGTGAAAATGTACTCATCCTGTCTACACAATGAAGAAGGCACAAAGTTCTAGAAGTCACTCTATCCTGACGAAGACAGGGGGTGAACTTTTTTTCATTTTGTAATTTTTGTGTGCGCATAACATAACCTTTACTTTCTTAACCATTTTTAAGTGTACAGTTCAATGGTATTAGATGCATTCACATTCGTGTGCAAACATCACCACCATCCATCCCCATGACTCTTCTCAAATCTGAAACTCTGTGCCTGTTAAACACTCACTCCCCCTTCCCCAGTCCCTGGCAACCACCATTCTATTTTCTGTCTTTATGATTTTGGCTACTTTAAGTACCCCAGAACCACACAGTATTTGTCCTTTTTGTGATTGGCTTATTTCACCGAGAATGATTTCCTCAAGATTCATCCATGTTGTAGCCTGTGTCAGAATTTCCTTCAGGGGGTGACATTTATTTATTTATTTAATAATTAAATTTTAAAAAATAAATCAATTAGTTATAAAGATTTTTTTTATTTTTGAGTCATCTTTATACCCAAAGTGGAGCTTGAACCCACGACCCTGAGATCAAGAGTTGCACGCTCCACTGAATGAGCCAGCCAGGTTCCCCATAGAGAGTGATTTGTAAAAAATTCATCCAGATAATGTTAGTTCTTGAAACTGATACACCAGTTGACCCATTTTTATATTCATTTTTCCAAACTGAAGAATAATATTTACAGTTAAAATGTTGTTTTACTTGAATACTGTATTTTTAAAAAATGTACTGGAGTTATTATGTTGTTTCAACTAAACCCAATAGAATACCAAACTGAATTTTTTACAAGACCCATCTTTGTGGTAAAACCTGAGTAAATTCTTCATTTGGTTCTACCTAAATGAAGAAGGAAAATTCTTTTGGCATTTATTTTCTTCTTACGTGGTAGCTTGCCTCTGTTCACTTATCATTCAATACTAAAGAAAGCCATACGCTTTCATTGTAAAGCCTCCTGGAAAATCTTAACAACCATAAACTGTTACTCTTACCCCATCCTCTTCACTATCAGAAGAATCTGTAACACATAGAATGTTTGTGTAATGTAAAGGAGATAATTATATATAGCCCCCATGGAAACTCAGGGATTCTTATAAAGTAAAAGTCAAGACATTTGAATTTAGAGCCCTCTTGGATACTAGAGTTTAACCATTCTTTCGTGTACTCATTCACCCAACAAGCACTCATTCATAACTTACTCTGGGCCAGATGAGATTGTGTATGGGTCCTACCCACGGAGTCCCAGCCTAGTAGAGGAGCTCACGTTTAGAGTACCAAAATCTCAGAACTGCTGTATTTACATAACATCTAGCACACAAAAATTTATCTCCCCAAATTGAGCTAGAGGAAATTATCCATATTACCAAATAATTCTTAGCTTTCCCAAAAGAATGACCAAAGAACTCTTTCTCCCTGCCACCTTTTTTTCTTTGAGAGAGAGCTGGTGGGGTGGGGAGAAGTGGAGGGTTGGTAAGAGAGAGAGAATCTGAAGCAAAGTCTGTGCTGAGTGTGGAGCCTGATGCCCAGGACCCTGAGATCTTGACCTGAGCTGAAACCAAGTTTCAGATGCTTATCGGACTGACCCACCCAGGCGCCCCAAGAATCACCAAAGAGCTTTTTAAAACCGGTGATGAGGTTGCAATTTCCAAAACACTCAACTACACAGAGAAAGCAATGCTGCCAGCAGGTGGCTCTGGCAAGACCATACAATGTGCAAAATTTCTAAATGCCCTTGGTCATGACAAAAAGCTCTTGGGTGTCCTCCCTCCCCAACACTCCGCACCCTCCACCACAAACTGCCTGGCTTTTCAGGGGGATCAGTGGTCAGGTGACTGGATGACTACTTTTCAGAGGAAGCAAATGCTTGAGTTCTGATGATTTTACATTTTTTCATGAACATCTTATTAAATTAACTGTTAACAAGAGGTTAATGTTAATAAGTGTCATAGACTGGGAGATACAGGTTCTGCAACATACAGACAGGTGCCTGTTTTTTAAAAAAAGGACAATATTATATCCAACAATAGTGCTGTCAAATCACAGAGCCAGAGGACTCTTCAGAGAGTCACTAATGTAAGTCTGGCACTTACAGTCCCTAAAGACACTCAAGTCACTTAAGACACTAAAGTCACTAAAGAAAGTCTGGCAGCAGCTGCCCAGAGAGAATCACAGAAGGTTGGAGCTGCGAGACACCTTATATTTTAGGAACTGAGTCCCAGAAAAGTAGAGCACTTACCTGGTGTCTGGTACTGAGTTGAAGGCTAAGTGGACTCCTGTCACAGGCTACCCAGGTGACTGACATCATATAGCAAACAGAGTCGTAGCTGGTGTGCAAAGATCTTGCCAATCATTCCCCCTCTGAATATTAACCATGACTGACTGCAAATGTATTTGAAACACACCAGTGATGTCATTTTACACACCACAGAGTTAAATGGAAATACTACAGTACTGTCTGTAGGGAAAACCACTGCAATATACAAATTTTTTTTTTTTTTTTTTTTTTTTTTTTTTTTTTTAAAGATTTTATTTATTTATTTGACAGAGAGAAGATCACAAGTAGGCAGAGAGGCAGGCAGAGAGAGAGGAGGAAGCAGGCTCCCCGCGGAGCAGAGAGCCCGATGCGGGGCTCGATCCCAGGATCTCGAGACCATGACCCGAGCCGAAGGCAGCGGCCCAATGCACTGAGCCACCCAGGCGCCCCTGCAATATACAAATTTTTAAAACAAAGCTCAGAGAAAATGTTGCTAATAGGTGCAGTGTGTAAAGTGGCAGGCATTAATAGACAAATTAGGGTATAATTGTTATTACTGAGAATCCTAACAATGTAAGTTAATGGTTATGAACATGTGTTCAGGTTACACAGACGTAATTTCAAATGCAGTTTCTGTTACACACCATCTTGGAAACTTGTACAGGTTAGCCTCTCCGAGGATGCCTCATGCCTCCCAACGTCTTCCAGGCATCGCCACTGCTCTGTCTCTGCATTTGCTAGCTGAGTGATTCTAGCTTGTCGTCCCTCCTCACCGGCTGCTCATTCATGAAGAGACAACACCAGCCTCACAGGATCCTTATAATGATACAATGAGAAGACCCACATTAAGCACCTGGCTCAGGATGCTTACCAGGCAATAAACACCATTACCTGCCCTTCCCCGGATCATCTACCCTCTGTTATACAATCAAATGGCTCAGAATTTAAAAACACTGAGTCTCTCTGGAAGTGTGACTGCTATTTTTACCTGTCCCTTCACAAAAGGTCACAGGTGTGTCCTGTTGGGGAGAGGGCAGCCCTGAGTCACTTCCTCCCCCACTGCTGGGCCCGCTGGGTCACATTGGATAGGACCAGGCTGTTCACGGAGAGCTGCCCAGGCTCTGAGGACTCCTGCTCGTTGACATTCAGAAGGGTTTTCATCAAATCATGGTCCTTGCGGGAGACTGGGCTGACTTCCCACTTCCTGAATTGCTCATGCTTCTTTACCTCCAGGCATCCTCTCCCTGAAATTGACCACTGCTCCTCCTGAAGTTAGCAATGATTAGCAGGGAGTTGGTTTGAGGCTGACATTTTTGGACTTGAAGCAAGTGATAAGACTCCTTCCTTTAAAACTGGAGAATGAGTGTACAGCTGTGGTCCACAACCATGACTGCATATTGGAAGGACCAGAGGAGCTTAAAAATTTTGGCACCTGGGGGGCAGCTGGGTGGCTCAGTGGGTTAAGCCTCTGCCTTTGGCTCAGGTCATGATCTCAGGGTCCTGGGTTCGAGCCCTGCATCAGGCTCTCTGCTTAGCAGGGAGCTTGCTTCCTCCTCTCTCTCTCTCTGCCTGCCTCTCTGCCTACTTGTGATCTCTCTCTCTCTCTCTCTCTCTCTCTGTCAAATAAATATATAAAATCTTTAAAAAAAATTTTTTTTGGCACCTGGATCCCACCCCAGAGACTCTGGATCATTGGGCTGAGGCATGGCCTGGGCATTGGGCTATATTATAAACTCCCCAGGTGACTTACTATGCAGTAAAAGGTGAGAACTGACAGAACGTAAAGGCAGTTTCTCTGCCCCTCCCCTCACCGGTGCAAGTGTCTCTTTGGCTTGCGTTTCTCTGGCTTCCAGAACTCCCTGGTGTACTGTGACTCCACGTGAGGCAAGAAATGGGAGTACTCACCAGGATATAGAAGGCTGGTGGGCCATGACCAGGAGTCTGGGGCTGGATCTTGCTAAGCCCCTTGCTGAAACATTTTCAGCAGATTGGCAGCTAGGTCAGGTTTTCCTCGTAGAAAATATTGTCTGGCTGCATGGGGAGAGTGCATAGGAGTGGGGATGCCTGGAGGAGGCCGGGACACCACTGAAGGCACCATGTGAGATAACAAGAGTCTAAAACAAGGCACGGGGAGCAAGAAAGAGAGAGCCTCACCTTCTCTTGTCGGTGCTGGCCCAGACATCTGCCCTCTCTGTACCAAGCCCACCCTACCCATTGCCTCTTGGCTTGTTGGGACTTTCGTGTGCGGGCCTCAATGTCTTCACTGGGTTATTTCTTAGTCAGAACAACGAGCCACAATTATTATGCTTTTGTTCGGGGGCCAGACACATGGCTAAGAACTTCTAACTTTACCATTAAGAAAACTGAGGCTTAGAGAGGTTAAGTGACCTGCCCAAGGTCACATAGCCAGTAAGAAGTAGAGCTGGATGCATGCAGGTTCCTGATTTCAACCTTAGCCTCCTGGCTCAGCCCACCACGGACACGGATATGGGGATGGGCACAAACTTCTCCAGGAGCCAGGCTGCTTGGCTCTGTTCCAGTGTTTGTGAAAAGACGGGGAAAGATGAGAGCAGGGGAATTGAGGCAGGAGGTCTTGCGTTCCAGACTCATGTGAATGGTCTGTGTCCCCAGGGGGAGTCAAAGCTCTAATCGCAAGGAGAAGAAATTTTTTCCTTTCTTTTTTTCCTCAGTACCAATACAAGATGATGGATGTTTGACTAAATTTATGGGTAACCATTTCATAGTAGGTGCAAGAGAAATCATGATATTGTACACCTTAAGCTTACACAGTGCTGTATGTCGAATCAATAAACCTGGAAAAGACAAATGTTAATGACATTATTGATAAAATTATAAAGACATAAAATGTATATTTTATATATCTTGAATAAAATAATAGCTAAAAAAAACCACTATGCATTGGTTAACTACTTTTGGAAGCCCACCCCGCTGGGGAAATAATAAAGCCAATGCCTGCCTTTTGACTCTATTTCTTCTCTGTCCCACCCCAGAGTGTGACTCTGCCTTCCCATTCATGATCTTGGACTACCCATCCAAGCTTTTATTAAAGTTAATCCCATGACTTTACACCAAATGATATTCCCCCCTGGCTAACCCAAGAATGTTATTTCAGAAATTCTTTCACTACATCATTATTTTCCCTTCTCTATGGGATCGTTAACATCAACATAAAATGTGTTTGTGACTTCTCTCATTAAAATTACCTATCCCTTTCTTTACATGCGGCTGCTGAAGGAGGAGGGCACAGGCTGGCACATCAGCCATGAGGGCAAGTCTCTGGGCTCTTTAAGGTGCAACAGAGTCTGTGAAGTAAAGGTGAATGGAGGTCATCCTTATGTTTTCCAAAAATGTCTCACAGAGGACGGCTGTGATAAAATCACTAGGAGCGCAGCTCATGTAACAAGCATTTAGGGAGGTGCAGGGGAAAGTTCAAGTCCATACCTACAGTGGTCAGAAATTCTTCATTGCTTGAGCACCTGGCTGGCTCAGCCGGTTAAGCGTCCAACTCTTGATTTCCAGTCAGGTCATGATCTCAGGGTGGTGTATCGAGCCCCATTTTGTCTCTGTGCTGAGCGTGAAATCCGCTTGAGATTCTCCCTCTCCCTCTGTCCATTACCCCTCCTTTTCTCTTTCTCTCTCTCAAAAAAAAAAAAAAAATAGAATCTTCATTTCCTCAAAGGCATGCAATTAGAAGGAAAAACGAAGACTGGTTAAGAAGACATGAATCGAAGCAGATGATGAAGATTAATATTTTATTTAACATTGATCACCTCACAACAAACTATGTAGAAAAACATGTTAGAATACTTTAAATTGCTGGGCAATAAAGTCTTATTTTCAAATGAAAAAAAGAACCCACCTATCCTTTGAACCCATTTTTTCACCAACAACCACCAAATTTCTTAGGTTTCTTTTATAAAAAGTACTCCCTGAAAGACTACTTACACTTGCTGTACCTGATTCTCCTCCTACTTCTTTTTTTTTAATATTTTATTTATTTGACAGAGAGAAATCACAACCAGGCAGAGAGGCAGGCAGAGAAAGAGGAGGAAGCAGGCTCCCTGCAGAGCAGAGAGCCCGATGCGGAGGCAGAGGCTTTAACTCACTGAGCCAACCAGGCGCCCCCCCCCCTCCTACTTCTTAAACATGCTCTGCTCCCATCCCATTCTTGCTGCCCCCCCTTCTTCCCATTCGAGGATGATCCTAGCCCCATCTTACCTGGCCCACCAGCAACACACACTGCCTGTCTCCACTCTCTTGTCTTTGAAGCAGCTTCTTCTCTTGGCTTCTAGGACTCCATGTGTTCTTTCCTCACTGTTCCTTCCCAGCTTCCTCTGCTGGCTCCCCCTCTTCCTCCAACTATTTAATGTCAGGGGGCACTGGGACTCAATCCTCTTCTCTGACTAGGTATTTTCTTGACTTTAAACTATTCATGTACTGATCCTCCCAACTTCCCATCTCCAGCCTGGATGTCTTGAACCCAGACTGTGTATTGCACACTCAGTGTCTCCCTTGAGTGCTAATAAAACTCTGACCCTACAGGAAGGCTGGAGTCTTGACTGCTCCTCTAAAACCCTTTCCATCAGCAGCCGTCCCTGTCTTAGTTGATGGCGATTCCATCTGTACAGTTGCTCAGGCTCCATAGTCTGGACTCTTTCTTTCACAATCTACATCCAGTCTTCCAACAAATTCTGTCCAGCTCTACCATGAAGATATATCCAGAATTTGACAACTTGCTAATACTTAAACTATGAACACTCTGTTTCCTGACATCAGGAGCTCATGCCTAGGTCATTCTAAGTCTTTTGTGGCACGGACAGGCCAGCTGTTCACAGAACCTGCTTCTTCTTCTTCCTAGGCACATATCTGGGCTGCATTCCCCAGTCACCCTTGCAGTTAGTGTGGCCACTTGATTGAGTTATAGCCAATGGAAGGTGATGGGAAGAGAGATGTGTCACCTCTGGTCCTGGCCAAAAAGACCTCCCAGTAGTTCGATGCAGACTGGTCCATCTGCTTCTACCCTAATTTCAGTAGAACAGTTTGAGTGAGCCTTTTAGATAAGTCCCAAGTCTTAAACCAGTCCAAAGTGCTTCCCTTCCAGTGCTCCCCATTCCCACCCTCCACCTCCAGTAAAAGCCAGAGTCCTGCTGCCAATCACCCATAAGGGTCTCTATGTGGGCTGCTGGGACCTTATCCCCACCCTCTCTTCGCCCCACACTCTTCATTCCACCACTCTGGCCATAATGTCCTTGTGGTTCCCAAACCCACCAGTCACTCACCCACTGTAGGCTTTGCTCGGATGTTCCCCTACCTGAAACTCTCCCTAGACTAACTTCCTTAACTCCTTCAAGTATTTACTCAGTATCATCTTTTTAAGAAGGTCTACCCAGCTCAGCCTATCAAAAATCACAACCCTATGCTAGAGCATGCCCCCTCCTGCTCTTCCCATTCTGTTTCCATTTCTCTGCACAGAATTGGCCATCTTTTCATACACTATACAATGTATTTATTGTTTATTATCTTTCTCCCCCATGCTTACCAGTCCTTCTGGAATGTAAACTCCATAAAGGTCAGAATATCTGTATCTCTTTCGTTTAGTGATATATCTCAACTACCTAGAAGAGTGTGAGGCACATAGTAGGTACTTAATAAATACCTGTGGACTAAATTCATGAATACTGTAAGTTTTATTTTATAGGATTATGTATATTGTTGACATAAAGGTTTTTATAGGCTAGTTACTCAGCACCTACTAAATGTTTGGCATTGTGGGGATACAAGCAAGGACACATTCTATTCACTACCCCACTTCCTTACTTGCAGCACATGTCCTGACCTGTTCCAATCTGACTTCTCCAGACAAAATGGCTCTTAGCAAGAGCCTTCAGCAAGGATCCTTCAGGTTGCCAGTCCTAAAAAGCATTTTCAGGTCATCATCCTAATTAGATGTTTTAGCAATTTTTTACTAACTACTCAATTTCATACTTAGAAGTACAAGACCTTTTTAACAGCGTTGCCATCAAGGACTACTTTCTCATGGAAACAGTCTTGCCCTTGGCTTCCACACTCTCATGGGTGTCCTCCTACCTCCTCAGGCTGTTTTTCCCCAGCGTCCTCTGTCAGAGTGCATCCCCCTCTATCCAGTCTTTATCATTTTCCTCAAAGATGACTTGAAGCACTTTATGCTTTTCAGTCAATTTATTCTGCACCCATAACTTTGACATTCTTTTGCTTATGGTCCACAAGCATATCTTCTCTGAGTTTGGGACTCATATCCAAGAGATCTATCAACATTTCCACAGTGGTCTCAAAGTCACTATGATCAACTTGGCCTCTTGTCTTCTCTTCCACATCTGGTCCACCAGGGTGGATGGCCATGAGAGCTGGGAGTGGTCTTGACACTCACTCTGCTCTGATGTTTCCCTTCATCCTATGGCAACAGCTACCATTCTGCCCCAAATCCATACCCCCCAATCCTTCCATAATCTATCTCCTGCAGCCACAAAGATCTTTTAAAATTCAAAAATATGACTTTTTTTTCCTCTTTAAATCCTCAATGTCTTCCCTTTGCTTTTTAAGTAAAGACTGAGATCGTTGGTGGCCTGCAGAGCACATAGACTTGAGTTCTGCCCACTCACCTGCTTGCCTTTCTTCCAGCCATTCCTTCCCTCCCTGCCTGCGAACCAGGACTCCCTTAGTCCTCAGTGTTCCACACTCCCCACCCCCACCAGGACTGGCACAAGCTGTTCTCTCCTAGCTGGCTCCCACCCATCCTTCACAGTGCAGCTTAAGCATTACTTCCTTAGAGTGTTTTCTCTGACCTTCAGAGCAGTTCTAGGCTCCCATCTGGGTCGGTGCTTGCTGTAAAAAAGCACCACAGACTGGGGGGCTTAAATAACAAAAATGTGATTTCTCACAGTCTGGAGGCTGGAAGTTCTGGATCAAGTGCTGACAGATCTGGTGTCTGGTGAGACTCCCTTCCTGGGTGCAGATGGTTGTCTTCTCATTGTCTCCTCACCTGGTGAGAAGAAGAACTCATCTCCTGTGTTTCTTTTTAAAAGGGCACTAGTCCCATTCATGAGGGTTCACTCTCATGACCTAATTCCCTCCCAAAGGCCCTGCCTCCCAATCCCCAGTGGGGATTTTAACATAGGAGCTTTGAGGGACACACATTTGTTCCATAATAGCTCCCTACCGTACGCTCTCCTTAAACACTTTTATTATCAGTGTTTTTCTATATACCGACACATTATTCAATGCATGGATGACCTCTTAATTCTAAGCCCCATTAGGACAACAACATGCATGTTTTACCAGTCATTTAATTGCTAGCACTAACACAGTATATAACACAGTGGGGACTCAATAAATGACGAATAAAGGAAAGAAAAAAGGAATAGGGAAGAATCTAACACTCTCAGCCAAGTGCACCGACTTCACTAAGCTTTGTGCGACATGGAAGTGTTTTGTTACAGCAAACTTTTCTTTGTGTCCTTAGTTATGGTCTAAGTTGGAGTTACCAGAATGCACAACTGACCAGTATCTACAGAATGCAATTTTAACACATAGCGTGGGTATAATTGAGGCATAGATTTGTTTTTTGTTTTTTAAATTGAAACATTAAATCTAGAGATTGGGTTTTTAAAAATTTATTTTTTTATTTTTATTTTTTTATAAACATATAGTGTATTTTTATCCCCAGGGGTACAGGTCTGTGAATCACCAGGTTTACACACTTCACAACACTCTCCATAGCACATATCCTCCCCAATGTCCATAACCCCCCACCACCCTCTCCCAACCCCCCCTCTCCCCAGCAACCCCCAGTTGGTTTTGTGAGATTAAGAGTCACTTATGGGGATGCCTGGGTGGCTCAGTTGGTTAAGCAGCTGCCTTCGGCTCAGGTCATGATCCTAGCGTCCTGGGATCAAGTCCCATATCGGGCTCCTTGCTCGGCAGGGAGCCTGCTTCTCCCTCTGCCTCGGCCTACCTCTCTGACTACTTGTGATCTCTCTCTCTCTCTGACAAATAAATAAATACAATCTTTAAAAAAAAAAGTCACTTATTGTCTCCCTCCCAATCCCATCTTGTTTCATTTATTCTTCTCCTATCCCCCTAACCCCCCATGTTGCATCTCTAATTCCTTATATCAGGGAGATCAGAGATTGGGTTTATCCAGACAATGTCTAACAGATTTGCTAATCAAAATATTTATAGATACAACTACCAACCACTAAACTTAAATAACTTAATATCTTCCAGTTTGGGCCAGGCTAAACACTCAAGGGTAAAAGAAAAAAGAATGAGCAGTTGAGAAAAACAAATAAAATCATGTTTTCTAGAATCTTCCTTTTGTCCAACCAAGGCATGAAGTGGTTACGCATTTTAGCCCAGGAAAATGTTGAGTAGCACTCAGGCAATGCCATGTATCCAAGCTTCTGAGCAAATGGGATTCTATTTTCAGCAGAGCTTCCATTTAGAAATTTAGTCTTCCCACAAAAAAAGGAGTGGAATATAACCTCTGTGTGGGCAGATGATGTGGAGATGTCTGAAGCAGGAACATTCAGACATAAGATTGCTCAGGGCCCCATGGAGAAATTCTTGTTCAAGGCCTCATCAGAGGCAAACATAGGGTCACCATCAAATTCTGCCTTTGAGTCTTGACTCTTAGAAACTTGCCATAGAGTTGGTTGGCCCACAATTAAATTTCTCCAGCTTTAAATGGGCCTTTTCTTTTAAGACATCCATATCTGTATGTGGAAACTTCAAGGTTCAAATAATTGATTTTATCTGGACCTACCTGGTAGTGATAAAAGTCGTATTCATTTTTTATTGTTCTCACAACAAACCTAGTGACACCAACAAATTTAGTATCTCACATGTTTGCAAATGTGTTATCTCACAGCTCTGTAGGTCAGAAAAGTGCAGACTTTACTGGGCTCAAACCAAGGGCTGGCAAACTGCATTCCTTTCTGGAGGTTTTAAGGGAAATCCTTTTCCTGCTCATTCAGGTTGTTGGCAGATTCAACTCCTTATGGTTTTAAAAATGGGGTCCCCATTTCCTTGCTGTCAATGGAGGGCTGTTCCCAGCTTTTAGAAGCTACTGCAGTCCTTGGCTTGTGGCGTCCTTCTTCCATCTTTAAAATCTGCAGTGATACTCAGTCCTTCTTTTGCTCTGAATCTCTTCTCCTTCCCTCTTGTGTCCTTGACAGCTGCTGAGAAACATTCTTCCCTTTTAAGGATGGGTGGGATTAGATTGGTGCCAACTGCATAATCCAGGTATCGTATTCTGGCATAGGAGGTAGACATCTTTGGGTGTGGGAGGGCCATTATTTTGCCTACTTCAAAAGCATTCACTTGATGTAGGTGTGATGGGTGCCTAGGAGATTTTCTTTGGAACTTTGAGTGAGCTCCTCTGAAACAAAAAGATAGCTCAAAAAGCCTCTAGCCTCATACTTCTGATATTTAAGAGCTTCAGCTATTGCTGTTTCTTGGTGAACTCCTTTATATTTTAGTGAGCTCTCACAGAACATTATTACCCTCCCCACAGAGCTTTATGCAGAGGCTCTGTATGATGATTTTATTCCTCATACTCTTTTTTTTTCTTAGCATCATCGACTATAATGTGACTTGCTTCCTTGTTGTATATGTTTATTTTCTTTCTGTTGGGTCTTTTGGAGAGGGCCAACATCATAAATTTTCCCTATGTTTTTCAGAGGGAAAAAAGGAGTCTCCAGGAGAGGGGGAAGAGTTTTCTTATTCGCCTACTTTCTTTCCCTTGACTTTCAAATATTTATACAGTCCTTGCATCCTTATTTTTCCATAAGGACATTTTTTAAAAAGAACTCTTGTGCAATTTCCTTGCATCTTTACTTCATGCTATGAGTATAACCATAGATTTTTTAAAAATATATCCAACAAGAATACGTTTCACATTCCAGTCACTGAATCCGTGCACAGTTGATACAATTTAGCCATTAAGAAACTGAAATAACTGGGCTTCAAAGCAGCTAAATTAACAAATAAACTGACCAATTTCTGGTTGTGTAATATCCCGGTGTTTAAGATCTGACATTGAAGAAGAAAAAGAATATATCCCACAGTTATCAATATCTTTAACTAATAGACCTTGAGGATTAATTCCTATTTCTGGTCATGTGCTAAATTTCCCCATGGAGATGCCTCTCATTTACATATGAGAAAAACGGATTGGAATTTTTCTCTAGGGAAATGTTTAAAGTATAACATCCAGTGAAAAAGAGACCACAAAGTAACTGATATAATGTGATTTTTAGGATATATATATATTTCACAACATAATTTTCCTGTAGTTGGAAAGAATTAGAATACACACACAGAAATGCCAGTGGAGCACAACAAACTGAACACAACCTTTCGCTTTCCCTCCGATCCTGTGTATAGTAAAATAAGAAAGCTATATTTTAAAAAGCACAAGTTTACAATAACGGAGGAAACCACAAAATGCAGTCATCATCAAAAGACCAGAAATGCTGAGACATTTCTGGAAAGAAGATAGGAAATAGATGGAATCGTGTTTCTAACAGGTGTGAACAGAAAACCACAGTCTACGATACCCAAAAAGAGTAGAACCAATCCAGACAAATTCCAAGATTAGAAAGAAAAAATGGAAGGAGAAGGAAGGAGCCATGGGGCAGTCTTTATAGCAATTGATAAATCACTACAACAGAATAGAGAGGACAGTTCCAGCAACCAAACCTCCCCCAGGTTATGCAGCCAACATATCTTCGATTCTAGGTTGAAAACAGAACCACACTCTGAGGAAAGTAAAATTCCTTCCATGAAGAGTGTCCTAGAGAAGCTTCCTTCTGTAGATCCCTGAGAAGATAGGAAAGCAGAGCTTGGCAGAGCTCCAAACTTCCACAACAATCAGGGAGGAAAGATGGGAAAGACAGCTCTAACCAGGAGGGAGAGCTATCAAAGGGTTTCACCTCTAACACAATGAAAATATTACCACCTTCTCTTGTTGCACGCATATTTCTATTTAAAGGATGGCATTGCCAGATAAAGAGTGGTGCTAATTTGTTTCTCTTTTCATTGTAGGTAAGTGGCTTTCTTCTCTTTGGAGAAGTCACTGGAAAGACTCTTTCAATCTACAACTCATGTTTTTCTTTTCTTTTCTTTTTTAAAGATTTTATTTATTTATTTGACAGACAGAGATCACAAGTAGGCAGAGAAGCAGGCAGAGAGAGAAAGGGGGAAGCAGGCTCCCCACTGAGCAGAGAACCCTCGATCCCAGGACTCTGAGATCATGACATAGCCAAAGGCAGAGGCTTTAACCCATTGAGCCACTCCAACTCATGCTTTTCTTCAGCTCGGGAAATTCTCTGTGATTTCCTGTTTCTCTGTCCTTTCTTTCTGCAGTGCTCATTAGATGAATATGTGAATTTCTGGGTGAAAACTCCATGTCTTTTAACTTTTCTATCATATTTTTCTTTTGACCAGTTTTTTGGTTCTCCCTTCCTGGGTTCTCCTTTCCTGGATCCTTTCAAGGATGTATTCTTAGTCTTATCACCTTTGGTGGTAAATGCTTTGGGGCACGTTTGAGAAATGGTGTAGAATGTGTATCAGAATTGTTCAGCCAAGGAAGGGAAAAGGAGAGTATTTAGCTCACCAGCTTTCCATTTTCCACTGGTCAAGAGCTACTCCTATAAAGTTAATTTTCTCACACTTTCTGACTGTATATGTGTGAATGCTGGCTGGACCCCTCCCAAGCATCCTTCACTCTAAATTCAGAGAAGCCCTTAGGCAGAAAGAGTTGTGTGGTGCAGTTTCACCTGCATGAAGGTTATTGCTACACATCGCTGGACTGAAAGGTAGGCTGAGAGAATGTGAGGTAGGGGGCCATAAGAACATGTTACCAGAGGCTCTCCCAGGGAGCTCCCAAGCAGCACCCACTAGGGCCCTAGCTTAAACTTTCCTACCTTCACAGTAAATCCACCTCAGACAGGCACCTTGTAGACGCACAAAACTGGATACCAAATTTGGCCACCATTCTTTACTGAAATCTGTTCTTTGCCTTTGGTGTTGGCCTTTTGAAGGCCAGAGTTGAATGTCATTTCTGGCATCCCTGTCCTTTTGTGTCAGCAAGCATGTGAGTGCCTAGGTTATCACATGTAATCAGCATCACAACACAAATAAGATGGATTAAACACCACTGGGTTATAGTGTTGATACCTGAATAGTCAAATAGAGGTAAGCCTTCTGGATGTAACTTAGGGTAACCAGTCTTCTTATGGTGCTTTGCATGTTGAAATTCCATTGTCATGTGATGTGTAAATAAGCATTATTTCAAGAATAAAATACTGGGTTGCTAATGGTTCCTTTGGAAACTTCATTTTATGTACAAAAATGATTATGAAAAGCTTTCCAATTAGCCAAGTGTACATGCCTTGAGAGTGCACGTGTCTGACATTAGAGGAGTGGAAGGAGTCATGACAACTAGAAGCAATGCATGATCCCATATTGGATCTGGCTCTGGGGAACCATGGTTAGGACATTATTGGGGCAATTTGTGAACTGGCTTCTCTCTCATTTTTACTCTCTTTTCCTCTAAAGTTGTTGCCTTCTCCTTTGCTGGCACCTCCAAGGTGACTATACTCCCTAAAAAAGACTTGTTAATCATGAACAGATTTATCACAGAGGAAAAAAATGGAAGCTCAAGTAGTGCCCAGAGGAGAGGTAATTGGGAACCATGGGATGATGACAGTGCTTGATGTCATATAGCACTCAGGAAAGGAAGTTTATAAAATCTTCACAACTCTTAACAATCAACATGCTACCCACAGGAAAGAACAGGAAAGAGAAGACTGTCGCAAAGCCTTTTTTCTTCTTTCTTTCCTACTCTAAGACATTTGAATCATTAGATTCCCTGTATTACTAACTTACGCCACATGAGGCGTTCATCCTTTGATGGCAGAATGCCAAAACATTCTTAGAAAGTGGCTCAGAAGGGAGAGGAATAATTGTTCTCTCGGTTTGGGTTTGGAGTTCTGCTAAGAGCTAACTGTCTCTAAAGTGAAGTCTACACTTTTCACATGACTCCCTGGGAGAATGCTCCAGCGAGAACCTGGAGCACAGAGCAGCAAGGGCCTTACCACCACCTATATCTAACTATCCTCAAAGTAGCAGGCATGCTTATTCGCTTTTCACAGTGTGACACAGAGATACTGAAACTGTTTGCCCATTCATTCATTCATTCATTCATTCATTCATTCATATTTACTGATTCATGCGTTCAGCAGTCAGGATTGAGTCTCTTCTATATTCGAAGATCTGAGTCAGGTGCTGTAGGTGTGAAAACATATACACAGGATGGGAGTTCTCAACTGTCTGGATTCGTCCATTCATTCATTCACTCAGCAAATATTGACTAAGTGTCTACTCTAGACCAGGCAATGTTCTAGAAGCTTATATCCTAATTGGGGTGGATAGTCAGCAATTAAACAAGTTCCAAATGTTGTTATGCTTCATGAAGGAAATAAACACACTGTGTGTAAGTCACGTAATCGTGTTATTTTGACCAGATAGAGCTTTAAATACATTATCTTGTGGAGACTCTTTTAGCAAGATATTAAAGACAACCAAGGAAACCTGTTTCAGTCACCATGCCTGAGTTATCAAACCAGATGACCAAACACATCATGGGTCTATGGCAGTGTCCCAACCTCATCACTCTTTTCTAGCGTCACTCTTTTCTAGGCTAGAAAATTCTTTGTTGTGGGGGCTGTTCTGTGAATTGTAGGATGTTTAGCACCACCCTTAACCTTTACCCACTAGCCCCCAGAAGTACTCCTTCCCCTGATGTGACAATCAGAGCAGTATGCAGACATTGCCAAAAGTCACCTGGAAGCAAAATGGTCCCTCATTAAGAACCCCTGATTAATGGGGAGAAGTGTTCTAAGTTTCAAGTAGGAATCCTGGACACACATATCTTCTGCCTCCCCAGTGTCCTCACCCAGTAGTCTCAGGGGGCTTCTTTTTCTCTCTGTTCTCACTCATTTTTTTCTAGTTCTGCCCTGCAATAGGCATTTCATTTTCTTCTTGCCCTCAGCTCCCTGGTGGAGAGAGCAAGAAGAGAACTCAGGAGAAGGTGCTTTCCAATGGGGCAGGTCCTGCCTTAGGTAGCACCTGGGAGGTGCTGTCTCAGAGACAAATTTTGCTTCCTGCCTCATTTTGCCAAGAATCTGGAGACCCTCAGACATTGTCCAAACAAAACCCTGCATTTACTTATGCAGTCAGATGAGCTGACAGCAAGCCATGAAAAAGGCTTACTTTCTTCTCTCTGGTTGGACAATTAGCTGCATTGATTTCATAATTTAAGACAAAGGCCTCTTTGCTACTGTACTGCACATATCTCTTGAAAAGAGAGAAGTTTTATTGTATTGAATTCTGATATGGTGGCCTATGGAGTAGCCCTGGGTTTAGGGGTGGGTTTTTCTCAGAAGAGAATGATCAGCCCAAACAGAGGGAGGATCCTTAGGCAGCAGGAATTCTAGCTGGGCTAAGTGGAGAAGAGGGAGCCATCTGAGATGCTCCTTGAGCCCTGTCATGGGCTTTGAAAGAATCTAGAAGTGCTTCACAACGTCTTTGGTTATTGGGTTTCAGCAGTAATATACATTCAGGAAATGATGGGTTGAATGAACCCAGTGGGGTTTACTGTAGAACTTTACTGTAGGACTTTCAGGAGATTTCAAAATGCAATGTAACGTTGTGACTATCAAGACTAGGAGCAAATAAATAGCATGTCACAAACTCATTTGACTATGGGAACTTCTCACGTGTTTTAATTTTGACATAGCTTCTTTCTAAAATTCTGTTCCTTTGAAACCAGGGCTGTAGGGAACTCCAGAAAGGTAAACTGTAATCCTGCTTATCTATTTGGATGTTACTCTCTGTTCAGTTTTCTCTCCCCAGTTCTTTCCTAACATCTTTTAAAAGTGAGCTTATTTTGTCCATGCTGTTTAATGGAAATTAAAAGATGAGTTTAAGGGCTGTACATTCACATTTAGGGAGTGTCACCCCGGCTCTGGCCAGAATCATTTGCTAAGTCCACAACCATCTCTCTTCCCCATTTGACCTTTGGATGCTGTAGGACTGGGATAGGGCCCAGACCAGGATGATCTCTATTTTGAAAAATCAAATCAAACATCCCCTAGGGCATTGGGAGGTACAAGCCCAGATGGAGAAGCCCCCTGGGGAGCCGGGAAGGGTAGATTCTCAAAGGGGAAGTGGTGGCGCCCCCCTGAGGTCATCCTGGTGGCAGCAGAAGCGATTTTCATAGAGATCTCAAGGCAGTAGTGAATCTTCTGGAATAGAAGTCAGGTAGATGAGGTTCCCCTCATGGGGAAATTCTCCTCCATTGCCAACTCTGAAGGGCCAGTGTTTGGCTTTATTTAGGAAGGTGGCAGTTTGTTACATATTATATTATATTATATTGAAAGAGATCTCTTAAAGGAATGACATTTATTTAAAAAATAATCATTTGAGCTATTTCTAAGATAGTATGGTTTCCCACACAGTGAATATTAATATATAAATACCACCTTATCCTTCACACTCTGTGTTCATGCAGAGGACAGCAGGACAGGGGCTTTGGGCCGTGAACCATCTGGACCACTCTACTATAATCAGACATTGATTTCCAGAGGTGTTGGCTGCAGCTGGAGTGTAGTTGGCTGATCCCCACCCACCTTTGCCCCCACTACCAAGCTCACCCAGGAGACACCAAGCCAGCCAGCCATTGCCAATGACTACCTGTGCTGGTCCCAGGGAGGCCACACCTGATTCTCTGGGGAGTGCCTACCATGTGCCAATCCATGTTACATTGAGACCTGCTTACAGTTAAAATCAAGACAGCCAAACTGAGCTGAGTAGTGGAGATAAAATCTGGATGTAGAATAGTAGAGATGCAAGTGCAGGGAAGGGAGCAGAGAAGAGGCCCAGAGGTGAAGTTCAGGGCCTTCAAGAGGGAGAGACCTACAGAGTGTCTATCTGCCTGAGGCCTAGGGCACAGCTTTGCCCAGGGCATCAAAACTTAGGACATGCTACAACGTTAGGCAGAAATGTATTAAATGGTACAAATGGTACAACGTTAGGCAGAAATGTATTAAATGGTGCAAATGTTGGTGGCTATAAGTAAAACAGCCAAACAATGTGATCATGCCTGTTTGCTAGAGAAGTTTCAAGGGAGGGTGCCTTATACTTGCAGTGTAAGGTCAAAGAAGGTATTTCTGAATAGGTGATACTGAGCTTGAAACTAAAGGACAAGAAGGAACCTTCCATGCAAAGGTTTTGGGGGAGAGGTAGAGGAAATATTAAGTACAAATAATTAATATTAAGGCAGATAATGGTATCCAGGGCAGAGAAAGAGCTGGGAGGCAGTGAGGTCAGAGAATAAGGCAGATGTAGAGTCAACCAGGGACATGCATGTTAAGATCCAAAGCCTGATGGGTCCTCTCATCTCTTTGCTCTCCTTCTCTGTAGCAGATAAACAACTGACTTGATATTTTTCACCCTTCTTCATAGTGTTGCAGCACCTGCTCAGAAACCATCGTCTGTACCAGCGAGCTCAAAGAGCTCACTGGCCCACCGCCAACCTTCTTTTTTCCATGTTGACAACTGTATTATAAAAAGACCCTAAAGATAGAAGGACAAAACCGAAAAGGCTACTCTGGGGAATGTAAGTGTGAGCTTTGGAGTTACCACCTCCCTGAGCTCGATACTTGGAGGGAAGTTCCCATCTTGCGTGTTCTTTGAACAAGAGAAGATGTGGCTCATCTCCACTGGGGTGCAAGGCAGTGGCAGAGACGGTGGTTTTACGGTAGTTCTTTCCTTGAAAAGAAAGAAATGTATATTCTTTTTTTTAAAGATTGTATTTATTTATTTGAAAGAGAGAGGGAAGGAGAGAGCACATGTGGGGAGGAGAGGGAGAAACAGGCTTCCCGCCGAGCAGAGAGCCCACTGTGGGGCTCCATCCCAGGACCCCGGGATCATGACCTGAGCCAAAGGCAGAGGCTTAACCCACTGAACCCCTCAGCTACTCCAAGGAACACACATTCTTTAAAACAAGCCATTCTCCTTGAGAGCCCCAGATAATTCAATAACCATGGCCTTTCTAATTCTAAAAGAATTAAAAAGTCACATTCTAATAGAATTAACATTTGGACAAACTGAGTCAAAAGTTAAACTCGTAACTCAGCGGTTCAGTGTCCTCATGCTTTACCTTTTGTTCCTTTGAATATTATTAACTCTCTGGAATCTTTTGGGCAGAGGTGTTACCAGGGATTTGTTCTCGCATTTCAGGGGAGGTGAGGAAAACACAAGGGGCAGTACAGCAGAGCGGTCAAGCACACGGCCTCGAAGCCAGATATGACATTGGGCCCCTGACTCTGCTAGTTACCATCTACGTGACTTAATTATTCCTGGATTGAGTTTGCTCCCCGGCAAAATGGATCCCAGTAGAACTGACTTCATGGAGATGTGTGAGAGATAAATGAGTTAATAATCGAAAAGCAGTTACAGTAGTGCTGGGTCCATAGTTCATGCTCGGTGTTCTTATTCACCATGCTCTTCCGCAATTAAGAAAAGGGCTTTGGTGTGACAGCTCTTTTGAAGAGTTTAGTTTTGAACCTATGGCTACTGAAATGTGTCTTAGAAGATGAATGTGCGAACATCTGAATTCCTCTGATTTTCTCTAATCACAGATGACTACCATATGTTGGACATTTTATTTTTGAGTAGAACCTCATCAACTATGCACTCCTTTATTTCCATTAACTGTTATTGTTCCCAGTGACGAGTAATGTCTATTGGCTCCCGGCTCGTCAGTTGCCTTATCTGTATCTTCCCTCTAGTGTCTGTGCAGGAAGCTTGAAAACTACATTTCCCAGACCCCTTTGCCTACTGCTTCTTCTTTGTTTCTGCCAATGGGAGTTTTGGTAGGAGACTGGAGGGTGGTAAGGAAAATTAAAACAAGCTTTTCCTCCTCTAACTTCTGGGGCAGTGTTTCCAGCTATGCAACAGCAGCCTGAGTGTTGAAGTGGCCATGGGCTCTGAGTAATGCCATCTTCCCTTCTGCCCCTTCAGACCTAAGTATTGTGGTGGTTTCCTACTACTAATCTTTGGGTAACATTACTTGTTTTTACTCTTTCAGCCTTCCTAATGCATTTTAACCAATCTCTTATGTTAAGTTACCTCTATTTAGGATACTTACATTGTTTTCTATTTTCCTGCTTGGATACTTACTGATACATTTCCAAACCACTTTATGGTACCAGATTCACTGTGACAAGAATCATTGTTTGAAGTATTTAGATACTCAAAACCTCCCTCAGTGTATATTGCTATTCACTACACGACAGTTCATTTGGGTCCCACCAAAAAAAAAAAAAAAAAAAATCTTTCAAAATTCATCTGGACATATGGACAAATGAGCAAGCTGTGAAGAGTAAAATGAATGGAAGTAGCAGATGCATTTTATTGGTCATCTATTACATCCTTAAACAGTGGCTTGACAATAATACTCATCTGTTACCTCTCCTGGTTTCTGTGTGCAAGGAATTTAGAGCAGCTTGACTGCATAGTCCTGGCTTGGGGTCTCCAGGAGGTTACAGTCAGATATCAGCTGGGGCTGCTGTCAACTGAAGTTTCAGGTATGACTAGAAGATCTACTTTTGAATATGGCTCGCTCAGGTGGCTGGCAAGTCAGTGCTGGCTATTGGCATGTGGACGAAGTCCCTTTCTATGTGATCTTCTCCACAGGGCTGCTAAAGCATCCTCATGGCTGGGAAACTGACCTCCTTCAAAAATGGTTATCTGGGGGGCACCTGGGTGGCTCAGTGGGTTAAAGCCTCTGCCTTCAGCTCGGGTCATGATCTCAGGGTCCTGGGATCGAGCCCCACATCGGGCTCTCTGCTCAGCAGGGAGCCTGCATCCTGCTCTCTCCCTGCTTGCCTCTCTGCCTACTTGTGATCTCTCTGTCTGTCTCTCTCTCTCTCTAAAAAAAAGAAAAAAAATGATAATCTGGGGCACCTGGGTTGCTCAGTGGGTTAAAGCCTTTGCCTTTGACATGGGTCATGATCCCAGGGTCCTGGGATGGAGCCTCACACCAGGCTTTCTGCTCAGCGGGGAGCCTGCTTCCTCCTCTCTCACTGCCTGCCTCTCTGCCTACTTGTGATCTCTATCTGTCAAATATATTTAAGAAAATGGTAATCTAAGAGGTTAAAGAGGAAGCTGCAATACCTTTTATAACCTAGTTTTGAAAGTCACACATCATTACTTCATTTGTATTCTATTGGTCACACATGGCCAATCCTGGTTTGTTGTGCAAAGCAACTACACACAGGTACATAGACAGGAGTCTAAAATCACTGAACTTCCCACAAATCGTGGGAAGTTCTCACCTTCCAACAAGAGGGCAAGAAAGTTATCAATTTCACGAGTTCTTTAGATAAGAGGAGGGGATGAAGGGTCTTCTACAGTTCCCTGCAGCCTATGAAAAACCATAACAAGCTGTAAAATGTTGAGTAACTTGTTCTGAGAGGCACGGAGAGGGTGTACAAAGGAGGAGTTACTTCTTTTTTCTTTCCACTCTCTTCTCGTGGCTGTCATTCATTAATTCCCTTTTATCCACAGTGCTATGGGCACGTCTACTCCTCTGCTGCTAACCACTGGAAGGTATAGTACTCCATGGCATGTATCCAACAGTTTTATGCCTCCTCTCTCCCAAGGTAAACACACAGGTTGCTGGTGGCATGGGGGAGTTTCTCAGGAAAAAAAAGGGATTTACAAGAAGTGCCCAGAGAAGGGTTAACATCAACAACATTCTCTCTCTCTTTTCAAAATAAGAATGTGTGAAGCAAGAGGGGCTGGAAATCTCTTTATTCCATAAACACCTGTGCCAGGCATGGTGCTAAGCATTATGGGAGATTCAGAGATTAATGAGACGTATTCCCTGACCTCAAGAAACTTATGGTTTTAAGACAAAACAAACCAGTAGATAGCTAATTATAATATAAAATTAACAACAACAAGGGGCAACCCAATAATTCTGACTTGGGTATTCAGAGAAGGATTCATGAAAGGTTGAACCCGAGCAGAATCTTTTTTTTTTTTTTTAATTTATTTGACAGACAGAGATCACAAATAGGCAGAGAGGCAAGCAGAGAGAGAGGGCAGACTCCCCGAGGAGCAGAGAGCCCGATGTGGGACTCAATCCCAGGACTCTGGGATCATGACCTGAGCCGAAGGCAGAGGCTTTAACCCACTGAGCCACCCAGGCGCCCCTGAGCAGAATCTTGAAGATAGAGTAGGATATCCCCAGGTGGACAGAAGTGATTAGAAAACAATAGAGTATATTTTAGACTGGAAGAGCTAAGTGAGCAGAGATATAAAATAGAGGAGAGAATGGGACAGTGTAAGGAAGGGCACAGAATTATGTGTGACTGCAGTGTATGTGGGGCCTGGAGGTCTGGGGATCTGGGGATGGGACTGGGGAGGTGGGAGAGTCTGGCAAGATGAGAGGGACCAGATCCCGGTGAGTCTTTAGTGCCACACAGGGAGCCTGAATCACTCAGCCATGATTCAGCAATGGGAAGGAAGGGAAACTTCTTGAAGAGGGAAATGGTATTATCAGGCCCATGTAGAAAGGAGAGGATTAATACAAAAGACACCAAGACCAAAATGTGTACTGCCAGCTGAAGAAATTATGGCTGTTTCAATTTTTCTCTTTTGGGGGTCACCTGCAGTTGTTAATTTTCTTACAGTGAGTGTGGATTATTGGCGAATTTAATATAAAATACATAAAATAATTTTTTGTATGGTAAAATTATAAATTATAAATGGGGAGAAGCCAACGAGAGAGAGAGAGTCTACAGTGGTAGGAAGGAGCCTCGGTCTCCAGGGGCTCTGGAGGCCAGGGCTGGGGCAGTGAGGGCAAAGCTGGCAGAGAAGGAAGAAGGAAACTTCATTCTCATGTTCTTCCAAATTTGCTGAGTGTCTGCCTTGGCCTTCACTACTGCAAGGGCTTGATGGAGAAATGGGTCAGTGACAAATAGATTGGACTAGGGAAGGGGTTATCTTTCAGGCTACAGGGCCCTGAGTGCATTTGTGAGCTGAGGGGGTGGGGAACTTAGATAATGAAATACAAGATCGCAGAAAGTTCAGTAAGTAAGAGGCAAGATCTAAGAGTAAATCAGAGGGAATAAGGTCAAGGTCCCAAGTGCAGTGCGTATGTGTGTGTATCTTAGGGAGAATATCGAAGATAGAGAATATATGAAATAGAGGTATGTATAGTATGTAATGAACATCTACGTAAGTGGGTATGCACATATTAATACATTTTGGATCTGAATATATAGCAACTCCTGAAAATAAAGATTTGGGCAGAGCCATTTGCCCCTGCTATCTATAAAAGTATCAAGGGCTATTCAGAAAGAGGAAAAAATATACAACACATCCTATAAACAAAGCAATTGAGGAAATGCAGTTTGCTACCCTCCCCCCCCCCCCCCCCCCCCCCCCCCCCCCCCGCAATAGGAGAAAACAGTTTGAGACAAAAGGCAGAAGAATGGCTGCGCAGGAAAATCCCTTGCCCAGAGGCTGCTCTTTGAAAGGTGGTCAGCGCAGGATACAAGAGGACCAAGCAGACATAAAGAGCCCCCCCTGGCACAAGGACCCGGCTTGTCATAGCCTGAACTTGGTGTTGATGGATGTGCCTCCCACATGCCCTGATGTTCTCTATCCCCTTCAAAGTTGCCTCTTTTGAAGAATTTGTGTTTGGCCAGAGTTAAATGAACCATGTGGCTTGGGAGTTTTCTCCCTGCCTAAGGGATAGAACCATTCCACATGTTTCAGGCAAAAGCCTGAGGTGGTGACCGGAGACCTTGAGGGTCCCAGAGCTATTTTTCACAGTAACTCACCAAGGATCAGCAAACTCTCTGAGCGGATGGAAAGATGGAAGCTGGACCAGGCACGGGAATCAGCCCCTCTCAGTCCCCGAGTCAGGCTGAAGCTAATTATCCCTGCCTGCCACCACCTGCTAGCTCGCTTGCTTGGTCTTGCATCTGTCTTCATCAGGAAGAGACTCCTGCCGTGGTGTCTTCATGTAAACAAAGCAATTTGTGACTTGATTAACCCAGATGGACAAGTGTGTCCTTTTCTCCCTTCTCCTCTTTACTGAGTTTGGACGATGAAAGGAGTTTCTCTCCATGCGGAGGGCAATGCCCACCGGTGGCAGATCTGGCTTTGCTTTTGCTCTTACCACCTCCCTTCCTCTAACACCCGTTGCAAGGGATTTGTTTCAGGCATCCCATGGACACTGGGCCCACTTCCTTCTGGGCTCTCTCTGTTTGCATAATGGACAAATCAGAAATGCCACCACCATTAAAAATCAAACCCACGATTTGTCCAGGTGATAAGGTTTCTAGTTAATATTAGCTGCTGTGATTTATCAGGAGAATAAGTACCTGGTGATACATTTCATGAATGTACCACCAAACCATCTATCAATGTGACGATGAAGTTTTCATATCTGAGCAGGCCTGTGATGGGTACAGAATCAAGGAACTCACCTGCACGTCTATTAAATTACTGGAACACAAGAAAGCAAATAAGAGGCGTTGGCAGCGAAAAGGGGGAGAAAATAATGAAAAATTTTTTATACCAACGCATTATAAAACATTAACATCATTTTTTGTTTGTTTGTCCTTTGAAATTTATTCCCTAGTGTCTTCTTTCTCTCACATATTGTTGCCTTAGGCTGAAATGAAGCTGCCATTACCCCTCTCCCCAACCCCCACACTGAAAAACCCCACCCAGACAAAGAAGGGCCCTGAGCTGATTCCAGGAAACATACATCCTGAACTATTCAGGGTCTCTGCATATGTGTAAATGTAGCAGCTAAATCAGCACAATGCAAATTAGGATTTGTATTATTTCTCCATTTGCAACTATAACAAGTTACCACAAACTTGGTGGCTTTGACAATGCAAATTTACTTTCTTCCAGGTAGTTCTAGAGGTCAGAAGTCTGACAGGGTCTCACTGGGCTGAATTCCTTTCTGGTGACCCTAGGGAAGAATCCTTTCCTTGCCTCTTTGAGCTTCTAGAGACTGCCTGAATTCCTCCGATTTAGGGCCCTTTCTTCCATCAAAGCCAACAATGGTGAGTCCAGTCCAGTCCACATCCCCTTATTCTGACCTCTTCTGCTTCTCTCTTCCACTTTTAAGGACCCCTGTAGTTAAGGACCCAATGATTACAGTGGGCCCCCAGAGGGATCTGAGATAATCTCCCTATGTTATTAAAGTCAGACCATTAGCCACTTACTTTCACCTGTAGCCTTACTTCCTCTTTGTTATTACATAACATATGCAAAGTTTCCAGGGATTAGGGCATAGCATCTTCAGACTTTTCTATTATAGGACTTGAGTTTTGTGGTAGTTGTTTTTTGTTTTGTTTTGTTTTATTTTGTTTTGTTTATTTTGACTGGTGCTATTTCTCTTTTGCCTCAAAATAGTAACAGATAAGCAAAGTGAAGTCTTAAAATAGGTTTCTGAAACAGATTACTACTCACATTTTCAGGCAGTGGCCCCTTATTACCTGCTGATTTGGGCAAGTTTGTAACGCCTTTTCTAAGCCTCTGTTTCTCATCTGTAAAATGGGATAACACAATCTCCTACAGAAATGAATGCAGGAAATGGGATACTGCTTGCAAAGCTTTAGCATAATACCTAGCATGTACTAAGTGCTCAATAAAAGTAAATTAATAGGTTTTTTTGAAGTTAGGTCGGGATGCAGGCAAAGAGGGGACAGCGTGTAAGCAGGTATCAGTCCTCCTCCCCACTTGCTCTGAGTTAGTCCCACCTGTAGAAACCTCTCCATCTCACCGGGCAAGGAAAAGAATGTTCAGCTGTCATCTCTGCTGCCCTTCCTAGGGGCTGCAATTTTCTTTTCCTTTGCTTCCTTTTTCCTTCTCTCACTTTCCCCTGCGGACAGGCCAGGGGGTCAAAGACTTGGTACTGACCCACAGAGTAGGTTTGGTTGCAAGAATAGCTCCTAATGGAAGTGGCATGAGCTGGGGGGGGGGGGAGGGGAAGGGCGGGTGTGGAACCCCCAGATGAGTCCCACCTCAGCCTGCTCACTGAACCCGCCCCTGCAGGACCTATGGCCTCAGCTCCCGAGGCTTGTGGATTAGATTAGCATGAAATAGTCAGAATTCTCCAGGACTAATTACATCTGACTTTGTAAGTCTCTCCTTTCAGGGCCTTGTGGTTACCCAGGGGAGGGCTGTCTTCCTAGACAGAGCTCTGGTGGCTATCAGGTCCCTAAAGTGACCCAGACAACCCAGCATGGGTGCCCAGAAAGACTGGCCTTCCAGAAAGGCACCAGGTTACCTACTGGGCTGACAAAACCAAAACTCTGTTAACTCTGTTAATATACAGAGTTGATGTTGATGCTAGGAAACGGGTACTCTATACATGTTAGGAAAATAATCCAACAGTGTTTTTTTTTCCCCCATTAAAAGCATATATATATTTTAAAAATAAAAAATAAACACACATACGTACCTTTCTGGCCAGCAATCCAACTTTGGCAGAATCTATTTGGCAGAATTTGGCAGAATTCTATTGAAGAAACAAAAATAAATACTGATACATGAGGTTGTTTGAACAAGAAAACTTATTATAACAATATTTAGGACAACAAAAAACTTGGAAACCTTGATGTCTGTCAGTGGGTAGAGAATTAAATAAATTGTAGTATGGCCATCTGCAAAATATTGTGTAACTATTTTAAAAAAGGAGTTACTTGTTCAATTATTGATCTTAAAGGATCTGGTACAAGAGAAACATATACCATAATTTTGTTAAGATAAAAACAAAACAACTTTGGGCACCTGGGGGTTCAGTCAATTACACATCTGACTCTGATTTTGGCTCAGGTCATGATCTCAGGATCCTGAGATTGAGCCCCACATCAGGCTCTGTGCCTGGAGCCTGCTGAAGGTTCTCTCTCCCTGGGGCACCTGGGTGGCTCCGTCAGTTAAGCATCGGCTGTCTGCCTATGGCTGGGGTTATGATCCCCGACCAGAATCATGCCCTATATTGGGCTCCCTGCTCAGTGAGGAGTCCGCTTCTCCCTCTGCTTCTCACCTAACTCTCATGCTCTCTCTCTCTCAAATAAATAAATAAAATCTTTTTAAAAAATTCTCTTGCCCCTCTTTGTTGGCACTTGTGTGCGTTCTCTCTTTCCCTCAAAGGAAGGAAGGAAGGAAGGAACGAACAAACGAACCTTGTGAATGGGTTCATGTCAATGTTTTCAAAGCCTGGGGAAAAGTATGGAAGGATACACATCAGTCTAATCACAGGGCAGGGTGGGTTAATTTGTTTTCCTTCTATGTGTTGCTTTGGTGGTTACATAAATACTTAAATGTTTCAACTTGGGAAGAGGAATTTAATATAAATACTACTTTATAATAAATTTTCATAATATAAATAGCAGCAGAGAGAAGAGAAAGAAGGGAAACTGTCAAGGAAGCTCCAAGGTCAGTTCTGGAAGAACCTAGGGATTTCACGCTGGGGGTTTGTAGACAGTTAGTTAGAGCCAGGGCTGCAGGGGTGTGGCCAGAGGGTCTGAGAGCACAGTCTGTGTGGAGCTGCTGACTTAATTCAAATTTATCTAGAGCTTCCTCTAAGAAGGCCAGAGTGGGGTGGTGCGCTGGGTAGCCTCCAGCAAGAAGAATTTAAGCTGCTAGACTATGAAGAAAAATTTCCCCAAAGTATTAGAGGTCATAATGAGTCTTTCTATTAGGGGTTATTTTGAAGAATTCAGCAAGACTTATCAGATTAAGCTGGTATAGAGGCAGGAGGAAGCAAAATACCTGTTAGGTAAGAGGCAAGTAGTGGGAAAACGGTTTACCTACCTTATCTCATCTGAAACAAAAATGCAACCCAACAAGGTAGGTATGATTATCCCCATTTTATGGAGGAGGAAATGGGAGTTGAGTAACCCACCCAAGATTATGCTGCCGGTAAGGGGTCATTTGGCTCCGTAGTCCACACTCTAAAGACCTTGTCCTACCAGGGTGAGAATCTAGATGGGACTATTACCCTTCCCCTTCACCCCATGGGGCTCAAGTGGGCAGGGCTGGGCAGGGTTTCTCTTTATTCCCATGTTGGGGTTTGCGGTTGAGGTTCTGGGCCCCAACATCAAGGAAGAGTCCCTGAGAGACACTGTTCTTCTCCTTGGGGGAGGAAGGAACAAACTACAGCATTACAAATTCCTTGATGTCCCACCCGCAGTGACTTGAGGGCGCAGGGCTTGACTGGAGGTGAACCCTGGGTCTTGGTCCAGCCACACAGCTGACATCCTCACCACGACATCCCCACTTTGTTTTCACAGTAGGGGCAAGGGAGGAGGGAAGCAAGGCTTTGCAGGGGTGAGACAAGTGGACCTTTTCTCTGGTCCCATGGGACCAGACCATAGACTGTTCCAGAGAGTGGACACCTCTAGGATTGGCGGGGAGTTGCTGGGCAGCAGAGCTTCGTGTGTGCGGGGGCTGGGGGGTGGGGGGGTGGGAGGGTGGGGCGGGTAGTGGGAGAGGGAAAGAATGTTTGGAGACCTTCCCAGAAGCAGCTCTGCCAGGATCTGAAGGAGTGTCAGGAAGGGGGGAAGGAGGTGGGGGAAAAGGGGGAAGGGGGGAAGGGGCAAAGGCTTCATCTCTTTTCAGCCATCTGATGTCCCCAGGGGTGCGCTCAGGTGTGCAGTGAGTGCTGGTGCTCCTGCCCTCCACCGACTTCACTCATGCCTGCCTAGCCCAGAGGTTCTGAGGCTCGGTGATGACCATGACCCTACCCTTGAGGCTCCAGCTGGAATGAAAGCATCTCTGGATTTACAGAAAGAGAATCTGCATGGTGGTCCTTGTACTCATTTGTTCCTCTGAGTCCTAAACGAAAATCAGTCCCAATTTCTTCTCCATCCTCCGCAACTCTACCATCTCCACCTGGAAATTTCTCCATCATCTCCTTTTGTGTTTAAAAGGACTGCCTTCCCCTCTCCCCTCTGCTGACTCTATTTCTGGATGTTTTCCCCATCTTCCTCTGCATCCCCATTTTCCAGGCCCTCCTTCTCTTGCCACCTCCTGGTTCCCTCTACTTCCCCCTCCCAAGGGCTCTGGAGCTGACCTCTCTACTATTTTCGCGAGGATAACCAAATATTACACTCAACTGAACTTTTGTGTCTTGGACCTACTGGGGCAGGGAGTAGAGTGAAGAAAGGCACTTCTACAATCCCAGCAAGTCCTCAGAGGCTCAGGGCCAGTGCTGGTGGGCTGCTTGGAGAGGTGGACGTTGGTATGACCATTTCCTTGGTGCACGAAACCCACTAGGTTCCCCACTCCCATTTGGATGAGGGGTGTGAGCACCCTGGTTAATATCTCCCTGAGCTGGGAACAGGGCTTACTGCTTTGCTGCTTAAAAACATCAACTAACATATGGAGATGTCATCATGATTAAACAGCAAATTATAGCCAAAGACGGCGCGATAATAATCTAAACAATCACCACAACAAGAAGAAATGTTCTCTCACGAGCCAGATGCGGCAGTCTATGTTTCTGAGACTAGCGCCCCTGCTTTCCTGGGGCTCCCCCCCCCAGCGCACTTGCTGGTGGTACCAGCCTAGGACAGGGCAAATGAGTCCCCAACAGGGCACCAATCTCTCTTGAGGCACTGGTAGGATGATATGGGACAGGACGGAGTCGGGGCGTGGAAGGACGTGGCGGTGGAGCGCCCTCCCTCTGGGAAGGCAGTTGGAGCCACAGGAGGACGGGGTTCCTGGAGAAGAACCTTGTTGGGAGAGCAAACGAGCCCGCGTTCCTAATCCTTCCCGCCCGTCGCCTCTGTCCCCTCCCTAAGCCTCGCCTCCACCCAGATCTCGAAGGAGACAGATTTCCAGGTGGGAAACCCGCGCTGCTAGGGGAGGGGCATCCTCCGTGCGTCGCGGATGTCTCCCTTCCCCCGAGCCTGGGGAGAGCGATGCGTGCATTTTCCTTTGGCCAGCCAGGGGCCCAGCTGCGTGCACCGGATCGCCCCCAGCCCTCCCTGGGAAAGACACCGGCAGGCGGCGGCGAGCTCTCCAGGAAAAAAAAAAAAAGAAAAAGAAAAAGAAAAAGAAAAAATGATAGAAGACCCTCCCTCTTCCCCCTGTTCTCCTCCCCCTCATTAAATAGATTCGTATTTAAAACAGGCTCAGACATTTTAATTCGAATTCCAGGGATTGCGCTTGGGTTAGAATCATCCTACCTCTGCTTGGACCGAAAATAACCCCTGAAACGAAATGATCAAAACCAAACGCTATTTTCCAAAACAACCAACGTTCCCTATGGGTGACCATTCCGCGCAGGCAGGCAGGGTCTCCTTTACTTTTGGCTGAGAATAGGGGATCGACGAAGGTGGCGGGAGAAAGTATTCCCAGGAGTGGCCCGGCGCGGCGCGTGCGTGAAGCGGCCGCGGTAATATATGCTGCCATTAAGGATCCGGGCAGGTTCTAGCGCTCGGGGCGCTGGGACGCATGTGTTGCTGGAATTCAGTCCGTGGGGGGAATGCAGATCGGGCTGCGACCTACTGGGTTTGATTTATGAACTGTTACTCTAGCGATTGTTTACACATTACATTTCAGAGCCCCCGCGCACCCTCCCGGCGGCGACCGGCTCGCTCCGCGGCGCGGGAACCGGCCGCAGCCTCCAGGGCCTCGCTGCACCAGACCTCACCCCCACCCCGGGGGACCCCGCTCTCCCCCCTGCAGCTCCCTCTCCCCCCTCACCTT
Organism: Meles meles; assembly: GCF_922984935.1. NCBI lineage: Eukaryota > Metazoa > Chordata > Mammalia > Carnivora > Mustelidae > Meles > Meles meles. The sequence goes on from NC_060070.1 coordinate 132,882,277, forward strand.
CTCCTAGAAATCAGATTTCGATTTCCTTGAACCCAGAGACAGACGCTCGGTTCTCCCTCCCCCAGCCTGCTCCGGTTCCCGCGGCCTTGGACCCCGGTCTCCTCGGCCCGTGATTACTCTCGAATGTTTACTTCTCGGTAAGGCCTTGCGGGGCCTATAAATAGGAGAGGTGGAAGCAGCTCGACTGCCAGATCAATAGGGCCCCGTCTCCTCGCCATTTCAGCTGGGCCGTCTTATTAATTATGAAAGGATTCACCTGATCCCTGCCAGGGACCACAGCCTCTCCTCGGCCCCTCTGCTAGAGCCCTTAATGGCGGTTCGTTCGCAAGCTGCCTCCGGCCACCGCAGAGGAAGAGGCGAATCGTGGTTAGGACTCGGCCTGCACGGATGGTGGTTAGGGCTCCGACCCGCTTGGGGCGGGGGCCGCAGGCTGGGCACTGGCCTTGGGTCTGCGTGTGTTTTCTCGCGCAAGCCCAACCTGCCCGAATCCTCACCTACAAAAGATCTCTGCTTTTTATTTATTGAAAATACAACGTCCACTTTCTCTTCTTTAAGTAAACACGATTTCGGAAAACTGGCAAAGTGACCTAGTTAAAGAGGGTCTGCTTGAAGACGACAGGTTATCTACTTGTACACTCTGGCGTCCCGAGTCCCTACGGAAACCCCGGGCACTGGATCAAGAAAGCAGGCTTGGGGCAGGAAACAAATGACACCCCCATTTCAAACAATAACTTTTATTTTATACTTCTCTATACTTTGTAGCAAATCTTTTTTTGCTGAATTTAATTTATAATAAACTTTTTAAATTACATCTCTCTCTTTTTTTAAAATCAAGGCTCTTTTATGTCAAAATCTTTTTTTAACTATATTTTAGATTAACATTTAACACCCCCCCTTGTGATCTATACCGTTGGATATTCAGGTATTACTGTATGTGTAACAGCTAAAACAAGAGGGAAAATAAAGGCAGTGGACTTGGAAAGATGCATTGACAACAGCAGGTAAAGCTTAACCTCTCAGTGACTTTAGCAGCGATTCTTCTGGAAGCCTTTACCTAGACACCCGAGATTTCCTCAATCCCTTCCCTCTCTCCCTCCTATCCTTAAACCACAAAGCCAACAATCTGTCCTTTCACTTTCCTCGAGGAGAAATGTGCAGTGGAAATGATCAAAACAAGATACTGTGGAAGAAAGACGTGAGCGTGAATTATTCACCATATGCTTTCCTCGTGGACATCTCTCTTGAATTCATTCCCCTGGCCTTCTCCTCTCCTCTCTTTCCTATTAGGAGGAGCCCATCATTTGTCATGTATTAACATGATTAATATAGTAGGTGGCCCAGGGCCGTTCCTGAGATTCTTGTGCCAAAAAATAAAAATTAAAAAAAAAATGGGGTGGGTTTGCCGTTTCTTATTTTTGTGTGAAGACGGACTAAAGCTGAGGTCCGATTTTGGCTGTGCTTGCTTGCTCACTGATTGGTAACATTTGGCAAATAAAACACAAGAAATCAAACGAAATCAAAAGGAGAATCAGGATTTCCCACAATCCTATATGAGTGTTTTCAGCATCACAGAGAATCACAACGTCCCCAAAGAACGAATGGATCTTCCTCTCGATTTCCGGGAGCATGGAGTGAATGTGGGTGGGCGCGCGGGGGGAGCCGGCCCCGCGCTCAGAAGGAAAGCCAAGTCGCTAAAGCTGCCGAGAGAGACATCAGGAGCACGGGGAGCGTCGGGAGCAGGGACCCCGCCGCCCCGTTGCCGCTGCCGCAGAGTTCGAATAAGCTGCCTTGGATGTTGAGGTTTTTGGATTCTTTTCTCAGTTTATCCCACATATCTTTCGCCCCTTCCTGGCAATCCGTAAGGGCCGTGACCGTGCAGCTGTGGAAATCCTCCCAGTATCTGGCGAGGAACAGAACAAAACGGAAGAAGCAGGTTGACTTTGGGCGCGGGGAGGACCCGGGCCTGCACCCCGGCGCCTCCTCCCCGGCCCCACCGCCTCCACCCCGCGGCCTCAGCAAACCTCCACGGAGCCACCCCCCACCTCTCTCCACCCGCGCGACGCCGGGGTCGAGCTAGGTTTGCTTCCGCCAGACCTCGGCCCACCCTGGAAGTCGACGTCCGAGGACAGAGGCCGCCTCCGGCGGCGTCTGGTTTCTCTTTCCCGCTCCCGGGCGGGGACCCGGTAGCCGGGAGCCGGGCCGCACCCGCAGCGCCGCGCTGGCACCTCGGCCTGCGCAGACAGATTGCTCGTCCTCCTCGGGGAAAGCTAGGAAAACAGTGCTAAGCCTTGCAAGCTGCCGCCCATTAATGCCTCTTAGCTTGCAAGATGGGTTACTTGCTCAGAGCAAGGCCCTCCCCTCTTGGCTTCTCACTTTCTCCTCCCCCTCGTCCCTTCTGTGCCCCCCCCCTCGCTGCGGTACTCCCTCGCCTTCGCCCGCACTCTCCCTCCTCCCTTCCTTTTGTTTCCCGTTCTCCGAGTTTCCCATCCTTTCCTCTTCCCTTCTTTGTCTTCCTCCTCTTCCCTCCCCTCGGTTTTCCTCTGTTGAGTTCCTCACTTCCTCTTCCTCCTCCTCTCCCCCTCCTCTTAGGCCCTGCGTGACCCCTGGCCTCGCTCTCCACAGTCCCCCGGCTCAGATTCGGTCCGGAGACTCCTGCCTGCCTCTCCCCTCCCCGAGTCGGTGAGTGTCGGTGCCCTGGGACTAGCCTGGAGCCACCTTCTGGTTTTGCAAATCCCAGTGCTCTGGAGCCTGCACGCTCGGTCCCTCCTCTTCTCCCGCTCCGGAGTCCTTCTGGGCTTGGGCCCCAGGGGGCTTCCTCCCCAAGGCCTTCGGGGTATGGTGTGCAGTCCCCCAGGCCCGGACTCCGGTGCCACCGCGGTACCCTCCGCCAGCCTTCCAGGGACCCCGCTCTCCGTCCTTTCTCCTCGCCCCTTCCCGTGGCCCCGAGCCTTCTTCCTCAGCCACTTCCTCCCCCATGGGCTTAGCTCCTAGCCCCGCCCCCACAACCTTCAACCAACCTGTCCTTTTTCATTATTGTCCCCCTTTCTTCCGAAAACCCAAAATAGATCCCGAAACTAAATATAATTCCAACCCGTGATCGATTCCTGGGGCGCTGTCTCCTTTCGGTGCTGGGTCGATCCGTGCGTCTCGGTAACTCTGAGCTGGGCTGGCTCCCACTTCACCCGGGCCTGTAGCTCCAGGTCACTAGCAATCGCCTCCCATGCAATTTGGTTGTATTTTCTCCTATCTCTCCCTTCTGCTCGCTAGCCTGGACTGTAAGTGCGTTGAAGGCAAGCACCATGTTTGATTTATTTTTGTTTGCACCCCCACCCCATCTCTGGCTAATAGAGATGCTTGTTTAATGCTTGTTTAATTGCCTTGAGCTGGCTATTTTCTAACGACCTTTGTGAGTCTCTAATTTATGAGGACGGGGGAGCCTGGAGCACAGGGCTTCCAGGTTCCTCACTTCATAATAAACAGCAAGATTTAGAGAAATTAAGAGGCGGAGGGAAAGCTCTCTTGCTGTCATTGCACCTCCCAAAGGATATCTAAAGCTCCCCTTTCTTTATGCATGCCCAGATGGGGACAGGACCCTCCTGGAAGAGGAATAGGGTGATGAAGGACAGATATCCACATGGTACTGAGAGGCGGTGGGTTTCAGCGAGCAACCAGAATCATTAATGAAGTGGAAGGCCGGACCCAGCAGTGGCCTGTAGCCTCTGGGGGATGGGGTGGGCAGGGGGGTGGGGGAGGATACTTCTATCCTCCAGGACCAAGTCCTGCAAAAAAATTAAAATAACTTGCAATAGCTGAATTCTAGCAAATAATAGAAGATTTGGGAGTCGATCTATATCTAACCTTTTGTCAGTCTTCATAAAGCTACATTCTTACCTACTACCAGACGTTTGGAATTAAAGTAGGTGGGTATGCAACCCAGATCAGCCTTTGTCCCTTTTCTGATAGGAAGGTACCAGCTACCTAGCTGCTGCGGCTTTTGGTGGATATCAGGGTACTTAGGAAAATGTGTAGCAAAATTGACCCCCATTTAATTACTCATTGTTTAAACAAACAAATGCTCCCTCCCTAGGAATTAGAGAAAAAGGACTTCACTATATACAAAGGATGGTGCAGAAAATGGTTTCATCAACCCATGGGAGTCAAGGAATACCTCTTGCCTTGGCTTTTTGGTAAAGACCAGAATTGGGTGAGGGGTGGGAGTTACAGCTTTTTTTGAAAAATAAAATAAAGTAAAATAAAATAAGTGTGTGTGTGCATGTATGTGTGTGTTACAGAGAACAGAGGTACTTCTAAGGTCTGCAGCAGCTAAAATGTTGCTAGTCTACCACAATAGGGCTCTCTGCTGGTTACCTCCCTTCCTAGTGGGAGCAGTGCTTTTCAGCCAAGCTCTGGGAAAATCCACTGTACCTGGCCAGGTACCTAGCCCTTACCTGCCTGTGGCCTGGGGATACCAAGCAAATGCAGAGAGGAAGGTAGGGGGAACAAGGAAGGGGTTGGCTAGCCCAGACCTCTAATCTGCCACAAACTCAGGAGAGATGGTCACTGGATACCCATGACATACTTTTCTTGGGCAAAATCATTGGCACTAAACAAAATATTCTTCCAGCCTCTCTCTTAGAAAGCGAAAGAGGGACCCGCGCTCCCTAGCCTGCCCCCAAGTGTTCTTCGTGTGTAGCAGAACGGGGTTTTATCAGGGGAAATGGACAAAATAAATGATTGACATTGACCTTTCCTTTATGCAAACCTGAGGTATTTCCTAAAACGCTCCGCAAACCCAAACCAACTGTTCTTCAGAGAATACTCGTCAGTCCACTCATTCACGCAGGGGGGAAAAATGACGAAGACTGCCTCAAAGTAAAGCGAGGAACCGCCAGCAGTTTTCTGCCCTCGCTCCGGGTTCCAGCGCGCCTAGTGCCCGCGCCTCTGTGCGTGCGGGTGAGGATGCGCTGGGCTGGGCCTAGCTCCCGGGTGGGAGGGTCCTCCCCTGCCCACCTCAGACCACAGGACCCCCTTGGGCAGTGCAGAACCTGGCCAAGGCCTGAGTGTTAGTCCACAGCTCAGCACGCTCTGATTCGCGCTGGCGGGGAATTCAGAGCGCAGGCCCGCAGCCCAGTCCGCACGGACCTCAGCAGCGCCCCCCGGAACAGAATCCCAGCAGGCCAAAGTGGACACTTACGTGCACACGGTCTTGATGTTCGTCTTGTCGTCCAGGCCCTGCGGGTAGTTGGCCATGCTGTCGCCCAGCTTGAGCAAACAGTCCGAAAAGCCCTTAAAGACCGCATCGCACTTGCCCGCTGCTCTCACGGCCTGCACCAGGTACGCTGCGGGGAGGAGGGGACACTGGTCAGCAGCGTCGCGACCCCGCCCGCCAGTCCCCGCGGCCCGCCAGCCCCGACTTGTTGCCCAGCCTCGCGGGACGCCAGTGTTAAAGGTAAAGGAAAGAAGTGGCCCAAGAGTGACTGACCCGCCCCCAACTACAGACTTGTGCCGGCGGTCTGCGCGCTAGCGGGTGCGGGAGGGGGAGGCGAGTCCATTCCTTTCCTGCAGCTCCCTCCCGCATTTCGCTCTGCATCTTTTTCTGTTTCCATCGCCCCCTCTTCTCACCTCCCCCGTCTCTTTTATTTCTCTCTTTCTCCTCACTCCCTCCTTCGTTTCCCAACACTTCCCCAGCAAGTCCGTTCTTGCTCTCCAAGTGCAATCTTGCATTTCTGAGGTGACAGAGGGGGTAACGGCAGCAGAGTGCGGGGGTGACGAAGGGGTGAGGAGGCGGGATAGCGTGGGGGCCACGGAGCTGAACCTCTGGCCACGTCGTGCGAGAAAGCCTCGGGCCGGCTCCCCGGGCTTGGTGGGTGCTCAGCAAACACTGCTGAATGACTAAATTAATAAAGTCTCTGGAAGCCGGCCACAGCCATCGAAATGGATTGTTTATTATAAAACGGACTGCCTACCGTGGAGTATGTGTTCCGAGTGAGATCGTCGCACTCACCCTCCCCACCCCACTGGAGAAACAGCAGCCTTGGTGTCCAGAGACTGGGCGGGGGTGACGAGTGGTCGGGGCACTCAGGGCCGGGCAGAGTCCCTGTGTTGGCACAGGTACCCCGGGCTGCCTCCCCGGGGCCAGATCGGTGAAACTCTGTCCGCGGCTCAGCTCCCCACACACCCCGAAAAACCCGCCACCAATTCTCCCGCAGCGGGTGGGGCCTTTTCTCTCCAGGACCCAACCCTGAAGGGCCCAGGTTGGCAGTCGACCCGGGGCTCCAGGCGTCTAGCTCCGGGTCCATTCCAGCGGGTGAGGCGGGGCGGGGCGCGGGATGGCGGCCGGGACTAGGGGAGGAAGGGAAAGGGAGGAGGGAGGTAACCCGAGCGGCTCCGAAGTCCTCTTTCCTGGCCTCGGGGTAGTTAAACCCCATGGCGCCCGACTGCGGCTGCCAAGGCCGTTTCTCTCCACCCCTAGGCCAACGAAACAGGCTAAACGTTCCTTGGTGCTCGGCCAGAAGCACGTAGAGGGGCCAGGAGGGGAGCAAGAACCGTGGATCCACGCGGTTGGGGCTAGGGGAGCAGAGGGAAAGGCCGATCTTCTCAGAATCAAAATCGGCCTCCAGTATCTACGACCCAGAGCGCAGGCTCCTTCCTGAGGAGGATTCTTGCCTCCAGGGCTTGTGTGTGAATGTCTCCGAAGAGGACCATACACCTCACTGCCCCCGCTACCCCCAGCCGCTGGTCCCCGAGAGCCGGGCCAGACGCAGACTAGAGGGAAGGTGACCGAACCTGCAGCCTCCGAGAGCTCCCCGTTTGCAAATTGCGGCAGGAAGAGCGAGGCGGGCCTTGCGCTTTCTAATCCGGAACGGGAAGCGCCAGGGAAGGGACTGAGGTTAACTTCGACCTCGGCTGGGGCAGATACGTAAACCTTCCTGAATCTCCCTCCTCCACCCCCGGGAAATAATAAAAGCCCTTGCGACTGCAATATCAAATAGAACACTGAGATAGAATAAACGCATCTTCGTTCTACTAGAATCGGTCACAGTGAAACGAGCCCTACACACCCTCCGCTACAACATGCCATAAATGCAGCTTTGCAGCGCCGGAACGGAGTAAAATACAGTTCCTCTTCCCCTCCCCCACCCAGCTCCCCCTCTCTCCTTACCCTTTACCTCCACCCCTAAAACTCAGTGGCGAAAAAGTAGCCCCTAAGATGCACTGGCAATATTTTAACGGGGGAACTGGGGCTCGCCGGGGGCAGGAAGCGCTCCCGTCACGTAATCTTTGCGGGCGCTGCTGGAGAAGACCCTCCACACCGCGCATGTGTGAGTGTGTGCGTGTGTAAAATAAGGAGTCGTGAAAATTTCTGGTTTTTTTTTTTTTTTTTTTTTTTCCAACTATAACTGCTTCGTCTCTAGTTCGCTGTGGGAGGACCGGAGCTTGCGCGCGGGACATGTTTTGAAGCTCATGGAGCCAAACAGGTCACAGTCCGTGCGACCCTCGCTGTCCTTCCTGAACCGGGCTTCAGCGAGGCTCGGACGGGCGACCCGGGCTCTTTCCCTCTCCTCTCCGGTGTCCGCGTCTTGTGCCTTTTCCATCTGTTCATTCATTCGTTCGACCTCTCATTCATTTCAAACTTCCTCCCGCGTGTCTTCATTTGCGTTCACCATCCTCTCCATCTCCTCGTCCCTTCCCAACCCCCACTTTTGTTGCCAAATGTCAATGATTTGGGACAGCTCCCAGCCATGAATTAAAGATTGAGGCTCTGGTGCGGGAAAGGGCAGACATTCGGGAACAAGCATGCTCAATTTCAATTCCACAGCCAACAAATGGTCATTTTCCGGTCGAGGTTAATGTGTTTCAAGCATATCCCGCATGCACAACCTCTCTCTCTCTCTCTTTTTAAAAACCCCTCCAAAGTAAGGTTATTTCCCTCCAGGAAAACAGCCCCGAACCTGCTCCACTTAAAACCCTATTTCAAAAATAACTGCTATATCTTGCTCTCTAAAAATTTGCAGGCTAATTGCAAAATGCCACATTCACTTACTTCCCACACTTAAGAGGTTTTCTGCAATTATATTTTTAAAATTTTATTGAATCTCTGCACTATGTCAAAGATTCAGAAGAACCAGATTCAAAATATCAAGTCAATTCTTAGAATTAAAGGAAAATGCCAACATCCTGAACACAGTCTAAAATTCCTGTAATGTTCATGCAAAAAAAAAAAAACAACAAACCACATACACAAAATCATGTCAAAAGCATTAAAAAAAAAAAAACACTGCAAAGAATCCATTTTAATGTGTAGATAACTCCAAACCCCGTTTCCTCCACATTTCTCATGGAGAAAAATATAATACATTTTCTGCTGCCCCATTCCCTAAAGGATCCTCCTATCCAAATACTGCAAGGGTTTGTCTGTAAAGAATGCTACAGCCTGAAATGATATGAGGCAACAATTCCCTCGGTCTCCAGAAAACCCGTTTGAAGAGTTTCTATTTTTTCTCTTGTCCATTCTATTAATAATCTACTTCACTTTCACTTTTAGGTCAGGTTAATTAATGCTCCAACCTGCATTGAAGAAGTGGGGTTTCTAGTGCTGCCTTCCATCACGTCTTCCTCATTCTGGATGGAAAAACGTGAACTTTTAAAAGCCCCCAAACAGTGTAACTAGGACTCAACATTCCTTAACATAAAATGGGGACTAAATAAATCTGACATAATTAACCCCAAGCAAACAAAAATAACAAACCAAACACCCAACGTGACATACAGCATACACTTCTTAACCCTTTCCTATATATAAAATTCGGATACCTATAAGGAAATGAACAGGCAAATTTTCATAGAAAATAATATCCACGTATAATTGGCTGAATTCAACCTCCTCAATGATAAGCATATTAAAATATGTACTCTGGGGTTCCCTATCATTCTCAATTTGCCCCCCCCCCCACCAGCCGGGTCTGCGGTGCCCGGTGCAAACGCTGCAGCTAGGATATGGGGGGTAGGGGGGCGGGAGAATGACAAAGTTCTAAATGCAGCAGTCTGAGCCCTGAAATATCTTTGCTTTCTGCATATAAACTTTCCATTCTAGCTGCCTAGCCATCTTGTTCCTGCATTCACCTTTCGACCCTTCAGAATAATACCTTGCCGTATCGCAGGGGCCAATGCATTGCCCCAGAGCCCAGGAAACCTGGTCTAACCCGAGAAAAGAAAGCAAAATGGATGTGCGCTTTGGGGGGGGGGGGGAAGCCCCCTCCTGAAAACGGCCAGCTGCATACATTCCCTGGCAAAGGTTTGGAGTCTCTCTCTCTCTCTCCTTTTTTAAGAAAAACCAACTCGGGACGCGCGAGTCCCTAGGAGCCAATGCCCCCACCCTTGGGGGTTTGCCGCTTCTCCGCACCCCGAGGCAGCCCCGGGCCACTCGGTCCCCCTGGGCGCCTCGGACCGGGCCGGCTACTGCCTGCCACAATCCGCAAGCCCGGCCGGGCGGCCACTTACCTATTTGCACCGCGAGGATCAGTGAAATATATCTGCCGTTCAACTTAAGTCCCATCCTACGTTTAGTCAAACCATTTGCGACCGCAGACCTTTAAATAGTTAGTTTAGAGAACGCGGGGGAAAGCTGAAAAATAGGCATTGCCAACAAGTTCCAAGAGCGACGGAGACTTTATGCACGGGGAAGGCAGAGGGAGGAGAGAAAGAGAGGGAGCGAGGAAGAGAGAGAGAAAGAGAGAGAGAGAGAGAGAGAGAGAGGCTGAGAGAGAGAGAGGGGGGAAGAGCTGGGAATGGTTCACTCCATTAGGAGGGGGCGGAGGAAGTACAGCCTCACGCCCACGAGCAGGCCTGACGTGGGGGATGACACGGAATGATTTTTTTTTTTTTTTAAAATAAAGACACCTTGGTAGAGAATCGCCATTTATAGTCATCAGAAGCTGGAATTAATCAGATATCTCCAATTAATGTGTGATCCAAACGAATTCTCGCCTCCCGGGGGTGACCACTTTCCCGTCCCCGCGGCCACCCCCGCCTCCTCGCTGTTCCCGGGGCCCCCAAACCCCGCCTCCTCCCTGCGCGGAACAGGGGCTCCCTCTCCCCTCCCTGCCTGCAGCCGGGGAGTCCTGGCGCGCCCACTCCGTTATTTCAACTTGCTCCCCCCTCCACCATCAGCTCAAAAGAGAATCCAGCCCCATATCCCTACGTTGCAGTGGGGTTTAAACGAGCGAGAACCGGAGAGGGAAGACAGTTAAAGCAGTTCTATCAATTCGACATCCCCCCTCAATCCCCTGCCTCCTGCACCTGCCTACCCTCTTTCCAACCCAGTAGCTGAGCTCTGGGCTTAGCCTAGAGCGCGTGAGCACACACTCACGCACACACTCGCGCACGCCCGCAAGCAGAGCGCCCCCGTGCCCGCCTGCTCACACTGCACGGGAGCGCGCGCACACGCGCGGCACACGCCCAGGCCCCGGGGGTTTAGTCCGCACCCGTGGGGCCCCTGAAATATACACCGTTTGCCCTCTGCGAATTTCACCACTTGGGACGCCCCAGTCGGCGAGAGGCCAACGCACGAGACACAGCGACAACTGTTTTAGGGGACAGGAGAGCACGGAGAAACGAGCCTCTGCAAAGATGATTTTCGGATACTAGAGATTTACTAACTCTCAGAGCTTTAGGAAATTTCCTAGGCCATTGATAGAATGCGGGGCTCTTTCTGATCCCGATGCGCCTCTTGGGGTTATTTGTTGAGCTATACACACACGTACACACACGCACACACGCACATCACGTACGCACACGCACGCCCGCCTTCACATACACCTGCACTGTCTTTTGATGCTCAGGCACAGACCCTGTGTAGACGCAGCCTGCTCTGCAACGGAGTGCTTCTGCAGCTGCGTGCGTGCTCCGTGCAAGGTGCTAACGACGACCGCTTGAGTTAAGAATGAAAAACAAACAGGGCTATTTCCTTTCTAAAGGCCGTTAGGCTTTGGTTTCTTTCCCTTCTGCAAGAAAAGATGACTAAATCCCAGTTTTTTAAATCGAAAGCTAAAGGCGGCATCAGCCAAATTTAAGTCCCTGAAGAGAGAGAACAAAAATCAAAAAACAGAAAACAAAACAAACAAAACAAAACAAAAAACAACAAAAAAGAAAAGACCCCCCCAATCTTTCAAAAATACACGAGAACATATCGAAATATTAAATAGTCAGTAGAAATGCAAACAGATTAAAGAGCTATCGAATCGGATTTACTTCTTTAGGCAGCGTGCCATCTGCGCTCCCATCTCAGGGTCCCCACACTCTCTCAGACATTTGCAGATTCAAAGTCAGAGAAAGGGGCAAAACAACAGGGGTGCTGTGGAGAGTGAGGGTCTGAAGGGGAGTGCGGGGTACTGACTGCAGCACTTTGTGACGTGGAGCCTCTGCACAGGGCGGCCGCTTCCCCGCGTCCCGCGGGAGTCGCAGACTCGGAGGTGGGGGCACTGGCCCAGGCTCCGGGGGCGGAGTCATGTAGCTCCACCTCTGGTGACATCACCAGGCCGTCGGGTTGGGTGGCTGGGGGCCCGCCTTTCTAGCATGCAAGGGCTTGTGGCAGCCCCGGTGTTTCCTTTCCCGGTGCTCAGAGTATCCTGGAAGGTCCGAAGGCGTAGGAGGGCAGGGGGCGGGGCGGGGCCCGGTGGCGAGAGGGGGGTGTTCCTCGGACCCGCCCCCGGCATTTTCCAATGGCAAGGAGGGAGGTTGTCCGAGGGGCGGGGTCTCCAGGGAGTGGCAGCAGGCCCCGCCCACAGATCCGCCCCGCCCCTCGTCCCGCGCTTTCCTCCGGCCCAGCGTTCCACTCTCCCGCCTGCAGTTAGCTGCTGCATCCCTGCCTCTCTCAAGACTTTTGCGGAAACCCAGCTGGGGGCGCTTTAATTTTTTGCCCTTCACCTCCGTGCCTTCCTCCTGCTCACCCACAAACCCCGGATCTTCCAAAACCTCATTTTCTGAAGATGCCCTGGGATTTCCCCCCTCTCCGGGTCCCATCCCCTGTCATCCTGAACTTGGGGCGATGGGGGGTCGGAGGAGGCTGCGCTAAAGTACTAAATAAAGCAGAGTGAAGCGGGGTGCGGGCGGGCTGCCTCCAGCCGACCCGCGCGCGTGCGCACAGCCGCCCGCCTTGGGGCTCCCGGGCCAGTCGTCGGTGGGCGCCACCCCGGAACCCCAGCTGGCCTTTCCCTCTTCACTTTCCTCCCCTGGCTTCCCAGCCTCCGTCGCTGGCGTGGGTCGCTTTGAAAGTAGAGAAGTGAGAGAGCAGAGTTAGTACGGCACGTAAGGTTGAAAGCAGATGCTAACGGTTGTTGTTGTTTTGTTTTGCTTTCAAAATTCTTTTAAAATTACCGGTGGTTCTGCAGTAAAGGCTCCATGCGAGGTTGGTTCTTTCTAGTTCCTTAATTATCGAGTAATGAAATCCATGGTTGCCCACGCACGCTATTTGGAAACGTTGGGGGCGATATCTATGGTTGTAAGTGGCACTGGACCACATTTCCTCCTTTTTTCCCTTTAATTCGAGAATTCCACTGCACATATTTGAGGGGAGAGAGCAATGACCAGAGCGGGAAGCCCAGATCCTCCGCCTTGCGTTGTCAGTATTGGCATGACCAAGATTGGTACCCACGCTTCTCTGGTGTCCGTTTCCTGATTTGAAAAAAAAAAAAATCGGAGATGGGACTATGATGTGATTTCCAAGACTGTTTTCACCTTTGACATTTTGTGAACCGGAGGTTTTCTAGAATACGGTCGATGGGGTTGAGAGTGAGGATGTGAAACCGGGAGAATAAAGTCCCTTCAAGAGTGCTTGCTGTAGGCCAACTTATTGCAAAGGGCATATTTCCTTTAGATAAACAATTTCGCTTAAAGCTAAAGAAACAAATACCGTTAAGGATAGAGGGAAAAGGCGTTTGGTGCTGTCCGGGTCTGCATATCAAGTTGAGCCAAAGGTACCCCTGAGAGTAGGTCTGCATAATTAAGGCATAAATATGGAAAACGTTTTATCCCTAAAACTGTCAGAAAGAGACCATGTCTAATTTTAAGCCTGTTTGGCATCAACTTCCTCCCTTGGTTCAGGTTTGCTGCAGCCCTAGTCTCAGCAAGTGGGCATGCATATGTTACACACACACACACACACACACACACACACACACACACACACACACGAGCACCTGGTATGGGCCAGACCCTGTGCTTTATGTTCTGGCATTGGCAACAGGGCAAAGCATTGAGCCAGTCCATTCCCCAGCTCCCTCCACCAGTCCATCATAAGTGGATTTTCCAGAAGCTACATTTCAAAAAACATCCCTTAGAAATTATCTGCAGGAGCAGTTGTCAGGGGCACTAGAAAATTCTACCTTTGTCTTTTTGGTTTAAAAAAAAAAATCCACTGCTATATTAAAATGGATTGATCTAGGAATATATCTGTCTCATAAATTCAGCCTGTCATTTTTTTATACCTTTGTTAAAAAGAAAACCGGAGACCCAAGGTGGAGTCACTAACCCCCAGGACGACAAACCAAGACTTAATTGCAATTTCAGCTTCTCTAGGAGTGGAATTTTAAGCAAATCAATCTGGAATTTTCTGGTCAGTACCAATTAGGAAACCTGTCACTTGGGCCTTCTCCATCCTTTCCGCACTACACCACCAAAGGCAGATGAGATAATCTTCAGGATAAGGCCTCCTACCTTTCCTCCTTAAAGGAAAGAGACCTTGCCAGAAATAATCCTTTCTTTTCTTTTGCTAATAACATCTTGGCCCAACCTCCTTCCTATAAAAACCTTCAATTTTATACAACTCCTCAGAGCATCTCTCAGTTTGCTAGATGGGATGCTACCTGGTTCATGACTTGCTTAATAAAGCCAATGAGATGTTCAAATTATTGAGCTGAATTTTGTTTTTTAACACCTTCAACTAAAACCTTTGATCAAAATATGAATGTATATAGCTCCTTTATTTAGAATGAGAACAGCTATACCGTATTTAAGCGACCACATAAATTAGGAGGGGGATGAATTTTTTGTAGTGATATGTTGGTAGGGGTTCTAATAAAGATCCATTTTGGGAGGTTTGTATCTCTCTTGAATCTGCTACTTGGTAAGGAGGTTTTTCACTCTTTAATCATTCCTCAAGATTAGTTTAAACTTCCGGCTTTACATATATGGATGACTGAGAAAGGATTTATGCAGAAATTTGGATTCTGGAAGCAAATACTATTTTTGCAATATATTGATATGATTAGCTTTCTATTTAAAACAAAATATTTCATTAAAAATTAATGTTATTATGAAATATGCACACAGAACAATGCACAAAACAAAGGTGCCCAAGCCATTGATTTATCACACAGTGAACATTTGTATGGTTCACACTTATCTCAAAACAGTCAGAACAGACATGCCAACTAAATGCAACCTTTATTGCTAGACAAGATCCTAACCTAAAAAAGTCAGAGAATTGTTGGACAGCAGAATTTCAGTATGGTCTGTGAGTTAGACATTAGTTTGTACCAATGTTAATTACCTGAGTGTAGAGGTATATGCTGATTATAGAGAAGGATGCCCTTGTTTTTCTGATGTTTGTTTTGCTTTGGAAGGGGAGAGCATACATGCAGTGTCTGATTTAGGAGTGATGAGACATCGGATCTGCAACTTGTTCTCAAAAGCCTCAGAAAAGGAATGACAATAATGGGGGTAAATAAATAGCAAAGGGACAAACACAGTAAAATGTTAATAATTGGAGAATCTTTGGGTGAAGGGGTATGGGAGTTCTTTGTACTGTTTTGGCAGGGTTTTTTTTTTTTAAAGTTTGCAGTTATTTCACTGTAATAATTTACCAAAAAAATTTACTCTAGGTGGGTTGAGGACTTACATGTTGAAAACAAAGCTTTAAAATACTAAGTGAAATATAGAGATATTTTTAAACCTTAAACAAAAAAGCATGAACTGGAAAAGATTGATAAATTTGACCAAAATAAATGAAAAACTTTTATTCATAAAGTCACACCATACATAAAATAAAAGAGTGAATTATAAACTCACAAAAGATGAGTATCAAGAACTAGAGAACTCAAACCATTTTTTTAAAGATTTTATTTGACAGAGAGAGACACAGTGAGAGAGGGAAACAAGCAGGGGGAGTGGAAGAGGGAGAAGCAGGCTTCCGCTGAGCAGGGAGCCTGATGTGGGGCTCAATCCCAGGACCCTGGGATCATGACCTGAGTCGAAGGCAGAGGGCAGATGTTTAACGACTGAGCCACCCAGGTATCCTCCAACCATTTATTTATTTTTTTTTTTAAGTGAGAGAGCAGGTAATCTTTTTTTTTTTAAAGATTTATTTATTTATTTAATTTTGGGGAGCGGACAGAGAGAGAGGGAGAGGGAGAGAATCTTAAGCAGACTCTCCGCTGAGCATGGAGACCCACCCAGGACTCCATCCCATGATCCTAAGATCATGACCTGCGCTGAAACCAAGTGTCAGTACTTAACCGCCTGAGCTACTCAGGGACCCGTCAAACTAAATTTTTAAAAGAGTGTATGTACACACACACATGCACACACACTCCCTAAAATAAAAAGGGGCAAAATACATGAAGATTTCATAGATGAGAAAGCTTATGTGACTATTCCAGGAATGCAAGGAATGTTAACTGGCTTAACATTCAGAAGAATCAGTGTCTTCAGGTCTTTCACATCCTGCGAGTTTTAAAGATTATAGGCTGATCTCCCTGTGGTTGACCTCATGTTTCTGATGACAACATGAACACTGTACAATCACTGGAAGTACCTCAGAAACAAGTTGTGTTCTTCTCAGTGCATCTCATTAGGAGTAACACTACGTTGTTCCACCATTGCCGATGTTAATCTGGATTACCCAGTCATGTTGGTGTCTGCCAGGTTTCTCTTCCCCAAATTTACCATTTCCATGTTCTGCTTTGTAACTGATTAGTCTTTTGTGGGAAAGTGTTCTGAGATTCTGTTAATTTCCTAGTCCTCATCATATCTCCACACAACAGCCTTAGCTCCATTGGCCCCCCTTGTCTAAATCATCCACCTCTATGGTCATTGCCAAATGGTGATTCGCTTTCTCATTTCTTCTAAATTTATTTGGTATTTTATTGTTAAGGAAGAACTAAATTCCTTCCTTCCTTCCTTCCTTCCTTCCTTCCTTCCTTCCTCCCTCTCTCCCTCCCTCCCTCCCTTCCTTCTTTCCTCTCCCTCCCTCTCTCCTTCTTCCTTTCTTTCTTCTTTTCTTCCTTCCTTCTTCCCTCCCTCTTCCTTCCTTTAAATCAGTATGAACTCATGGATCCCTATTTTATTTATAGTGCTAGAATCCCTTCTTCTGATTTAAATGCCCAAATATAGCTGGTGGGAACCATTTCAAGCTGATTTTTGTGCCTTTTCAGTGTAACCTAATCATTCATTGAGAGTTTCTGACACAAAAAGATATTCTGGTCTCATTGTGTCCTGACCCAGCCCTGGAATCAGGTATGTTTCCAAGAGCTCTGGTTTTTCAAGTTTCAAAACCGAGATCTAGGCCCTGATGGTGCCTGTTGCTGATAGTATGTGGTTGCTTCTAAGTTCCTCAGAAGATAGATGGGAAATGTATGTGTGCCTATATATATATATATACACATACATATCCATGCACACACATCTCTAGTTCTATATCTGTATAGTTGTACAAACATATTATAAAACTATGATATAAGACTATGAGTTTATATTGATATTTCCAATATCATTCCAATAATACGGGGGTCTTTCTATCCTTCCCTTTTCCATATGTACCTGAACTAATGTGCGTTCACTCCTTGGTGAGCTACAAAAGAGATGACACCATGTAGAATTGTCACACAGAAGAAACTTTACAATAAGTAAGGAGATCACAGGGAATAACTTCCAAAGCTATGACTCCCTGCTTGGGGGCGGAGGCATGAGTGGGTTTCCTTTATTTAAGGTTAGGATGAAAATTCAGAAAAAGGAGTTTTGTCCTTGCAGTAGAAGTGGGCATATGGTCGTGCATGTGTACTTAGGAAACATGCCTATCCACGCATTGTATGTGATGTTAACAAGGTTTGTCTTCCCTGGGCCAAGATCTTAACATTATAATGAGGTATAACTTTCAGACACTCCGTGGTCCATCCATGCAGGCATAAGACAGTGATCGAGCTCATACGGTCTAGGCCCAGTGGAACTCCTCCTGTTGTTTTCCTCTTACGGCTAATATTCCTATGAAGAAGGGGGATCAGGAGGGCATTGCAGGTGAGTTTTAATCGCATTAATCCAGTGGGGCATGATTTCACATATGTGTAAATGTACTGAGAGACTTGGCTCCCATTATCCTCAGCGTATTATTTAGTTGCTCCAACAATTCACTGATTTGTTCAGCCTAACCCAGTGTTTAACCACACTGGCTGTCTCCTTCAACGTGCTTAAAGCCTATTTTATATGATATCAATATAATGTGGCCAGATTTTGTTTTTAAATGCCTAATATGTCTTGTTTTCTTCATGTTTTACTTTTAATCTTGGTCCGTCCTTATACTTGAGGTCTATCTCTCTCTCCCCCTCTCTCTCCTTTTGTTTTTTTAAGGATTGATTTTAATTCCAGTTAGTTAACATACAGTGTGATATTAGCTCCAGGTGTGCAGCACAGTGATCCAACACTTCCATAAAACACGCGGCGCTCATCCCAGCAAGGGCACTCCTCAACTGCCACCCATTTCACTCATTCCTCCACTCCCTTCCTCTCCCCTCTGGTAACTGGGTGTATCTCTTATAAGTACCATACATATAGATTTCTTAAAAGCCCAATCTGACCATATTTAGCTTTTAACTGATGTGTTTAATCCATTTACTTAATTGTAATTAGTGACATCTTGAGACCCATTTCTCCTATTTTTACCTTTCAGTTTATCTCATTTTCAAGTTACATTTCTTTTTAATTATTTCTTTAATATTTTGAACTGATGGAGACATAGTCTCCTATAATAAAGCAAGACATTTAGTCCATTCTCCATTCCTTGGTTTCCTCTTACTCCTAACATTATTATATTGATATTATACAGATTTTCAAAAAAAATTTTATTTTTGAAATAATTTTAGACTCACAAGAAGTTGTTAAAATAGTACAGAGGGTTCTCATACAACTTCGCCCAGTTTCCACATTCTCAAATGTGGAATTTCTCAAAAAATTCTCAAAATTCATAGCACATTCTCAAAACCAGAATATTAATTGACGTGATAAAACTAGCTAAAGATCTTAATCAGATTTCAGTGTTTTTATATGCACTTATTTTTTGGTAGGTATATGTATATATAATCTGTGACATTTTATGACATGTACAGATTTGTATACCGCCACTGCCACAATTCAGATACAGTTCTGACACCACAAAGGACACTTGGGTTGCCTTTTTATTTTTTTTTAAAGATTTTATTTATTTATTTGACAGAGATCACAAGTAGGCAGTGAGGCAGGCAGGGTCGGGGGGGAGCTCCCTACCAAGTAGAGAGCGCGATGTGGGACTCGGTCCCAGGACCCTGAGATCATGACCTGCGCAGAAGGCAGAGGATTAACCCACTGAGCCACCCAGGCGCCCTGCCTTTTTTTTTTTTTTTTTAATAGTCATACCCCCTGTCTTCTTCCTTAACTTTTGGCAATCACTTACCTGCTTTCCATTGCTATAATTTTCTTATTTCTAGAATGTTGTATAAATGGATTGGCTTTTTTCATTCAGTATAATTCTCTTACAAGCCATCCAGGTGGTTGGTTGTACCAATAGCTAATTTTTTTATTGCCGAATAGTGTTCCATGCTATGGAGACACCCAAATTTGTTTAACTAGTCACATATTGAAGGATGTTGGGATTGTTTCCAGTTTTTGGAATTTTATTACAAATAAAGCTGGTATGAACATTTGTGTACAGATTTTCATATAAGCATAAACTTTCATTTCTCTAGGATAAATGTCTAGGCTTGTGATTTCTGGATTATATGTCAAGTATGTGTCTGGTTTTTATTTTTAAGATTGTATTTATTTATTTATTTATTTAGCTTGCACAGGGGCAGGGGAGGGGCAGACAATGAATCTTGGA
Organism: Meles meles; assembly: GCF_922984935.1. Classification (NCBI taxonomy): domain Eukaryota; kingdom Metazoa; phylum Chordata; class Mammalia; order Carnivora; family Mustelidae; genus Meles; species Meles meles. The sequence goes on from NC_060070.1 coordinate 132,901,400, forward strand.
ACACTGCATCAAAAACTAATGACATCTGTTTTGTGATGAATATAACATTAAAAATATAATAATAAAAAATAAAATAATAATAAAGAAAAACAAAAAAAGAGAGAAGGAGAGAAAGAATCTACAGCAGACTCTATACTCAGTGCCGAGCTCCATGTGGGGCTTAATCTCACGACCCTAAGATCATGACCTGAGCCCAAGAGTGGAACACTCAACTGGCTGAGCCACCCAGGCACCCCTCTCTATCAGATTTTGAAAGAAACAGTTGCACTGATTTCAAAGGGCCAGAGTATTTTACATTCTCATCGGCATGTGTGAGAGATCCTGTTTCTTTGTAAACTCACCAACAGTTGATGTCATCAGTACGTTTAATTTAGCTGTTCTAAATGTGTAGTGATGTGTAGTGATACGTCAGCAGGTTTTCATTTGCAATATTCAAGTGTCTAGTCATGGTGAACATGTTGTCACATGTTTCTTTGCCATCCCTGTTTCTTATTTGATGAAGTTTTTGTCCAAGTCATTTTCCTATTTTCTCTTTGGCTTGTTTGTTTTCTAACTGTTGAGTTTAGAGATTTCTTTGCATATGAATTTCTTTGGATATGAATCCTTTGTTGAATTTGTGATTTGCAAACATTTTCTTCCAGTTGGTGGCTTTTATTTTTATCCTCTGAACACAGTCTTTTGCAAAACAAAAGTTTTTAATTTTCATGAAATACAATTTATCCATTTTTTTCTTTTATGGATAATGGTTTTAGGATTATGTCCAAAAAAGGAAAAAAAGGATATATCCAAGAAATCTTCACTGAACCCTAGGTTACAAAGAATTTCTGTTATGTTCTTTCTGAGAATTTTACAGTTTTACATTTGATATTATATAAGCTTTTTAAGTATACAATTTTAATTTTTGATTATAATGGATGTATACTTTTCCTTTACTTTAGTCTCAGCATTTGTTTTTGTTAGTTTGTTTTAAAATAACATAGTTAAGGGTCTGGGTTGGGTTAGTCGCTTTAACTTCTGACCCTTGGCTCAGGTCATGATCTCAGGCTGCTCAACGAAGAGTCTATTTGAGATTCTCTCTCCCTCTCCCTCTGCTCCTCTCCCTGCTTGCACTCTCTCTCTGAAATAAATAAATAAATAAATAAAATCTTGAAAATAACTCACGTAAGTTATTTAATCACCTTTAATTTACCTATGTTTTGAGAATTATTTAAGTGATTTTTCCTTCATTTAAATTATTCATCCAAAACTGTTTTCATTATGCATCTTAGAGATACCTTTTGATACTTTATAAATTTCAGTATGGATTTTTTTTTTTTTTGGCATTTGAACGACAATGTGGCTTTTCCTTCAATATTTAAAAAATGTAACTCCACTGTCTGCTGGTATCCAGTTTTGCTGTTGGAAAATCTAGTGTCTCTCTACCTCATGTTCCTTTGAAGATAAACTGCTGTAATCTCTATATAATTCAAGATTTTTTCTTTGTCCTTGATATTCTCAGATTTCACTAAAATGTGTTTAGTTGGGCATTTTCCTTATTGCTCTTCTCTGGCACCCTGTGGCCTTTTCAATCCCAAGTCTTTCTTCCCTAATTTTTTACTTCCAGGAAACTTATCTTCATTTTCTTCTCTCCTTTAAACTATGTTTTTCTTTTTAGAACTCTTATTATCTGGATATTAGAGAGATTCTTTTTAGATTTTAACTTACCAACCTTGGGGATTGGGAGGTGGGAAGATGGGAAAATGAGTATCCTGGTTAGTTAGTCCCAATCTCTTTTTCCAGCTCCTCACTAGTATAGGGTTCTGTACTGCCTTTACTTTGCTCCAGTGGATACCTGGACCAGAAGTCTGAGTCACAACAGGTGAGAGGGGAGGTATGTTTGTTCCTTTAGGAAAAACAGGGGAGAAGCAAGACTAGAATGTCAATAGTTCCTTTCCAATTTCATTCTTCCTCAGCCTTGTCAGGATTTCTGGTCCACTGGTCACAGCCACCACTCAATCACCACGTGTTTAGAACAACCCAGCACCCCAAGTTTTCTCTCTAATTTCCTCAAGGTTGACCTTGGAGCTGGGGGCTAACAGACTTGCTTGTTACCCATTTTCTCAGGATTGGGATATTCTGGTCACCTTTTGAGTATTGATTTAGAGCTGAACTGTAATATAGTTAGAGACTATGCTACATGATTTCAATGAAGTTTCTTGAGAAATTTTCTCTGCATATATATATATATATATATATGTACATATATATATGTATGTATTCTATAATTTTTGGTTTCAGTATTTTATAAATGTCAATTAGGCCAAATTTTCTGATTGTGTTACTCAAATACTTCAAATTCATACTGACTTTTTATGTGTTCATTTTAAGAGTTACCAAGAGAGGTGTGTTGAAAATAAATAATGATGATTTTCAGTTTGTCTGTTTTTCCATTTAATTCAGTGAACTTTAGCTTTATAGAAGACTGTGCTATCAGAGTGCTACAAATTTGATTTTTAAATATCTTCTTAGTAATTTGAACATTTTAAGTTTAAATTTATTTTTAAATTAATTTAAATTTCTTTGATTTAAGTTAAATAATTAAATTTAATTTAAGTTTAAATTTCTTTTTAAATTAAATTTTTTTGCCTTAAAGCCTATTTTTCCCAATATTGATATAATAATCTATCATTTTTTTTCAGGAGAATGGTTGCAGGTATATCTTTTTCTGTCCTTTTACTTTCAAATTACTTGTATCATTCTATTTTAGACTTCTCTTATAAACGAAGTCCACTCTTAACCTTTGAACTGGAGCATTTAGTTAATTTACATTTACTCTAACTACCAATATATTTGGTTTTAAATCTACCCTCTTGGGGCCCCTGGGTGGCTCAATGGGTTAAGCCTCTGCCTTCGGCTCCGGTTATGATCTCAGGGTCCTGGGATCAAGCCCCGCTGAGCAGGGAGCCTGCTTCCCTCTCTCTCTCTCTCTCTGCCTGCCTCTCTATCTACTTGTGATCTCTCTCTGTCAAATAAATAGATAAAATCTTAAAAAAAAAAAGAAATGCCCATATGCATGTTAAATTTATCCAAGTCTCATATATATTATGCTGTTCTTTGATAATACAAAAACTTTGAAACTTCAACTCAGTTGTTGCCTATCTCAACTTATGTAGCATCAATTTTGTGCATTTTAATTCTCATTATTTTAAAAGTTAACGAGACATTATTGTTGTTTTGTACATCAAGAATTTGTTTATATTTGTCTACATATTTATCTACAAATTTACCATTTTCATTGCTTTTCATTTGTTCCTGCATTTCAGACATTCCAGCTGGAATCATTTTTGTTTAGTGCAGGTGGTCAAATTATTTCAAATTATTTCAGCTTTTGTTTGTCTGAACATCGTTTTATTTTAATTTTATTCTTAAAAGATATTTTTCTCTGGTATACAATTCTAGTTTGTCAGTTTCTTTTAGAATTTTATAAATACCTCATTATCTGCCAACTTTTGTTGTTTCTGTTGAGAAGTCATCATTTCTAATCGCTATTCTTTTGAACACAATTAGTCTTTATTTTCCAGGTGCTTAGCCATTTCTTTTTTGTCTTTGTTTTTTGGGTTTTTATCACGATGCACTTCAGAGTGAATTTTTAGATAGTTTGTTCTGCTTGGGCTCCTTAAGACTTCTTGAATCTGTGTTTCAATGCCAATATCTCTTCATTTATTGCTTTTTTTTAAAGTACGTATACATTAGACCTTCCTATATCTTCTATATGTTTTTCCCCTTTCATCTTTTCCCTCTTGTTTTACCATGTGTCATTTATACATTTTCTTCTATTTTCCATTTTTATAATTCTCTCTTTTTCTGTATCTATACTGTTTCAAAATGATCCAGTAAGTTTTTCATTTCAATCATTATTCTTGAAGACAATTGTAGAAGAATTTCTAGAAGAGTCTTCTCTTTATTTTTATTTGTTTTATTTTTTAAAAGATTTTATTTATTTATTCATGAGAGACAGAGAAGGAAAGAGAGAGGCAGAGGGAGAAGGAGGCTCACCACTAAGCAAGGACTCCATCCCAGGATACTGAGATCGTGACCTGAGCCAAAGACAGATGCTTAACCCACTGAGCCACTCAGGTGCCTAAGTATTATCTTTAATAAACTTTTATTTTTAGAAATGTTTTCGTTTTGAACAGATTTATAGAAAAATTGCAAAGATAATACAGAGAGTTCCCATATACCCTACACCCAGTTTCTCCTATTCTTAACATCTTATATAAATATGGTGATTTGTTATAATTACTAAAGTTCATACTTTATCCAGATTTCCTTTGTTTTTACCTCATGTTCTTTTGTTGTTTCAGAATCCATCCAGCATACCATATTAATTACATTTAGTTGTTACGTCTCTTTGGATCCTCATGGCCATAGCTGTTTCTCGAGACTTTTTTTTTTTTAAAGATTCTATATATTTATTTGAGAGCTAGAGAGAGCATAAGTGGGGAGTGGAGCAGAGGAAGAAGGATAAGCAGACTCTGCCCTGAGTGCAGAACCCAATATAGGGCTCAATTCTACAACCCCAAGACCGTGACCCTGAGACCATGACCAGAGCTGAACTCAAGAGCTGGACACTCAAACAATTGAGCCACCCGGTGCTCCTCTTTGTTTTTGATGACTTTGACAGTTTTGAGGAATACTGGTCCGGTATTTTGTATAATAATCTTCAACTGAGATTTCTCTTATGTTTTCCTCATGACCACTCTGAGGTTAAGAGTTTTTGAGGATAAGACCATTGGAGGTTAAGTGCCATTCTTATCACATCATATCAAAGGTATACTGTCAACATTGCCGAAATGGACTACATGTTTGTGTTCCCCTCAAATTCATATGTCAAAGCTCCCAATGTGATAGTATATGGAGATGGGACCTTTGGAAAATAATTAGGGTTAGATGAAGTCAAGAGGGAGAGGTCCTCATGATAGAATTAGTATCTTAATAAAAAGAAACACCAGAGATCTTACTCTTTCTTTCTTCTCAAGTGTGCATGAACAAGAGGTCATGTGAGCACTCAGTAAGAGCCTTATATTCAGCAGCAAATGAGACCCAGAATTTAATTTTAATGGTATCAGATCAACCAGAGTGAATGCATAGGCTTGAACAATCTCCTATACGAAAGTTAGGACCTTGAAAGGGGAAAAGTGGTGCCTTAACACCTGAGATGAGACATTTGGGTAGATGAGCCCAATATTTAATCTGAAATTACCCTGAACCCTCCAGAGCAGCAGAAGCATTTCCCTTCCCCATGCAGGAAGATAGAAGCCTCCCTTTGAAAACCTTAGAGATTCTGCAAAAACCTCATCCAAGTCAGGTATATTATTCTCAATCTGTAGACCTGCTTCACTTCACTGCCTTTGGAATAATCAATGAGGGTCAAGGTGCAGTACAACCTCAGTAGGGAATGTAGTTCCTACTCCAGGACAAAAAATACACACACCCAAGGAGTTACAAGACTTGGCAAATATATAACAGTGCAAACTGGTGGAAGTGCATATTGAAACTGGTGGATGGGGGGAAGGTGGAATATAAACTCGATGAAGGTGACCTTACAGCCATTGGACTCCAGCAACTAGAGATTTAAGATCTTAGCGAGGAGTCCCAGAGCCATTGTTGATAGGCATGGGGATGGATTTGTAAAGCTTGCACATACTGCTGGTCTAATTGACCGGGTTGGAGATGCCAGAACTACTTTGGGAGAGCAGCAAGGAAGGAATCGGAAGGGTTAAGGAGCTGTGTGTATTAGAAGGGGTTTATTACATGAGACCAAAGGCCCTACAACCTCACTGTGTTCTCCAGGAGAGCCCAGAGGACCTGATTGTCACTAAGACAAATGCGCTTTGGATATAAATTTTGTCTGACCTATTCATGTTACAAGTATTTCCCCATATCTATTATTTCCTTCTTTCTTTCCTTTTTTTTTTTTTTTTTTGACTTTGTGATGTCTTCTGCTATGGGGAAGTTTACAATTTTCAATAACTCAGATTTGTCCAAATTGGCTTCTGGATTTTGTATTGCTTATAAATAACCTCCCCACCTACAGCTTATGAAACTATTAATTTTTTAGCATTGAACATAGATTTGTATCTTCCATGAAAACTAATAACAGTTATGCTTACACAGGAGCTCTTTATCCTGCCATCCATTTATTCAAAATTGTCATCTTGGTTGTCTTTTCTAAAACTGACCTGATTCCATGGAAGAAACAGGCATCTCTCCCTTTTTGCTGCTTTACATTTTGCTGATCTATACATTTGCTATGTCCTAATAAGGACTCCTACAGTGTGAGTTATATTATACTTCTCTCCTTCTTAGCTTGATCATCTGATGGTCTCCCCAGTGATTCTGATCATGTCTGAACAATAAAGATAACAGAGCATGTTTGGTCCACATACAGTCTTCAAAGAGGCAGGCTTTTGTTCTATAAATCACTCCAGGAACACATTTTACCTAAAAATGGGACTGTTTGAGCATAGTTTAATATTCTAATATTTAAGTTTTTGTATCCCTGGAATCTTTTATGCTGTGTGGCATGTTCTTGTATTATTTCTTCCATTCTGTTGGGGTATAACCAACCTGGCATGACTTTTTTTTTTAATTTACTTTTTAATTTTAGTAGGCTTCACACCCAACATGGGGCTCAAACTCACAACCCTGAGATCAGGAGTTACATGTTTCACTGACTAAGCCAGTCAGGTGCTACAACTTTTTTTATTTTATTAAAATTTAAAAAATATTTTATTTATTTGAGAGAGAGAGAGAGAGAGAAGTCACCAGGGAGGAGGGTTAGAGGGAGAAGCAGACTCCTCACTGAGCAGGGAGCCTGATGTGGAACTCAATGCCAGGACCCTGGGACCATGACCTGAGCTGAAGGCAGACACTTAACCGACTGAGTCACCCAGGCACGCCAGATTCCCCAACTTTTAAGTTAACTGTGTGCTGGAAAGTTTGGGGACATCACAGGAACATGAGTTCTGACTGTAAGCATGCGTGAGCTCTGGCCTGAGATCTAAAATTCTCTGGGCATATTATTTTCTCTTCTATCTAAACTTCCTTGCATCTGAAGAAACAAGTATATTCCTATGTTGTAAGAAAATTATAAGCAGCATATTTCAGTGACCAAAGGGAGATATGACATAGATGTCACTGATATAATTGTGGGTTCGCAAGACACATTCACCATGGACTGTACAGTTTCTCCTCAGTGCATCATGGATCTGTGTTCTGAGGAAAAATTCATGGCAGCTGTACTCTCAGTGTTGAAGGGAAAAACACTTTATTGATATTATAAAAGCCTACTAGAAACAGAAAGAAGAAAAGGGAAATTAGCACATTAATGAGGGCAATAGTAAGCAGTAAAGGAGAGTAAGACCGAGTTTCCTCAAATCGGGTACTTAGATCATCCAACCTCAGGTGGAAAGCCAGGTGGAGACGGCCAGGCTGAAGTCCCACTTGGGAGGCCTGGGTGGAGTGCCTTCTGCTCAGCTGAGACTCCCAAATGACCATCCCCATCAGGGCCATATTTATTGCACGAATGACAGGGGTCTGAAGTTAAACATTTGTTTGCCTGTATGCAGTTGGAGTGAGCTTCATTCCTGTGTTGTCATTCCTGTGCTTGCTTCCCCTCCTGGATTCCATTCTGTGGGGCGAGCCCTGCCTGGAGCCAGAGGGGGTCTAAGGCACGATTTGTAGCTCTTGGCATCCAGACCAGAAGGCCCAGTTCTGACCTGGATGCCAGCTAATGTCAACTAATCAGGCTCCCAAGGTCACTCATGCAGCATGAGTCTCACAAACGACATTCTTTAGCCTGCCTGCTTTGGTGCAGGTCAGGGTGGTTGGTGATGCAGGACAAATCACCGAAACTTCCATCCACACAGTACAATGGACTGGTGGGGTTTGGCCTCTGTAATCAAGGTTTCTAGCATGAAGACTCAAAGGATGGTTGAGCTCACAGTGCAAGCTTTTAACTAGGACTTTTTTTTTTTAATATTTTATTTATTTGACAGAGAGAAATCACAAGCAGGCAGAGAGGCAGGCAGAGAGAGAGGAGGAAGCAGGCCTGATGCGGGGCTCGATCCCAGGACCCTGAGATCATGACCTGAGCCGAAGGCAGAGGCTTTAACCCACTGAGCCACTCAGGTGCCCCTAGGACTTTTTTTTTTTTTTAATTAAAAACAAAGCATTGCACTAATAAAGTAAATATTCATTAAATGAGAATTATCTACTTTTATATATTTGGAGTAAGATATAAATAGCATTTTGAATAAGACTTAAAGGGAAATAAGACAAATGAGTAGACTCACCTTAAACTCAGATCTAGCTTCTTAGACATCTCCTCCCCAGTACTACCTCTGGAGGGTTGAACTATTTCCAGATTACTTTCAGATACCTTTAGAATTAGAGGCTTTTTGCTTTCAACTAGTTGTTCACAAAGATTTCTTAAATATTTGGCCAACATTGAATTATGGAATGTTAATGTTGCTACCAAAGTTTTTAAATTTTTATTTCATTGTTATGGGACCTCGGGTCCCCCAAGTCCCATGCTGTTTTTCAGGTGGGTAGTTGACCTTTAACTTCTTAAACCCTCACTGTGGCTTACTCCGCTCAGCACATCAGACCATCCTACTGTGGGCTGTGGAGCCCACAACACGCTGCAGGCCCCTCGTTTGTGGAGACGAGAGCCTGAGGTTCAACATTCATCTCCCCTGGATCCTTGACCTGCTACAGGACCAGACTGGCTGTTTTGTAGAACTTACGCAATTTGGAAGCTCTTCCTTATTTATTTTAGTGGACTATGGTTTGGTTCTTCCATTTTCTTTTACACCTAGGAGGTTTCAAAGTGACATTTGTAAGTGGCTTTCACTGGAGAGTGAAAGCTTCACCTGCCATCAGGAGCCTGTGGCCACACAGGAAAGAGCAGTCACTTCCTCCAGCAAAGACATTGGGTGTTGTTTCCCATCTCTCAGAATATTCTGTCATGTGTTATTAGTTCAACCAGTGCATCTGTTTGAAGTATCATTTTGTCAGATATATATTCTTTCCAACTATAATTCTGAAACAATGTGATTCAACAACATTGGTGATCTGACGCTGAGCCCGTCCCGGTATGGTGCCCGGGCTGGTCACAAATGCCGCCAGTTGTTTTGTGAGGATGCTGGGAGGTGAGCTCGGCCAGCAGCATGGCAGCCATGACACCAGCGTCCTCTCTCCCATCTCCACCTGGGAGTGAGACTGGGCTCCAGGGCAAGCTTTATGAAAATGTTCTGCATAGCCTTCTTTTCTGTTTGTGGGTATAAGGAGGCTCTTGGTGATACACTTCGGGGAGTCACTCCACAAGCCCTGGCCAAACAGTGAACCCAGCCTCACCAATTACAACCAGTAAATTCCTGATCATAAATCATTTATTAACACAGAATGGAAATGGGCACATTCCGGGTCACAGCCTGGAGTCAGACAGACTGACGTGAGATTTCAGTTTTGGCTTCCTTCCTAAAGTTATTTGCTGTAAAAACATGGTCCACTTACTTCTCTGGATTTGAGCTTCCTGGTCTCTAAAATGGGCATGACGATATTTTCCAAGTGGGAACTGTCAGGAAGGGAAAGCATGGTGTTATATTTTAAAAGCTCCCTACATGGCGTGGAATAGGGAAGGTGGTCAACTTCTCTGCTTTCTAGGCTTCAGTTTTGGACCATGGAGTGTTCTTACCCTCCTCACTTAGGGGAGGATTAGTGCAACACCTTTGGTTTCTCTGCCTTGATTCCTGGTTCCTCAGAGCCCGATTTTTTTAAAATTTATTTTTATTTTTATTATTATTTTTTAAAATTTCTTTTCAGTGTAACAGTATTCATTGTTTTTGCACCACACCCAGTGCTCCATGCAACACGTGCCCTCCCTAATACCCACTAACTTGTTCCCCCAACCTCCCACCCCCCGCCCCTTCAAGACCTCAGGTTGTTTTTCAGAGCCTGATTTTTTAACGTCACCTCTCCAGTGTGGATCAAGTCACTGTCCTATTGGTCAGTTTTTAGGCTGAGGGATGGTCCTTTTTTTGTTTGTTTCCAGGAGCCTGTGACAGGTTGGCCTGTAGTCCACCTCTGGACTGTGTATGTGAACTTGGAATCCATTCTATAGCCTGTTTATCCCTCCTTCTAGGGGAAGGTGGGTGTGGTACATTGGCCCCTAGGTCTAAATTTGGAATGGAAAGTGGCAAGCCCTGTTAGCCCTCAAATTCAGTCATCTTCGTTATTCTAGTGTTTATTTGCTATGAGTTGCCAAGTATTTGCCTAGATTAATGAAGTTCTTCCTTATTTTCCATCAGTTCTGTGTGTATGTGTGTACTCTGCTCAGACCCTTATCTCCTGCCTTATCTCCTTGAGTGAGGTAAGTTTTGGGTGAAAAAGCAGTTTTGGGCAAATCTCAGCTGTAAGCAAAATTCTTTTGATGATTAACATGCTTATGTGCAGTGCTTAGCAGAAGTTTCTAAGCTACTTTTCTCACAACATCAAGGGAAATAGAAGCAAGATGTAGTTAGACATGCTCAGTTTCTCCCTGTTGCTAAAGGTTGCCAGCAAACCACCAGAAGCTAAGGCAGACACCTAGAACAGATTTCCCCCCGTAGTGCTCAGAAGGAACCAGTGCTGCTAAAAGACCTTGATCTTGGACTTACACAGCCTTCAGAAGCTTGAGACAACAAATTTCTGTCTTTGAAGCCACCCAGTCTGGGGCACTTTGTTATGGCAGCCCTTGGAACCAGTCTGAGGGGGCACATGGCCCTGCTGAGGGTGGTTCTTCACTGAAGGGAATCAGGCTTAGAGTAGGAAGTGAGGCGGCTTGTGAGCTGAGCTGAAGGAAGGGTTTCTTTCCTTCCCTGTGGCCAGACAGACACTGGATTGAGGCTCTGAGGCATAGGGAAGACTGAACGCTTCCACTTGTGGTGGAAACTCGTACGTTCCTCTGACCATGGGAAGACAGGCTGGAGCAAGGCAAAGCCTATGTAGTTGTGGGCTGGGAGCTGTGGTTGCATATTGTATCCTGGGTTGTATATTTCATTTCCGTTCCACTACTCCATTATTTCCTTTAAAAATACCTCACTAAAGGTTTATAATGCAGTATCTGCTCTATTGTGAGAAATAATGTTCCATATTCAGGATGAAGCAGACAGGGGCTCAAGAGAAGGCAGGAGAAGGGGCACAAGGGCTGTCCTGATGTCACCGCAGGCTCAGTCAGCCCCTGACCTGTGTGTGAGAGGGGAGGGTCATGGTCCTGGCCCATTTGAGGTGGCCCTTTGGGAAATGCTCAGAAATAGCTAGGGGAACTCTTTGGGAGTGGTTAATTGGGTAATTTCCAGCAATAAACCTTGCTACATTTAATGTGTATATAACCGAGACATAGTCAATTAATTGAGGGGATGGTGTTGCTCAGACGGCATGTAAAGAGGATGTTTCTAGGCTTAAATTTCTATTACCCTAATTAAACAAAAGTGTCACAGTGACTAGTTGTCACAAGCCACATGCTTTCTTTTGCAGGTGAGGGAAAGCCACCTTTGGACCATCAGTTGAGACAGTCACAGGCAATCTAGCATTGTTGCTCAGAAACAGGGATAGACTTAGAGCTGTGAGAGGTGACATCCGCAGAAGGCACAGTTTTCACATCTGAAAAATCAGTGAAGGCTGCTGGTGCTGGGAGTTGGTTGATTCTTAAGATTCCTTCCAGCACTACAAATCTGTGATTCTGGGAGAACAGAGGGACCAGTAGGCATTGGCCTTGTTACGTGGGATTATTTAGTTTTACAGCAATCCACCTCACACATCTCAAGAGCCCAAATGAGTGTGAGGCATTAAAGCACCATGTGTAGAACTAAAGAAGCCCTTATTGCGCATCTTCTACAAGACAGGTGCAATCTTGGTATATGGAGATGAACAAAATGCATGTGGATTCCGACCTCATGCTTCATACAGTCCAGGGGGAGAGACACAGGTAAACACACCCATGAATGGTTCTGATCTGTGAAAGGTGCTGTCACTTTCTCCATGTGTAAGAAGGAAGAACCTGGAACATATGTGACATTGGGTGATTGTATCAGTGTCTTAGGGCTTCTATAACAGATTACCACAAACTTGGTGGCTTAAAACAGCAGAAATGTATTGTCTCACAGTTCTGGAGGCTGCAAGCCTAAAATCAAGGTGTCCTACAGCCATGCTCTGTCTGATGGCTTTAGAGGGAGGCTCCCTTGCCTCTCTCCCAGCTCCTGGGGACTGTAGGCTATCCTTGGCCTTCTCAGGCTTGTAGTTGCCATCAGTTCTAGCCTGTCTTCTCATGGTCATCTTCCCTCTGCTTGTGTGTTTGTGTCTTCAAGTGTCTCTCTCCTTATGGTACCAGGCATTGATTTTGGGCCCACACTACTCCAGCAGGACCTTAGCTTAACTTGATCACACCTGCAAAGGTCCTATTTCCAAATTAGGTCCCATTCACAGGTATCTGGGGTTAAGACTTCAAAATATCCTTTTGGGGGACACAATTCAACCTATTCTAGTGATCATGGATGTTTTCTCCAAAGAGTTAATACTTAAGTTGGGACTTGAAAGGAAAAATGAGGTAGCTAGGTGAAGACCAAGAGAAGACCATTCCGGGAAAAATTAAAACTTGTAAACTTGAGGTCTCTATCTCTTGAGGGAAGGACCTTTCAAGTGTGAGAGCCTTAAAGAGGGCACCCAGCCAGTGAAGGTGGAGTATAGTGAAGGGGACAGTGGTACAAAGTGAGTTTGGACTGTGGCAGGGGCCAGATCAGGCAGGGCCTTGAAGGTCATCTTAAGGAGTTTGGATTTTATTCTAAGGGCAATTGGGTACCACTTAAATGTCCCAAAGGAAGGCAGTGCTATGGGACGGTAGAGTCATGATCTCATCTGGTCTCGATGCAGCAAAGAATCTCTATGCGGTGTGGATTGAGTGGGGCCAGAGAGGAGGCGAAGAGGCCATACAGGAGAAAGGACAGTGGTGGCCATGGATATGGAAAGAAGTAGAGGGTTTCCTGAGACAGTAAGAGACTGAACCAACAGGACTGATTCCGACTGACTAATTTCTAACATAGGTCTTGGTCCAGAGACACAAAGTGAACTTCAAGGGCCTTGTACATTGCTTAATTCAGCTCAGCAGTTTAATTTCTATGAATGAAGTGGTAACCACATAAATCTTTAAGCTAATGCCTTTTACTAGGTGTTCACAAAAGATGGCCCTCAGGTTACATCTGATCTGAGACAGCTTTTGTGCATGCTCTGTAGTCACATAATAAGCTAGATTCCTAGGTGTCCTTGAAGTCTGGGAAGCTGGCAACAATGGGGCCTATAATCTTGTTTGGCCCAGTGAGTTGGAGCTGAGTAATAGATCCAGCTCTAGACAGTGGGCTCTCCAATCCTCTCAGTCTACAACTGTGTTTTGCTCTATATCCAATGTACTTTTCTTATTAACAATGCCTACTTGGACCTCATGGAGCTTGAGTTTGCCCCTCTGCCTAATTTTAATAAAAAGAGTGGTTCTGCTCTGAGTGACCCCTCTGCGTATTTCCCTTGTGAGCTTGTGTGGCAATGGGTGAGTCCTTGAGTATTTGGGATTCAGGCTTGATGTGTTTTTCCCCAGAGACTTATAATCTTGAACCAGAAGGATTATGGCAAATCCAAAAGTTGGTCTGAGTGATGCACACATGATGATTCAAGTATTGAATTCAACTGGTCTCTTGCTTCTTCTTTGATTTTAGTCATTCTCCTTAGAGCTATCTGGAATCAGTCATGGAAGCCTTTCAAACTAAGGACTGTAGTTTATTCAAATCACATTTCCTTTAAGAAAGCAGACGAATGTATAATATGTTTTTAAAGGGATTTTCACAAACATGGTGAAATCCTAAAAAATAAAGCTTGTGTTCAACTCCCATTTTCAGGGAAATTAATCTTTGTGGGATATGGTATTTTCTCATATTGTTGGAAAGACAAGGCCTTTCATAATTATAAGTGCTTTAAAAAATTGATTTAGATGTTTTCCCCATGAACTGAGCTCTAACGTACAAAATCATGAGGAACTATAAATTACAGAAAACTTTAGCCATGGAAACAAATGTTTTCTTAACAAAGGCTGCCCAGTCTAATATTTATTTCTTTAGTATATGACTAAAGTGAAAGTGAAATCATCTCTTACCCAGTCTTCTAGGAACATACTGGCTGCATAGTTAAGTGAAGTTTTATTCATGGGCCAGCACCTGAAAGGAAAGTCTTGTTTCTGCTCATCAAGAAGCAACTACCATTTCTAGGATAGTCACAGAAAGGAAATTGCTATTTCCACTTACGTGTCCTCCAAACAACAATAAAATATTTATTAGCAGCAAAATAAAAGGACAGACTACTTTTTAGACTCCTAGAACTTTATTGAGCTTTACTCCCCGTACCCTGTGGCCTAATTGTTTGGTGTTTTGTCATAAAAAAGGATAAAATGTACCAAACCTTGTGACAGATTGTGCCTAGTTACAATCTGCCTTGAACTGAGCCTGAAGTTGAAGGGATATTTATAGTCCCTGTAAAATAATGGTAGGGATGGTGTTTTAATGGAAAAATAGGAAGGTGGTGTTATTAATGTATGTGTTTTATTGGTTTAAAGTAGAACTACTTAATAATATTGGTGTTGGAAAATAGGGTCTGTCTCATAGGAGTGCTCTGTGTTTCTCAGAGCGAAGGAGAGCGAAGGTGGGAATGACATGATTTGACCAGTAGTTTATTCACGTTTCTGTCATTCCATGGCATCCAGTGAAGTGTCGATGATGCTGTTTCAGGCTGCACTGATGGTGAGGTCACATCTTCCTTCCATCCTTCCCCACACCCGGATTCCCTACTCCCTCCCCTCATATGATGCTTTAGTTATATGTTGTGCATAGATGAATAAGTAAATATTAGCTATCAGGAAAACTGGTTGTGTCCTAGAAATATGTCTTAGGTAATATGTCATGAAATTGGGTCCAAGAAACAATTTTATAATGGAGCTCACCAGTCAGGAAATGTGCCACCTCAGGTCAGCAGGTGAGAACATTTTATACTCATCAGCAGAACATTCATGTTCGTTTGACATTTAGATCAAAAGACCCACTTGGGTCAGTACAGGTTCCCTTCCCTGACTGTGGCGCTCCTGTCTAAGTCCAGGCCTTGAGGACAGCACATTTCATCAGTTTTTTTCAACTTCCTCCATGCCATCAGCATGGGGAGGGCCCAAAGAGATGACTTTGTAGCAAAATGCTCCGGCACTGCCAGGAAGTTGCTAGTATCCAAGTGAGCTGCTAAGAAAGTGGATTTTCTGCTGTCTTGTGTTCTGCGTCAGAATGAATTTAAGTGAATAAGAGATAATCAGCCATTTTTTTTCTTGAACCCTGACTACTGGTTGCAGAAGAGCATTTGAAATTTTTTACTCAAGCCAACTAGTATAATGTTGGAGCAGCAGATGGGGGTGGAGGGAGGAAAGTGGTGGTGAGTATAAGGGCATTTTTCTTTTTCAGAGCTGAAGACAGATAGAGTTTACCTGTGCTTGGCAATGTGGGTGTATAAATGTGATGGACTCTTAAGTGACGTTGTGGGATGTTGGGGAAGCTTATAAATGAGACTCTAGTACACTCTTTTCTCTATTAATCAGAGATAGAAATGTTTGCCTGCTTGGCTGTAAATATTGACATTACCCTTTCTGCCCCACAACCGATGTTGCTCAGAGGCCACTACAAAATAATTGGAAAGTGGGTGCACAGCCCCCAGACTAGGGAAATAAGATTGCTCAAACAACATGCATTTATCGTGACCCTTCTTTTTTCTTTGTATCTCCTACGCTGCCCAGCATTGTGAAAGATATAGAAGAATGTTCTTTTCTTTTCTTCCTTTGAGGATATAAAAGATTGATGTCCCCCCCCCTTTTTTTCTACTCTTTGTGAACATTACAAAAAATTAGCAAATAATGAGACACAGGATGTAATTCAGATGACAGAGACTGGGTTTAATTCAGAAAATAAAAAAAATTCACTATAGGCCCAGGTAGTTGGAAAGATTTTTTTCTCCTCTTTCTTGCCATTAAGTGGATAAGATACTCATCTCTGGGCTCAAGGGGATGTCCTGGGTACACCTCATCCTTTCACCTGTCACATTTTATAATGATTATAACTAGGGTGATTGGACATCCTGGTTTGCCCAGCTTAGTCCTGATTTATGTCTGTTGTTCCAGAATAATTATTAATAGTTCCCCTTTTTACTCCCCAAAGTCCCAGTTTAGATGATAAATATAACTCAATATAAATCGAGGACCACATATCCCAGGATTTTTTATGCTTTTGCATTCGAATAAGCACAATCTCATAACTCAAAAGAATTAAAAATATTTCTTGTTTCTCAGGAAGAATGTGAAAGGTCCTCTAAGTTATAACCTTCAGTGATACCCTTCAGAAGTCTAGATCCTCTCTTCCCTAAGGGCTCCTGATAGCACTGGCTCTCTAGAGCCTTTCCAACAAAACACTTCAAACTTTCCTGACACCCAACCCACACTTTTTATTTTTGTCCTTCTTGCTTCTCTTAGCTTTTTAATTTGGGGGTTGTGTGTCTATGTGGTTTCTCTTTTCTCTATCAATCCTTTAATTCTGCCTCACAAGGCTGCTGAAGCCAGTCTGGTGAAGATAGAACTCTCTCTGGAGGATAATGGAGGGAAAGAATTTGAACTGGCCAAAGTTGTCTTGAGTGGACTGCAAGTGGGAGGAGGGAAGCCTGGGAAGTCTCACTGAGCCTCTCAGTGGAGAAAAAAGAAGAATTTTATAGGCTTCCCAAAGTAGAGAAGAGCTCTGGAAGTCTCGGAGAGGACTATGCAGTAGAAATCCAAGGTAAGTTCGTGAAGTAGTGAGTCACCTGGTAGAAGTTATATTTTAGCATAATTTGCTAACTTCATTGTTAGTATGTTTGGTACAGTGGGTTGCATTGTGATGGATAAAGAGCATACTCTACATAGAAGGAGATCAATAAATTATGGCTGACATCACCGTCACCAGCACCCTCACTGCTACCACCATCGTCACTGCCGCAACAGCTGCTACCGCCACTATCGTCATTGTCGTCCCCGTCATCATCTTCATCACTGCCATGATTTTCACCAACATCCCCATCATCATCATCATCATCCCCATCATCCTCAACACTGCCATCATCATCATCACCATCTGCATCATTGTCATCATCATTACCACCACCTCCGTCATCCTCACTCCCACTACCATTATCACCACCACAACTGCCACTACCTCCACCATTGTCATCACCATCCCCATCATCATCTGCATCACTGCCATCATCGTCATCCCCATCATCATCATCACCACCACAACCATTCTCGCTGTCACCACCATTTTCACCACAACTGCCACTAGTACCTCCATCATCATTACCACTACCATCCTCCTCCTCACTGTTGCTGCTGCCATCATTAACCTCATCCTTGCTGCCATCATCATCCTCACCATCAACACCATCATTATCATCCTCCATCCTCACCCTCATATCATTTTGATTATTTGGGAAATCTTGAGGCAGAGAGATAAACTGGTGGCTTGTTTAAGGCAACTGTTATGGAAAGAAATAGAAAAACTTCTCTAGGAAGAAAGGAAGGACTGAGTGGTAGAAGTGGGAGGAGACATCTTTTATGGAGCTCCTTTGGGTAAAATTAGGATGAGAGAGATAATCACAGGCAAGCTGATTTTAGCTCAGCATTAATAAACTTCCTCATATTCAAAATACCCAAGTTTTAAATAGATTATCTCATGAGGAAGCGAGCCAAACAGAATCTGGATGATTATGGGTCTGGGATGTTACAGATGCTTTAACAAACATGTGGAAGAGAGGATTATTCCCTCTGAGGTCCTTTTCACCTGAAAGTTGTGAGGATTTGTAGATCTTCAGAGCATAGGCCAACTTGTTAGCAGGTGTAATGGCAAAGAAAAAAGGTCATGGTCTGTACCACTCGTTCTCAAATATGGGTGATTTTGTCCCCTAGGGAACACCTGGCAATATCTGGAGGTTTTTTAGTTGTCAAAATTGTAGGGACAGTGATATTGGCATTGAAAGAATAGAGGCCAAGAATACTGTTAAAACGTCCTACAATGCATAGGTCAGCCCCCCACAACAAAGACTTTTTATCTAGCTCAAATTGTTAATAGTGGCAAGGTTGGTCTGCAGTTTCACAAGGCCAATAATGACTTCTTTAACTGAAGAGTAGAGAAAGTTTCTGCGTGGATAAATGTTGACTCACATTCACTGGGTAGTATTTTCCTGAGCTATGAGCTAGAAATACTGCTAAATGTGCCCTTTATGTTGTGGTTTTCACAACATATTAAAGATGTCTTCTTTTTTCTTCAAAGCTCCTTTGAAGTCGGTAAAACTGGTTAAGAATTGCAGTAGGTGATAAGGACAAACTCACTGTTGGAACTTGTTTGAAACCTAATTCTGGCTGCTCTCCAGGAGGCTCTGTGGAATGTAGTCTTATAGTTATCTTACTTCCTGGAGGGTTACTGACTTCCTTGAAGGCTGAAGATGAATAAAAAGGATTCAAATTTTCAGAGTTTTCATGGTAATCCGGACATTTTTTCATTTTCTCCAAAGGTCTAGGTTTGCCTAAAACAATCATGGTTTGCCCATATTGTACCGGGGTGATTATTAGTAGTATCTCTTTTTCACATAAAAAATGTCCTGACTTAGACAATAAATTGTATGGGCACCCTGCTATTAACTGGCCAATGGGTATTTTGATGATGTAGTCATTTTATTTATTTATTTATTTATTTATTTATTTATTTATATGAGTGAAGAATATTTTATTAAAATATGCGAAGGGATGAAAAAATACATTATTTCTTTATTTTATTTTATTTTTATTTTATTTGTACCATTTTAAATAACATGTATTACCTACCTTTAGTGCTATAGTTTAAAAATAACTCTTCAATAATAGGTAGTTTGATTCATTGCCATCATTACCATAGCTAATTTGAATAACTTGTCCAAAATAGTGATGACTTCTGTCCTTCAAGCAACAGTTTGGGCCACTTGCTCTTATGATCCACAACCCACATTTGTCACTTGCTTCTGTAGACCATGGAGGTTGAATCAGTGGCCTCAGATAAAACTAAGTAACTTGCATAGAGCCGGATCGACCTTACTCTGATCCACTGCCCAACCTACAGACACATTTCTGTGAGACAAACAGACCCTCTCTAACTTTTGTGTAATATGTTTCTAAATCACATCTATTAATCGTGATATTAACTTTTACATCCTCTTTTCTTTTCTTTTTTTAAATATAAAACTTTTGACTTTAGAATAGTTTTAGATTTACAGAAAAATTGTGAAGATGGTACACTGTTAAAATGTCTATACTGCCTAGAGCAATCTATACTTTTAATGCCATTCCAATCAAAATTCCACCACTATTTTTCAAAGAGCATGGAATCAGAAGAGACCCCGAATTGCTAAGGAAATGTTGAAAAACAAAAACAAAACTGGCAGCATCACGTTACTTGATTTCAAGCTTTACTACAAAACTGTGATCACCAAGACAGCGTGGTACTGGCATAAAAACGGACACATAGACCAGTGGAACAGAGTAGAGAGCCCAGATATGGACCCTCAACTCTATGGTCAAATAATCTTCGACAAAACAGGAAAAAATATACAGTGGAAAAAAGACAGTCTCTTCAATAAATGGTGCTGGGAAAACTGGACAGCGATATGTAGAAGAATGAAACTTGACCATTCTCTTACACCGTACACAAAGATAAACTCAAAATGGATAAAAGACCTCAACGTGAGACAGGAATCCATCAGAATCCTAGAGGAGAACATAGACAGTAACCTCTTTGATATCAGCCACAGCAACTTCTTTCAAGATATGTCTCCAAAGGCAAAGGAAACAAAAGCAAAAATGAACTTTTGGGACTTCATCAAGATCAAAAGTTTCTGCACAGCAAAGGAAACAGTCAACAAAACAAAAAGGCAACCCACGGAATGGGAGAAGATATTTGCAAATGACAGTACAGACAAAAGGTTGATATCCAGGATGTATAAAGAACTCCTCAAACTCAACACCCACAAAACAGATAATCATATCAAAAAATGGGCAGAAGATATGAACAGACACTTCTCCAATGAAGACATACAAATGGCTATCAGACACATGAAAAAATGCTCATCATCACTAGCCATCAGGGAGATTCAAATTAAAACCACATTGAGATACCACCTTACACCAGTTAGAATGGCCAAAATTAGCAAGACAGGAAACAACGTGTGTTGGAGAGGATGTGGAGAAAGGGGAACCCTCTTACACTGTTGGTGGGAATGCAAGTTGGGGCAGCCACTTTGGAGAACAGTGTGGAGATTCCTCAAGAAATTAAAAATAGAGCTTCCCTATGACCCTGCAATTGCACTGCTGGGTATTTACCCCAAAGATACAGATGTAGTGAAAAGAAGAGCCATCTGTACCCCAATGTTTATAGCAGCAATGGCCACAGTCGCCAAACTGTGGAAAGAACCAAGATGCCCTTCAATGGACGAATGGATAAGGAAGATGTGGTCCATATACATGATGGAGTATTATGCCTTCATCAGAAAGGACGAATACCCAACTTTTGTAGCAACATGGACGGGACTGGAAGAGATTATGCTGAGTGAAATAAGTCAAGCAGAGAGAGTCAAGTATCATATGGTCTCACTTATTTGTGGAGCATAACAAACAACATGGAGGACATGGGGAGATGGAGAGGAGAAGGGAGTTGAGGTAAATTAGAAGGGGAGATGAACCATGAGAGATTATGGACTCTGAAAAACAACCTGAGGGTTTTGGAGGGGCGGGGGGTGGGTGGTTGGGGAACCAGGTGGAGGGTAATAGGGAGGGCACGTATTGCATGGAGCACTGGGTGTGGTGCATAAACAATGAATACTGTTATGCCGAAAATAAATTTAAAAAATTAAAAAAAATGAAAAAATATAAAATATAATGGAGACTCACACACACACACACACACAAAAAGATGGTACAGAAAGTTACTATATACCCTTGGCCAGGGTATTTCCTATTATTTCCCAGGTAATTTCCCTATTATTAACATCTTTCATTAGTATGGTTCAGCTGTCACGATTACTAAAGCAGTCATGATACATTATTCTTTTTCTGAAATATAATTGACACACAATGTCCTACTAGTTTCAGATATACATCATAGTGATTCTATATTTTTATACATTATGAAATGATTTCCATGATATCTGGTTACCTTGTCACTATACAAGATTAATTGTATTATTGACTGTATTCCCTATGCTGTACATTATATCCCCACGGCTTATTTATTTTATAACTGGAAGTTTGTACCTCTTAATCCCCTTTACCCATTTCACTGCTCCCTCATACTCCCTTTGATAATAAATCATTTGTTTCCTGTAATTATTTGTCGGTTTGTGTTTTGTTTGTTTATTTGTTTAGATTCCACATATTAGTAAAATCATACAGTATTTGTCTTTTCTGTCTTTCTATGTTCATCTATGCTGTCACAAATGGCAAGATTTCATTCTTTTTAATGGCTGAGTAATATTCTATCGTATATATATTATCCAATCATCTACCGATGGACACTTAGGTTGCTTCCATGTCCTGTCTCTTGTAAATAATACAATGAACATAGGGATGCAGATATCTCTTTGAATTAGTATTTTTGTTTTCTTTTGATAAACACCCAGGAGTGGAATAGCTGAACCATAAGGTAGTTCTATTTTTAACTTTTTGAGGAACCTCTATACTGTTTTCCAGAGTGGCTGCACCAATTTATATTCCCACCAATAGTATACAAGGGTGCCCTTTTTGCTACATCCTTACCAGTGTTTGTTGTTGTTGTTGTTGTTATTTGCATTTTTGATGTTAGTCAATCTGCCAGCGATGAGGTGATACCTCATTGTGGTTTTGATTTGTATTTTCCTGATGATGAGTGATGTGGAGAATCTTTCTCTTGTACCTGTTGGCCATCTGTGTGGCTCCTTTGGAAAAATCTCTACTCAAGTCCTCTGCCTATTTTTTAATCTGGTTTTCAGTGTTTTTTTTTTCTTTTTTGTATTAAGTTACTTAAGTTCTTTATGTATTTTGAATACTAACTCCTTATCAGATGTACACTTGGCAAATATCTCTCCTTATCCTGCAAGTTGTCTTTTTGTTTTGTTGATGGTTTCCCTTGCTATCCAGGAGCTCTCTGGTTTGATGTAGTCCCACAAGGTTATTTTAGCTTTTGCACGTTTTGTCTTTTCTAGCCATTCGTCAACCACATTTCCTAAACCACTGCCCTGTCTTCAACTTTGATTCTCAGTGAGCCTATTTTGAAACACAGATTCATTGGTATCCTGAGGTACATAAAAATGATAGATCTGATCAGGCAAATCCATATTTTACAAGTATAGTGTATAGGGTCTCATCACTGAATATTTTAAACAGAGAACAATATCTGTTCTATGAAGCTTTCCGGCCGTAAAGACCACAAACTACTTTCTATTTGTCTAGATTATGTTTTTCCTGCATTGTATTCTTCTATCTTGTACTCTTCTCAGCTCTTTGGGGGAGGGAGTTGTTTGTTCAGCAGGTGCTTTGTATAGTAAATTTGCTGCATGCATTTATGTTACTGTATAAATAATGAGCATTTCTGCATTCACAGACACTTTGATAGCCACCGTGATAATATATCTCTCTTATTTTAGAGAAAAAAATATACATGAGAGTTTTACCTTGCTTCAGCAGATAAGACATATCAGCTTGGCACATGACCTTATTTTTCTTCTTCTTCAAAACCATAGTGTAGTAGTTCACAAGATTATTTATAAAATATACCAATTGCTTAAAATGCAAAAAAAAAAAAAAAAAAGATGTTCACTGTACTCAGTCCCAGAAATCATCCCATTTTCTCCTCCCAGTTGATTCTCCAAATTTAGGATCTATAGGTTAAATAATTAGGAGATTCTTTTCCTACTTCTTCTTTCTACCTCCCAGTGTAATACACACTTAATGCAATGCATATGTGTAGTCAGAGTCTGGGGCTTGGGGATCCATCGTGAGTCAGAAAGATCAGACATATCACTTACGAGCTGTGTGAACATGGGCAAGTTACCTAATTTCTCTGAGACTCATTTGTCTCATTATGGTTTAGGGGATAAAAAGTTCATCTGCTGGGTTGCTGTGACAATAATCGCTAGCGCCTGAAGCAGAGTAACACACAAAATGAGTCAGCAATTCTTCTTCGTGGGTGCTCCCCTATTTCTATGGTTATGCATCCCAAAGTCAGTTGTCATCATCTGTTCAAATGCCTGTCCTCCTCACTAGATAGTGAGCAACACAAGAGTAGAGGCAAGATTTATTCATCCATATTACTCCAAAGTCTAGCTTAGCAAATATTAAGCATTCAATACATATTTTCCAAATCAATAAACCAATGTAAGAATTTGGCAGTTTACAGGGGTGGCAAATTATTGTTACTGACTCTCCCTACATTCAGAAAATTCCCTCAAAAAATTCCAAACAATGAAGTATTCAGGTTCTCTGATAACTCTGCATACAACGTTTGATTTGGCTTTGGGAATAACTGCCCCTCTATTCCCTTGAGCACCAGAGGTAGTCTTTGGCTACACCTGTGGAGTAGATAATGTTAGTGTTCTGCCCACATCAGATTTCCTTGGGCTGGTACCTCCAACCCATGTTGCCTGCTAACAGCACACAGCTGCATCCTTCCTGGAGCTTCCCCCTGAATTAGCAGGTGCCCCTTGTCCACATATGTTGGGAGACCTCCCAACATATCCCTGCCCTCTCTGCTAGATAACCTTCTGCAGTGGATGATTGACTGATACAGGTACCAAAAAGCCTGGCCCCATTGAAACCAGACTTATACTACAACCAAGTCAGAATGATAGTATGGTGGATCTGGTCAATTATGAGATTGTCAGCGTGGGTTGTTTGTCTCAGCCTTCCATCAGTGCCCACATACGGGTCAAAGTCAAGACCTCTCTGTAAGGCTCTTCTTTTAAAAGCCCCATCCAACTTGAGTCTCCAGACCCATTATAACCTTTGTCAGGTTTTCCCCCCCTGCTTTTTGTACTTCGTTCACATTTGGAAAAGACAGGTCATATTTTAGTATTCTAGATTTGAAGGTTATTAGACTTATCAAGACTTAACAGTTTATAGGAAAGGATCAAAATGAGTTTCTCATGAATGTTTAATCATTCCTGACATTTGGCTAAGGAAAAGAATATTAACAAAAAGTAGTCTTAAAAACATTAGTCCAGAATGCCAGAATGTTCTAACTGTATCACTGACAGAAGTCCAGGTTTACGTTATTTGCAGTATATGATCTGTTTTCCAGAATGCATGGAATATGATAATCTGGTGGAATAAGGAGATATGACAGAACTGATTTTCTTTTTTTCCCATTTTTTAAAAAATATTTTATTTTTTGACAGAGAGAAATCACAACTGGGCAGAGAGGCAGGCAGAGAGAGAGGAGGAAGCAGGCTCTCCGCGGGGCAGAGCCCGATGTGGGGCTCGATCCCAGGACTCTAAGATCATGACCTGAGCCGAAGGCAGAGGCTTTAACCCACTGAGCCACCCAGGCGCCCCCAGAACTGATTTTCGAAAGACTATATTCAAGTCTATTGAACCTAAACTGAGTGTATTTTCCCTCTGATGATATCAGGATTTTGTAGTGCTTCAAGTTGGAAATTATGAACATCTGTTAGCATTAAATATATGCAGCAAAATAAAAATCTAACAATAGAGGTTGTTTACTTATTACAAACTGTTTAAACAGAGAGCTTGCGTGGCTCAGTTAGTTAAGCATCTGCTCAGGGCATGATCCCAAGGTCCTGGGATAGAGCCCTGAGTCTGGCTCTTAGCTCAGCAGGGAGCCTGCTTCTCCCTCTGTGTGCTTCTCCTTCTGCTTGTTCTCTCTCTCTCTGTGTGTCTGACAAATAAATAAATAAAAATTAAAAAAAATAACAGAGAGCTTGGAGTCAATGCAGAAACTAAGTTGACTTCATCAGATTGAATGATGGCCAGTGGGTTCCCCAAAATGGGTCCCGTCATCACACAGAGTATCTCCACCCAGAAACTTCCCGTATGGTTGGTGCTGGAAATGATATTAAGCATTCATTCGAATTCACCTATTTTATTTTGCAGATGAAGAAACCGAAGACTGGGAAACGGAGTGCCCAAAACTATACATTTTTTTTTTTTAAACCAGGCAGTAGTTCCTTTCACTGTATCATTGAGATGGAAAGGTTGCAAGGGGCTCTTGTTGAGTCATCCTGCACCAGTGAGAGTGTGAGTGGATGGGCAGCACCAGCCAGAGGGATGTGGAGGGAATGTCTCCTTCCATCATCTGCGTTTTAAGGGAACAGGTTGTTCTATGTTGCCATGGCCGAAGACTCAAGAGCGGAAGTGAATTGTGACTCAGACTGGCTCTAGAGACACCCAGATCCCTGTGGCAACCCTTGGGCTGACAGTAGTCCATACAGCCCATAAAAGGCTGAAAAGAAGCTGGAGTAAGGGACAGATTTGTGTTTTGGGTGTTGCCACGAACACCTCTTTGAGGGCATGTTGATTGATTCCTTCCTTTCAGTCTCAGGGGAACTTATCACATTTCAGAGATAGGAACGGTTCAGAATTTAGATTTTTTTTTTTTGTAAGGGTTTATGTGCAATGAGATGAACTATCAGGAGTGGCTCCATATGGAGACGAGAGTGTCTTGAAGATGTGGGGAACTGGAGCTGGTTGGGATTCACAGGCCTCCGTGGGTGGGTGCTGAGCAGATCCCAGAGGCTGGAGCGTCGTGACACGTGCAACAGACCATGCGATGTTGCCTTGGACCTGCTTGTGCCCAGCTCCCCCAGTGACCAAAATATTCTGGAGTGTTCAGAGATCATTAAAAGAGAGCTGAGCCAGTCAAGGGGTGAAGACTGAGGAAGACAAACATGCAATGTAGAATGGTTTTGTGTGTAGACTGAATCCGGCTTTGGGGATCCCTTATCTGCATTTGCTGTCAGGATGCTGCTGAGTGGAGTCCGTATCTTAGTAGATTTGAGAAATCTACAGGGGGCTAACTGTTTGTACACCTCACATGTGTTGAAGGGGAGCTGAGAGAAAGGTCACCAGAGTAACCAGTAGATGAGTAACCACCACACAAACAAAAAAATCTCCCACCATCACTGCTTGAAATGGCCTCATTTTTAAAAACAACACACACAGAAGTAAACAAAATATATTCTCCCTATGCTGTTCTCTCTCAGGAGTTAGAAGCAGCTGGAGGAGATAGGAAATAGATTGTGTTGGTAACAAAACAATTGCCCATGACATTTTCAGGACGCATGGCGTATTAGCTGAGAAATGACACAGCTGTGAGAAAACACATGCTTAATGTTTATGTTTATTTCATAAACTTATTTTTAATACTAGCAGGCAGGGAGTTTTAAAAATGACTCTGTGCCCTTCCTAGGCTCTGAAGTCACATTGCTTAAGAGTTATGGTAATCAGCCGTCAGGACAGTCACTGTCATCCCTGTAGGTGTTCCAACAAGTGGATGAGTGGTCTCAGATTCTGGAGCATGAGCCATCTTCGGTGTCTTTTCCACTCTGTCTAGAGGGAGCTGCTCCACCAGCAGGTGCCCAACAAAAGTTGGATCGAGGGTCCTTCTCTTGGCACAACCTCCCTATCTCTCTGTAGGTAATTACCTGACATGTCTTCTTTCTGAAGGTCTTTGAAGTGAGGGCTTTGACATAGCCATGTTGGCATTATAATCATATTTTGATGGAAAGAAAGGAGCTGTGGAATTTTGGCTTTCCAGAAGTCAGCAGTGGAATGGCTACTAAGGCTGAGATGCTAAATGCATAGCTCTGGGCTCTGTTAGAACATCAGTACTCCTTAACTCCCCTCCCCACCTCACTGTGTTCACGTGATGGCTGGTGTTCATGGGTCTCACGCATTGCCATGTGTATTTCTGGATTTTGATGTATCCCCAGGAAATGTTGCAGAGAAGTAAAGCAAATAACATTACAATTTTTATGGCATTCATAAAATATATTGTATAAGCATGTGAGTAATGAATCAGCCTTTTTGAGACCTCAAAACTCGTACTTTTACAAAGAAAATACAGCTTACTTAATTTTGGAAAAACAGCTGAACTTCTTAAAAGAGGCTTGATGCTTCTAGGTTGTCACTCTGTAAGTAATATTAACAAGCTAGAAAGTATGTGCTATAAAGAATAGGAACAAACTTACTTCACATAAAAACTACAACAGGTAGATTTATGTTTTCAACCTACTCATTACACTGAGTAATATTATTGCTAATTTCATTTGCATAGTTGTTTTGTCTATCTTTGACTTTGAAATAACTGTTGATAGGGGTACCTGGATGGCTCAGTCATTTAAGTGTCCCACTTTTGGTTTCAACTCAGATCATGATTCCGGGGTCCTGGGATTGTCGGGCTCCCTGCTCAGTAGGGAAGCTGCTTCTCTCTCTCTGCCTCTCCCCTGCTCAAAAAGAAGGAAGGGAGGACGGAAGGAAAGAAATAACTGTTGGCAACTGATGACCCAGCATGGTCATAGCATCCCTCTCTCTCATGTGCCCTGAAGATTTAGATGTACAAGTCATGTTTCTTTACCCACTTCTGCGTTCTTTCTTAGATCAACAGAAACATTGGACAATTGACTATAAAATCATAACTCAGAAGCACTACAAAAAAGTAGAGTCTCAAAGTAAATTTTTGAAATGGAATTAAGTGTTTTGTCTTCATTATAAAAAGTAGTACGTGTATATTGCATAATCTAAATAGAAAGTGTGTAATGAAGAAAGTTAACTTCTCTAGATAAGCACACCCTACAAATAAAACACTGTTAAGAGTTTAGACGTCCTCATTTCAGATTTGTATGTATGTATATGTCTCTAAGTACATATTTATATAGAGATACATATGTACATAGATGCATATAATATTTAGATATATTTATAGATGTATATACATTTTAAATTTTTATTTTTGTAAAGATTTTATTTATTTATTTGACAGAAAGAGGGAGAGAGTGCGCAAGCAGGGGGAGCAACAGGCAGAGGGAGAAGCAGGCTCCCCACTGAGCAAGGAACCCAATGTGGGACTGGATCCCAGGACTCTGGGATCATGACCTGACCTGACGGCAGACACTTAAACACTGAGCCACACAGGCATCCATGTATATACATTTTTTAACATAGGATCAGCCTGCAACCTACTTTTTAAAAAGTGTTTAATACTGAAGTACAGTTGACAGAGTGTTATATTAGTTTCAGGTGTACAGCATAGTGATTTGATAATTCTGTACATTATACAGTGCCCACCATGGTGAGCACAGTTAATTAACAACACAGCATGGATAAGTCTCAATGTCAGTACAAAGAGAGCTACCCCGTCCTTTCAATCACTGTGGAGCAGAGTGGGTTGAGAAAAGTCCACTGAGGTAGGCAGGAGGACAGCTACTGCAGACCCGGTCACAAGTCTGGATTTTACCTTAAGAGCAATGAGAATCCATTGGAGGAATGTAATCAGAGAAGTGAAGTGATCAAATCTTCATTCCAAGAGACCACAGTGGTTGCAGTATGAAAAGTGGGTGGAAAGGAGACAAGAGCAGATCTGAGATCAGGAGCAAGTGTACAGCTCTTTCCACCATGGAAATGATCGTGCCTTAGACCAGGGCGATGGTGGAAGAGGAGGTGGATGGATGCAAGATCTATTCACGAGGTGGAGTAGAACCACCCGACTCTTGACTGATCATGGGTTTGAGGAGGAGGCAGCTGTGGAGAATGTCTTGGAGGGTTCTGGCAAGCATGGTGGGCTAAATTTAGGGAGTTCTGCTTGCTGAGTGAGGGAATATTGGCAGATCACATTGGAGGAGGCAGTAGAATCACGAGTTCATTTTGACTGTCAAATTCAATGGCTATGGAACATCCAAGTGAAAATTTATGAATCTGGAGTACAGAGAAATGGTTTGAGTATAGTAGTCCCCAGTTATCCACAGGGCATATGTTCCAAGACCAACAGTTGATGCCTGAAACCACGGATAGGACTGAAGTCCATATACACTATGTTTTTCTCCTATAGATACATACATACATAGGATAAAATTTAATTAATAAAATTTAATTTATTTAATAAAAATTCATTTATTAGGCACAACAGATTAACAACAATAACTAAAAATAGAATAATTAGAGCAATAGACTGCAATAAAAGTTATGTGAATGGGATCTCTCTCTCTCTCTTTAATTATCTTACTGTACTGTTTTCACCCTTCTTATGATGTAAGGATATGATGACATCAAAGGAGGGGAATGATGTAGGCATGGTGACATGGTTTTAGGCTAGTATTGACCTTCTGGCATATCATGATGACTTGAAAATTATCTGCTTCTGGACTGCAGTTGACTAGGGTAACTAAAACAATGGAGAGTAAAACCGTGGATGGCTGGGAGTGGAGGGCTTCTGTATGAAGATGAATTGGTACTGGAGGCTGAGGAAGTAGACCCCCTAGTGGAGACACTCCATAGAGAAGGTTCAAGTCCAAGAGAGCCCAGAAAAAACCCTAGGGTTTAAAGGCTGGTGGAGGCAGCTGAGAAGTCAGGGCACGAGAAAGCACGGAGACAGTAAGCCGCCTGTGATTATGGACCAGGTTTCGTTTTGCTCCCTTTTTTATCTCTAGTGATCACCCCAACTCCTGAGTGGGAGTGGATTCTATTACCACCGATGCCGCCAAGTATGATTTCACTCACATCCTCACCAACAGTAAGTGTCACCAATCCTGCTGATTGGAAAGGCAGAAATACCTCTTCTCAGCATTTCTCCAGGATTTGAGCATTTGGGGGGGTGACTTTTGGGGAGTTTATTATATATATATTATATATTATATATATATTATATATTATATATAAATATATATAATATAAATATAAAAATTTGTATATTTTGTTTGTTTTTTCTCACCAGGTGTTTCTTTTTTCCCTTTCTTTAGTTTAGAGAGCTTTATGTCTGTTAAGGAGTTTAACACTTTGCCACACGGAGAACATTTCCTCCTCTGTATTTGTCTATTCAATTTGTTTAGAATATCTGTTGTGAAAAACATCTTAGTTTTTCATTATATTTACTTATGTCATTTTTGAAATCTGTGGTAGAGACGTTTACATAATTCAAAAATTAAAGATAAAGACAACAAAGTTGTAGAGTGAGAAATCTTCTTCCCAACTGTAGACCTCTCCTCCCCACTGGGTCCCCCTACTCTGAGGCAGTGACAGACACTACTACTATTAGTGTCGTGTGTATTTTTCCAGAGTTTATTTTGAGTATAGAAGCAGATACAGAGAGAGATGTCTATTTTTCCACCTTTTCTATATAAAAGGTAGAAAAGTATACACACCATTCTGTATCTTTTTTTAAATCGTACATCTTGGGATTTCTTCCTGTATCTGTACACAGAGAGCTTTATCACTTTCTTAAAGCTATCCTGTCTTGATTAAGAAAGGGTTTCCATCCTTTAAAATTAGAAAAATGAATCTGGAATACTACATCAAAAACTAATGATGCACCGTATGGTGGCTAACATAACACAATAAATAAATAAAGATAAATAAAAATAAATAAAAAAGAAAAATAATTTCTCATATGGCTTATGTTTTGATAGTTTTAATTTTTACAGTTATATATTTAAAGTCTAAAAATTATTTTCATGAGCATTGAATTTAACATTATTTCTTTTTTCTAAAAGAGATTTAATTGCCCCAACAGGTGTTTATTGAATAATCCATCCTTTCCCCACTGATTTGAAATATCATCTTACCCTATAATAAATTCTTATAAATGCCTGTGTCTGTTTCCACAATCTCTATTCCATTTCACTGATTGATTTGTCTGGGCCACAACAGCATTGCACTGTTTTAATTTCTCCGGTACTACAGTGTGTTTTGTTAACTGATAAGACAAATATTGTCTCTTCTGAA
This sequence comes from Meles meles, assembly GCF_922984935.1. Lineage (NCBI taxonomy): Eukaryota > Metazoa > Chordata > Mammalia > Carnivora > Mustelidae > Meles > Meles meles. Next base: position 132,932,523 of record NC_060070.1, read on the forward strand.
TTCTTCTCCAAAATATCCTCATTGCTTTCCTACATTTTATTATTTGGGTGAAATTTATAACTCATTAGTCAAGTTAAAAAAAATCTTATTGGACGATTGGAGTTGCATCACATTTATAGATAAATTTGTGGGAAAATGACATCTTTAAATGTTGGCTTTCCATTTGGACCATAAAATGTCTATTGATTAAGCTCTTCTATGTCTTTCAGTCAAGTTTTGTAACTGCTTTTTTCTCACTATGTGCTTTTATATTTCATAAGCTAATGTCTAGGTATTTTATGCGTTTTGTGTTGTTATTGGGAAGGGTGTCTCCCTCTCTCATTGTATTACCTAACTGATTATTTGTGGCTTAGAGTTTGCCACTGATTTTTATACATGTATCTATTTTTACTTGCTTTGGCTTTTATTATAGAAAATTCCAAACATACAGAGAACTAAAGGCAACATAAAACACATCCTTGTGCTCCCCCCCACCCAGACCCAATGGCCATGGTCTCCCAGCCAGTCTCATTTCCTCTATGGCACCTGAACGCTCCCCACCAACTCCAGGTTATTTAGAAGCAGCTACCAGACATCACATTTCATTATACGTTCCTCAAAGATATGGACTCTTTTTTACAAAGACATATAGCCATAATACCATGATCACACCTAGATAATAGGAACAAGAATCCCTTAATATCATTAAATATCTGGTGTTGACCTTTACCTATTGTCCTTAAATTATTTTAAAAGTTTGTTTAAATTAGTATACAAATTCGTTCCAACACATAGTAATTATTGATATGTCATACAAGTGTCTTTGAACCTATAGGTTTACCCTACCCCTTTTTTAGTTTGTTGTTGTTTTTGACAAATTCCAGGCTTTTTTATTTTTTCTGTTTTTTCTTTTTAAAGATTTTACTTATTTTATTTGGCAGAGAGAGAGAGAGAGAGAGAGAGAGAGAGAGAGAGAGAGAGAAAGCACACAAGCAGGGGGAAGGGAAAGAGGGAGAGGGAGAAGCAGGCTTTCCATGGAGCAGGGAGCCCGATGCTGGGCTTGATCCAAGGACCCTGGGATCATGACCTGAGTGGAAGGCAGCCACTTAACTGACTGAGCCACCCAGGCATTCCACAATTCTTTTTTCTTTTCTTTTTTTTTTTAAAGCTTTTTTAAAGATTTTATTTTATTTATTTATTTGACAGCGAGAGAGAGAGAGATCACAAGTAGGCAGAGAGGCAGGCAGAGAGAGAGAGGGAAGCAGGCTCCCTGCCGAGCAGAGAGCAGAGAGCCCGATGTGGGACTCGATCCCAGGACCCTGAGATCATGACCTGAGCCGAAGGCAGCGGTTTAACCCACTGAGCCACCCAGGCGCCCCCACAATTCTTTTTTCTATACCATTGAAACACCATGTTCTGATTTTTGTTTTCTGTTTGACTCTAATGGTGTCATTTACTATGTTCCTCTGTTTCCTGTGTTCTTTCCAGTGCTATCATCGTCAGGGTATCTCTAGTCACCTGGAGGACTGCAGCTCATTCTCCTGCGGTGTTCCAGGAAGGCCTCCTGGGAAAACATTCCTTGAGTTCTCCTTGCATGTTCAGAAGAGCTTATGTTCGAAGGTCTATATGGTTGATGTAAAACTCTAGGCGGTTATGGAGCTCTTTTCTTCTGATGCTGATGGACACTCACTGGTCTCCCTCTGCTTTTCTGCCCACATGCTAATACCACACTGATCTTGTGGCTCTATTTGTCCCCACCTGCTCCTGTTTGAGCTTCCTGGGAATATCATATAGTCTAGTTTTGATCTAGATGTTGTCTGTGACTTTCTACTTTTGCTATTTTATTTTCTGTTTTTGTTTGTTTGTTTGTTTTTTTGTGGTGGTGGGAGATTCAAGGAGATTTAAAAAAAGAAAGAAAACCACTATAATTATATTTAACAACTTGCCAAAATGTGTGACTTTAAAGGTCTTTCGGCCTTCATGGATTTTTCTAGGTGGAAAAAGCACACCATCTGTTTTTATTTTGTAGTCCCAAGAGTTTTTCCTTGTTCTCGTGTTGTTCCTCTGATGATCTTGTTTTGTCACCCCAAACTTCTCAAATCCCACTGAAGGTCCAATCTGGAATATTTGAGAAGTTCAGTCCTTTTTTTGCTTTAATTCAGTTTTGGTGGGAGCCAAGTGTTTTTGATGACGCAGATAATTTATGTTTGTATTTTTAAAATTAAAATCTAGGTTGGTGAGTTTTGGAAGATGATGTGGTCCCCATCAATAATTACCTGAATGACTGTCTGGTTTCCTGATGGGCTTCTTTTCCCTCGACCTGTTCAGCATTGCCCTGGAAGCTTCTGGCACCCGCCATCTGATGTTCCCTCAGATGGTGGCTGAGACAACAGCTCCACAGCTGGCTTTCCTTTGGGATGATCCAGCTGGGAGCAGACTGGCAGGAGAGTCCCTCATGAATGAAATGGGTAATTAGAGGGACCCATTTAAACATCATTATTGATGGCATATACAATGGTTGCTTACAATCGCTTGGTTTTGATTCTCAGGTTATTTCTCTAACATCCCCCCTTTCTCTCGCTCTCTCCCCAACAATTCAGAAGGAATATGAATATGAATAATGGCATATTAGGGGTCATCTTGAATCTGCTCCAACACACACACACACACACACACACACACACACACACACACACCCCAATTTATAAATGTGGCCACTATAAAGGGAAAATTATTTTAAAACCCAAGTACTTTCATAATTAAATATCACAAATGGTGTGTGATGCACCTCAGAATTGATATTGATGAACCAGGAGTCTCATAGCACAGCATCTTGGGTGAAAGTCAATGATTTCATATATCACAATGCACTTCACACAACATGTTTTATATTTTGTGTCATAATGACATAAACGCCATCAATTAAACAACCTTTGAGATTTTGCTGTTGAACCTGGATCTAGTCAACACTAACCAAAGGTTGTAACTTGTATAATGAAACTCGTTAGTTGGTTTATCCAATTGGAAAAATCACTTGGACCTCTTTTCTTCTTCTTCTTTTTATTATTTATTTATTTATTTATTTTTTACGATTTTGAGAGAGTGAGAGAAAGAAGGAGAGAACGAGCATGGGGAGGGGCAGAGGGAGAGTGAGAACCAGATTCCCACTGTGCAGGGAGCCCAGTGTCGGTCTTGATCCCAGGACTCTGAGATCATGACCTGACCTAAAGGCAGCTGCTTAACTGACTGAGCCACCCAGGCTCCCCTAGGACCTCTTCTTTCTTTGTGCTGTGTGCACAGAGCTGAAGTATGAAGAAACATCTTCATATGCCTCATCTAATGACTTTTTGGGGTGAGGAACTTTTAAGGATAATGCCTATTTTAAGTGACTACATTACAATTGATGGCAAAGTAATGAAGTCTGTTCACTGTTCAGATAGGAAAGGCCTGGTTAGGACTACTGGCTAATACAGCGTTCCAGCTTTAACTTAGGATTATATCCTTAAATAAGGATCCATGTCATTTAGAGTATTTCAATACTATGGTGGAATGGGGGGGTCTAAAGATACCTTTCCAGATGTTCTTGAAGAAAATGAGGACATTAATTCATAGGCAAAGTGTTCCCTCTAGGTAACAAACTGATATCCAAGAGGTCCACGAGAAGGACACATTTGACCATTCTCTGTCTCCAGTTGGAGTTTCAAATTCTCCTTGTCCAGAAAGGTGGCTGAAATGAGGACATTTTATTTGCCTTTAAAGCAGACAGCATGCCAAGTGTCGTTCAAGATGGCTCTGCTCCTGAATCATTAAAGGGCAATAGAGAAGCCGCAATGAAATATGCTGTTTTCTGACATTCCGTAACATTGCCCTTCAAGGCAGCTGCCAAAAGTGAGCAGCTGCTTCTTGCAATCCCCTGCCATTTCCCAGCTTTGCTGAAAGAGGTCAGCTCTGTTTTCTCATTACCCATCTTTCCACTGGCTGGACATCTGGATTCATAGTCTTCTTCTTACCTAATTCAATATTTTCTTTACTTCATAAATGACATGGTGGACAGATTAGGCAACCTACGGCAACACGCATTTTTAGTTTAGCCCTCAGTGACTCAGCCCCAGCGATTTAACCCAAGAAAAAAATTGAGCCCACGTGCTACAAGGATCATTGTACTTTTCCACTGAGCTAAGACAGAAGAGCGTTCTTTAGAACACACAGAAAGAAAGGAAGTGAGGAAACAGAGATTTGCCATTTCTTCCTGCCTCCCCCCCTCCCGCGATTTGTAGGCATTTGACAAAATGCACCTAAAGAGGAAGAAGAGAGGGCTCACCTTCCAGTCCTCACAAAATCTGATGTTGTCAAGCAGTTGGATTTCACTTAGAGGGGTATTTTAACTCCATCCATTACGTAACTAACTAAACATGAGATAAAAAATTCCCATTTAGATAATCTGACTTAAAGAACAGAAATATAATACCCAACAGGGTGTCAAATGCCTTCATAAAACCAATTCTGAGGTGTCCAGGGACCTGCTGAAACTGTGGTGGCCCAAGGTCAGCTTCTAGAAGCACTCTTGGGTTAGAAGCTTCTCCTGGGGTAGGTGTGAGGGATCCTAGGCTATAGGAGGCTCTAAAAGTGGACTCAGGCTTGCTGGGATGGACTTTCAGGTCCACCCCAGACCACTGCTGGAAAGGCCCTCATGCTCCCAAGTACTGATTTCTGCCCTCTGGATGGTGTTTGGAATTCTAACACTGGACAGTCCTCCTTTCAGCGTAGGTTAACACCTCAGTAAGCTATCACTATGCGTGGATGAGGGAGTCAGATTTTCCTCCTGAGTGAATGTTTTCATGGAGAGGAGGATCAGGAAACAAGATTGAGAAGTACTTAATTCAGAGGAAGGTGGGAGGTGGGATCAGGAAAAAAATGATGAAGAAGAAGGAGAATGAACATCACAAAATGGAAAAGCATACCAAATATAAGCAAATACAACACTATAAATAAATCCCCTTTCTTATCAGTCTGCTTATGAGTAGGGTGGGTGAGACTCCGCAATCAGATTCACCTGAACAATTGTGTAAGAAATTGAGATGATTCTAATCCATATATTGTTCTTTTTTTAAGCTGTTTTTTTTCATTTTAGTTTATTTTATTTCTTTTCAGTGTTCCAGCATTCATTGTTTATGCACCACACCCAGTGCTCCAAGCAGTACGTGCCCTCCATAATAACCAGCCCCAGACTCACCCAATTCCCCATCCCCCACCCCTCCAAAACATTCAGTTTGTTTCTCAGAGTCCACAGACTCTCATGGTTTTTTGCTTTTTTTTTTTTTTAAGATTTTATTTATTTATTTGACAGAGAGAGACATAGTGAGAGAGGGAACACAAGCAGGGGGAGTGGGAAAGGAAGAAGCAGGATCCCCGCTAAGTGGAGAGCCCAATGCAGGGCTCCATCCCAGGACCCTGGGATCATGACCTGAGCCGACTCAGCCACCCATAACTACTGAGCCACCCAGGGCCCCCACCACCATATATGGTTCTAAGAGCTACTGGGCACAAAGGAGATAATCACACATCTCAGATATTCTGGAATGATTCAACATCTTAATTTTTCTGCCTTGGTATGTCCGTCACCACTGAAATATCTCAGAAACACTGTTGTTTTAGTTTCTGAGTATGTTCTAGACCTTGGTACTGACAGTGTGGTCTGTGGATGGGAGGCATGGGTGTCACCTGGAAGCTTGCTAGCAACGGAGAACCTCAGGTCCCACCCCAGACCTAAATAATGCAAATGAACACGACCCTCAGTTTGTGAATCACTATTCTAGAGCACCTCTTATAATTAGCCTTACAAAAAGTATTTTTCAAAGCAGGACCAACTGACCTTTGTAGAGAGAGCTGGAAGAGGTCCTATTTCCTCATTACCAGAGCTGAACTCCTCCCTGACATGACCCTGAGTGGGATCCAGCTAATGTCATTCGTTTAGCAGACATCTGGCCTCGCTGGCAAAAAGGATTAAGAGCTTGAAAAGGGAAACATCACAATATGTCTGCTACAGAGACTCTTTAGTCCTCGGATAAAGATACTTCACTCTGAATGCCAAAGCTATACCAAATACTTGATGAATTTGTTACTTTGTTCATAAGCAGAAAAACGACTGAGCTCATGTGCTATTGGGCAGGTGCTATACTATGAAGTAAAGAAACTATTCCAACCCAAGAATGACTCATATCCCCTGCAGCCTCGCCCACCAGCAGATCCAGGAACTGACTCTCCCAGTAGCTCTCACGATGACCTTGATAATGTTAGGTAAGAACTATTAGAGCCCCAAGATAACATATGGTAGAAACTTTGATTTAATATAAAATGCAGAACATGTAAAAAAATACAAATAATTCATTGTTCTTGGGAAATCACATACCTTCTATCTCTTAGATCATGTAGTAACTCAATCCTTATAGTTTATTATTGAAGAACTGGAAGAGAAGGACTGATTCAGTAAGTCAAATTGTGGTCAGCATCACTAATGACATACTGAAAGATTCTGTCCTTCCTTCTAAGAAGTCACTGTTTTTTAAATGGAGGAAATGCCTAGGAGATGTTTTCTTTGTGAAGAGAAAAGAATTTAAAGGCAGGAGCACCACATCTGGGTTTTGCCCCCAAGTAGTTCTACTAATGGTGTTTAGATACTGAAACCTTAAGATGAAGACATTCTCATCAAGGGGAGTCAAGAGACTTTGTCACGTGAGCCAGGCACCCTATGGTCAGAGTGACCTTCTGGGTTGCCCTGGACAGGTGTATGTCTGCTATAATAATTACTAGACTTGCCTCTTCTTTCCCCTTCTCCCCCCACTTGGTTTGGAACTTAAATCAACAGATTTTAAAAATTGTCGACTTTTTCAGTTGTAAAAGTCATGATATAGTTGGTCACTTACATATGGTTTATGAGATAAACTCCCTGTTCACTATAGTGATCTATGTGGCCCTTCTTGAGTTGACCACTCCGATTTCCAACACTCACCCCGTGTTCCAGCTCTACCGAACTACTGGGTTCTCAGAATATGACATACTGTATTTCCCTTTGGCTTTGTATGGGGCTCTTCTCTCTGCTGAGGGCAATTAATTTTCCTGGTATTCTGCTAGGTCCGTTCTCTTTTCTTCCAGGCTCTTCTCATATCAGTCCTTCATGAAGACTTCCTCTGTAACTGCCATTATTTGGTGCTTTCGTTGCGCTTTGGTGTGTTTGTGGAGTATGGGCGGATTGTGCTGTCAAGTCCCGAGTGCCGAACATGGCGGGCATTCAGGCGAGGTTCGTGCAAGGGATAGAGGGAAGGAGGGAGAAAAAAAGAAGGGAAGAAAATAAGGAAGGGGGCAAGGATGAAACGAGGAAGGAAGGAAGAAAACAGGTATTTTGTTGTAGAGTCAAGAGCTGCAAAGAAGAAAAACTGAATTTTGGGAGTGACTTTTATATGAGACTGTGAGATTTCTCTTTAGTGTTATGTCCATGTTTATTTCCCCCTTGTCTTTCCTCTTTGTTGCTTGTCACAAACCTTCAAGAAAAACCGAAAACGTCTTGTGCAGCTTTTCAGAGACAGGATGGGTAGGGGAAAACAATGAGATTGCTTATTCTATGGTGCTGCAGGGAGAAGATGGGACAGAAGGAACAGGTGAAGACATTTTTAAGGAGGGAGCAGAAAATGCAATGGCTGCAGCGGGCACACAGTTAAGAGTATGGCAGGGCCCTGGCCCAGGGCGAAGAAGTGTCTCAGGGGTGTCTACACAGTCATGTATCCTGTTGTGTGGTTCCACCTCAAAGAAATAGGTACATGTATGATGATGCTATTTACATATGGACAAAAATGAGTACAAGGGACTTCTTATTCCATGAAGATCTCATTGAAAGGGCAGCTGGGTGGCTCAGTTGGTTAAGTGTCTGCCTTCAGCTCAGGTCATGATCCTGGAGTCCTGGGAGAGACTCCTGCATTGGGCTCCTAGCTCAGCAGGGAGTCTGCTTCTCTCTGTCCCTCTGCCCTTCCTCCTGTTCCTTCTCTCTCTCTCCCTCTCACTCACACTTTCTCTCAAAGAAATAAATAATATCTTTAAAACAAAAGGTGGATACTCATAAAGATACTCATAAAGACATCTGAAGATGTCGGGGCCTTTGGTGAAATATGTTTCTTCACTTCCTCAGGCAGTGTTTCTAACATATGGTCCAAGGACCACTATACCAGAGTCCCCTGGACTTGCTAAAATGCAGATTCTTCGATCTTTCTCCAGGCCCACTGAACCAGAGTCTCTGCAAGAAGCCATGGACTCCAGACTTGCCACAGTCCCACCAGAAGGGTCTCCATATTCATTACAGAGGGAGAACCTCTGCCTAAGGCGGGGTTTGTGGTCTCTCCTCTTCAACTTCGACCTTAAACAGGAGCAAGCTTCTTAGGGGAGTCAACATTTTCATGTGATGGTTGACTTGTAGAGCTAAACTACCCCACAAGGCAGCCAGAGCCTTCCTAGGAAACCCGGGCAGGGCGAAAACCTCACCTCCAAGCATTGTTCTTTTTTTTGAGGGGGTGGGGAATGGTCTCAAAAGGTTTTCCTTCATGTTACTGATAGGAATGGTTGCAGGGCTCTACAAAATCCCTCTCCTGTGTTTCTTTGCAGCAGAGGTTGGAATGGGACTGCCATCAACCTGACATATTCTCTAAATTTTGCATCAAGGAGACAGGATCTGATTTTCCAGCTGGCTTACTTTGGCTGGGTGATGAACTTTCACTACAAGCTCTGCCAAGCTTCTGAAAATCTGTGTAAGGTTAACCCTGTGGGTCTTTGCCCTTGGTAGCCAGGAGAAGAATCCAGGTCAGGACAAGGGGAGGATGGGGTCTCCTCAGGAAAAGGAAACATTGACACTTTCAGTGCCACAGTGGAGAATATTGTGCAGTGCAATGGTATCCCCAATGTTTTAAGAATCCCTCTGCTTTCCAGCTCTCTCTCAGGGTCCATACATGTTAAATTGTACTGTGTGGAATTTTTGAAACTATTCTTATTTTATTTATTTTGTTTTTTAAAAAGAATTTATTTATTTGTCAGGCAGGCAGAGTGGGAGACAGAGGCAGAGAGAGAAGCAGGCTCCCCACTGAGCAAGAAGCCCAATCCCAGGACTCAATCATGACCTGAGCCGAAGGCAGTGGCTTAACCAACTGAGGCACCCGGGCATCCCGAAACTATTCTTATTTTAGAATAAACTTTCCTATTATTTGTAATCATTTCTTGGAAATTCCCTAAATCCATTATTATTTGCAATTTTCAAGAATCCACAACAAAGATTTTATCACCAGCTCATTTGGGAGCAGATGTGTCTGTTCTGCTGGATCTCCATACTAGTGCAGAATAAATTGTTCACAGTGATGAGTTCTGTATTATTTGTCTACACCAGGTTACTTTTAAACTGATGCTTCTCTGTTTGCTTAAGGTCTTGAATTGTCCAGCTTTTGGAACATGGATGCTGTGCCCGAGTCCATATCTGTCTGGTTCTTAAAATCACATCTGATAAATTCAAATAGCACACAATCAAGTTTATTTTTGGTTTGGGAATTACAGAGTCTGGTTTAATTGCTCAGATAGCTCAAAGAAATTAATCAGCCAAATTTTCCTTTGCTTTGTCTGCTGTCTTCCAAAGACCACAGAGAGTAACACAAGTGCACCTGTGAACGTGAACAATCCTTTGAACACGAAGGATTGTAACACAAAGCATAGTAAGCAAGCATCATTAAGACGTATAGCATGTGGAATGGGGCTTTTCTTTTTGCTGGTATGAGCCAGAGAGGAATCACCAGACATGAAGAATCACTTAACATGAAACTTTTTATTCTGTTGTTGACAGTCACTTGAAGGAAAGTTAAATTAACTATTTCAAGGGAGAGGTTAATCAAGTTGAATTTGGTCCAGTAGAGGGCACTGTATCTCTGTCCTTATGTGTGTATTTAAGTGTGTATTATATACTATTAAATATGCCCTATATTACAACAAAATATACTAATATAAGACAGTATGGCACATATATGTATATTTAAAATTTCTTTAAGAATTTATCTTTTCTTCGTTTTCTAAAGCACGAAGATCGCTTATATATGAAAACATGGCTTGTGGATGAAACAGACATATGAATCATTTAAATGTAAAACACGTACTGTATTGTATATTTACCAGTCCATACCAGTGCATTTGGGAAATAAGAAAAATAAAATAAAAAATAGGGGATTTCCTTTTCCTTTCTTCTTTTAGCAACATTGTTCTTTCTTTATTCTGGCTTTCTATTTAGCAGCATTGCTCTTGTTTGCAGCATTTTTTTTTCCTCTGCAGAGAGATGCGTGTTAATTTCTGGAACCTGACTTTGATAGCTAAAAGGCCAGAATAAAGAATGCTGATTTTAAGGTTTTTTTTTTTTCTTTTTCTTTTTTTTTCCCCCAGTTGTGCCGGACTAAGAAGCACGGAACTGCAATGGACCAAGAAGGTCAGCTTGCTGAGCAAGGACTGTAGATTCCCGGCGATGAGAAGCTGCAGCTTGTCTTCGGGGAGCCTGTCTGTGCGCAGTGCGGTGAAACCGGCTCCTGGAGGTCCTGCTTAAGTTTCCCCACGTACCCTGTTTATTTCAAAGGGCCCCCTTGAAAACATCATAAGGCATGGCGGAGGGAAGAGCACTTCTCGTCCTTGCTCACACTCATTGTCTCGGTGATTCTCCCTCCCCGTGCCTCGTTTCCAATCATTCATGTTCAAATGTGCCGGCTGATGAGCTAGTTGAAGCAACCAGAGTATTAAACAGCAAAGCAGTTCCTTAGAGCTGAGAACTTCGGCTTTGAAACGTAACACAGAGCAATGAGGCTTTGCAGCGCAGGGCTAATTTAGCTGCAGTGACTACCCAGGGGAAACATCCTTTCTCTCCAATTAACCTGGAACAGGCATTGCTCTCCTCATGGTAAACATTATGACTTCTAGAGAATGGGAATTCATTATTGAAGTCTTCTGAATTTCAGCCCAATTGCAAAGTGAATGTGTCTTTGTCTTTATTAAAGGAGAACTTGCCTCTTAATTTTTCTGGAAGACTTTGCTAATTCCTATTAGGAAAGCTACTGGGGCAGAAAGGGCTTTAAAAGCATAAAACCTTCTGAAAGTGTAAACCATAAAAGAAAATGTTGGGTGTCATTGGTCTTGATAATCTATTTAGAAATACATTATTTTACCAGAGTGCTGTGTGAGGAAGGCTGGGAAGAAAGAGGAAAGATGCAGTCTGACCTCCATGAGATTCTAGATGTTCCAGAAAGTCTGCACAAGGGTAATTTCCACATCTCCAAAACGGCTACCTTTTTAAAAGAAGCAATTCTTCTTCATTTCTTCTTGCTTTATCAGGACTAAAGCTTTAATTAGCTACTAATATATTTTTAACAGCTGTCATCATTAATATTCATTTAAATACAGAGGCTCTATGCAAATAATTATTTACTAAATGAGTGAATTCTGGTAATGCAGAACTAAAGAAATCCAGGTCGATTCTCACCTATTTGGCTTGTTGAAACTGTTTCTGCTGCAGTGAATGTCCTTTCCTCTTGACTAGGGGAAGTTAAATTCTGTTTTTCTGCACTGCACTTTTAAAAGGTTTTTTTTTGTTTTGCTTTTGTTTTTTAAAACAACCCAGTGTTGGCAAGGGTGTGGTGAGAAGGGCATGCTGTCTACTACTAAACGGAATGTACCCGGTTTACTTCTCTCAAAACAGTATGACCCAGGAACTTACCCTTCAATAAACTTATCATAATAAGCAACATGAGGAATAATTTAGGTACTGACCAGTTTATTGAAATGTTATTTTTTATAATGGGTCTTGGATGGGGTAGATCTAGTCTAGTTAATGAATGGAGCATGAACTAGGTTAAGTAAACCCTGTACTGGCACCTGTTAACATCTGATTAGGTGGAAACAGGCATTTTCTGAAGGAGCAGCGGAAATGGAATTAACAAAAATTATGAAAAATTTCAAATACACACAAAAATAGAGTAATAGAATAAAATTCCCTATATCTATCCCCAGATTCAACAAGTATCAACAGTTTTCAACATTTGCTTCTATCCCTTTAATTAATAATTATTCATTTATTTTTGCTGAAATATCTCCAGGCAAATCCCATTATTCACGCCATTCATCCCTACAGATGTCAGTATGCATCTCTAAAAAATGTTATCTTATATTCATAATACCACTGTCACCTCTAACAAAAGTAGTATTTGTTGGTACCATTTAGTACTGTTCTTAATGAAAAAAGGAATTGTTTGGGAGGGAGAGGTCAGGATCCAAAGAAAGTCCATCTGTTACATTTGGTTGTTTGGGGATAGGAGTTTTAAAGGTATTTTCATTCGGGGTTCAGACATCTACAGGCTTTTCAGCTAAATAAGATGGATGGAGAGCAGTGGAAATGAAGTTGGAGGGAAAGATTGAAGCCACTGAGAGAGACCTTGGAGAGAATCTGGTGGTGTGACAGAAGAGTCTGTCCCTGTGATGTAAAATCCTTGCTTGCATACTCTGTACCAGTTTGGAACTTTAGCAGCTGAGAAGAAGAGAATTATTTGGCGGGGGGAGGGGGGCTTATTTCACAGAAGACTGTGAAGTTGGGGCACCAGTAAGACTCAGACTGTCCCTGGAGGGAGCATGGCAAAGAGGTGGGGCAGGCAAAGCTCAGGGCTCGGGAAAGCTTAGAGAGGGCAGAGCCCAGGAGGCAGGTGAGGCCAGTGGGTCTGTCTGAGAACATGTTAGTTGTTCTTCACTTTGGGAGGGTAATTTCACTAGACATAAAATTCTAGGTTGGTGTTTTGCTTTTTTTTCCTTTCAACACTTTAAATGTTTCAGTCCATCCTCTAGTTTGTTTGGTTTATGAAGAAAAGTCTATCCTTGCTCCTCCGTAGGGAAGGTGTTTTTTCCTCTGGCTTCTTTGAAGATCTTCTCTGTCTTTGGTTTTCTGCAGTTTGGATATGATATGCCCATCTGTAGACTTGTTGGTAATTATCCTGCTTGGTGCCTTCTGATCTTCCTGTGTAAGGACCTGTTTAGCCAGAGTGATTTCATCTGGTTAAACAGTGGTTTTGTTGTTTATGCAGTAAAACTTAAACTGACCCTGCTCCCCCACTCAGGGAACTTACTTAAAAGCAAGTCCAGGAAACCAGTCCCAGGTAACAAAGCCCAAATACAAGGGTGGGTCAGGCCAGGTGGAGACATCCAATAGGTGGGGCATGCATACTGTCTCCCTAGCTACCAAGGAGTGTGGGTCCCGCCTTTTGGGGGCCAATTCTTACCAAGGTAATAATTCAAATATCTACTAGGGTAAATTGTAATTCAATTGGCCACATGTGTGTGACCTAGCATGACTGTGCAGCTTTCTCTGTGTGTTACAATCTCATTGGCCACCTGTGTGTGGCCAGGCCTAACCACATGGCCTTTGCTCTGTAAAAGCTAGTCTGTAAGGCAGGGAAGGGTCGCCTCTTTGTAAGAGACGGCCCTGGCCAGTTGGTTTGATTCTTGATGCTTGGCGCAAAATAAAGATTTGCTTGACCTTTGCTTTGTATCAGTCTCGCTCCTCTGATCACAGACCCATTACTGGGGGAACTTTCACCTGGATCTGTGGTTTGATACGTATCATTAATTTTAGAAAATTGCAGGCATTGTTACTTCAAATATTTCTTCTGTCCCTTTCTCTTCTTTTTCTCCTTCTTGTGTTTCCTTTACTTGTATGTTACACCTTTTGCAACGGTCTCACAGTTCTTGGATATTCTGTTCTGTTTTTTTCTCCTTTGCATTTCAGTTTTGGAAGTTCTTATGGACACACCTTAAAGCTCACTGATTCTTTTCTTGCTTGTGTTATCCATGGATGAGCCCAGTAATGCATTCTTCATTTCTGTTACGGAGTTTTAAAATTTCCAGCATTTCCTAGGGGTGCCTGGGCAGCTCAGGTGTTTAATCATCCAATTCTTGATTTCAATTCAGGTCATGATCTCAGGATCATGGAATCAAGCTTTGCATTGGGCTCCTTGCTCAGTGGGGAGTCTACTTAAGGTTCTCTCTCTTTCACTCCCTGTGCACGCCCCCTGCCCCCATTCTCTTTCTAAAATAAATAAATAAATCTTTAAAAAAGTTCAATAAAATTTCTAGCATTTCCTTTTGTTGTTTTTGAGAGTTCCCATATCCTTGTGTTATCATTTTACCATTTCCATTCTGCATTACCTGTCTATTCTTGCAGGTGTCTGCTTTTTCCATGAAAGCTCTTAGCATATCAAGCATAGTTACAGTTATTTTAAATTCCCAGTCTGATAATTCCAAAGTTTCTGCCCTGTTTGAAGCTCTGTTTCAGATGCTTGTTTTGTGTCTTCCGATTGTGTTTTTTGCCTTTCAGCATGTGTTGTAATTTTATTTTGTTATTGTTGAAAGCTAGGCAAGATATATCAGGTAAAAGAAACTTAGGTAAATAAGTCTTTCATGTGAGGTTTTATGTTTATCTGGTGGAGAGTTAGGCCGTGTTTACTGTTTGCTGCAGCTGTAGGTGGTAGGCATACTCTCCTTCCTGTATCCCCCGGTGTCTTTGAATTTCCCTAGGCGCTTTCTCTTAAGTAGTGTTAACAAAGACAAAGTACTTTGAACTGAACACCCGGTTGTATCCAAAGCTTTACTGATGTGGTGGTAAGGTGTGGGTTGGGGGAGGGGAAGCATCCTATAATCCTATGATTAGGTCTTCAGTTTTTTTAAAGATTTTTTTTTTATTTATTTATTTGACAGAGAGAGAGATCACAATTAGGCAGAGAGGCAGGCAGAGAGAGAGGAGGAAGCAGGCTCCCCGCGGAGCAGAGAGCCCGACGCGGGGCTCGATCCCAGGACCCTGAGATCACGACCCGAGCCGAAGGCAGCGGCTTAATCCGTGAGCTTGTGCCTCTGGCTATGACCTTCACAATTCCTTCCCACCTCAGGTGAGACAGAAAGGCTAGAGGGACCTGGAGTTAGATATTTGCCTTCCTCCACGTTGGTCAGACTCTGGTAAAACTCAAGTCAGTAAAGCTTTGGTAAAGTAGTTTCCTTTGAGGCCTTTGTTAAAGAGAAAAGAGTGCTTTGGGAATGCTTAAAAATGGTTCTCTTTCAGAGTCCATAGTCTCTCATGGTTCATCTCCTCTTCCAGTTTCCCTCAACTCCCTGAAAAACAACCAGAGGGTTTTAAAGGGGTGGGGGTGGGGGGGGTGGAGGGTGGGAGGTTGAGGAACAAGGTGGTGGGTAATAAGGAGGGCACGTACTGCATGGAGCACTGGTTGTGATGCCAAAACAATGAACACTGTTATGCTGTAAATAAACAAATAAAAAAAATAAAATTAAAAAAAAAAATGGTTCTCTTTCCCCTCCCCTATCTGGAGTCTGAGGGGATTTTTCTCTGATCTTCACCTTGAAAGCCTGAGTAGCTCCTGGAGGTAAACCTCACAAAAGGGTGGGGTCTCCCAGGATTTTTTAATTCTTAAGTTAGTTTATGCTCCTTTTCCAGTAATCAGTCAATTTCTCCTTAGTTAATTAACACATGCATATGTGTGTGTGTGTGTGTGTGTGTGTGTGTGTGTGTGTACATTTAAATTTCACTGCCTTAGCAAGTTGTTTTTTTTGCCTTAGCAAAACTATATAATACAGTTGATCCTTGAACAATGTGGGGGTTAGAGGTCCTGACCCCTTGTGCAGTCAAAATCCATGTATAACTTTGGACTCGCACCCTCTCAAATTTAACTAGTAATAGCCTACTGTTGACAGGAAGCCTCACTAAACAGCACATATTTCATATGTTCTATGTATTATAGACTGTATTTTTACAATAAAATAATCTAGAGAAAAGAAAATGTTATCAAGAAAATCATAAGGAGGGCACCTGGGCCTGTTCAGCAGGGAGACTGCTTCTCCCTCTCCAGCTTCCCTGTGCTTGTGTTCCCTCTCTCACTCTCTCTCTGTCATAAATAAATAAAATCTTAAAAAAAAGAGATAATCATAAAGAAGAGGAAATACATTTATAATACTTACAATATTTATTGAAAAAAATCCTTATATAAGTGGACCCATGCAGTTCAAACCCATGGGTCAACTGTACAGTGTTAACTATAGTCACCATATTATACTCATCAGATAGCTGAAAGTTTATATCCTTTAACAACCTCTCCCTATTTCCCCCACCACCCAGACCCTGGCAACTACGTTTCAATCTGTTTCTGAGTTTAACTTTTTTTTGGTTCCACATATAAGTGAAATCATTGGTATTTGTCTTTATTTCTCCGGCTTATTTCATTGACCATAATGCTCTCCAGGTCCATCCGTGGAAGAATTCTCTTCTTTCTGAAGGCTGAATAATATTCCACTGGGTGTGTGATATAGGCACACACACCACATCTTCTTTATCCATTCATCCACTGATGAACACTGGTTATATATATATAGCCTGTATCTTGGCTGTTGCGAATAATGCTGCCGTGAACATGGAAGTGCAGATATCTCTTGATATTCTGTCCTCACTTCATATATATATATATATGAATATATATAGCTTTATATATAACATAGATATATAATATCCACATGTTATATATATATAATTGCTATATTATAGTCAATTATTTTTTGAAGTATTCCCACAAGGCTCCAGCAGTGGCTTCCGCTCCCAGTAAGTTGTGATTCTTTGTATTCACTTGTTTCTCTAGTTTTGGGGGCAGTAGTTTGCTCTGTGTCCGCAACTGTCTGATGGATCTAAGAAAAACAGCTGACTTTTGTTCAGCTTTTGTTTTTGTTGTGAGGGTGGGAATGATGACTTCCAAACTCCTCCTATGTTGGACCAGCAAGGCCAGTGGATTTGACATGGCAGAAGGGATTTAATGGTTGGGACCCACGGAAGCAAAATATGGGATCATTATTATATTATTATAATAATTATTATGTATATTATTATAAATATTATAGATCATCCATGGACAATTCCATGGATAAAGATGGATTTATTATGGGTATGGAGCAGGTTTGGACAGAACCAGTTGAAAATTATCATTATCTTGAACAAATATTTAACAAATGTTAAACTGGGATATAAAAAGCAATCAGGAATGATTCTTGTCTTCAGTGGGCTTAAAGTCCAGGAGATAAGAAGTCAATAGAAAAAATAATAGAAGGGATATAGCTATGTGTCTAATTTGTCTGTGTGCCTAAGGACACAGAGATACTGGGAAAGGACTCAGGCTTCAGAACTGTCTTTAAGATAGGGATTTTAATACCAAGTTTATGAAATGTCAGGATAAAAGTATTTTTTTTTTTTTTAAGTAACAAGTCTCCTTAGGCATGTTGCATCTTGATAAACCTTAGAATTTCCTTCCCATTGTTAGATGGGGCAGGCAATACTTATAATATGTTGAAAATCATATATACACTTAATGTAGATTATACACACCCAAAGTTTTTCTGTACCAAGCAAATTTTGACTGAGTAAAGTATAAATTTAAATTTAAAATTGAGATTCCATTCAATAGCTTTAAATGAATCAAATCACAAAAATATTTCTGAAATATTTCAGTTCGTGGATTAAAGTCTGAGTATTCTTTTTAAAAATTCAATGTCTATCTTTTTCCCATCTTTTATTTATTCTTTTTTTGTTCAATTAGCCAACATAAAGTACATCACTAGTTTTTGATGTGTTGTTCATTGGTTGTGTGTAACACCCAGTGCTCATCACCACATGTGCCCTCCTTAATACCCATCACCCAGTTATCCCATGCGCCTACCCCCCACCCTTCTGTAACCCTCAATTTGGTTCCTGAAGTCCAGAATCTTTCATGGTTTGTCTCCCTCTCCGAGTTCTTCTCGTTCAGTGTTCCCTCCCTTACCCCCAGGCCTGCAAGCTATTCCTTATGCTCCACATATGAGTGAAACCATACGATAATTGTCTTTCTCTGCTTGACTTACTTCACCTAGCATAATCCTCTCCAGTTCCATCCACGTTGATGCAAATGGTGGGTATTCATCCTTTTTGATGGCTGAGTAATATATTCTTAAATTACTTGTAAACTTATCTGTACTAGTTATGGAATAACCCATTCTATTTAGTAGTTTGAAATACTAGTTTTACATGGTATCTCACATCTGTACCAGTCCTGGAATAACCCATTCTATTTAGTAGTTTGAAGTACTAGTTTTACATGGTATCTCACACAATAGTTTTTTTTTTTTTTTTGTAGATATAGACATTTTCGTAAAAATATGATTTCCTTGGGTGAGGATCTTTTGGTGGCAAACTCTTTCAGTTCTGTTTATTTGTTATTTAAAAATATTACTTCTTGAAAAATAGTTTCACTGCAAATATACGTCCGGGCTTGCACTCTGTATTTTGGGTTTAACTCATTGGAGATATTTTTCCAATGTACTCTATCATCCATTAATCTAACCATTTTTTGTTTTGAGTAAAATATCTTTCTGGCTGCTTCAAAGGTATTCCCTTTGTCTTCGGTGTCCTGCACTTTCATGACAAAGTGATTAAAGCATCCATTCCCTTTTATTTATCATGCTTGATATTATTTAATCATTTAGATCTGAAGCTTGGAACCGTTCAACAGTTCTGCAAAATTCTGTCATAATCTTTGTATGTATCAGTTTTTCGAGTGATAACATTCTATTGTCACTTCTGGAATTTCAAGTACATGTAAGGGAGACCTTATCATTTTATCCTCATGTTTCTTAATTTCTGTTTTGTATTTTTAATCTCTTAATCTTTCTAAAGTACATTTTGGAAGGTGTTCTTGGACTTGTCTAGTTCTGTAGTTGTATTTTCAATAAGATGTCTATTTTTGTTTGTTATCCCTCAGTGTTATACTTCAAATTGTTCTAATGCATTCTTTTTCTTTAATTTTTAATTTTTAATTAACATATACTGTATTATTAGCCCCAGGGGTACAGGTCTGTGAATTGCCAGGTTTACACACTTCACAGCACTCACCATAGCACATACCTTCCCCAATATCCATAACTCAACCACCATCTCCCTACCTCTCTCCCCCTGGCAACCTTCAGTTTGTTTTGTGAGATTAAGAGTCTCATAGTGATCCGAAGGGGCACACGCACCCAAATGTTTATAGCAGCAATGTCCACAATAGCCAAACTATGGAAAGAACCTAGATGTCCATTAACGGATGAATGGATAAAGAAGATGTTGTATAGGGGCACCTGGGTGGCTCAGTGGGTTAAAACCTCTGCCTTCAGCTCAGGTCATGGTCCCAGGGTCCTGGGATCGAGCCCCGCATCTGGCTCTCTGCTCAGTGGGGAGCCTGCTTCCCTTCCTCTCTCTCTGCCTGCTTCTCTGCCTACTTGTGATCTCTGTCTGTCAAATGAATAAATAAAAAAAATCTTAAAAAAAGAAGATGTTGTATATATACACAACGGAATACTATGCAGCCATCAAAAGAAATGAAATCTTGCCATTTGTGACTATGTGAATGGAACTAGAGGGTATTATGCTGAGTGAAGTAAATAAATCAGAACAAGACAATTACTGCACTTTTTAAAAGTCTTTTGGTTGTTTTAAGATCCTATATTCTTTGCTTGTATTTTTGAGCCTCAATATTATTTCTTATTTCATATGACATATATTACATTTCAAACTGTTTCTATTCAGAAATATTAGTGATTTTGAGTTTTCTATTTACTTTTATTTTTGCTGGTTTTCACTGACAGTGCTTAGTCTCCATGTATACTTCTGACAAATGGCTTTGAGCTATGAACTCATTTCCTTGGAATTTTATCTTTAGAAATTCTTTGAGGTCTACATTGAAGTTACATTTCTTCATAGAGGGCTTGCTTTTATTTCTGCTAGATTCTGGAGCACTAATTGTCCTAGGTTACAGTAAATTAAATTATCCTTTGAAGTTTTTTAGATTGCACAGGTGGTATGAACTTGGTCCCTGAAATGATGTAAGGACCTACTTGTTACAACTTCTTAAGGCAATTTATTTTGCCTTCTTTTTAGTACAAGAGAGTCAAGAGAAGAAAGTTTCTGGCTGACAGTTTGTTCTTCACCATCTAGTGAAACTCTATGCCTTTGGAAGTCCTAGCTTTTTGTGGGGATTTTTCTATTTGATTCCTACTTCGGTTGGACCCTGGATTTTATTGCCTGTTTTCCATGATTCTTGTAGCCCTCAGAATGAAAGCACAAGATCACCAGGATCTGAAGGTCAACTTTAGGGCAAAAGCAGGTTAGGATGTTCTTTTAATCTGAGATTCTCACTTTCACATTGACTTTTTTTCTTTGTAGATTCTTTGCCTTTTGCTTGCATGTGTGTGCATGTGCATGTTGGCTCAGTGATGAATTTACTGTTTCTTACATTTTACTGAGCTTTCATATTGTTTACCATTATATGTCCTTATTACAACCCATTTTAAGTATCTATCAAAACAAAATTTCATTATGTCCCTTGAGCCAGCAATTCTACCTCTACAAATTTCTTTGTCAGAAATACTTACATTTGTAAAAACATATGCATATTCTTCTGTTCAGTGCAATATGATTTGTAATAGTGAAAAACTGGAAGTGCTCTTTAATGACAATTCCATCCTATGAAGGAATGCTGAACAATTAAAAAATACATGTAAGTGTAGACCTGTACCTATTTGCATACGATGATTGTCAAGATTTATAGTTAGATGGAAAGAGCAAAGAAGAAAGAGCTTTTTATCTCCTCTTTTTTTGAATTTTATTTTTAGTGTCTCAAAACATTCTTAGCAGAAGTAGTAACAGTAACATTATATGCCAAAAAATAATAAAAAATATAAATTGATCCACTGAATGCCTTTCATCTCTAAATTTCAAAGAGCATATATTATCACAACATTGAAGCATTAATAGACTAAATATTTATTATATGTATAAAAGATAAGGTTATTTTAAAATTTCAAAATAGAATATTAACTTTATAAAATGCTTTTTGAAGTAAAAGCAATCTAATCTTTTAGGATTTTTTCAAGGTTAGATAATTTCATCCATTATAATATTTTCCCTTATAATACTCTGAGACAATGTACCTTTTACAAAAGATTTTAATTTTGCCTGTCATCATGAGCAACTTTAAAACAATGGAACAGAGTTATTTCTCCAGCTGGTCATTTCAAGATTATTATTGTGAAGTCTTAATCCCCACTTTTACCCATGAGGTGTAAATAATTTTTGAGTTGGACAAATGACCTTGTAGAAGGACACAATCTATGTTCTCTAGGCAATTGTCATAAAACTAAGTGAATTATTACATAGCCCATAGGGAATTTAACAAAACACTCTGATTTAGAAAAGAGACAGAAATGGGAAAAGATTCAAAATCTTGTTTAATCTTCTTTGACTAGACAAAACTGGATATCTTAACTAGATACTCAGAACATCTGAAAATAAGAAAACAAATAAACAAACCTTGCTGGCCGTCTGCTGTTATGAGAAAGAAGCCATAGAATTTTTGGGGGGGGAATGAGTATAAATTTGAACTAATTTATTCTTCAAGGAAAGCCATACTTTAACAATCTCTTTCTTCAGTGTGCCATGTGCCCTGCAAAGAGTAGGATCTTGTTGAAAGCTAAGTCTGTATCTGAGTGGTACTCAGTCCTCAAGAGTGAGAGTCAGGTTATTACAAAGAGTTAACTCCAAACCTAATAGATAAAATAGAATTATGAGATAGTAAATCTATGACGCTTTTATGAGTAATTTGTATAGAATAGCAACATGGGTACATATGTCAGGGGGCAGTCCCCATTCAAAGTTTATGGTTTTTTTTTTTTAAGATTTTATTTATTTATTTGACAGAGAGAGGGAGAGATCATAAGTAGGCAGAGAGGCAGGCAGAGAGAGAGGAGGAAGCAGGCTCCCTGACAAGCAGAAAGCCTGATGTGGGACTCGATCCCAGGACCCTGAGATCATGACCTGAGCCGAAGGCAGAGCCTTTAACCCACTGAGCCACCCAGGTGCCCCTCAAAGTTTATGTTTTTAATAGTCCCTTGCTTTTGAAACAATTTGAATTCTCCCCTCCTTCCTTTCTAGGCTCTTAAAAACTGCTTATAAAAGATTGGAAATACTGTTTCTTAGAAGTTTGAGAAAATGATCTATAAAACATTCTAAACCTGAAGTCTTTGGGGGAGATATTTCTCTTTCTCAGTATTTCCAAAGTCATTATTCTTTCTAGTTTCACCTTCTTCATGAGTCATTTTGGCAGGTTTTATTTTTGCATAAAATGGTCTGTTTTGTTATGATTCAATTTTTTTAAATGTAGGATAGTATATTGTGTACTATTATAGTTTACAAATCTCTTTCATACTTGTGTTTTGTTTTTACTCATTTATAATTTGTGGTTTTTACAGTATAACGACATTTTTATTTAAATCTAGGTAAGAAATGAGAAATAAGTCTGTAAAGACAGAAACCTAAACATTCATGGAAGGTATCATCTTTGGGTTGTTGGATTATAAATTATTTCTTTTTTATTAATATTTTCAATACATTGTGAAAGCATCAGTTTTTTTTAATTAGGGAAAACATCATTTTTAAATATTGGTAACATATCCTGACTATCCAGCTTTTCTTCCCACCGGTAACTTCAGTTGCATATTGTTCTCTTCCAGTTAATGAACACTATCATGGAGAAATGTCATTGCTGTGGAAATTTAAATTACCACACATTTCTGGAGGTCAATTTGGCAATAAGCTAAAATGTGATATTGGTATACTACTTGCCCAGAAATTTCACTTCTAAAGGTTATTCTAATAAAATAATAAAACACTTGCAAAAAATATTTGTAGAAAAAAGTACATCTACAAATGGATAGAGTTAGAGTTGTGCTGTCCAGTATGGTAGCCATTAGTCATACGAGACTAGTGAGCACTTGAAATATGGCTAGTGCAAACTGAGATGTGCTATTAGTATAGAATATTGACTATTATTCAAGGATTTAATACAGAAAATACATGCAAAATGTCTCATTAATACTTCTTACATTGAATAGATGTTGAAATGCTAATATTTTGGACATACTGGGTTAAATAAAATACATCATTAAAATTAGTTTCACTTGGTTCTTTTAACATGGGTACTAGAAAACTCAAACTTGCATGTGTAGCTCAAATTAGATTGTTATTGGCAGTGCTGTTAAAAGGCTTTATGCAGGTCTGACCTAAGGGGCCCCTCATCACCTTCAGGTTCCCTTAGCACTGAAGTAAGTTTAGATGGTCTGACAGGAGGGATAAAATATTCTTTTTGCTTGTTTGATTTTTCTTATGAAAAACGTGTTGTTTTGGTATACGTCTAGGGAATTGCAAAGAAAAATGTCCTGCTGAATGTATTTTAACATGAAAAGTCAAGAATTCTCTGTCCAAATCACTGGTGTCTCCTCTAATATCTTTCATGATGATGACATGCCATGATCTCTCATTTTTGTATCTTTCAATTACTGATATTATTGCAACAGAGTCCTAGATGTTTACTCTACTACTAATTCACATCTGGTAATGAGAAAATTATTTTTCTCAAAGGGATTTTTGCTCATTTAACTTATTCCTTAGAAAATTTGTTTCGGAAGTTTGTTTCAAATGAGAGCCTGCAGGCTCTTTATCAATCTGGCATCCATGTGGAATACCTGTTGTTTCCTAACGAAAGTTATGTGGTTATGTGATTTTATTTAAACTAAGCAAGGATTAAAAAAAAAAAAAAACTAAGCAAGGATTAGTAGAGCACTATGAGTGAAAAGTTTGTTGACATAGCTCTTCTCTGGATTAATCCCAATTTTTCTGTAATATTGTTTTTATAGATGGTTGCAACTAAAATGATATTTGTATGAGGGACTTCTGTCTCTGGTAATATGGTAAACTAAGGCAACCTGAAGCTTTTCTTCTACAAACACCTAGAAAAAGTGGATAAAATTATAACAAAAAATCTTTTAAATATCTCAAAAAGGAAAAAGAAAGCCCCAGTTCCGGAGATGAGAGGAAACTAAAAATTAAGAGTGATATGGTGTGAACAGATGTTGTAATGTCGTAGGGGTGGGGTGGGAAGTGTATATTAAGTGTGGGTTTTGTTAACCCACGTGCTTGGGTGTCATTGTCTGGGCATGAAAGATGAAGCTTGGGTCTGTCTAAGGCAGACATATGGAATTGAGGAGCCCTGATAGAATGCTAGAACTTCTGAAGCGTGGCATTTTCCATTAAAAGTAAATCAGAACAGGAAATAAAACTTGTTTGCATTTAATGGGTTCAGAGTGGAAAAAATAGGTCTCCTCTGAGATTTCTAAAACCCAAGCTCAAGCATCACACAAGTTTGGGATTCCAATTTCACTACTCTTGTGGTCAGAACCTTGGGCCAAACCAGGAAATATTAATATGAAGTTTGTCCTGGGATGCTGATACCCCTAGGGTTGTATCAGAGCCAAACCCCAAATCACCCTGGAAGGGTGCATCCATAGCCCAGACCACAAGGCATTCCACAGGGAAAAGATACATTAACATGAATCCACATAAAAATTACAAACCTTATGAGGAAATGATTCACCATGGGCAAGAGTCAGTAGACATTGACAACAGATTTAGAATTCTCAAGAACTTAAGATCATAGAACCCCTGAGAGAGAAGACAAATTAGGTATAATAACTTAACAGTTATAATATATAATAACAACAGACATGAAGAAGCAACGGACCCTAAAAAAATAAGAATTTGAGAAAAGAACATGCAGATATGAAAATGTACAATTCAAGTTCTATAACTGAAAGATATGGCCATTATATAAAACTCTTTATAATGATTAATAATTATGAAAATTATGAGGAGAGAATTAATGAAACATACGATATTTAAAAATTACTCAGAATACCATTTGCAATGATGTGGATGGAACTAGAGGGTATTATGCTAAGTGAAATAAGTCAATCAGAAAAAGACAAATGTTATGATTTCACTAATATGTAGAATTTAATAAACAAAACAAATGAGCATAGGGAAAGGGAAGGAAAAATAAAATAAGACAAAATCAGAGAGGGAGACAAGTCATAAAAACTCTTAATTATAGGAAATAAACTGAGGATTGCTGAAAGAGAAGTGGATGGGGGGATGTGGTACTTGGGTGATGGGCATTAAGGAGGGCATTTGAAGTAATGAACATATCTCCTGAGGCAAGGGAAGTAAAAGCAAAAATAAACTATTAGGACTTCATCAAAATAAAAAACTTCCACACAGTGAAGGAAACAATCAATAAAACGAAAAGGCAACCTATGAAATGGGAGAAGATATTCACAAATGACATATCTGATAAAGGGTTAGTATCCAAAATATATAAAGAACTTTCACAACTCAATATCCAAAAGCTGAATAACCCAATTAAAAAATGAACAGAATACATGAACATTTTCCCAAAGATGACATACAGATGGCCAGCAGACACATCTGCTCAACATCACTGATTATCAGGGAAATACAAATCAAAACTACAATGAAATATCACCTCACACCTGTCAGAATGGTTAAAATCAACAACACAAGAAACAGCATGTGTTGATGAGAATGTGGAGAAAGGGGACTGCTGGTGGGAATGCAAACTGGTGCAGTCGTTCTACAAAACAGTATGGAGGTTCCTCAAAAAGTTGAAAATATAACTACCTTACCCTCCAGTAATTGTACTATTAGGTATTTACTCAAAGAATACAAAAACATTAATTCAAAGGGATACATGCACCCTGATATTTATAGCAGTACTATGTACAATAGCCAAATTATGGAAATAGCCCAAGTGTCCATCAACTATTGAATGGATGAAGATGTAGTCTACCTATACAATGGAATATTACTTAGCCACAAAAAGGAACAGAATATTGCCATTCACAATGACATGGAGCTAGAGAGCATCATGCTAGTAGTGATATGTTTTTATTGTGGTAGTAGAGATGGTTTATATTTAACCCTATGTTTTCCAAATTGTTTATTCATCATTGCTCATGTATACCACTCCTAACTTTTGAATGCACTTTCTTTTCCCAGAATTAGTTCATTTTATGGGGATCTATGGGTTATAGATCTCTCAGTTTTTTTCTGAAAGCTATCTATATTTTATTCATATGCTGAAGTGGTTGTTTGTCTGGGCATAGAATTTTAGGTTAACCCTTATTTTCCTTTGTCTTTGAATTTATTATTTAATTGACTTCAGACTTCTATTTTTTCTCTTGAAAAGTCTGCTGACAGCCTACTCTTGTTCTTTTGCAGATAACTTTCTCTGGTTGCTTTAAGATTTTTCTTTAGATTTTATTGCTATGGGATTTCACTCCAGTGTTTCTATATATGAGTTCATTTTTAATTAACCTACATGAGACTGAATTTCTTAAATCTGAGGCTTATTGTTCCTCAATTCTGGTAAAATTTCTATCATTATTACATTGTATGTTTCTTTCTATTTATTCTAATTTTGCTTTTCTTTTTCAAGTTTCCTTCGGCTATTAGGGGTCTTTTGTAGTTCTACACAAATTTTAGAATTTTTTGTTCTGGCTCTATGAAAAATACTTTTGATATTTTGACAGGGAATGAATTAAATGTGTAGACAGCTTTGGGTTGTATAGACATTTTAACAATATTTGCTCTTTCAATCCATGAGCATGGAACGTTTTTTCCATTTTATTATGTCATCTTCAACTTTTTTCTTAATTGTTATATGGTTTTCAGAGTACAGTTCCTTACCTCTTTGGTTTGATTTTTTTTTTATCTATTCTGACACCCTATTTCTTTTGATTTGAGCATTTAGTCCATTTATATTCAAATTAATTTTGATGGATATGTATTTATTGCCATTTTATTATTTGCCTCATTGTTGTTTCCGCATAGTTTCCCTGATCCTTTCTGTTTTTGTCACTTTTGTTGTCTCCTTTGCACTCAAAGAATTCCCTTCAATTTCTTGCAGGGCTGGTTTAGAGATCATGTACCCCTTTAGTTTTCATTTGTCTGTGAAACCCTATCTCTCCTTCTATTATGAATGATAGCTTTGCCAGATAGAGTATTCTTGGCTACAGCCTTTTCCCATTCAGCATTTTGGATATATTATGCCACTCTCTTCTGGGCTGCCAAGTTTCTGTGGAGAAATCTGCAGCTACCCTTATGGGTCTTCATTTTAAGTTAAGAACTTCTTTCGTCTTGCTGTTTTAAGATTTTTTAATTTATCACTATATTTTACAAATTTAATTGTGATATGTTTTGGTGTTGGCCTGCTTTTATTGGGGAGTTCCTTGTGCCTCCTAGATCTGGATATCTCTGTGTCTTTCCCCAGATTAGGGAATTTTTCTGCTATTATTTCTTGAAATACATTTTCTGCCTCCTTTTCTTTCATTTCTTCCTCTGGGACTCCAGTGATGCATATGTTATTACAATTGATGAAGTCATTGAGATCCCTAAGTCTCATGTTGCATAGTTCTTTCTTTCTTTCATTTTCATAATTTTCCATTATTTTGTCTTTCAGGTCAGTAATTCATTCCTATGCTCCTTCCAGCCAGCCGTTCATTGCATCAAGCCTGTTTTTAATCTTGTTTATTGCATTCTTCATCTGATTCTTTTTTTTTTTAACTCTTTATCTCTGTGCTAAGGACTTCACTGATGTCTTCTTTCTCAAGCCCAGTGAGTATCCTTATGATTGTTGCTTTAACTTCTCTATCAGGCATGTTACTTATATCTGTTTTGCTTAGAACTCTGGCTGTGGCTTTATCTTGTTCTTTTATTTGGGATAAATTCCTTCATCTTGCACTGGGCGTGGTGCATAAATGATGAATCTTGGAACACTGAAAAGGTAAAATAAAATAAAATAAAAATTACTCCATCTTTGGGGCACCTGGGTGTCTCAGTGGGTTAAAGCCTCTGCCTTCAGCTCAGGTCATGATCCCAGGGTTCTGGGATCGAACCCCACATCGGCTCCCTGCTCAGTGGAAAGCCTGCTTCTCCCTCTCTCTCTGCCTGCCTCTTTGCCTACTTGTGATCTCTGTCTGTCAAATAAATAAATAAAATCTTTAAAAAAAATTATTCCATCTTTGGATTTTGTCTAAGTCTCTGTCTTCTCTGTGCTAGTAAGGACAGTTATGTGTCCTGATCCTGCAAGTAATGGCTTTATGAAGGAGAGGCCATGTAATATCCACAGCCTAGTGCTTTAGGGATTGTCTCTTGTGTGTGTTGTGTGCCCTCTGCTGTTGTGCTTTGGCTGGTATATCCTTCAGGCCAGTCATTTGCTGAGAATCTCCTTGCCTGCTGTGGGTATTGTTTGGTTCCTGGCCTGAATGTGGTGAGTTTTAACTAGTTGTTGTCTGGTCTGCTTGTGAAATGAGACTTGACACCAACTCTGTCAGAACTGAGGCCCTGCAGAACTCTCTGGTTGGGAGATGTGTTGTGGGCAGAGGATTGTGCTGGTATTCTCAGAGAGGGACTTGCCACACTGGAACTGAATCAATCTTGGCTAAGAAGGGACAGTACCAGCAGAGAGCAGGGACAGGTAGGGCTTGGTGTAAGCAAGTTAGGCAGCAAGTGTTCCTGCTGAGCTGTTTCCCATAGGTGGCTCTGTGTTTATACTGAGGGAGGGTGGGGGAGAAAAATGGCACTTGCCAGCTTCTTTGTTCCTGGAGAGGCAGCTTCATGAACACTACCTCTCAAGGATGTGCTTTGAGAAGAGCAAATAATCTCCTTACTGTGTGCCTAGGAGCTCTTCAGATAGCTCTTTCCATGCTCTCTGCTCCTGGGTTGTTTGTCTGCCTTCTCTCCAGGAGCAGCACAGTGCCCTCTGTGCTCTATGCCACCTAAGTCCACTGACCTTTGAAACTCTAGGCGTTAAGTCCAACTGTTTGCAAGAACTCACCAAATTCAGCCCCTCATTTTCCAAGCCAATGGCTTTGGGGAAATGTTCTCCTTTGTATTTCTGTGGTGTTGGTTGTTCTTTCTCCTCTCTTGTTTGTGATTTTATTTATTTGGGTCCTTTTTTTCTTTTGTTTTTGATAAGTCTAGTTTGAGGTTTACCTATTTTATTAATTTTTTCAAAAACGAGTTGCTGGTTTTGCTGATCTTTTCTATCTTTTTTTTTTTGTCTCTATATCATTTATTTCTGCTCCAATCTTTATCATTTCCCCCTTTCTGCTGGCTTTTGGCTTTATTTGCTGTTCCTTTTCTAGCTCCTCTAGGTGTAAGGTTAGGGTACTTGAGGTATAGGATATTTATTTGAGATTTTTCTTGCTTTTTGAGGTAGGCTTATATTACTGTATACTTACCTCTTAGGTAAGTATACCTATACCTTAGCTTTTACCAACCTCCCAAATGTTGCGTTTTCATTTCCGTTTGTTTCCATATTTAAAAAAATTTATTTCTTGGGGTGCCTGGGTGGCTCAGTGGTTTAGCCTCTGCCTTCGGCTCAGGTCATGATCCCAGGGTCCTTGGATGGAGCCCCACATCAGGCTCTCTGCTCTGCAGGGAGCCTGCTTCCTTCTCTCTCTGCCTGCCTCTCTGCCTACTTGTGATCTCTGTCTGTCAAATAAACAAATTAAAAAAAATATTTCTTGATTTCCTGGTTGACCCATTGTTCAGTAGCATGTTGTTTACTTTCCATGTATTTGTGGTCTTTCCAAATGTTTTCTTGTGGTTGACTACAGAGCATTGTGTTCAGAAAGGTTGTGTGGTATGATTTCAATCTTTTTGTATTTGTTGAGGCCTGTTTTGTGACCTAATATGTGATCTATTCTGGAGAATGTTCCATTTGAACTTGAAAAGAATGTGTATTCTGCTATTTTAGGATGGAATGCTCTGAATACACCTGTTAAGTTCATCTAGTCTAGAGCCTCATTCAAAACCATTGTTTCCTGGGCACCTGGGTGGTTCAGTGGGTTAAAGCCTCTGCCTGTGGCTCAGGTCATGATCCCAGGGTCCTGCTCAGCAGGGAGCCTGCTTCCTCCTTTCTCTCTGTCAGCCTGCCTCTCTGCCTACTTGTATCTTTCAAAAGAATAAATAAAATCTTTAAAAAACAAACAAAAAACCAAAACAAAACCATTGTTTCCTTGTTTATTTTCTGTTTAGATGATCTGTCCATTGTTGTAAGTGGGGTGTTAAAGTTCCATACTATTATTGTATTATTTAGTTCCTTTATGTTTATTTGTTTTCTATACTTAGGTGCTTCCATGTTGGGTGTATAAATATTTAAATTGTTATGTATTCTTGCTGGATTGTCCCCTTTATGATTATATAATGCTTTTTCATTTCTTTTTACAGTATTTTAAAGTCTAGTTTGTCCAATTTTAGTATTGCTACTCTACCTTTCTTTTGATATCCATTTGCATGATAAATATTTCTCCATTCCCTTACTTTCAATCTACATGTGTCCTTAGGTCTAAAATGCCTCCAAACTTCCTAACTTTTTCTATATGGCCTCTTCTTTTCCTTTAGTTGTTGAGTTTGTTCTGTCAGCCTTCAGGTTGATTTCTGGGGTATTTGGGATGATTTGATATCTATTTTGTTATCTACTTTGTGGGACAAGATGAGCCTAGGGTTCTTCTACTCTGGTGTCATCTTGAAAATCTTATAAAAAGGACCTTTAACTGTAGTGACTGTAAAAACTTTAAAAAGAATCACAGGATAATCTATGCCAATAAATTGAAAACTTAGTGGAAATAGACAATTTTCTAGAAAAATATAATACTTCAAAACTTATTCAAGGGGACAGAGAAAATCTAAGTTTTCCTAGGACTTTTAAAAAATTTAGTGAATAGTAAAAATATACTTCTCTAAAAACACTAGCCCAAACTATTTCATCAGTTATTTTTAACAAATATCAAGGAACTGATAATACTTGTTTTACACAATGTGTTCCAGAGAATTAAAAAACAAAAACAAAAACAAAAAAAACAAAAAACAAGGCAAGTTCTCTAATTTCTTTTATGAGGCTGGTATTGTCTTATTGCAAAAATTGGTCAAGGGCAATGATCAATTATGAACAAAGAAAGTTATGTGCAATTCTCACTCATCAACATAAAAGGAAAAATTCTCAGTAAAATATTAGTCCAAAATTGAGGAATGGGCAAATCATCTAACATTAGAGATCTAACACAATAAATCTGTCATTGTAGTTTATCACATGAACAGATTAAAGAAGAAATTATATGACCATCTCAATAGATGTAGGAAAAACATTTGTTAAATTTCAACAGCTATCCATGATAAGAACTGTTAATAGACTAAGAATAGAAGGCAGTTTCCTTTGAAGGTTTCCTTAGAATCAGCTGGTGATAGGATATGGATGTCTGCCCTCACTGTGTCTACTGAACATTTGCTGAATTTCCTTACCAGAGTAATAAGGCCAGATACAAGAGCACAGCATATAAGGGCTGGAAAGGAAGAAGCAACTCTTTTTTTTTTTTTTGCAAATGACGTGAAGATCCACATGGAAAATTTAAGAAACTACAGGTAAACTGGAGGAACTAGTAAGAACAATCGGCCAAGTCATTAGATTCAGATCAATATACAGAAACCAAAAGCAGTCTCAAACAGAAGTACCGAATGGCTGACCAAGTAATTTTAAATCTTAAAAAAGATAACATTTACAATATTATCTCAAGCTGTAAGGTTATCAGTAGTAGAGCTATAAAAAATATGACACCTTTATAGAAAAAAACTAAAAACCTTACTCTAAAACATAGCAGAAGATGTAAATAAATGTTGAAACATACCACATTCCTGGATGGGAAGACAAGATTGTAAGAGTTTTAATTCTCCCCAAACAATTTATAAACTCAATGCAAATCCAGTAAAAATCTCACTCATCAACAATAACATTCTCATAAAATTTTTCATGGAACTCAAAATGCTTATCCTAAAATTCATATGAACCAGTAAAGGGCTGAGAACAGTAAAAAATGTTTTGAATAGTCGTAGTGCCATTGATAAAAATGCAAGCAGAGGCAATGGGAGCTGAGAGAGGTAAAGGAAGGTCCAAGAAATATAAAGATATTCCACAGCTATAATAACGACAATGGATGGTGATGTGAGGAGTGGGATAGGATTGACAAATAATGTGACAGAATAAAGAATCTAGAAACTGACTCATACGTATCTGGTGACTTAAACGATAAATAGAGTGTTATAAATTATTAGAGAAAGGATGGATTCTTTGGTAAGCGATGCAGCTACAATGACTGTTTATATGGAAAAAAGATGCAGTTAAATCCCTACCCTTTACTATACAGGAAAAATAAATTCCTGGTGGGTTAAAGACCAAGTGTAAAAAACAAATTATAAGCACTTTAGAAGTAAACCCAAGATGTCTGTTATTTTTAGTACTTTTCTATATGCTTAAGCGTATTCTATAGTTAAAAATGAAGAAAACAATAAGTGAAACAGATGCTCAGGGAATGATGCTATTTTTTTGGGGGGGGGAGATTTTCAGAAAATCTAAGTTGCAAACTATTTGTGATAACCATAAAATAGGCATTTTCCAATTACCCATGGTTAAAATGGCCATGAAGGCCAAACACCAATATACTAAGCTGCTAAAGAACATTGTGTACCTTCACTAGCTCCTTATAAAAAATGAGGAAAATAAAACCCACTTCGTATGGTTGTGTCTTTTATGATCTTTCATGGCAAGGGGACAGGACCCCTACTCAAATATGTCTCGGTGAAGTAGGCAGCTTGACTCAAGGGAAATCTAGGGGCAATAATAAGAAGCGGGTGCTGTGCCAGATACTAGGCAAGGGCTTCACGTCCATCCACCCATTTATTCCTCACAGCAATCCTAGTGACGTAGGTTCAGTTGCTAGTCTGACCTTGCAGATGAGCGAACGCGCAGGGAGGTAAGCAGAGCACAAGAGAAACAACTTGTGTCTTCATGTTCATGGTCAAGAAAGCACTTTGCAGAGATGTCTAGTATGCAGATTTCTAGCACGTTTGCTTAGAGGTGGTCCAGGTGAACTCCTGTTCCGCATTTCCTATGAAATCTCCAAGGTCTGAATGGCTCACTAACACTTCGGGATGTTTGGGGAAAACCAAGGAAGGGCTATGGTCTTAATCTGTGATCTGTGACATGGGGCACATGTAGGGATGGGGCATGGGTCACAAAATAGGGATCACATGTGTGGAAGGAAGAACCCAGGGAGAAAGGGCCAGCTGGCTTCTGGGATATACCGAAGACCTTAAGAACTTTCTCTGCCATTAGGGAGGCTCTCATGAAGTTTTGAGGAGGGCCCCTGCAAGGAAAACAGCATTATGGGCATTTCAAGTGAATGTGCGCCAGAAACATAACATGAGAAAGCTTGAAGGCTGGGAGACCAGTTAACACTGTTGCTGTGTTAGTACAACACCAGATAAAATTAGATTAAATTAGAAACATAAGTTTGTGGCCATACAAAAACCAGAAGAGATGGGCGAGAAAGACATTGTCACAGAGAAATCAGTAACACCTGATAGTTGAATGGATGGGAATGTTAAGGATAACTGAAGTTTTCAGTTTGGGTGACTGAGAGAATCATGTCATTGGAAAGAAAAGGAAAGTTACAGTAAATAACAGGTTTTAGGGGAAAAAACGAAATTCAGTTTTAGACCAGTTGAATTTGAGATGATGGATAAGAAACTGTATCATTTAGGATTCTTAGTTGGAAGAAACCAAAATCCACTCTGATTTAGCAACAAAGGAACTCTGTAAAGGAGCTTGGGTAGTCTGCAGAATCTTCAGGGTCTTTATTTAAACAGGCTCAGAGTTACCCACCCAGGAACAATGCCCCATCCTGAGTTGCCCCCCAGCACAGCATCTGAGCCCTGGACCCTGCAGCGTGCACTGCGGATTGCCTAACATTGGGTTCTGCTTCCCTCAGCCCCTGGGCTATTGTATCAGTCAGCAGTCCCTCCAAGCTGCTCAGTCCCTCCTTCCTTATCTCACAAGCACCTGACATACAGGACAGGTGCAGCCAATTGGTGCAGACCTCACGGCCAGGCTGACTGTTAAGTTCTGCTGGGAGAGTAGTGTCTGGCTTTTTCAGCTTTCTAATGGGATGCAGCCTCTTTCTCCCACAAAAGCTCATTAGCTGTTGGAAGTCTCCCAAAGTAAGAAAGGGGATCATATATATGCCAACCAGCCCAAAGAGCATTCAAGTAGAAGTCCCAATCAGGGGCTTAGAAAGTTTGGGCTGGGGGCACCTGGGTGGCTCAGTGGATTAAAGCCTCTGCCTTCAGCTCAGGTCATGATCTCAAGGTTCTGGGATTGAGCCCCACATCGGGCTCTCTGCTCAGCGGGAAGCCTCTCCCCCCCCCCCTCCCGCCTGCTTCTCTGCCTACTTGTGATCTCTCTCTGTCAAATAAATAAATAAAATCTTAAAAAAAAAAGGAAGTTTGGGCTGGAGCTGAGGGCAGAGGCTGGGTTTGGCGTTATAGCTCTGGAAAGGGATGTTTCTCAAATTAGGGATTCTTGGTCATGATGGTGTGAGATCATGGCTGAGAACTGAAATTTGGAGAAAATGGTATTTAGGTGTCTGGAGAGTGAATGAAGGGGC
Source organism: Meles meles (assembly GCF_922984935.1). NCBI lineage: Eukaryota > Metazoa > Chordata > Mammalia > Carnivora > Mustelidae > Meles > Meles meles. The sequence continues at coordinate 132,967,074 of NC_060070.1, forward strand.
ATGGGACAAGTTAGGCAAGAGAGAATGTGTCTGTGGAGTGGCATGGTGTAAGTGTGGAAGAGGGTCATGAGTCCCCAGGAAAATATCACTATCTTTGGAATTAAGAGTTCAGCATTAGCTATTCTGGACATTCAAAACAGTTCCAGGGATATGGCAAGCTAGTGGTGAAGAAGAAAAGGAAGGTGGTGTGGTCAGATCATTTATAAGCATTAGAGAGAACATACGCTATACAATTGTAGGCAGTGTGATTTGTGCTGTAAAATTATTTACATGCTCCATTACTGGTCCCTTATGGAGAGCCCAGCTCTAGAGTGCTGTTTAGCAATTAGCTTTATGCATTTTCCTAAATACTTAATGTTTTTTGGCCAAGGCCTGGGCAGCGAGGGGCAAGCTTTATCAATATTTGAAGTCTCTGGTTAAGTATAGACGTTCTACATTAGTTTCTGCTGATGTCTGCTTGACAGTAGACTGCAATCATGGCACATTAGAGACCGGTTTATAGGTGAGACACCTGACATGTGGATGGGCAGATGAACTTTTTCAGTGCCCCCAGAACCAGGTCAAGAAGTTAGTTCTCTTGAATTCTAGGTGAGTCATAGATTTCGTTTCAATTTAGTCAACAGGAGGCTATTAGTTGTCCTCTCTGGAATGGGCCAGAAAGGAGGTGAACAGATTTAAATCCCCAGGGTCTTTCTGTTCCACAGGCGTGTAGAATTTGGCTGGGTTCAGCTTCTGTCCCTACCATGAAGGCCAGAGTGTGGCAGACAGCAGTCAGCCTGAATGGGTGTGGTGTGTGTTCAGCTCCCAGCTGGGAACAAATTCCTCCATTTTTTTGCAGTAAAAACTCAACCTATAGCAGCATGTAATCAGAAGAGACCACTGACTACGGATCAGTATAGCCCTCTACCAAATGGATAGTTGGGCACTTGGTGTCTGTTTTAAGAGGGCCTCACACAGGACCTTGGGTAAATTCTAAGTATTAAGAAGTATTAAAAAGAGGTGAAGGCATGGAAGTAGGGTTATCAGAATGCTTGGAGAGACAGGAGGTCAGGCTGGGAGGCTGTGTCAGGGACAGAGCCCTCTGAGTAATTGAGTCATCCTGAAGGCTTATTTGTTGAAGTTTTGGGAAATGCCCTTCCTGATAAATGGAAACAAATCCCGTGTTGTTCTAAGTTGCTGTTAATGGCTACCTGATCTGACCTCCCCACCCCCACGTGAAAGTGATCTTTCTGCCTTTTAAATTTATAAACTTTAATCCTATCTCTTTCATTTGGATCTTAAGGGTTTCTATTAAAGCCATTACATATCACATCAGGGGGCGCTTTCTTAACTGGGAAGCAACAGACAAAACTATTTATTTCTATGTGTAGTATATAAGGATGTCAAAACAGAAAAGTCTTGATTGCTGGGATTCCACACACCTAGATGCCCACTAAACACACATTTCGGAAGTGATGCAGGAGAAGATCTGTGTGGACTTGGCCAAGGAGATTTCTGAAGATCAGTTTGTCACTGTTCACCTATCATTCACCTTCCAGGCTATGTAGCTGGAAGCTAAGAATTTAGGAAAAGAGGTTATAAATAAGGAAGCGGTATTTTCCTTCTCTGAAGCTACACAAGAGAGGCATCAAGAGAAGGCAGGAGTAGCTGATCTTTGTCTCCTGGAGTATGTAGGACCCAGACATGGAAGGTGAAACGTGTCCTGGACTCCACCTGCCTGGTTAGGGAATGAAGAAAGACGACTCATTTGGATATGAACACCACTCACAGAGATGCTGGGCCAAAGGTGACAGCTTTGTTTAGAAAGTAATAGTGGCCAGTGCCAGTCTAGGGGTTGTTCTCCCATTCCACCCAAGAGCTGCCTGTAGGGGTGAGGGTTACCCCAAAAGAAGGTTATCGTTAGCAGATCCTGAGAGTGGATGAACAATTCCAAGTTGCCAGGCCATGCCCATATACAGGAGGTTGAAGTTGGAGGATTCTCCTGGGGGCGTCCATTCCTTCTATCCCCAGTCAAGTAAAAATCTCTCTTATTCCTTGATTCTCCTCCCTCCCCAGTCTCCCTACCTCCCTGATTTGGAGGAACCAGAGATAGTTTGGTGAGAAAGTGAGGGACAAAAGAATTGGCTGGCAAATAAAGGAGATGAGTACCCCTGCAGTTCCTTACCCACTTCCTCTGTGAAGCAAGACAGAGTTGGAGGGAAGGAGAGAATTGAGTACGGTGTCGTGTGATTTGGTAACAAACTAGGTATTTGAATTACTGAAATGAGACTGTCCCTATAACCAAAATCCTTTCATTGTCTGAGAGGGTGTGCAGAGATGATGAGTCCTGCAGATGATTGCACCCAGGGCCCTGGACAGCACCAGCCCGCAGGTGGATTGGAGCTGTCATTGAAGGAATAGTGGGAGGGAGGAATAAAGTTTTCAGAATGAACCCTGGAAGTGCCACTTGCTCAAGAAATGGCTTCCAAAGGGTCCTTGAGGACAGGGAATCTGTCAGATTCATCTTTATGCCTATAGTGCTAAGAATGTATTGGTAGATCTTCTTGTTGAAACCTGGGTCTTGGGGCGCCTGGGTGGCCCAGTGGGTTAAGCCTCTGCCTTTGGCTCAGGTCATGATCTCAGGGTCCTGGGATCGAGCTCTGTGTTGGGCTCTCTGCTCAGTGGGGAGCCTGCTTCCCCCTCTCTCTCTGTCTGCCTCTCTGTCTACTTGTGATCTCTGTCAAATAAATAAATAAAGTCTTTAAAAAAAAAAAAGAAACCTGGATCTTTACCTAAAGCAGCAAAATTCTTAAAGTTGTGAAGTGCACATCAGACCTGCCTACAGGGGCACCTGGGTGGCTCAGTGGTTTAAGCCTCTGCCTTTGACTCAGGTCATGATCTCAGGGTCCTGGGATCGAGTCCCACATCAGGCTCTCTGCTCAGCAGGGGGCCAGCTTGCCCCCCCTACCTCCGCTTGCCTTTCTGCCTACTTGTGATCTCTCTCTCTCTTACTGGGCCCCATATCTAGTGTTGCTGATTCCATAGGTCCACTGAGGTTTAGAGGAGACAGCCTTGTCATGGATGAGTTCCCAGCTGATACCCATGCTGCTGGCCAGAGGACCACACTTTGAAAGCACTGGCCTAAAATAAATGGTTAAGGGAGGCCAGGGCTATTCATTACCTACTTTATTCATTCACTTGTTCATGAAATATAAGGACCTATTGGGTGCTCTGCATGTGCAGGCTGGGCCTGGGACCAGGAATTTGCCCTGTGAAGCTGTGGCATTTCCACCAGGCAGGAGGAATGAACAAGCCAAGATTAGAGAAACACTCCCCTTTCACATCAATCTCACGCGATGGTTTTGGTTTCCTTGTTTGGCCTACTTCTAGTTGGAATTGAAGCCCTGCTTCATATTTAATAGAGGCTTTTGTTCTCCTTTCACACAATATATTGATTCTTATAATTGGGCCTTTTTGCTTTTCCCAAACTACATTACCCACATTAACAGCTAGCTTAAAATGCCATTATAAAACCATACGGGTCTTAGTAGAAGAGAAAAAAGGAAATGAACTTCTCAGAGCTCCATCTCTTCCAGTAAGGCATTCCATGGATGGGGAAACCTGGCAGTTTGCTTTTCTGATTCTCACTGGCTATAATCCCCCAGAGTTTTCTAGTTGTCAGGCTAACTGCTTATTCAGCTCTGCCCTACAGACCCAGCATGCTCGAATGTGGTAAGGGCAGGGGTCCCCCATTTTCTTCTTCCATTCTTTACTAGTAAGGCCTCTGATCTGTGAGTCTGTGCAAATATACATTGGTGTACCATCCTGGGCCTTGGTCTGTTGCATTGGAAAATCAAGAGGGCTATGATTTCTATAAACTTGTAGAAATTCCCAGGCTGGCTACTCAGATCCATTGAAGTGACTCTCTCTTTCTTTAAAATCCTTGGGCTGACTTGGCCAAGGGCTCATTTGCTCATTCCAGCGCCCCCAAGTTGGATTTTTGACATTTTCTTTAGTATCAGGTTTATAATATATGTGACTACTTTGATTTGAGGGCTTTCTCCATTTTTTTTACTACTGGTAGGCAAGTGTCATGAGGAGAGAGAAGAAAATATCAAAGGTCTGCGGAAGGACAAAGCCTCACAAACCTAGTCTAAGTGACAGAATGCTTGCTTTTCAGGTGCTGACACACCACTAGACACAATCAAGGCCTGTGGGTGTGCTTCAGTTGAACTCAATTCCGCCCACGTTTACTGAGAGCCTGCCAAGGGTAAGCCATCAGGTCATGCCATGAAGGGGATGCAAGATGGGGATTTAGTGATGAAAAGGTCACAATATTGGCCTTCTAGATGCTCAAGGAGGTTGCTGGTGGTTAATTTTATGTATTAATTTTGCTGGGCTGTGGTGCTTAGATACGCAGTCAAACATTATCTGTCATGTTTCTGTGAAGGTGTATTTTGGATGAGATTAACTTATAAATTGGTGAACTCTTAAGTAGAGCAGACTACCCTCCATAATGTGGGTGGGTCTCATTCAATCAGTTGAGGTTCTGAATAGTTCCAAAGACTGACTTCCTCCCAACAAGAAGGAATTCTACAGCAGATGGCCTTTGGACTTTAACTGTAGCTTTGGCTCTTCCCTGAGTCTCCAGCATGCTGACTTACCCCATAGATTTTGGATTTGCTAGCCCCATAACCTTGTGAGCTAATTCTTTCAAATACGTATCTTTTCTGTAGATATTCATCCTGTCTATTCTGTTTCTCTGGAAAACCCTTACTAATACAGAGGTTAAGACACAGATTTGCACAAATACATGAAGCAGATTGCATCACTGGGAGCACAGTGTAGGGACAGTTATATGGGACTTGTTAAGAGCCATGAAATGTGGGTGGAAGGTCCACCATGATGTGAATGGGGAGAGAATTCCTAGCAGACACCTAAGCCAAGTGCAAGATCTCTTCAGGGAATAGCAGAGTTGTTGCCTGGAGGACTGGCCATGAAGGAGGGTGGTGGGAGATGCGGGTGCAAATGTAATTGAGACAAATGGTGGAGGATGATAATGAGTTTAGATTTTATTCTGTATGTTAAAACTATGGAAAGAAGAAAGAGAGGACAGCTTTCTATTTGGGAAGAGCATTCTAGTAGCATTTGGTGTGATTTATAGTAAATGGTAGGAGAGGACAATTGATGAAGAATTAGAAACTGAGGGAACAGACAGAATGTAGTTAGCTAAGAAAGCAGAAGAGAAGCCCATATTGCATAGGACCATCTTCCAGAGAAATAGGAGAGACCAGAAATACACAAAGGAGAGAGAAAATTGAGAGAACTACACAAAGGAGCGGCACAAAGGCAGGCACACAGGTTGAGAGAGAAGGCTTACAGCAGATTTTGAAGAAGTGTTTCAGGGGTCAGGCACCATTTCATCCTTTGGACTTAGTGGCAGAGTCATCGTTAAGGTTTCATAGTTTCTCTCTGATGAGTTTATCCTGAGCAGACTTTTCCAGGAACAGAATCTAATTGGCCAGATCTAACTTAGCAATGTTGCCGATTCTGCGTTATCCGCTGCATTTGTGTGTATGTTTATGTTCTGTGTCCCCAGAAGAGCCATGGGATACTGGATGGAAATTGTGACTTTATAGTTCTTCCATAGCAGTTTCTCCTACCAAGCATATGGAGAAGTTGCCAGAATGAAGGCATAGCTCCTGCTGTGCAGCAGGCATCTAGTAAGTATCTGGTGAACAAAGAAACATGTATGAATGACTCTCAGAGCTGATCAGAGGATTCAGAAGTTTAACTGAGTGTTATATTTTCAAATGCTGAAAGCTAAGTGCACACATAATTGCATTGGTATGCATACACACACACACACATTCAGACAAACACACACAGGCACCCACATGCAATGATTTGGTGTCTGCCGTTTTGAATGCCCAGGATGGCACAACCATCAAACCTTTGACATCAGGGAAATAGCTCTGGTTCTTGAGAGAGAGGTTGAAGAAATGTTTCAACAACATAGAAAGAATGAGGTTTACTGTTGCTCACGTGAGAGATTTTCCATCTTGAATACACATTGGAATTACCCCAGGAGCTTTAAAAAGTACTGAAGCCTAGGTTCGTATTTATTTGGAACAAAGTCTACACTGAGAATTGGGACTTTTAAGAGCTCCCTAGGTCATTCTATGTACAGCTCAAGTTGAGAACCATTGCTTATGCCTCTGCTGTCCCCTTTGGTATCCACCAGTCACATGTGGCTATTTCATACTTGATATGTGGCTAATTGGAATTGAGATGTGCTCCAAGTACAAAATGCACACCAAATTTGGAAGATTGTTGAAGATGACATGAAAATAAGACTATAACATAGTATCTCATTAATATTTATATTAACTGTGGCAGACAGAATGATGTTCCCCCACTTGCACCCCTCCCCCAAGGTGTCCAAGTCCTAATCCCGAGAACCTGTAAATATGTTACCTTATGTGCCAGGGTCTTAAGATTGCTGATGGAATCAAGCTTGCTAATGAGCTGACCTTAAATAGATCATCCTGAATGTCCATGTGAGCCCAAAGTCATCACAAGGGTCCTTAAATGTGAAAGAGGGAAGCAGAAGAGTCAATCTCAGAAAGACTCCACCAGCCATTGCTTTGAAAATGGTAGAGGAGTCACTGGCAAAGTCCCGTGAGCAGCCTCTATAAGATCCAAAAGACACAGAAACACATCCTTTCCTACAGGCTCCAGAAAGAAACACAGGTCTGTCAACACCTTAATTTTAACCCAGGGAGACCCATTTCTGATTTCTGATCTCCAGATAACAAACCTGTCTTGTTTTAGTCCACTAAATTTGTAGTACTTTGTTATAGCTGCAATAGAAAACACATCTATTGGAATATATATTCTTTCAGATTGGATTGAATAAGATTTATTGATAAAATTATTTTCATCTGTCTCTGTTTTTAATGTAGTTATTAGAAAATATACAGTTACCTATGTGGCTTTGCAGTATACCTCTATACTGCTAGACCCTCTCAACATTTGGATGATATGGTGATATGAGTTCTTCTATCTACCTCTAATAAATATGACACTAGTCAACATGGGAAGAGCACTAACCTCTAGGGAGATTTCCAGGCAAACTAATAATAGTTTGTCTTCTCAGGACCTTTCAGGTGCTGGTCAGAAGAGGAGAAATTATGTCTCATGCCTGGACTGTCCAATGAATAAGTGGCTATGGGTCATGTTGAGTGACAGCTTTCCACATTTGTAGAAACTATAAAACTGGCCCAATCAAATAAATTATTAGAGTTTTTTGAGAGAAGAGAACAGAGCTCAGTATATCCATTCACCACCATAATGTGATTGGCTGAGTTCCCTCAACAACAGTGCAACTGTGGTAGGAAGTTCGTGTGGACAAGATTTGCCAACCTTCCAAGACCATCACAGGCCAGACCCTTGAATGTTGAGTTTGCTCTTTATAACAAGTGTCTTTTTGGTTGCAGATAATAACTTTCATGTTTAGGTGGTTAAGATGGTGAGCAAATCTGTAAGAGGAAAAGTCAACTTACAGTGTCTGGAGGAGAGAGAATAGGAGTAAAATCAGAGTAAAATCGAGGGCTAATTCCAGAAAAGCAAAAGGAGGCAGAATAGAGAGACTTTTGAGGGGCCACAATAGGACAGGAACCACATTGCTGCATTAGGGTATATGGGTCATTTCTTACCCTCAAGCTTTGAAAGAAAAATGGGAGAGGTTGACACATGGAGGAGAAGAGCCTCATAATCTATCTGTCTGGGTATTTTTTTTTTTTTTTGCCATGAAATCATGTATCTTTCAAAGATATAAACCTAGAGTATTTCAGAGAAACAGTGAACTTTCAAAATTAATGTTAATAATTGTAGATTTGAAGTACAGGGAGTACTTGGAGAGTCTGATAACATTTGGAGCCTATTTGTGAGTCAAAGGACTTTTGTTCAACAATTAAAAATGCCTAAAACAATTCTCAACAATGTGAAGTGTTCATAAGACAAAATGAGCACCCCCGTGTGTATGAGGAACTTGGGTGGTAGACACCAACTTTGCAGGGTTCAGTCCATGGGGGGCACTCAAAATGACCGCTGAGACACTGCAGTTGGGTGGAATCCAGGAAAAGAGAAGAAACCTCTTTATTTCCAATTTGACTATATTCCCCCCTTGAACTCTGATCATGCTGTGTGAAACAATGAAGTGGGATGAGGTTTCTGCATTTTCTCCATGGCCTCATGCCAGTATCTAACACAGTTAATGCTACTTTATATTTCTGGCCAACTCTTAGAAGCCACTCAAAATAGATTTTTGAACTGCCTCAAGCACCAATAGTGACAAACTTGTTCTCCATGGGTAATAAAAGCGAGAAGGTTACTGGGACTATCTTCTTAGGAGCTCCTTTAATGAGCAGTCACTACACCAGTTGCAGGAAATATTGTGATGATCTTAACCACTGTAAAGACACTTTCTCTTGTGTAGTTAAAGTCATCTGCAAAAATTGAACTGTTCCTCTTCTAGAGACTTCTGCCCACATTTCTCCTTATTCATTTTGTATAAAATCACAGTGATGGAACTAGGCATGTATCCTCTGTGCTTTGATTCCCCAAGCTCCAAGATTCCATCCTATATCCTAAAGATCTTTCACAGTCACATGGTGAGATTGAATGCTTTCCACCTTTTTATAAAAATATGTACTGTTTTTATATTTTCCCTTCCTTGTAGATAATGGGTCAATGCTTCTCACAAAGTCCATCTTTCTAGGGTCAGCTTCCTAATGGAATCAAGTCATCAGATTATCTTCCGCCTCTTTACACCCTTCTGGGAACATCTCTCCCATTTTATAACTCACCTTTCCTGACTATCTTTGATTCTTTTTAGGAAACTTTTAAGATTCACAGAAGGTAGCAGGAATTCCACCAAGTCACTGAATTATTCCTTCACCTCAAACATTAGTCATTTTTTTTAAACATTAGTCATTTCTGAAGACAAAATTGCCAACAGTTTAGGTGGATGTGCAGTGTTTTGCCAAAAAAAGAAAGAAAGGTGAAATAATTCTGACTATTTTCTTTTTCTGGTTTTCCTCCAAACTTTTGCATGACTTATTTCCAAGACACAGAATAGACTTACTTTAATTTTCTTCAGTCGTTCCCTTTCTCTGACAATTTCTTAACTTCTTACATGTATACACTTAAGGATCAGAGGTGAGCCAAAGAAATATTCAGTCAAGCCATGTTATTTCATTGCATTTGATGTCAACTTCCTGGTCTTCCTGCTTTTGTCCTTGGCTTCCTTCAGTCATTTTCAGCAGAGCAACAGTAGTGATTCTTTTAAAATTGGAAGGTCAGGTCATATGAATTCTCAAAACTCTGCAACAGTTCTGCTGTAGGCTGAATGTTTGCATCCCCCAGAACTCAAATGTTGAAATCCTAACAACGAGTAGATGGTTTTAGGAGGTGAGGCCTTTGGGAGGGGATTAGGTCATAAGGCAGAATGCTCATGGATGGCATTAGTCCTCTTTGCCCTGTGAGGACACAACAAAAAGTCTGGGACCTAGAAGAGGGCCCTCATGGGATCATGCTGTTACCCTGATCTTGGACTTCCAGCCTATAGGACTGTAAGAAATAAATTTTTATTGTTTATAAGCTATATGGTTTACAGTATTTTGTTTCAGATGAAGCTCATACACCCTCAGGCAAGCTTCTGACTTCAGAGGAAAAGCAAAATCCTTGGAATAGCTCTAAGAGCCTATGTGATCGGGTCCAGGGTCACCCTTTTTGACCTCAGCTACCGACTCTCCTGCTCACTCACTCTGCTCCAGCCACCTGGTTCCCTTATTGTTCTTTGTGGTAGGTACTCTCCTCTCAAAACTGTGCTCTTGCTGTTGCCTGGGCATGGAAAGCATTTACCCGAGAGATGTGCTTGGCTCACACACTTCATGTATTTACTCAAATGTTACCTCTTCACGAGGCCTTCCTTGGCTATTCCATCTAAAATCGTAATACCCACCCACCCTCTGGCCCTCTCTCTTCCCCTTCTCTGCTTTATCTTTTACATCTTGCTCATGGTTTCTTTTGTTGTTCAGAAGCCTTTTAGTTTGATATAGTCCCATTTACAATTTTTACTATTCTTGCTTGTGCTTTTTTTTTTTTTTTGCATTTTTAGAAAACTCAATTTCTTTTTTTTTCCCATTTTATTTATTTTTTCAGCATAACAGTATTCATTCTTTTTGCACAACACCCAGTGCTCCATGCAAAACGTGCCCTCCCCATTACCCACCACCTGTTCCCCCAACCTGTGCTTTTGATGTCATATACAAAATAAGATTAATATTGAGGACATTTTTTCCTATGTTTTCTTCCAGGAGTTTTATGGTTTTAGGTCTTACATTTAAGTTCTTAGCCTATTTCAAAATTATTTTTGTGCACTGTGTAAGAAAGGGGTTCAATTTTATTCTTTTGCATGTGAAGATCCAGGCTTCCCAGTACCATTTATTGAGGAGACTTTCCTTTTCTTATTGAGTATTCTTGACTTTCTTGACCACATATGCATGGATTTATTTCTGAGTTTTTGGTTTTGTTCCATTGGTCTACATGTCTGTTTTTAATTCCAGTTAAATTTTTTAAAATTCCAGTTAAATTCCAGTTAAACACTGTTTTGATTACTATAGCTTTATAATAAAGTTTGAAATCAGGAAGCATGATGCCTCTAGCTTTGTCTTTTCTCAAAAATGCTTTGGCTATTTGGGGTCTTTTATGTTTCTAAATTAATTTTAAGATTGCATTTTTCTCTCTTTGTGAAAAAGACCATTGGAATTTTGATAGGGATTATACTGAGTTTATAGATGGCTTAGGGCAGAATGGACATTTTAACAATATTAATTCTTCTGATGCATAATCAGAATATCACGAATGATGTTTCTATTTATTTGTATCTTCCTCAGTTTCTTTCATAAAGGTTTTATAGTTTTCCATGTATAAATCTTTCACTTTCTGGGTTAAATTTATTCCTAAGCATTTTATTGTTTCTGATGCTATTGTAAATGGGATTGCTTTTTTCCTTTTCAGATGGCTCATTGTTTTTATGTAGAAATGTAACTGATTTTTGTATGTTAATTTGTAACCTGAAACTTTACCAAATTCACTTATTATACTAAAAGTTGTGTGTGTGTGTGTAGTCTATCAGATTTATCATATGCAAGATCATGTCATCTGTAAACAGAAACAATTTTACTTTTTTTCCTAATTTAAATAACTTTCATATCTTTTTCTTGCCTAATTGCTCTGGCTAGGAGTTCCAGTTCCAAGTTGAATACAAGTGGTGATAGTGGGTGCCTTTGTCTTGTTCCTGATCTTAGAGGAATAGCTTTCAACATTTCACCATTAAGTATGATGTTAGCTGTGGGCTTGTGTCATATATGGCCTTTGGTATATTGACGTATGCTCTTTCTACACACAGTTTGTTGAGAGTTTTATCATGAAATGATGTTGAATTTTGACAAATGCTTTTTCTGCCTCTGAGATGACATATGATTTTTATTTTTCATTATTTTAAAGTGATGTATCACATTTATTGATTTGTGTAGTATATGCTGAACTCCCCTTGTGTCCTGGGCATAAATCCCACTTGCTTGTGATATGTAATTCTTTTAATGTGCTGTTGAGTTAAATTTGCTAGTATTTTGTTGAGGATTTTTGCATCTATATTCATCAGGGATATTGGTCTTTAGTTCTCTTTTGTTATAGTGTCCTTACTTGACTCTGGTATCAGGCTAATGCTAGTCTTGTCAAATGAGTTTGGGAATTCTCCTCTTCAATTTTTTAGAAGGGTTTGGAAAGAACTGGTGTTAAATATTTTTTTATATGTTTTGTACAACTCACCAGTGAAGCCACCTGGTTCTGGAATTTTTTGTGGGGGGAGGATGTTTTGATTACTGATTCAATCTCTTTATTGGTGATTGGTCTGTTGAGATTTTCTATTACTCTATGATTCAGTCTTGGTAGGTGGTATGTTTCTAGGGATTTGTCCATTTCTTCTAGGTTGCTCAATTTTTTGGCATATAATTGCTTATCGTAGTCTTTTTTTTTTTTTTTTGAGGAGAAGATGAAAAATTTTATTAGCAACCTACCACATAGATTCTATAATTTGTTGTAGTTATGCTTAAATTGACAGAAAGTAAAGTTACACTGTATATTATATGAAGATTGTTCTATAATACGGTGTGATATTTTTGGTGTCTTTTATTAAAATTTGTATTGTGATCATAAAGTTATGAATCAGCTAAGCACTTCAGGTAAATTATAGATATCTATCTCAGTTTAGACTTCATCTAACAACAATGTAGGAAATATTCTTTGAGGACTATAGTGGACTTGAAGGACTGTGTTTAGTACTTTTTTTTAAAATTTCTTTTCAGCATAACAGAATTCATTGTTTTTGCACCACACCCAGTGCTCCATGCACCCAGTCCTCCATAATACCCACCACCTGGATCCCTCCAACCTCCCACCCCCCACTTCAAAACCCTCAGGTTGTTTTTCAGAGCCCATAGTCTCTCATGGTTCATCTCCCCTTCCAATTTCCCACAACTCCCTTCTCCTCTCCATCTCCCCATGTTCTCCGTGTTCCTTATAGTAGTCTTCTTCATCTTTTTCATGTATAATTTATTTATTTCAGTCCTTTCTCTTTTTTTCTTGGTAGGTCTAGCTAAAGGTTTGTCCATTTCTTTTTCAAAAACCAATTCTTAGTTTTGTTGAAGTTTTATGTTGTTTTTCTATTCTCTATTTCATTCATTTCTGTTCTAACATTTGTTACCTCCTTCCTTCTTCTATCTTTAGGCTTAGTTCTTCTTTTTCTAGTTTCCTGAGGTATAAAGTTAGATTGTTTATTGGAAATCTTTTTTTTTTCCTTAACATGGGTACTTATCACTATAAACTTCCCTCGTACAACTGCTTTTGTTGCGAGCCATAAGTTTAGGTGTTGACATTTGTGTACAACGTTTTTTATGGTCATATTTTAAAAAATTTCTCTTGGATAAATACCTAGAAATAGAATTGCTGGTTCATCATATATACAAATGCTTAACATTAAAAGAAATTTCCTCCATTTTTTTCCCCTAGAAGTTTTATAGTTTTAGCTTTTGCAAATAATTTTGCATTCCAAATTAATTTTGTGTATGTTATGAGGTCTGAGTCAATGTTCATTTCCCCCCCCGCTTGTGGATACCCAGTGGTTCCAGTATCATTTGCTGAGATGTTCTTTCTCATTGAATTGCCTTGGTCAAAAATCAACTTATCAGGTAAATGTGAGTCTACTTCTGAATTCTCTTATTTTATTCCATTTATCCATATGATCATTTTTATACCAATAACTTGGTTACTATAGTTACATAGTAAGCTTTAAAATCCAGGTACATGGATGTATATTCCAACTTTATTCTCATTCAAAGTTGTTTTGGGTATTTTAGGTCTTTACATTGTCATAAAAATTTTAGAATCAGCTCTTTAATTTATACAATACCTGGTAGTATTTTTATTATAATTGGGTTGAATCTATAGATGAGTTTGAAGATAATTAATATTTCACAACACTGAGTCTTCTAAAACATGAACACTGTATATATCTCCATTATTTGAGTCTTAAAATTTTTTCTCAGTAATGTTTCATAGTTTTTAGTGAAGTCTTGTACTATTTTATTAAATTTATATTTACTTTATGTTTAAATGTGATTATAAATAAAATGTTAAAATATTTGACTTCCCAAATTTTTGTTCTAGTATATAGGGGTGACCTTGTATCCATAACTTTGTTAAATTTACATATTAGTTGTAGTAGTTTTTATGTAGCAACCTTGGAATTTTGTAGGTAGAAGTCATGTAATCTGTGCATAAAGACATTTTTACTTCTTTTTTTTTCTTTAATAATCTCTATGCCTATTATTATTATTTTTTCTCATTGTCCTGATTTGGACCTCCATTTACAATGTTGAGTAGAAGTAGTGAGAAAGAATATATTTACTTTGTTTTCAGTCATAACAGAGGAGACTTCAGTCTTTCTCCATAAAGAAAATTAACATAAAGTGTTATGTTCAGTGTGAAATTTTCTGGGTTGCACGAAGTTCCCTACATTGTTGCTTTGCTTTTTTAAAAAAAAAATTTTGTATGTAATGTGCCTTTTCTCTTTAGCTGCTTTTAACATTTTTTTTCTCTTTATCACCAGTTATCTGCTATGTGACTATAAGGTGCTTTGGTGTGAGTTTCTTTGTTTATCCTGCTTGAGGTTTGTTGAGCAGCTTGAATTCAGTTTTTCATCAAACACTGAAAATTTTAAACCATTATTATTTCAAGTACATTTTCTGTAGTCTCTTTCTCTCCCTCTTCCTGCCTTTTTCCTGGTACTTTGTATCTTTTAGATCACTTGATAGTGTTCCATATGTCATCAAGGCTCTGTTCATTTTTCAGTCTTTTTTGCTTTGTGTATTTTTGTCTGAAATTTTGTGTCATTTTTTCCGAATAGTTTCTATTGACCTGTCTACAATTGTTTAACCTATTGTCAAACAAATCCAGTGAATTTTGTTTTTGTTTTAAATATAGTTTTTGTTCCAGAATTTCCATTTAGTTATTTTAAAATATTTTCTAATTTTCTATTAAGATGCCTTGTTTGTTCTTTTATTATGTATATGCTTTGTTAGAATTTTGTATTTTTAATTTTTAAAAGCTTATTTATTTGTTTGTTTGAGTACTCTCTATACCCAACATGGGGCTTGAACTCATGACCCTGAGATCAAGAGTTGCATGCTCTTCCAACTGAGCTAGCCAGGCACTCCACTTTCTTAGAAGTCCTTGCCAATATTTATATTAATTATAATGTTCTTGTCATGGTTCATTGTTATAATCATCTCTGTCTTTTCTGAGTCTGTTCATGTTGACTAATTTTTTGCCTGGTTATGGGTCACATTTTCTTGCTTCCTTGCATGTTTAGTAAATTTTAGTTGTATGATGGTTGCTACATTTTTATAGATGCTGTTTTTTTTTTCAGTTTTTTTTAAAGTTTTTTTTTTTTTTTTTAAATTCCAGTTAGTTAACATACAGTGTGATATTAGTTTCAAGTGTACAATATAGTGATTCAACATTTCCATACAGCACCTAGTGGTCATCACAAGTGTACTCCTTAATTCTCATCACCTATTTAACCCTTCTCCCCTGCCTTGTTTCTTGCCATCAGTTTGTTCTCTATAATTAAGAGTCTGTTTTTTGGTTTGCCCCTCCCCCCTTTTCCTGTTGCTCATTTGTTTTGTTTCTTAAACTCCACATGAGTGAAATCATATGGTATTCATTTTTCTCTGATTGACCTATTTCACTTAGCATAATACTTGTTAGTTCCATCCATGTCATTGTAAATTTCAAGATTTCATTCTTTTTTATGGCTAAGTAATATTCCTTATCTCACACCTACACACCCACACCCACACACCCACACACTTACACACCCCACACATCTTCTTTATCCATTCTAAGTCAATAGACTCTTGAACTGTTTCCATAATTTGGCTGTTGTATACATATAGATGCTATATTTTTGAGTGTTTATATTTTGTTGTCTAGATTAATAAACACTAATTTTTTTATAGGCAATTAATTTTCTTGAGGATCAACTTGATTCTTTTCAGCCCAGTTTTTAAGTTTTGTTAGGTTGAGTCAGGAGTAATCTTTACTTCAGGACTAGATTAGCTCCATTTCTAAGGCATAGCTGTTCTGGGATTTCCACTAAAAGCTTTTGGTTTTCAGCTGTCTCTTAGCCCTGGGAGGGCCCTGGTAACTAACCAGTTCATAGGTCTTGGTAGTTGTTGATTTCCTAGCAGTTGTCTTTCCTTGACCTTGTGGAGTCTCAGCTTGTGCATACACAGCTCACTGTTTAGGAAAGCATTCATGAGGACCCATATACTGATTTTTGAAGCCCCCTCTTTTCACAGCTCTCTCTCTCTCTTTTTTTTTTTTTGTTTCTGAGACCTTTATTTATGAATTTACTTAAAAATAAGAGTAATAGACTCGTTATGTGTTAATGTAAAGAACACATTCCCATGAAAAATAACCATATTTTCCAAAAACGTACTTAGTGAGAAGAGCGGCATTGTTCTGTGTTTTCGCAAATCTCTTTAACATCTGGCTTAGTAGATGACAGGTGGATGTTGTACCTGCTTGTGTGCTCAGTCTCCTCTGCTATCACAGGGCCCGTAGCCTCTGGAAAACGTCACTGCCCTCCTGTGAGAGGCTCAGAATGGAAATGGCAGGTAACATCTCCGTGTATTACGAAAACAGTATGGGGCAACAGATTCCCTGGAAGGGTGCTGGGACCCCAGGAGGTTCCTGGAACACACTTTGAGAACCACTGACCTATAGTGCTGAGTCTGGTACTTCACACTGTGCAGGCAGGTGGGGACCACAACGAAGCAAATGGACGTATTCTCTGCTCATGGCTCTCTTTAATATGCTGCCTTGTTCTACAAAATTCTGACATCTCAATAGTCTTGAATTCCAACTTCCAAGCCCCAGATCAGCCAACTGTTGTATTTTATTTTGAGCTCAAATTTCTTTCACTAAATCCTGAAAAGAAGTTTGAGGCAAAAAACTGGAGAGATAATGGAGTTCATTGAGCTCATTTTGCTGTTTTCCTTCTCTCAAGGATCATAGTTCTGTGCTGCCAGATAGTCAACATCTTGAAATACTTGTTTCCTAAATTTTGTCTAGGTGAAGTGCTAGTATAGTGCCAATTTACTTCATGATCAAAAGTTGAAGTCCCTTACTAATGTTTTGAAACTTGGAGTCTTTTGTTTTCACCATTCACAGTAGCTTCATTGCTGACAGATCACAAATGTTGTTCAGTGACAAATTATAATCCTTCAGATCCTGTTTCAGTTCATTTAATAAATTCACAGACAGGTGGTTTTCAGTTAGTAAAAATATTAAAAATCATTCATAGCATATTACACTAAAATAGATGTACAGAATAATCTCCAGATAATCAGCACTCGTCACATATATTGTAGACTCTACCATAATAGAATAGTTTCAACTTATGACTTAATTTTGTACCTATTTTCTATTATTTCCATTAATTCTTTATGAAATATTTTGGATAAATTAGTCATTTTTCTCTTTCTTGTTCACCTCTTCCCAAGTAAATGATCATAATAAGTGGATAAGGTGTAATAATTAGCTTGATGATTCCAATCATATTTCTGTTATTTGAAGAACACTATTTTCTATGTAAGAGAAAACCTCCATCATATAAGTAATGTAGTAACTGGTATTCTTCTTATATCACCTCAAAATTACATCTTTCTTATCTGTTATTAATATATCAGTTCTATATATTTTTCCTTCCCCCCCTTTTTAAAATTATGTTATGTCAGTCACCATACAGCTCATCATATATTTTTTTATTTAAGTGTAATTGAAGCAAACAGATCTTTATTGTGCTTTGTGGAATTTTTATAATTTTTGAGAGATTCTTATGTATTTATCCAGTCAATTTGTTCAAGGTAATGTTTGTCTCGAAAGTAGTTCACCAATAAAATGAATAACACAATGACAAAACAATAACAAAATTTTTAGTTTTGTAATAGACTAGGTCTCATAATAGTTTGAAAATTTAACTTTTATTACTAAAATATATTTTTAAGAGAAAAATTCTAAATTTTATTGTTTATGCTGATTGATTTTTTTGTAATCATTTTTAGGATATGTAATTTTATCTATTTATTTGTTTTTATTATACTCACAGTTACACTTCATTTAATGAAAAGCCTACAGGTTAAAATCAGCCAAGGGGAGAGACACCTGGAGCAGAATCCAGGGGATTTCCAGCACCAACTTCTAATTGCTTCTCCCAGAAGAGTTGTAGACAGCATTAATTCTTCCCAGCAGTGATGGTTGATAGTACACATGGAATATTGCCAACCAGAGAGGATCATACAAGCCTTGGTGTCCAGAGCTTTTATAGTGGTTTGGCCATATAGATGCATTTGGACACCTGTGTGACTGACCTTGATTTCCAGCTGCACTGGAAATCAAGCTGATAGCAAGTGGCCCAAAGGCCCCACCATAAATCACATTGTCAAGCTATCTGGTGTGGTCCAAGGCCTTCAGGTAAGAAAGACACTCTTGCCAGACAAGAAATCCCAAGGGCTTATAGATCACTTCCCAAGATCTGAGGACAAAGACCAGACCTCTCTTCAGGCAAGGTTAATTCTTCACTGAAGACTGTAGGATACATGATTTTAACAATCGAACTGTCTTTTACTAAAGAATGCCTAATGAAATTTTTTCTTATTGTAACAGGTCAATGGGAAAGATCACAGTACAAATTGAAATCAACAAATTCATCAACTGAAGCTGCCACTGACTTTCATGCATGCTCCGTTGACTGTAAAATTGCATGTATTATTTACTATTCCTATCATCTTCTATTTGATTTTTATTTATCTTTATTTTTAAATTTTTGTTTCCTGGTTGTGAGTGTACTGCTTCTCATAGTATTATTTCTTTATTTATTTTTGTTGTCATTTTATTGTTTATCTATGCCTGACTCTTGTTATTTTCCTTGTGTTCTTAAAATTGATTATCATAGTTTTTTTTCCACTGTAATAATGTAAGAGTTTTTGACATTTTTGTTTGCAGTTTGGCATAATTTCAAACTTAAAGAAAACTTGAAGTACAATGCAAAAACTTCCTTTCCTTAAGCTTTTCAGTGCAAGTTGCTGATATGATTCACCAGTACTGCCTGAACACTTCAGAATATATTTCCTTCAAACAAAGGCATTTATCTATATAACTACAACAAAGCCATCAATATCACAAAATTAATATTGATGTATTGTTATTACTTAATCCTCAGATTCCATTCCAATTCTACAATGATCCCAATAATGTGCTTTGTGGTAAAAGGACCATGTCTTTACAGTCCTTCGATCTGGAGCAGTTCTTTAAACTATCCTTGTTTTTCATGACCTAGACACTTTTGATGATTATGAACCAGTTATTTTGTAAAGTGTTCCTTTAGATACTGCTGATATTCCTTCATGATTATATTCAGGTTATGCTTCTTTGGCAACAGTATCACAGTAGTCATGCTGTTTATGTCTCACTGAATTATATTAAATGGCGCATGACTTGGATTCTTCCTGCCATTAGTGATCTGGCATCAGTCACTTGATTAAGGTGATGTTTGCCAGGTTTCTTTCAATGTTTCTTTTTTCCTTTTGTAATTAACACACATTTTGTAGGCAAATTTGGGGAGAGTATTTAAATACGCCATTTGTCATCAAACTTTCACTCACTAGTTTTAGTATCCATTGTTATTTCTTGACTAAATGAACTATGATGGTTATTAAATGGTTATTTTCTTTAAAAAGTTTAAAAATCATTTTATTGGGGGTATTGAGGCATAAAAAACTGTGCCTATTTAGTGTATACAACTTGATGAATTTAGAGTTTAGATAGATCAAACTATCATCACAACCTGTGTCATCGTGTGTGTGATAAGATCACTTGATGCAAGGTCTATCCCCTTAGCAAATATTTAAGTATACAATAAAGTATTATTTCTTGTATGTGCTATGTTGTACAGGAGATTTCTAGGACTTACTCATTCTTGCATAAGGAAACTTGTATCCTTTGACTACTACATCCCTGTTTTCCTCTCCTCTTAGACTTTGACAATTGCCATTCAACTCTCTGTTTCACTACTTTGTTTTATTTTACTTTATTTTTTAAAAGATTTTATTTATTTAGAGAGAGCACCAACAAGGGAAGAGGCAGAGGGAGAGGGAGAGAGAGAGAATCTCAAGCAGATTCCCTGCTAAGAACAGAGCTTGATGCAGGGCTTGATCCTATGACCCTGAGATCATGACCTGAGTCAAAGTTAAGAGTCAGATGCTCAACTCGCTGAGCCACCCAGGTGCCTACAAGTTTAACTATTTTGAAGGTTTTATTTATTTATTTAAGAGAGAGTATGTGTGAGAGAGAGATAGCACATGAGAGCATGAGCAAAGGGAAACACAGAGGGATAAGGAGATTCCCTGATGAGCAGAGACCCTGATGTGGGGCTTGATCCCACGACCCTGAGATCATGACCTGAGCAGAAGGCAGACACTTAACTAACTGAGCCACCCAGGCGCCCCAAGTTTTAGATTCCTCGTGTCAATAGCGTCACATAGTATTTGCTCTTCTGTGTCTGCCTTTGTTCACTAAGCATAATGTTTAAATGGTTATTTTCTAATTCAACTCCTCCTTTTAGGTTCCTGAGTTGATGGAAGATAGGCACTTTTGTTTGTTTATTCATTTACATTAGTAAGGACCCATTGTTTACTCAATTGGTTATAATCTGTTACTATTATTTATTTCAGTGCTGAAACTGTGCCAGTTTTAGTCAGTTGTCCCCTCAAGCTGGCTTTCATGTCCCATTTACATTTTCCTACCATTCTTGGAGCCCTTCCTGACCTTCTGCCACAAGATAATCCAGGCTTATCTTGTATTTTCCCTGCCATAGACCTAAAGTTAGTCATTTTTTTTTCAAGAAGTTCTGATTCCTTTCTGTGGAAAATGGTATTTGGAAACCATGATGTGTGTGTCAGGTGTGTTCATTGCTGTTAGGTAGTGGACAGTGGACAGAATGAGAGAATATAAATATGTATATTACAAATATAGTACACATATTTCTATCTACCATCTATCTATCTATCTATCATCTGTCTATCAAAAATGTGAGTTCACACCAATAGTTCCAATTTTGATTTAACCTTACAGACTGTTGAACACATTCTAGTGTTTTCCCTTTTCATATTTGTAACTATCCGCAATATAATTACTTACCAGTCTCCTGTCACCAATACTGGCCTCTACCCATCCTTCCCTCTTGCTGCAAAGACACTTAACCTACCTAGCTTGGGCTCTAATATTCTGCCTTGGGCTGCCACTACCACTCTCTCCAATGAGGATGCCTTCCTTACTTGACTTGAGGCTTTGACAACCTGCATGGTGCTACCTTCCCCCTGGTATGGGTTCCACTAGCCTATGCCAGGCTGCTGATATCACCACCTTCCCATTATATGGACACCTTCTGCACCTGGTTCTGGCTCCAACAGTCTGTGTTGGGCTGATGCCATGCTCCTATGAAGATGGCTCCTTATCCTGCTTGGGATCTGATGCTGACTGTCTGCTCTCATTATCCTACCCCATGAAAACCTCTTCCTCAACCTTCAGGCTCTGACAGACCATGTTGTGTTCCCACCATCCCCCAGATGGTACCCTCTTCATCTTGCCTGGGTTCTAATGCCCCAGGCTGGGATGTTGTCATTCCACCACCTTGCTTGGACCCACCTGAAGGTATTTTGTTTGAAAGAAGAAAGAATGATATGAAGAAGCAAGACAAATAGAAATGCTTGAAGAAGGTTTTTTGGTTTTTTTTTTTTTTAAGATTTTATTTATTTATTTGACAGAGAGACACAGTGAGAGAGGGAACACAAACTGAGGGAGTGAGAGAGGGAGAAGCAGGCTTCCCACCGAGAAAGGAGCCTGATGGGGCCTGGGATCCCAGGGGCCTGGGATCATGACCTGAGCCAAAGGCAGATGCTTAATGACTGAGCCACCCAGGCACCCCTTGAAGAAGGTTTTTACACATTAAAACTTCTACAAGTTGTCTCTCTTTTATTTACATTTTGGTTCTCACTAGGATTCTTCCTTCTAGTCACATCTGAATCTTAGTATGATCTAAAATTTTGAAAATATCTCAAAATTTATCTGGAAGTAGGGCATGAACAAGAGCAATTTGAATGCATTTTAAAACTACTCCCACGTTATACCTAGTTGTATAATTGTGTAGTCAAATTACCATTATGACGTACGTTATGACTTATTGGTGAATATGTGTAGGAGTTTGTCACTGGAATACTTGTTTCTTCAGCCTGTTTCATTGCATCAGTGAAAAATTTCATGGTATTTCATTTGGAACTACCAGACTCTATTAGGTTTAGGCACATCAAATTTGCTAAAATGTGATCTGATACTTTAGGATGCATAAAACCTGAGTCCACATGCTGATGTAATTGCTTGTGTGATGTAATCTAAAAAAATTTCAAAATTTTATTTTATATTATTCCCCCCAAAACAGACATTGTATATTTAAAATTATATATGCTCTAATATTTAGTGTATATCTAATAGAGAGTTTTTTTCAATTGGTATTGATGAGAAGCGAACTCTTCACTTGTAAGTACACAGACCAGCTTCTAGCTGTTTACATCTGAAACCTTGCTTCTCCCACATACTTCCAATGACGAGCACATTAAATCATAGTCGTACCGTGGCATATTCCTGTTCCCTACACCTTTTGTGAGGAAGGGATAGCAATATTCCTAGAAGTCATTCTTAGGTTAAGACAACCTTCGGCAAGTTCCCTACACACAACAGGGAAGTGAACCACACAAGCCTGTCCAGCTAAATATAGAATATATCTATTCTCAATTCACCTTTCCTTTATCTGCATCCCCCAAATCCATGTGGATAGCCCAATGCCACTTAACACAAAGGGAGGTGTGCCAGAGGGAGAACTGCTAATTTAACTGATTGTTGTTGAAATATCTTTCCTTTTGCAAATTTTACAATATTTACGACCATATGACAATCAAGCTGGGACCCTTCCAGGGCTTTGAAATGATATGAAGAAGCTTAAGTTTTGTTAGCTTTCTGGTCATTCTGCCTAGGTGAGGACTGCAAGGGAGTCTTTGTTCTGTGCAGCCACATCATCGGAAATACATATACCTTCAACCTTCATCTGATGTATTCCAAGCTCTGTCACTTTGTGACACCCTGAGAATCTGACCTTAGCATTTTTTATTCTCAGTCCATAGCCTTTGGGAGGAGTACAAAGAAACAGAACAAAAAAGGCATGTTTTTAGGTTGGTGTAAAGGAAGAGAATTTAAGCAGTTTTATCAGGGGAATTATGAACCTGTTTAATAAATGAGCATGAAATTAAATTCAACTTGCATTTACTTGAGAACTGTTACATATAAAGCATTATATAGATGATGTGGAAAACACAAAAGTTACACAAATCATATGAATTAGCTAGTCTTACCTGGATGACCTTACAAAATGGTTAATTAAGCCTGATATAGGTTATTCAACAAGAAGATAATTTATTTTGTAAATCAAGAAGTGTAACTTTATACTTGTAAGCCTTGTCTAGTGTCTATGTTCTTGAGATGAATACTTACCAGAGCAGATAATGAATTAGACTTTTAAGACTAAAATGATACTGCATTCTGGCAGGTAAGATATAATAAAATCATCACTATTGATTTATAGAGTAGACTACCTAGACCATCAGGAGATTATCAAAAAGCATATCTTTATTGTTAAACTTTGAAATACCTTTTCATTCATCTTTTTCACATCCTTCCTTTCTCCTCATATATAAGAAACAGAATTAAATGTAGTGGAATCAAAGGGAAATTATCATAAAAGTCAATGAAATTAGGTCCTGCTAAGAGTGACTGCATCTTTAGAGAAAAAGGCTATTGTTTTTTTTAAATTTCAAAATAATTGTTTACTATAATATTTCAAATATAAAGAAATATCTGTGTACCCACAGCCCAGATTCAAATTATCTATGTCCCTCTCTCTGATCTCTGTTAGTGGTAACCACACCTTTAAATTGGTGTCTATACTATTCATGAATGCAGCCATATGCAATGTGGAGTATTACTTTGGAAGCTCGTAAACTTTGATTAAAAAGTATAATATATAGATTATTCTGTAACTTGCTTTCACATAAACATTGTTTTTGAGATATTACCATGTTGACTAAGCTATCCTCATTTCTATGCAGTTGTTAGCATATATATTACCTTTTTAAAAAACCTTATGACATATTCTAAGAAAGAAAGGTTATTGTCTTTATCTTAAGCTTCCTTAATATCTAAATCTATAGTTGATATTGCTTTTGTACTCATACTGCCCATGTTTCAATTTGGATCCATTTAAAGATCAGCCACAATGAGGCCATGCATCTACTTTCATTATCCTTTCCTAGAATTCCAAAATCAAATTGTTTTCAAAGGCACATGCAAATGAGTCAAAGTAGAGAAGGGATGCACAGGGGAGGCAGAGATGCTGCAAACCCTCCCCGAGGCCAGGAGAAGGTAAGTGAAAAGAGCTACTGAGTATCTGAGATGAAGTCTAGAAGAGGTAACACTGAGTCATGGTCAGTTGCCAGTCTGCTCAGCCCTTCCCGTCCTTTTTCAGGACTTGGTGCCAATGCATTTACTATCAGGAGATTTGATGTCAGCACTCGGTCTTTTGAGACATCAGAAATTTCCCTTTTCCCATAGCATCATTTTTGTTAATTCAGATTTCCGTGAAAGCTGAGCTCCAGTGCATTTAACACCCTAAGAATTTGGAAATAACACACATCTATATTTCATTCTAAATGGGACATCTTTATACCTGGAATTACAGGCTTTCTCTTTCACTGAAAATTACTTCAGAGGCGGCATAGGGACAGACACAGGAGTGGAGTTTGAATGTCACTCTTCCCAGGGCTGGTTTCCTGGTGTCTTTTCAGATGACAGACACAGAAAATGGCAATTATATCACCAGCCCTTAATGCTGATTCTTTACAAGACAAACAATCCCAATTTTCTATGACTTTTAGTATGGTTCTAGATATAAAGGCTGAGACTTCATTGTTAACAGCCCAGCTCTGCTCTGCTTTATAGAAGCCTTTTTACCACCCCCTGGTGGATAAAGTAAGAGAAACAAGATCCCTTCAGTCCAAGGCCAAAGAATGAGCAAACTGGTTAATCTGGGGGAGCGGAGGTGTGGAGGGAAAGAGGAACAATATTAAGTTTACGTAGAGCTGTGAAGTGGGAGATAATTTGGTAACTCCCACGTTTAAATGTCCTGTCCCTATTTTGTAGTGCCCACCATTGGGCCCAGGCCCTTCACTGTTATTTTCCTTCTGGTCTACCACTTTAGCCCACCCTTCCTACCCAGAGTCTCCAACATTTCCCATAAAAAGAGCCTCTTTCCCGGACAACTTGGATGGAGGATCAGCCTCCATCTCAACATACCGTGTTCAGCTGTTTTGCTCCTGACAGTTTTCCCTCTCAGACCTGTCTTCTCATTCTTAGCGATCTCAAAGCTTATTCATATTCTGGATAGTGGTTAGCTTGCAATGGGTCTATGCAACACAGAGTACCACATGTTTTCCAATGAATTTATGCCTCCATACATATGCAGTGTTTCTCGAAACTCTGACCTCCTCCAACCTGCTGATGCAGTTAACATTTTTGGAGACTGGAATTTTATTAGTTGCTGAGTCCTTAACATCTCTTTGCTTCTGGACATTTATTTTACTTCTTTTTACTAATATCTATGGTTGTTAGTTGGAAGGCTATTGTCATTAGAAATTGGTCCTCAGGTGCTGTGGAAAAAGCCCGGGAATTCAGCTAATAAATTGGGAAGTCTCTGTCTCTTCTTGTTACTTCTACCATTTTCATTACTAACAGTCCAAGAGCATATTGTCCTTATTGATAAAAAGTTGTTTACAAGGGCTCATTCATGAGGCCCAAGTTATGGCTTATGAGAGAGGTAACAGAATTCTTGTTTATGGACACATGGTACAAGCATAATTCATGATAGTCGACTATCTCAGTCACAGAAAGACTAAATGACACGCTGAGTGTTTCAGCTCAGAGTGTTGATGTGGAAATGTTAGGTGTTATAGAAAATGCAAAGTCTTATAATAATAGATCCTGAGAATTGTAAGTGATTTTAGAAATCATCTTATCCATTCTCTTGTCTAATTCAGAACCTCATGGAACCATAACCAACAAATGGACTGGACACCCAACCCCTGGTTCAGCATGTCCAGGTTGAGGACTCTTTTACCTCAAGCGGCTGTTTGGTTCAATGTGGGGTTCAATGTGTATTTGTGGGTAGGTCAGCACACTGTGCCCAGTTTGGAGATAGAAAATGAAAGCTCAGTTTTGCTCCTTTCTGTTGTCTTCATTTCTAAGTTCCTAAACCCAGCCTCACTCTGAACCCCAGTCTCATCAACTGAAAGAGCTCTAGAGTGATTAATTTTATCTGCAAAATTGTTTAAAATCACTTTGGCAGGAATATGAGCAGTGAAAAAGGCTATTTCTGACTCTCTGATTATGTCTTGAGGGTGCTTGTTATAGGAAAATGGGAAACAGGGTTCTGGGAAAACCTGATTAGGGTAATTCAGGTTAGAATGCTTTAGGATATTCCATTTCCAGGGAGGAGCAATGGACTATGTTCAAATGAGCTGTGTTCAACGATGGAGTTTTCATTCCCATCCCACCTTGACCCCCATTCTCTTTTATATTATTTAGGCTTCAATGCTTGGGCACCACTAGAAGGTGGAATGGCAAAAAGAAAACAAATTGCTCAGAGACAAAGTGCTTTGGACTTCAAAGTCATATGGTAAGTGCTTGAATGAGAGTCACCAGAACGACAGAGTTAGCCTGGACTCTAAGTACCAGGGAGAAAAACACTCTTCCCCTACTCCATTAGGTGGCCATTATGACCCTTCATTCATTCAACAATGGTTACTGACAGACTACTCTGTACCAGATACATAGTGATATATACACCAGAACCACAGACTTTCTTTTGTAAGTTGAAAAGTGACTGCTTGCTTAAATGGGATCTATTTTAATCATTTGAAACTGTTAGTCATTTTTGGCAAAGGAAATCATCGTGATGGGTCAGCCAGATACTACAACTTCTTTCAACATTTGGTACAAATTGTCGGGGAAGCCATGCCAAGGCATAGCAGAGATGAAAAGAGATAATCAACTTTAAGATTAAAGGGTATTATTTTTCCACATGTTAACATATGGTCTGTCGCACAATCTCTGCTGCATTTACTGGTTTTTATACACAATGAGGTCGACCCCAGCTGAGGTAGCCTTAATATTAATGATGAAGACTGTTAGTTTTCTGGGTTCTTTCCTACGCTATATCTGTATGGCATTGAAGTGAAGACATCAACTTCTCTTTCTCTCTGGGATTAGGGTATTACCTTCTTAGGTAGAGAAGTACTAGTTGGTCAAAGAGGCTCATTTGGGGTCTGGTGAGATGACAGTCTTTCAAGAAGGAAATCCACAGGTTGATGTCTTCTCTTAAGGAGGAAAGAGCCCCAAGAAACTTTATTGGAATTCAACTAGTATGCATGGATATCTTCTTTGACCCAGGAAAGAGGACAACATAAAACAAAAAAATCTGAATGTAGTCAGAACCTGTGGCTTCATCAACTTGGCACTTCTAAGAATAATTTTCTTACACAAATTTCATTGAGGAATAACTAAGATAGCTCCCAATGATTCCTGTTTTCTGATATCCATGCCCTGTGTAATTCCTTTCTCTTGACTGTAGGCTGGACTCAGTGATGCATTTTGGACAGGATATGACAAAAATGATGAGTGTCACTTCTGAGGATAGGTTACAGAAAGATTTTGGCTTCTGTTTTGCTCCCTTGCTTTATCATTGTGATGCAGGCCAGATGTCCAATTGTTAGCTGCCCTATGGAGAGGCCCATAGGACAAAGAACTGATGCAGGCTGCCAGTCCACAGCTAGCAAGGAACAGAGGCTTTCCCTACGCCTGTCTGCAGAGAACCCATGAATGAGCTGAAAGCGAGCCTTCAGATACACTACAGCCCTGGCTAACCCCAACTGCTGCCTTTTAGGAAATCTCGAGCCAGAGCACCTAGTTAAGTCTCACCTGGATACCTGAAAAAAAAATTTTTTTTTCTTAAATTATTTTGCCTGTTATGAATGTTCTTGAATGCTCTTATCTTTTGGTAAACGTATATACACATTTCTGTCAGAAATATACCTAGGAGTTGAATCACTAAGTCACAGTATGTGTTCAGATTTAGTAGATATTGCCAAGTAGTGTTTCAAGTCTACACTCTCATCAGCAGTGCTAGACCAATCACTATTTTCGGCAGGACTCTTTGCTGTGTCTCAGTTCAGCACAGGACCTACTGTGCCGTGGTATTTAAACAGCATGTTTTATTAGTAATAACACTAATGAAAAAATAATAACAGTGAAGGCAACCTTTTGGATACCTAATTACCTAATGTACTAGTTTTTGGAAAGCTTGTGCAGCTAAGACTTCATCATGTGTTATTACATTACCTGTATGGAGCACTAACAGAACAAAACATTAGTTAGGATACGTAGATACCTTGGCTGTGCCTAAACTAGATTTTTAGGGAGATAACCAGGATTAAAAAAAGGAGGAGGTGGAAGTAAAACACTTTTATATTATGTTTCCAATGTTTAGGTTATTTAGGTGAACCCAGACATTTTTTTTTTTTTAGTTTACATTTCCCAGATAATAACTGTCCCTTTCTGCTTAACATTACTAATGAAGATATCATGAAGTCCTATTGTTTTTCATTGTAGAGAGAGGTTTTATTTTATTGTACCTATTTTTAAATTTTATCTCAGTAATAACACTTTGTTGATTTATATGGGTTTTTAACATTGTATACTCAATAAAGATAATTGGGATATTATTGAAGATGCCTAGCATCTCTTTTAATGATCAGATTCCTTTCTTAGAGCCATATTTTTTTAATTCATAGTTATAACCAAAACAAAAGAATAATACTCATGAGCTTGGCCTTGTGTCTGTAGTAAAAGCAATGTACAAAAAATAAAATTTTTTGTACCATGGGTACATCAGCCTGGACAAGCCTGGTTTGAGTAGGGGAATATTTGGTGGCAAGGTGAACTTCTCACTTGAAAATCCCCAGATGCTATAGATGTCCTTTTTGAAATATGGGTAACATTAGACATCAGAAACTAGTCCAGAAACAGTAAAGAAAAAGTAAATGATAAATATCATTAAAAGTAAGAAAATAAAGTTATCACTATGGTAGGAAACTATTCTAAGTCCATATTAAATGCCATAGTTTGTAATGTAAGGTCATGGTCTGCTAAGCTTAGGAATCTCTCTTTTGAGGAAAAGGCATAGAGTGGCAAATCAGATTGTCCTCCACTTCCTGAGGGCTGTATAGTGCTGATAAGCACGGCGAGAGCAACAAGCGTTCTCTAGAGACGAGCTCCCAGTGCCTTCTCTCAGGGGTCTTGGGAACCAGCTGGTACAGCCTTCTGTGGTTTGGGATGTTTTGATGAAAGACTGCACAAAAATGTGACATAAAGGTCCTTGTAGATGAGAGGCTGGACAGAGGACAGCTACTCATTATGACTACTGGTGAGTGCTGAGGACACTTTTTTTTTTTTAAGTCAATGCAAAATTGCTTCTACTTTTTTCTTTTTTCTTTTTTTTTCTTGAGATTAAGAGTCTCTTACCATTTGTCTCCCTCCCAATCCCATCTTGTTTCATTTTTTCCTTCCCTACCCCTGAAACCCACACCTTGCCTCTCAAATTTGAGGGCACATTACTAAAGGGCAAGATTACTCTAGGGTCACTGCCATCAAATGGCTAATGTTTGACTTAACTTTAACTGAACACTTCAGGTTTTAGGCCATTATTAGTCTTATCTGTAACCATGGCCACAAATTTCAGGTTTAGGTATAACTGATATAAAATAAGTTACTTTACTCCATTTTGTTTCACATAGTTAGAGCCAAATCAGTGTAGACCTATGTGCAAATCAAGGATTTCTGAATGTTCAGAGAGAAAATAATGGCATGTAAGTTCATGACCAGACACTTCCCTAGTACTTCAGCTCATGGGGACGCTGGATTTGTGGGAGAAGTAGCGGATCTGCCGTTGCTTTGAGGTTCTCAGTGGAGTGGCCCTATTTCCTAAGTCTCTGTGGGAGAGCAGTGTCACTCTCCGTCCTTGTGTTTTCTCTCTCTTCTTCAAGTTATCCCTAATGGCATTAACCAAACCTCAGTGAAGCTGATGAAGATGCCAGAAAACCAAAGCTTAAAAGGAAGAGTTCAAAGAACTGGCAATACTGGAACTATTAAACTTGGAAGTATACATGTTAGGTCTCTTCAGATACATGGGAGCTGCTGAGTAATGACGATCTATGCTTGGTCCTATGTATTTTTTGGAAAGAAACAATGAAGTTCAAACACATAGCATTTCCTCAAAGCAGGAGGAGCATTAAGCAGTAAATCGCTCTCCTTTCTGAGATGGTTGGGCTCAGTGCTCTGGTTTTATCTTACTGCATTGCAGATAACCTCAAATCTAGTGACTTAAAACGACAACCATTTTATCATATCTCATGATTCGGTGGGTCAGGAATTTGGGCAAGGCTTGGGAGAATGATTCTTCTGCTCTAAGTGACTGAGGTCACTTGGTGGTGGGTGGTACACACTGGTAGATGGGCTGATTTGGGGAGCCCAAGATGACTTTACTATCATATATGGTACCTTGATGGAGGTTGCTCTAAGGCTGATTCACCTACGATGGCTGATCAGAGAATTAACATGTGGCTTCTCCAGCATGGCAGTCTCAAAGGAGTTGAGCCTTACATGGAAGCTCAGACCTTCCAAGGAGAGGATTTCAAGAGACAAGAACTGAAAGCCACTATTCTCCCAAGACCTGGGCCTTAGAACTTGTAGCATTATTTCTATCATATTCTTTCAGTCACAGCAATCATAGAGCCTGCCTAGAGTTGAGAGGTGGGAAGGTGGACCCCACCTCTCAATGGAAGCAGTAACAGCAATTTTATGGTATTTTATAATCCACCACCTTTAGGTAATAAACTCTGAGTGTAATCATTTTTACACTGTCTAACCTTGTATTTTTCCACTGTCTAAACTTGCTCAAACCAAAAAGATAAAAGGACGCTTTCTGTGTTATAGGTATCTGCTATTTACTAATAGGAAATACTCATTAGGACCCCTTGTATTTGAATTAGTTTCAGGGCTGGTGAAATATTGCTTAGATAATTACTTAAGTCCTGGAACAATGATTAGTGTGAAAACTAATAGGGTTTCATTAATCGTGTCAGCAGTAAGCTGACCAAGCATCTTTTTGAAAATGGCCGTTGTCTTTAGAGCTTAAATGTACTCAGTGTAACTCCTGGCAGTTGATGTGAGAACAATCTCTTAGTTACTCATCTTACTGCAACAGAGCTCTTTGTTTTTCTTCTCATATATTTATGTGTTTGTTTTTATAGAGTGATTTCTGACAGACACACTCAAAAGATGTTTTTCTGATCTTGCTTTCATTCTACGGAGACAGGAGGTAAAACTGAGCCTAAATGGGTCAAAGTGCTGAATATGGAAGGAGTGTCTGTAGAAGCATGTGGATTTCTTGGGTACTGAGTTGGAGAAGTTGGCCTTTAAATAGAAGTAAGAATGACCCTAGGAATAAGATCCTGGGTCTTCACCAGTCTGTGCCAGTCGTAACTACTTGGTTTCCCAAATTTCAGCCTCTAGGAACTTATCTGTCACACACCTATATCAGCCTTTGAAATAGACAGCCTTGACATACTATGTTTCTCACTTTGTATTCACTTGGGCCTTGGTACATCTAATTTCCCATTCATATACCCCAATGTGGCCATGCTCGCAACCTTATACCTTCCTCACTGACCTGAGTTAGACATTCCACCCCATACTCTCTTGACCTCATCCCTTCTTGACCTACCCACTATAGTTCTTAGTTTTGATCCAGTTTTTTTTTTTTTTTTAATTAGCAGTCTTTCTTAGCCTTTCTCTACAACATAGGGCATAAGGAACAAATTCTCATTCTTGAAAGTGTTCCCACTCTGACCCATACCCACCCGTCTGTGGCTGAAATCTCTGTAGATACCATTTACAAATGATCTCATGAGTCATTATAATGAATATGGAGAGCCCCGCCTCTTCTTGCTGGATACTGACCATCTTGCCACACCAAGCTAATTGCAGTTCGCCGGAAAGGTCATGCTCTTTCTCTTCTCTAGGCTGTTACATGAGCTCTTTTTTGTCAAATGATCTATATCTTACCTCTTGCTCTTTTTTTTTCATAATTCAAGTTTCTTCTCCATTAATAGACATTGTAAGGGAGACTTTTTCAGGCATTTTTTTTTCTCTTTATTCCCATGGTATGCTGGGCAGCTCTCTACTAATATAGTGTCCCCATGCACCTTATCTATTTATGTATCTGCCCCCCACCGCCTCTGGATATGAGATTTTTTCTGGGTAGGGATCATGGGACTTTTCATTGTTGAATTCCCACACTCTAGGATGATGGCAATGTTCAATAAATATTTGTTAAATTCGTGCTTCCACAATTAATTAATGCATGAATGGTTAAATAGATCATTGGAATAAAAATGGATTTGTGGTCGTAAGACTGGCTGGTGGGCTAGTTGTCAGGAGGATGGCTTGATGGTAGAAAAGGTGAATGAATGGATGATTTGGTTGGTTGACTATTAGCTTTGTAGTAATACTGGAAGAATGTTCATAAATGAAAACCTTACATCTGGAATTTTGTGACTTTTGATTGCACAAACTCCATTCCCTTCCATATTTTCATTATAAGTTTGTACATATTTTTGTTGTTATACTGCAGCTCTATGAAGAGTCTTGAAGTTGATTTTAATTCTGTATTCTTAAAAACTTTGAGAGACAAAAGATCTGAAGAATATACAGTAAACCTATGGTGAGTGCTGTGAATTGTGTAAGACTAATGATTCACTGACCTGTAGCCCTGAAGCAAATAATACAATATATGTTAATAAAAAATTTAAAAAAGAATATACAGTAAACCAAGGGTTGATTTCACCACTTGCTTCTATCTGTAGCTCGATTTGCCATGATGTGTGGCTTTCTAGACCTTTTTAGGTTATTTATCAATAGGCTGCAAATAATTATATTTATTTCTTTTACAGGGTTGATGAAGTGAAATTACTTGGAAAAATGTATTCATACAATCTCTCTCTCTCTGTCACTGTCTCTTTCTATCTACCTAGCATCTATCTACCTATCTTATTGTCTATCATCTATTTACCTATAGTTTGGCATGTGTTGTTGTTAAGTTTTTCTCCATATATTCCCAGAAGAATCTTGTGGAAATGTAAGTATTCTTGCTCCCCTTTGGTCACTGAAGCTATAAACATGAAGATTTGTTCAGAAGCATACAGGACTAGCAGGGGCAGAAACTAGAATTCAGAGTCTCTGGTGCTATCTGCAATTCATTGCTTGTTACTACTGCTAAAATGATTTTTAGAGCCACAGCATTATTATACAGTGTAGAATCCCAGCTGTCAGAGGGGGTGGGCTATCTCTTAGGCATGATGAATAGGTTTTATTTTGCGTGCCAACTCTAAATCAGTCGGTAATAGCTGCGTGGAGTACTGCATTGAGGAGAAGTCCTATCAGAGCTGTGATTATTCTGTGATGTTGCCATGAATGTAGGATCTACCATACACACTTGCTGTGTATTTTCCATCTCTGTTCTAAGACCACGAAAGGTGTTCGTTATGATAGGTGTTCACACTGGCTTGTCCATTGATTCACGATAATGATTTGTGAGATCCTTCATGGAAATGTATCTACAGATATTTTGCAGTTTCTGGAAGCTGGTGTTGAACTAAATACATTTCCTCCTTTGATGAATGTGGTTAATAAAATGAAAAGAGAGCAGCAAGGAAAGCTAACTGTGCATGAGTACCTATTAAAGTCATTTCCTTTAGAGGAGAAATGCTTGCTTTCCTAGCCAGGGTAGGTTATCTCCTGCTAAGGAAGGGTGGTTTCTTGACCACTTGTGGTTAGTAGTATGTTG
Organism: Meles meles; assembly: GCF_922984935.1. Lineage (NCBI taxonomy): Eukaryota > Metazoa > Chordata > Mammalia > Carnivora > Mustelidae > Meles > Meles meles. The sequence continues at coordinate 133,000,864 of NC_060070.1, forward strand.
TGTTGAAAATTAAAAATGTTCGCTTTTATGCAGATGCAAACACAATCACATTAACTTTATTTGAAGTTTTGATTACATTCTCGTTAATAAGCATATAATTACATTAAGCCAGTTTAACCATATAGCAACATGCATTTCATTTAAAAATTGGGTATTGGAAAGCTCGGCAAATGCTGGGGTTATTAATTACTTAATAGAATTAGGTATAATGCACATAAGGAGGTGACCAGCAGTCCTCATGGATTGCTGGTTCCCAGAAGAGTCTCAAAAGCTTAGAAATGTGGGTATGCAGATCAGAAAATTTCATTCTGGCTTCTCCCACTTTGTTTTTGTTTTTGCTAAGAATCATACCCTAGGCATATTGATAGATAATTTTGATCATAAATCAGCTTTGCAAATAAACAGCAGGTGGCCTTGCCAGTTGGAACATAATACAAATGATGTCAGCGTCTTCTGTCATTGGGTCTGCGTTAGCATTGGCTACTTGCATGATGGAGTCTGTATTACCTTTTAGTTGAGTCCTGAGCTGAGGTGATATGAAGGAAGGACACTCATATCACATAAGTGACATGAAAGACAACAGGGAATTAGTGGCTGCCCATCTTTCTACATGTCTGGCCACTAAATCTGCCAGATTCTTCAACTCATAGGGCTTATTCTCCAAAAATGTACCTGGGTTGGCATCAATGTGTGAAGGAGATGATCCCAGAGAGACAGATGAAATATAATCACTAATAAAAGAGACTAATTCCTCATTTTTCCTGTCCCAAGTTAACCTTGTTACTTTCTAGTCCTGTGCCCCCAAAAGAGTTAAAGTAAAGGATTCTTTACTTGGTTCCTGCTGATCAGGCCACAGTGTGACACCTCTTATAGAACGCACCATAAACTACATTATTTAATAGATCTGAGTATTGCACCTGCTATCTTATCTCCCCTTAGGTGATTAAGTTTCCCACAAATGCAATTTGTTAATATGGGGCCACATCTTCTCACAAGGTAAATCTGTGAAATTTGGCAGATAGTTGTTTTGCCGCAGGTGCAAGATGAAAGACCTTGCCCTGGCTTTGCCAAGAAGAAAAATGATGTTGTTCTCCATATCTGGGAAAAATAGTCTGACATAGAGTGTAGAACCTGATTCCAAAAAGGGGGTATAGAATTCTAGGGCCCAAATCATGCACTTCTCTACCTTCTGGGGAGTATATTACCTCCAAAAGGCTGAGTGGGAGATCAGAGTCTTGTTTTTACATGAAACCAGGTATTGAGCAAATCCCCTTGTTAAGAGAAGTCCTCTGATATTTGGAACTGCAGCCGTTTGTGATGATAAATGACGACTTTTACTCTTATGAGCTATGAGAACTTAATTAGAGCTTAATTAAGGCTAATGCTCAGAATCCTTTGGAAGGTGGAGTGATTAAAAACTAACTTCCATATTGAATAGTCACACTGAAAAGTAGTCTTTGAAATACATGGCATCTCCACTCTAGGGCTCCATGTAGTCCTGGCTGAGTCTCCACACCTAAGTTAAAGCAAGAGCTGACTATTTTGTGCATTAGAATTTCTGTAGCCAAGACTACAAGAGGCCCTGTACCCAGGTCCATCTCAGCTCCCTGTGCATTTATGCAGAAGGTCGTCTCTGAATCTGCAAATCCAGCTCGCCATACACGTGTCTCAGGGAGTCACTGGTCATGCTGGCTATCAATTTCCGATGGCCAGACACCCAGGGTCGACACACTTCTTCCCATTGCACGGTGGTGTTGGGCTGAATTTCACTGAAAGGATGACAAAGAGAGGAAAGGTTTTACTTTCCAGAGAGGCAGATCCAGTTCCCCACCTTAATCAGGAAGCAGTGAGAACCCCTGCTTCCATCACATGCTCTTTTTCTCTCAGTTGATGGTAGAGGAGACAGAAGGGCTGATTTTAGCAGTTCCAACCCAAATGAGGTCCCTAGATGGGGATGTGCCAATGACAGACTCATTGGGTCATCGTTCCTTCCACTTGGGTGCATCGACTGGCATCTATGGCCATGGGGTAGATATGGTTCATCCAGTGCATGGTGAAGGGCTGAGTCTCCCACCAGGCATGAGTCAACTGAGGTCTAGCTTATACCCCAGCCTCCACAGTAGCCTCATGAATGTGACTGATCTTCCTGGGCTCATTTTGGGTCACTCTAGTTCCTTCCTGAATTAGACTCCTATCTGAATCCCCAGCTGACTTTGCTAAGGTCCAGCTATTCTAATTGGTTCTTGCCAATCCCTTTGGGATAGACCTTGTTCCCAGGCCCAAGATCTGGATCATAACCCTACCTGCTGCCAACAGATGGAGTGTTTGCATGCTCCATAATTCATAATTCTGTTTAACCACCAAATTGGATCCCTGTGCCTATGCACCTGTCTGCTACTCAATTGTATCCATCTTGATAATGGGGCTGGCCTTTAATGGTTCTGGTACTCTTGTCTCCCTCTGCAGCCTATGCTCTGAGGTTTTTCTAAGCTTCATGGCCAATCCCACTCCAGTGAATGACTGAGATCAACCAGGGTTGGGGAGATTTAGGCTTCTCTGGGATGCTTCACATATATTACACTATGGAAGCCTCAGGCGGAAGTTACATGCAGGTTTTACATGCATGAGAGCCCCTCGAGGTAGGTACTATTTGACACACTGAATAATTAAGAAAAATGGAGGAATAAACAAGTGAAGCAGTTTTTCCAAGATCACACAGCTGTGAATGGGCGGAGACGAGATCCTGAGGACATTTATGGGATCTTCCACATGAATAGCCTGATGGCCCAGACCATGGATGAACAAAAACGTGCTGGGGAAACTGAAGAGTGTACTCATGCTTAGATATGAGGAACATGCTGTGCAGAAGAATTCTGTGAATACATCCCTGGTGGAGGGTGCTTCCTACTAGTACCATGGAGGGACTGAGGGATCAAAGGAGCTGGCGATGCTGTAGCTTCAGCATGTGAGGAGTGGTTGGAGGGGTCACGAGGAAGGGGAACTGCCAAAGAAAGTCTGGAGTGGTTCAAAGGCCTCAGCTGTGTGATCCCCTATTTGCCCTGAGGGGCCAGGACCATAGAGCATCACCTTAAATACAGCCAAAACTCAAGGAGAAATGGGGGCTACATACCTGTGCTTGACCTATTCTATGTAAAGTCAAAACCCCCAAATTTCCTCAAATAGAGCTAAAACAATATCCATTTTAGATGGCAGTGGGTGTACATCCTCTGGGATAGATTTCTAAACCTTAGAAATGTGGACTCTAAATATGAAATCCCTTCCAAGTCTTCTACCTGTGCTCCGTGAACTGGGAAAGGCATCTAAGGCCTTGGGGACTCCTCTCTTTGGAACTGCTCCAGGCATGGACTCTGCCACTGCTGGTCTAAATGTCTCAATTAATTTGGTATTTGCTAATTCTCTTCTTTATTTTTGTTCTTTATAAATGTGGTTCTATAAATTATTTTCACCCATTATATAAAAGCCAAACTGGGTGAAAAGTATACCCATATAACCTAGATAGGTATTGTACAAACTCAGTAAATTGATTTTATGATTCAAGGTTTGAAAAACATTGTCCTCATCATGTGTTTCCTTGCCTATAAAAGGCAGACACTACAGAATATTGAATAGAGTGTGGGGGCACCTGGATGGCTCAGTTGGTAAAGTGTCTGCCTTTGGCTCAGGCCATGATGCCAGGGTCCTGAGATCAAGCTCCATATTGGGCTCTCCACTCAGCAGGGATCCTGCTTCTCCTCTCCCTCTGCCTGCCACTCTGCCTACTTATACTTGCTTGTGTTCTCTCTCTCTCTCTCTCTCTATCAAATAAATAAATATTGAAAGGAAGAATAGAGTGTGGAGAGGGGTGAATTATTATTTGTATTTCACTTAGAAGCATGGCATATATGGCAATCGCCAAGTGTCATATAGATTTGTATTACTGTTGTTGTTGCTATAATTACTATTATTAACACAATCACCCTTGTGGTTGTTGTTTCCTCTGCCTGAACTCCGCAAAAGAACTAGGAAAGTAAGTTCCTCCTGCCTGTTTGCAGAGAAACAGTTCTCTGTCCTCAATTTACAGTGATTAATTCAATATGAATACATGTTTTAAGATATTTATTTCTCAAGAGCTGGGCTATTTTTACCCTGATCCATTCATTCTTTCTTCCCTGGTTTCCCCAAGTGATCAATCAGAAACACTTTGCAAAATAGTTGTCTTGCTTCAGGATCTGGCCTGGGGCCATGTAACGCAGGTGACTACCTCAAATAGAAACTATAATCCCTGAGCTTCACTTCATTATTGACTCTCACTCATAAACTCAGCCCCATAATAATATTCACATATGTATCTCAAACATGTATAGATGTCTACTCAAGACTATCATACAAAGATATTCATACATGAAGACGCACATGCATGTCTAAGTATGCATTTATTTATAGATAAATATGTCCAGAAAGAGAAAAGAATCACTCACCCATATTGGTAAGTGGAGTAATACTGGAATAATCCTATTTGCCTGAGGAAAGATGTTGTGATAAATGGTTCTCAGTTAATGTGCTGAGCTATCAAGATACACTGGCCATTTATCATCTTGAATGCATACAGGCAAATGGGATTATTATTACAATAAACTGCAACTATCTATGGGTTGTTCTCCATGTGTCTAGCCCTCAGCTTCTGTCCTACTAAAGAAACTCAAATTGAAAAAAAATCACAAAGTCGGGGAACTTTTCTCTCGAAATAACTTACTGAACCTGATCATTTTTTAAAGACAAAAATGAATCTGGAAGATGAATTATTTGATGTTCTGGAAGTATCAGGTGGAGAAACTCGAAAACTGAGAGTCTGTGGGGGCAGCACTTTCAAGCATCTGAGATAGGTGGGAGGTGGTGGCAGAAGGCAGGAAGGTGAAGCATCTTGGAGCACAGTTGGCTCATACCCTGAGCAAAGAGTGAAACACCACTGCTTTCCTCATTCCTAGTTCAATCCCCTATTCTCTAGCTCTTGCCTTCCAGGACCCCTGCTTTGAGCTTGATGCCCTTTGTCTTCTAAGGCCCTGGCAGGACTATGGGTGGATACGTAGGGGTAGTGATTCCCTTGATTATTCAAGATGTGTATCCTAGAAGGGAATACAATCTTGTGAACGATTCTGTTTCTACACATTGCTCTTTTTAAGGGTCCAAGTTGTTACATGGATCTGTCACTCTTAGATCAGATCTTGGCAGCATAGGGTACCTTGGAGTGCTTATAATTATCTGACAATATGGATGTGGGTGCTGGCTGGCTCAGGTCTTGGTTGTGAATGTGTGCGCTGGAGTCAGGAGGAGACAGGGTAAGTAGTGCTCTCTCCAAAGTCCTAGACCAACCCTAGATCGTAAATATTTTCCCTCTCAAGTTCTTTCCAATTTTTGACAATCTCAGAGAAATAAAGCTACCCTGGTGTTGGAGAGATCCACCCCCTGCATCTGGATCCCCATAAGAGATTGAGGACCTTGTTTTCTGTCTATTAGCTATCTGCCATAGCTGTGTTGGAAGTAACGGCAAATAGTACCTTAAGGAAGAGTGTGGGCAGGGCATTTGCCTTGTGTCCATGTAAGGGCTGGACTCTTCCATCCTTTCCATGATTCACTCCACTTTGCCCTACTGCAATGTCAGATATTACCCATAAGCACTTGGACACTCCACCCACTTAGAGCCCTATGCATCCCAAATGGTGGGTCATTCCACTGTGTGAAGATTAATTTTTCTTCTAACACACAGATTGTCCCTTTTCATGCATTGGTCTGTGATCAAGGTGGGATTTTTGGCACAGCCAACGTGTGCTGGTAGTAGGAGGTTCTAGTACCCGCAGACGAGGTTTCTAGGGTTACGGTTTGAGGACGAAAAATTGGATGCAGCAGGGGGTTGTTCTGAGGAAGAAACGTGTTTCACTTTGCCTGAGTGATTCTCGCATCTGATTCGAGTGGGAAGGTGTGAGAAGGGGTGAGTGAGGCTGTCGTTTCTGACGAAAGCAGGGCTATCACTGCTGACCTCTCCCTCTCGCTAAGGATGACTTCTAATTTAATTCTTTTTTTCCCTTCAGCGTTCTTATTAGCACAGGAAGCATTGTTATGTTCTGTGCTTGCATTTTTAAAAAAGCACTCAAATTATTTTCCCTGTTGTTTATTGCATTCACTGGCAGCAGGCGTCTCTTGGACAATGGGATTGCAGAAGCTGTGAACACTGTAATTTGAAAGAAATGCAGAGAGCCCTTAGTGGGCAAATTGTTCTTTAAAGGCAACCCAGAAGGGGTGAAGGAGGCCTTGGACTGATCCCACAGATTCAGAGGGGGTAACTTCCAGAAAGGGTGTTAGGGAGATTCCTAACATATCTCTTCACCAGGCACTTTCTACAGCCCTCCACCTCCCCTTCTATGCTTCAGAAGTTCACCCCACAGGAAATATGCTAGACTGATTGATGCTGACAGGGACTTATTTATGGTAGAAATGAAAGTATTAAGCCTCAAAGATTGGGATCCATTCTGGGTGTCACACTTTAAGAGGAGCACAGATGACCTGGAGTATGTGGGAAAGCGGGGGAAGATAAAGCCACGTTAGGAGGGGTCAGGAGAGGGTTAGAGAAGATGTGACAGGAGTTTGCAAATATTTCTAAGGCACCGATGGAAGAGAGATGGGCTTTATTCTGTGCTGACCCAAACGACAGAATTGGGATCACCAGGTAGGATCAGAAGATAGAACTGTTTTTGAACAATGAGAGCTACCTGACTGTGGAATGGGCTGTCTTGTTGGGGGACACTCTTTGTCAGCAGAACTCACAGAAGCTGAGCCACTATAAGGCACAAACTGATGGGACTAGATGTGAAAGAAGCAGTCTCATTCATTTTATCACAGAGCCTGAGGTAGTTACTGGTCCCCTAAATAGAGAACCAAGTCTGAAACTCTTTAGGCTCCCCTTTATTTTACAGAAGCAACAGTTCTAGAATGCTTCTATCAGGGAAATCTGGAAGGTGGGGCTGGGAAGAAAGGACCCTTGAAAAGGGACATCTTTCAGCATAATATCTGACACAAACTAGATACTCCATGTACATTAGTAGAATTGACACCTGAGGAGGTGGTATGGCAGAATGCTTGAAACTTAATTTCTGAATCAGCCACCCTGAGGCTGAATCTGGGCACCTCTTACAAGCTGTAAAACTTGGGGCAAACCAGCTGACTTCTCAAAGCCTCTGCTCCCCAAAGGGTGATGATAATAGTACCTATCTCATTAGGGTCGTTGTAAGGATTAAATGATGGAAATGCCAGTCAAACCAACCCTACTTTTACCCCCTGACTCCTAGAAATGGCCAATAAGAAGGCAGCAGCTTCTCAGACATATTCATCAGGTATTAGATGTAGGTTTGGAAAAGACAGAGAAAGCTAAGCCTGCCCACAGTCCCACGTCCCTTGTCACCTTCTCAGTCCCCAACTCCCACCTTACCGGAACATCTTCCTCCTTGGCTTCAACACTCCAGGACCATCCAGGTGTATCCACACATTCCTCAGAGTTTCTTTTAGAGGATTGGTGAACTCAACTGTCACCACCATGTCAGAACCGACCATCCTGGCGCCGCGGACCTAAGACAGGAGTTGGAGGAGAATGCAACTCATTAGCAGTGCATGAAACCTTTCTGCTCTCCTGTGTCCTTAGCCATCTTCACTTTTGCTGGTTCTACAGAACGGTTATTTTCTGGCAATAGAACTCGTGTGATGAGGATAGCTGATTGCTTTGACTGGGGGATACCTATTGAGACAAAGATGGAAAATTACTAATTAGGATCACACTCTTTTCCTCATTATAAAAACCACCCTAATTAGAGCTCAGGTTAATAGCCGTGACCACCAGCTGCTCTTTCTCAGCAGGAGGTGGAAGTGTATTTGGTGAAGCAACACATTTCCACGGTGAGGGTGGCCAGGCAGACTCTGCTTCTGGACAGGACTCAAGTTTCCTGCCAGCACACAGGGGATTCCTGTGTTCAAGAGGAAGAAAACGCTCCAGGGGGGCTGAGCCTTCTCACCTTTAGGTACACTAGAAAGAAATATGGCCAAAGAGGGAGACTTCACTGTGGAACTTGAAGAAAAGGAATCTGGATACTAAGGCAAAAAAAGAAAAAAAGACTTCTCATCTGCAATTACAATGTCTGAGTCCAACAGAGTCTAAGCCCTTTGTTGGCAAGTTCATCTATGACTAGTCTCAGAAGTATCAGGTATTTGGCAAAAGATCTCATGAGGTGGCCAGAGTTCAAGGTCAGTTCAGCACTTACTAATAGTGGGGCCTTGGGTGAACTTCCTCAACCTTTTTGAGATTCAGTTTTCCTGTCTCTAAGACTGGACTGACATTCCAGTGGGATCATTGATGTGAAATGCCATTATTATTTGCTCCTAGGCTGTGTTTACTAGGTTCCAGAAATAGTACGTTTTCCCAACACCAACACAATGAGCTGGAAAATGGCCCTGTGGCTCTGGGGTTGGTTGGTTTGTTTGTTTAAGAGATAATATGTGCCAAATGGATAGATCCGACTAACCTCTACACAACTTGGGAGATAATAGTAGTAGTTCCTACCTGTGAGGAAAGGGTAGAATGGGATTATGCATATAAAGCAGCAAACTCGCTGTAGGGCACAAGGCAAAAGCCCCATACTTTATAGCTCATACTGTTTTTGGAATAGCAATGCTCAAGGTAGGTTGTTTTATTCACCATATATTTAGTGCACTTTCAACTCCAACATCTAGCCAGTGCCCAGCAAATATTTGTGAAATTAGGTTAACTGCTTAACAATGGAATTTATTGACTGAGTTTCCTATGTAAGGACCCAGCCATTTTTATACCTTATTTCTTTAAGTGTCATATACTATAGAAAAAAATCATATGGAAATGAGACTTTCTTATGAACAGAGGAAAAGAGGAAGGGCAATTCCCAGAGAAAAAGACTCTCACTGACTGACTTTGCAATAAAGAACATATCTTCCTGGGCTTTACTCTTTAAGACACAGTTTGTGTCTAAATTTACGTCTATGGAATTTTAAAAATCTATGAGAAAAATGAAAATTGCATCCAATTCTCCATGTTTATTACATTCAAATCAATATCTGCTGGGTGGGATGAGGGGAGTGGTCGGGTCAGAGGGATCAGGGGTAGAACAGACAATGATCATGGTGCTGACCACAGCATGTGTCATCAAGAGAGCAGAGATCATAGGCAAGTGGTTTCTCCAGTGCTTCGCCAGTGGTCTTCAGCCTGCTATGCATACAGAGTCACCTGGGGAACTTTAAAATCACAGAGGTCTAGGCCTACTCCCAAGCAATTAGCTCAGAATCTCAGACGGAGCCTGTAATAAGTTTCTTCTAAGCACCCCTGTTGACTTCTAGGAGTCAACTTAGAAAAGTGCTCCCTAGGTGAAAATCTCCGATGTAGAAAAAAACACTTAGAAGACAAGCTGAAATTTTCACCCCCCTTCCCAGATGTCCTGCTTCTCTCAATATATACGTTGGAAGTACAAAAGTGCTTTATTAGAATACTCTGAGTTCTCTTGGTTTCATTTTCGAGTGTGGCCAACATATTTTTCCTAAGTTGGCAAAAAAAATTTCAGAACACTTCTAGATTTTTAAATATGTAAGATAAAGATAATATTTACAAAAGCTGTCTGAATTGGAGAAAGTGGGGCTGCTTCAGAGACCCTTTTGGTAAAAGTCTGATCACTTTAATTTCGGGGAGGGGTGGATATTTTGTAGCCATCTGCTGTCTTCATGGCATGCTATTATAGGTATGGACAGAAGCCCCTTACAAAAATCTGGTAATAGCTACTGACCCTTCCTCAACACAGACACACAAATACAAGATACATACACCTCTCACCAGTGGTTTTTGCGGGATTCATTACAGACCCAGAAGATCTATCCATGGACCTCCCCAGGCTCATGGGCTGCAGAGGAAAAATGATTTCTATGTGTGAGGCTAGCTCTACAGGAAAATTCCTGCACTGTGGAAAGCAAAGCGTACCTTTCCAGGTCACTTTTGACAGTGTTGGGAAATTAAGTGTTTGAAAGTCTGGCCTCTGTTCTTTGGGTTTTCATGGACAGGCTTTAGATTTGGCCATGATTCGAAGATTAAGCCTTCTCACATAACTTCATGCACCATGCCTAAGCAGTTTCCCTTCAGATGTTATTTCTGTAGCCGGCTGCTTCCATGGATGTGTAAATATTCCCTGGGCTTCCCCAATCTTGAGTAGGCAGGAGGCCAGGGAGAAGTGGGAGGGTGAAAGGAGAGGTCTCTTCTCAGGTTGTAGAGTGTTTCTTTTGCAATTAACAAAGATTCAGTGTCCCTTTCCTGACATTCATCTCCTGCACCCAGAATGTAAACTTCCTTTGCCTGACTACTGAGATGCTAATGAACCTTAGAGACTCAAACCAGCCAAATGTAAAAGCCTGCCTAACAGTTCACATCACTGTTTCTGTGTGGGAGACTAAGTGGAGATATGTTCCTCCCTTCTTTTGAGGAAAACGGACATAGTATTTTCACAGTACGTGTTGATTGAAGCGAGGCGCCATGCTTTGGTATCTGCCAAAAGCTGAGAAGACCATTGTAGATGAAAATGTCCAAATCCAGTTCTTTAAGGAATCGGCACTGTTTCCTTTTCTTTAATGCTGTAAAAATAATTCCCTATCATTGTCATTGTATTTCTGAATTTCTTGCTCTTGCAAGAAGTTAAACAAAGGGAGCCTTGAGCAACCCAGAGAAGGTTAGGTCAGGAAAAAACTCACTTATGAGAAGAGTAGCCATTACTCAGTCCAGAGAAAAGGATAAAGTGTATGTCATTCTTCATGACATCAAAGTCTCTTCTATGTATTTGATAGTCCTTATTGTTCTCAATATTCTATTTAAAATATCTTCTTTTAAAATTTTTAAAAGATTTTATTTATTTATTTGTCAGAGAGAGAGAGAGTGTGAGCACACAAGCAGGGGGAGCAGCAGGCAGAGGGAGAAGCAGGGACCCCAATGTGGGACTCAATCCCAGGACTCTGGGATCATGACCTAAGCCAAAGGCAGACACTTAACTGACTGAGCCACACAGGCATTTCTAAAATATCTCTTTTTAGGGCCCCTGCGTGGCTCAGTCAGTTAAGCGGCTGCCTTCACCTCAGGTCATGATCTCAGGGTCCTGGAATCGAGCCCCACATCCAGCTCCCTGATCAGCGGAGAGCCTGCTTCTCCCTCTCCCTCTGCTTGCCTCTCTGCTTACTTTGCTGTCTGTCAAATCAATCAATAAATAAAATCTTTAAAAAAATCTGTTTTTAAATATTGACTTGGAAATGATGCTTTCCTAGTTAAACATTCACCGATACTGACATACTGAGTTCTTGTCTTTTGTAGGACTTCATGATAATGAGAAACTATTTTGATTCTTTGGTCAAGGAGAAAGTTACTGATAGGCATGCACACACACACACATATTCGCTCTTTAATCCTCATAACCCTATGAGGTAGATGCCGAGTCTCTGTTTTCCAGAGGAACTGAGGCACAGGGAAGTGAAGTCACTTGTTGAGTTCACATGGATAGTTAAGTAGGGAAAGTAAGGGAGAAGGCAGGCAAACTGGTACCAGTCACTGCTCAGCCATACCCCCCACACGGACTCTGACTGTAGGCCTGATAATAGCATCTCGCATAATTTTCAGTGTTTTTTCAGTAAGGAGGCTTATGTTTCACTTACATTATCTTTTCATCCTCCCTACAGCCCTCCTCATGGGCTTGGGGGCAAACATTATCATTATCTTCATTCAATTGACATCAGTCTGACAGATGATAATCAAAGAACCCAAGTGAACGTCTCTCGTAAACTGGCAGAACCCAGTGAGCAATCTAGGTCTTTCTGACTCCAAAACATTCCTCTTTAAGCCCTACATACACTGTCATCTCTGACAGCAGAGAGGCAAAAATAGTGACTTTTTTTCTGACAGAAGTAGCTGCTTTATCTTCTGAAATCCACTTACGAAATCATTCATGATATTAGCTTAGGCTACATTAAACTTCCAGGTAAGCACAGTGACTTGACCCTGAACTAAATTTGAAAATGTATGTATAACCCAAGTCTTTGTTTTTTACTTCATGGGGGAGAGAATCCAATTCCTACACCAGAGTAAAACGTGACAAGGTAGCCCCGGGGCCTTGACACATTACTTGACGATAATAGGATTCTCTATTTAAGGTAAAGATAGAAATGTAATTTTAGAAAATAACCGGTAGCCTAAACAGAGTGGGATCATATGAAGGTAGATAAGATTCATTATTCTTGAGGTTTTACTTTGTATATCTGTTTCTTTTTTAAGATTAAATATAGCAAATGGGAAATGTATAGAGAAAATTATGTCTCAGGCACCCCAGTTAGCAGTGATTTTTCATTTCTGTTCTCAAATACAGGTTGTTCAGTAGCTGTGCTGAGCAGGGAAATGGAAATGCACGCTTATAGTGGCAGGGCTCGCGCAGAGACCTCATCTAGGATGTGCTCTCCTGGCTGATGAAGCGTGTGTACGGTCTGCTCCTCTGTGACAAACAGCCATGAATGGGCAGAGAATCAGCTCCCCGAGCATGGAAAGCCATGGCTGGTGGTGCCCCATTTGGGAACCTTTGGGGTACATAGGTTACACCTGCTCAGAGCCCCTCAGGATGGCACCCCATAGACTCACATCCTTATTTTTCTCCACAGATTGAGAAGACAGTGCTAAGGGGGACAATTGCAGCGGGTGGGACACAGAACAGGACCACAGTTGGGGAAAGCTGAGGGAGTGCTGAACTCAGGGTGTGAAGACCAGAGAATGCTGCTGTGTGTCCTCAGACCAAGTCCTTCCAACTGTCTGGGCCTTGTTTCCCTGTGTGGTTCTTGGGAGGAAATGTGAAATCATCTGACAGACATATGAAACATGGCGCTTATTGAATCTAAATGCAATTGATGTTTAGAGGGAGAATCTTAAATTGCCAGCATGACCACGAGAACTTCCTCACCCATAAGTCCTCTTCTGTGGAAGGACAGATATGGTTTCTCAGGTACTGGAGTAAAGAGCCACAACGAGAGAAGCTGCCAGCCTCCACCAACACTTGAAAGAGAAGTGGAGAAGCTCAGGTCCCCACGCCCAGCAGCCTCCCTAGTGACCTATCATCCTCCTGGTGGTCCAGACATGCAGCAGAGTCATGGAGAACCCAAGGGAGGTTGGAACGGATAAATATGCTTGGATGGTGACATTGGAGGGTTCTATTGGTCAGGGTTTAGGAGACAGAACACAGTCTTTGTTTTCTTCCTTCCTTCCTTTCTTCCTTCCTTTCTTTCTCTCTCTCTTTCTCTCCCTCCCTCTTTCTTCCTTCCCTCCCTCTTTCTTTCTTTCTTTCTTCCTTCCTTTGTTTCTTTTTCTTTCTTTCTCTCTTTCTCTCTTTCTCTCTCTTTCTTTCTGCCTTTCTTGCCTTTCTTGCCTGGGTGGAAAGTTTCAGATGTTTATGCTGTCACAGAACAAAATGATTTACCCAGTAGCTGTCACGGGGGCACTCATTCCTCAAGCAGTCCTGCAATTTTACCTTCCCCTCCAGGATAGAGGCATGTGAATTGGGATGCTGGAGGAGCAGGGCTCAGGCACTCCCCACGGCATGGGGGCTTTGGGAAGCATGAGCAGAGGGGGAATGAGGAGGATTCTACACTTAACCTCAGTAAGACTGCCGAGTTCCAGTGAAGAAAAACCAATAGTGTTTCAAATCAGAGCAGATGTGGATGTGAAGACAGTGCTGGGGTTTATCTGTGCAAGTTAGGCAAGGACACCCCCTTTTCGGGGCAGATGCTGTCCCTGTATGGTACAGCAGGTGGTGAGTGGGCTGGATTTGGTTTCCTCCTTGCATCCCCCATCCTCAGGCTGGGTTATCTGCAGTGTTGGCCTGGAGTGGGGCCTGCCCAGAGGAAGGTCTCAGCACACTCCTGGGCTGGAGGTGGGGGACACTGGGGACATTTCCTGTGGGACCTGTGTGGTCCTCAAGGCTGCAAGCCCAGAGGACATTCTGCATGTTGATTTCTACGAATCACCTCCCTTCGTTGGCCCTGTAGGCACCGCAGCCAACCTGAGCTAGAACAGAGCCACGGCACTTCTGGAGCTGACTGAGGGCAGCCATCGCTGGAAGGGAAATCAGCAGTCTCTCCCCATTTCAGAGAAAAAGTCAATAGAAATGTTCCCGGTGTTGAAAGAGTTTTTCTCTGGTAATTTTTTTCAAAAGCATGTGCTACAACTTATTTGCAGAGTGCACACCAAGTAACGGTTTGTTGGATGGACTGAATACCTGAATGTGTAAGTGTGTGAGGGGCTGGAAGGGAGGAATTAAAGGGAGGGAAACTCTTTCAGCCAACGGAGCAAATAAGCAAGGAGCACATGCCTGTTACCGTCTTGCTCACAGGGCTCTTGCCCATCACCTAGTGGGGACTGGGCCCAACTCGGGGTGGGAGGAGGCAGGGAGGCATGTCAAAATGGTATCAAAAAAAGCTTGGAGGGCGCCTGGGTGGCTCAGTGGGTTGGGCCGCTGCCTTCGGCTCGGGTCATGATCTCGGGGTCCTGGGATCGAGTCCCGCGTCGGGCTCTCTGCTCAGCAGAGAGCCTGCTTCCCTTCCTCTCTCTCTGCCTGCCTCTCTTGTGATTTCTCTCTAGCAAATAAATAAATAAAATCTTAAAAAAAAAAAAAAAGCTTGGAAACTCTCAATTGTTCTCATTTTAAATGCTTAAATGATTTTTTTCCTTTTAATTTGGGGGTGCCTGTGTGTTCATGGTTGTAATTTTTTTTTTTTAATTTTATGTTTTTATTCTAATTCCAGTTAGTTAACATACAGCGTGATGTTCATTTCAGGTGCACAGCGCAGTGATTCAACACTGCCTCCCGACACCCAGTGCTCTTCGAGACAGGTGCACTCCTTAATCCCCATCACCTGTTTCAACCAGGCCCCCACTCCCTCCCCTCTGGTAGCCGTCAGCTTGTTCTCTATAATCAGAGTTTGTTTGTAGGCTTGTCTCTATCTCTCTCTCTTTTTTCCTTTGCTTGTTTGTTTTGTTTCCTAAATTCCACATATGAGTGAGATCATATGGTATTTGCTTTTCTCTGATTTATTTTGCTTATATTCTCTAGCTCCATCCATATCACTGCAAATGGCAATATTTCCTTCTTTCTATGGCTGAATACTATTCCATGATACACACACACACAGACACACACACACACACACAAACACACCACATCTTCTTTATCCATTCATCAACCGATGGACACAGGCTGCTTCCATATCTTGGTTATTGTAAATCACGCTGCTATAAATATCTGGATCATGGTTGCAGTTTTTTCTAACCACACACATAGGAAGTGGTTATGTTTTCTCCTAGCAAAACTGTCCCTGGTTCATATGAGGAGATTAGTTCTTTCGGTGTATTGTGACGTCCTATAAAGGCTGCAGGACGGGTGCCACATGACAATACTACAGAGCTGTTTTATTATGGCACTTGGATGAGCTCGTTTCCCAGATCCTGAATGGAGGTCATCTGAGGAACATGGGAATGCCTCCTCTCTCACAGTCTCATGCCAAGCACTATAAGAGTGGTCTCCTTCCTGTGCATGTTCCCCAGGGAACAGAGCACACCCTGCACACCTGGTGGTCAGAGTCGATGCCACCAGGTGAGGTTACATTTGCTCTAGACCAGAGGGCCACATGCTACCGAAGCAATTCTCAGGGGTGCGCCTGCTGGATTCCCAGGCACAGATTGGACCAGGCGTGGAGGGAGGCAGGAGATATTTATCAGCAACTACCAGGTCCTGGTGTGGGCTAAGCAGTCTCACAAACATCCCTGATGTTAATGCTCACAACTTGGAGTTTTGCATAGGATTGTACTGAGTAGTAATTAATAATTATTCATAATATTAATTAAAAGAGTAATTATTATTAATTAAAATAAGAATGAATAATTAAGTGTTATTCATGCGACAAAAGTGGGCTCAGAAGTTCAGAAAGACGATGTGTGTGAGATGGAGAGAAAGGAAGAGGAGGGAGAGGAGGAGGAAGAGGAGAGAAAGCAAGATGGTGACCAGGTGTGAGTGGTTGAGTATGTGCTATGATTACCATGGTTTCTTGCTAGACTCTTTATGGGGATTATTTAAATGATCCCTCCCAGAAACCCAACCAGGCCAGGACTCTTATCGGATCCATTTTACGTAGAAGGAGGTCAGTAATTAGCCCAAAGCAGCTCACATGGGATTATGAATTCAGGTGATCTGACTCCAGTCTTTGGAGTCACTATGCTGTTCTAACTCTCTACAGAGGGACTGCTGGTGTCCCTCCTGGGGTTCTCATCTATTTGGCTAAAGAATCTGAAAACTGAAGCCTTCACTGGTAATGGAAATCCACCAGAACTGTTTCCATGTTACACACCACAGATTGCAAGCCAGCCAGTCTCTAGCCTGGAGAACAGCCAGATTCCCTCCACGTCCCTGCCCTCTCCAAAAAGTAGCTGTTCACTAAAAATCAAAATGGTGAAACTTTTCTTGACGTACAGCATCTTACAACTATCAACACATGAGAAAAACTCCATGTCTGATTTTAATAAAACATACTTTTCTCTTCAAAATATTTTGATAGCACTGATAAAGAGCTGCGTGCTCATTAAAGTTTAATGAGTGTCTCTCCCTGCCATTTTCCACATGAGGATCATACACTATGACTCACGCATGGTGGCTGCCGGGAGTAGTTAACTGGGAGCACAATTTAACCCAGTCCCAATCTTTGTTTTCACAGGGACACATGCAGCCCCAGACGGTGTCCATTAGGGTATAAGCACATGTCCGCTGACCTTCCTGCTTTGAGAGTGACATAGGTTCAGACAGTTGGGAGCAATAGTGTTCCTGGTTGATCTTTATTTGCTCTAAAAAGGGAGGGAGGTAAGAAGAGGGGCACACCGGTTGCCAGGCGACTCCAATCTCAAGGCAAAGCTGGGGTCTCCCAGAAGAGGGCAGTGCCTTGGACAGAGGTTTATCTTCATAAGTCTCCTGCTGTCTGCCTTGACTCCATCCAGGGCAGGCCTTCTAGATCTTTCTGTAGGCTGCCTACCGCTCTCCTTGCTTTTGCTCCCACTTTCTCCTAGCCTCTGGGGTGGTCTTGGACCCACGCCTGCCGCTCGAGATTTTATCCGTTCATTGAGGATTGTCTACTGTTCTACCACCTTGAGTTTTGGTGCCTCGACCTGATGTGATCTCTCCTTCCCAGAAGAACACATACCCTCTGTTAAGGCAGGCATTTTCCACGGAAGTTCCCATGTAAGAGCAATGCAGCCTTGGGGTTATCTGCACAGACTTCCAGTCAGAAAGACTCCACTCCTTCCCTGACCAGCACGTTATTACGGGCAAGTCAGTCATGGACAGAATAGTGACCATACTAACGACAGCCACCCGATGTTCGGTGTTTACCGTGTATGGGGCATTAGGTATCCATCAGCTTATATACTCACAACAGCCTATGAGGTGAGTATGGCGATTTGCAGACGAGGAAAAAGAAGCTATGAGAGATTCAATGTTGCATCAAGGCTCACACGCATGAGAAAGTAGGCTTTGATCTCACCGCCTTTTGTCCCAGAACCCATGTTTTTTATCATGATGCTACCACCCACTTGGGGGCTCTGTTTTCTCATCTGTAAAATGGAGACTGCAATAATGCCCACCTCTAGGACGGTCACATGGACTAACCAAGATAATACCAGAGAAGTACAATAATCGAGAGCTCGGTGGCTCCTAGCTGCTGTCATGGTCATCACCACAGGCTGGTCTCATCCCTCATCCTGGGATGGTCAAGTCCTCCAACACTTTATCTCTCACGCAGGGTCACCCTGCGCCTAGCATTCCTCACAGGGACCTTGAGAGGGTCTGTCCACTGTGGGCCTGACCTAGGCTCAAAGAGATTGACAAAGCGTTTTAGCGTCTTCCTAGAATTTGAGGACATGCATCCTAGGTAACTGTGGACCCCTTAGCCATTGTGCTTTTCTGCTTTCATGGCCTTTACCCCCTTGCCAACTCCTGCTTTAGACAAGTAATTCAACCCCTCTCCCTGAGGTCTCCTGGGCCAAGGTTCATCATAACCTTCTCTTTCTCCTCTCCTCTCACTTCCCCCTCCCCTCCTCTTCCATCTGCCCCCTTTCCTCTCCCCTTCGACACCTTCCTTCCCTCCTTCCCACCCTCCCCTGCTCCTCTCTCTTCCCTCCTCTTCTCTCTACTCCCCCTGCTTCCCCCTCCTCTACCCTACCCCTCTCCTCCATTTCCCACTTCCCTCCCTTCCTTTTTGTCCTTCCTCTTCCTTCCTCTCCTCTGCTCCTCTTCTCTCCTCTCTCCTCTTCTCCTCTTCTCTCCTCCCTCCATCCCTCCCTTCCCCCCCAACTTCCTCTCCTCTCCTCTCCTTTCCTCTCATCTCCTCCACCATTTTCCCTCTTCCCTCCCCTGTTTTCCTTTCTAACTCTCCTCTCCTCTCCCTACCTCCTCTCCTCTCCTCTCACTCTCCCTGTTTCTCCCTTCCCTCCTTTTCTCTATGTCCTCTTTCTCCTCTTTCTCCCTCTCAGTCATTCTCAGGACGATCATATCTTCAGTAGGCCAAGCAGCATCCCAGATCCCTGGCCCTGGAGCCAGAGTTTCTGGAACCAGGGCCCCCTACAGCTTGGTGACATCTGTAAGGTGACATCTGTAATGTGACATAGGCTGTGAGGTGTTTTATGGGGAGCACCTCTTCTCTTGCTTGGATTTAGTTCGTCCCTGGGGTTGGTATTGTTAATGAGGTTAGTGGTTCAGGGGCAGCTGAGGTGAGGATGTTCCTGCCTCCTTTCCTGAACAAACAGCACTGGGCAGCAGCCAGGATCTCCATCTGGCTCTGGCTGGAGCCCTGGTCAAATGGCCCCGCCTCTAAGTAAGTTTCCTCCAGGAACAGCATCTCCTGTACCTTTATGGAAATAAAAATTAAAAAACAAAAAACCCATAACTCTTTTAAAGGATGCTGCTGTTTCCCAGGGTCACTCCACTTGTGGCCGAGGGCATTTCTACTCTGCCCCAGGGGAATTTCACTGCTCTTTAGGGAAACCCAGAAGATAACCAACAAATAATCTTTCACATTAACGATGTCTCAAAGATGAAAGGTATTAGTTTCCTTTATACATCCAGTTTATTGTCAGTGGTGCAATTAACTTCTATCCTATGCTCTGGCTGGAGCATCCCCCAGCTTGGAGCGGCTCTCTCCTGAGACCTTCACTGGGACAGGGCATTGGTTCTTGATGAAGTGGGCCCTGCCTCTGGTGGGACAGGTCTCCCAGGGAGCACCTGCCATTGTGGAGGGACCCTGGTTACGGGACAGGCACCTCTCGCTACTGAATGCCCGTCCTCATGGCATTGATGGCCCCTCTGGAGGACCTTATCCCTCCCTCCATTTGCAGCTGTTTCCTGTTCTGCCTGAAGACCTTGCCTGACCTCATTTTTCAATTATCTTCTCAGGCCTCTTATGTGGATGGTACTGTCTTGGGCTGTGGGCCGTGCCTGAGGGGGAAGGCCTCATGATGACTTAAGCCTTTCTCAGAATGAAGGACTTGGGCTGTCTGGATGGGCACGGTCTGTCTGTGCTTGTGTAAGCCCCAACCTGGGGTGACTCGTTCGTTACATGGCAGTCCTCTCATGCCCTGTGCACAGCACTAGACCCATTGACAGCTGCCCCGCTGAATGAATTATCTTTACAAATGAATCACAGCAAAGGATTCATGAGACTCAGGGCTTACCGTCCCCCCACACCTGCCACCTCTAGGGCCATTTAAGATATGCGCAACTTGGTAAACTTTGATCATCCCTTTAGAAGAATGATGCTTACCATCTGTGCTAATATTTTTAATCACTTTTGGAAAAAAAAAGTTCTCCAGCACCTTGGAGTAAGGCTGACAAAGGTGCCCTATCCCAAGGACATGGGTGGAGGCCTGGGTTTCTGCTCACAACACAGGAAGGTGTCTTAGCATGTGGCTACTGATGGTGCCAATGTTCCTCCAAAGAGGGAGTGGACGGGTTGCCATATTTGTGTTCCATTTCTACCCATCCTCAGCACTTCTCTGTTAAGTTTCTTTGAACAATTTGGGCAGAAATTTCTGGTGGTAAATGGAGTGACAACGTAAGAACTACCAGGCAAACGGGCAAAATAACCATATAGTGATAGAAGTCAGAAAAGTGGTTCTCTTGAGGGAAGGGGTTATTGACTGGAAAAGGCATGAGGGAGCTTTCTGGAGTGTTGGGAATCCTCGATGTCTTCATCTGGCTGGGAGTTGCCAAGCGTCCATGTATACACAAACCCACTGTTGCCAAGCTGACATCTCAGTGAGTGCCTCCTACTGTATACAGTTAGATCCCAATGAACAAGATCACTGTCCCAAAGGCAGGCAGGACACCATCCCAGTGGTTTCCATTTCTTGCCATGCCTGACCCACTTTACTCTGGAGACACTGAAATTCTATCTGCATCCATTACACATCTTTATCTTCCTCCACAAGTATGTTTATACCCACAGGTTATATTTATATCTGCAGCCACATCTATATATTTAAATCTGGAGAGGAGAGGAAAGTGTTATATGTGTGTGTCTATATATAGGGTAGTTTACTTCTTTCAAAGAACAGGAGGATCTTAACCCCCCTCCCCCTTTTTTTTTTGTTGAGCAGGACAACACACACACACACACACACACACACACACACACAAAGTATCCCTGACTGCCTAATCAACAACCTTGCTTTCTCCCTTGCCTGAGATGGTAAAACTGACCTTGATGACGAGCTGGGGGATGGTCAGCACGGTGGACTTCTGCTTGGCCAGAACATCCTTGGTCTCGTTGACACGCGCTGTGACGAAGAAATGCAGGTATGCTTGCTCCAGCAGCTGGCCCATGTACTCGCCCGCTCTGATCAGCACCTCCTCTTTCTTGACTGGCCGGAGGAGAAAAAACACACAAGGCATCAGGACCTGAGTGAGATCTGCTTGACTTTGCCCAAGTGCCCCGTCCTCTTCCCCATCAGGATTCAAGGGAGTAAAAGGACCTCAGCATCCACCAGACGCACAGCCAAGGTGAGGGGTGAAGACTCAATTGAGGACAAAGTCTTCTGCTTCTTGGATAAAACAAGAATGTGCTAGAAATTTAATATTCAGGAAAGCCTTCCTAGAGAATGTGTCAATTTTTCCAAAAGATGTTTTTGCTGTTGTAAAAATGCAAAGCCATGACAGGGCTGTTCAAGATCAAGGACAAAGGGGTTTTAACTGTGGCTGTTTAGACTTGACCAGGGACAATCCCGAGATGATAGATACGGAGCTGTGAAACCCAGGTCCACCAGTTCATGCCCTGCCCCCTCGTGCAACAAGAAACCTCTCTCCCAGGCCATAGGCCACCCTTTAGCAGAACTGTCAACTACCTGAACCTTCTCCTCACAGCTCTTCAGATTTTCTTTCCAGCTTTTTCTGTACTGCTCTTACATGATTTTTCCGTTGAAGAGAAAGAAGTCTATGAAATCGGTTTTTACCTGAGGCATCCGGCTCTTTCCCATCCTGTTTCTATTTGCAATGTAAAGGACCTCTGGGCCAAATGCCCGTTTCCTGAAGTCACAGACCTTAGCTTTTCGGTGTTGAGGACAAGCCAGGGAGACTGGCACTTGGAGGCTGGGGAGCGGTCCGGGATCCCCTCCGTTCACCATCTGGGCTGAGGGCGGGAATGCTGTCTTGTGGCTCTGAGTATAACAGAGAGGTCCTTTTTGGCTGCCCTGCCCACTTTCTCCATCACTCTCTTTTCCCACTGCTCGGGAGTCAAGAGAGCCAAGAGGCCAGCCCGGGCGGTGGTGTAGCACCTGCTGCACCCGCTCAGAGTCGGGTGCTGGTGCGGCGTGGACTGCCGGCCCTGCAGGGCAATGCGTGGTGATGCCTCCATCCCTGTGCCCGGAACACAGGCTCTGCAAATGTTCACAGGATGCAACATCTCCCCTACTGTTTCCCTGCCCCATGTCTGCCTTTGGCCGAAGATTCCTCCTCCCTGTGGACATTATTAAAGGGAATGACTCCCAGCGTCCATTGCTTTCCGTGCAGGTGCAGGGCATAGTCAGTCCCCAGTGAGCAGTGCTGAAATGAGGACAGGATACTCTGTAGGGCGAGCTGGGGCACAGGGAAGGCCCCCGGACTTGCCAACCCACAGGCGAGGGTGCATCAGCATGCTCATCAGCGGCTTCAAAGCCCCTTCACAGATGAGTAGGCACTGTGACGTCTCTAGTCCCCAGGGAAGTAGAGTTTAGGAGGCTGGGGTCCAGGCATTATTTTACAGGTTCGCAGCTGACTTTAATGTGCAGCTGGAGTGGGGAGACATTTCTCCAACAACCCAGAGGGCCCCCACAGGATCAGCTCTGTAGAAGCCTTAGTTCATGTAAAAGGTATGGCCCTTCCCAACCAGGAGCTTGCTCCTCTGACTGTGGCCTGCAGACTATCACCTGTGAGCTCATAAGAAATGCAGGTTCTCGGACCGCCCCCCCCAGCCGCACCCCCCAGCTCACTGAATTAGGATCTGCTTTTGAATAAGATACCCGTAGGATGCATATTCCACTTTGAGAAGCTCCCAGATTTAGGAGGACCTTGGCTTGAACTTGGCCCTTGAATTCTGCTTTTTTAATGACCCATTCATATTGCCTTCTTTGGACCTGATCCTGGAACCTACTTCCTCCATGGCTCCCCTGGAAATTAATTGTCCAGACACATAAGACTCCATCCCTTGACTGGATACAACCTCAGATGTGCACAAGGGGGCCTGTTTTTCATGCCCCCAGCTCTGGATGGATGGAGTGGCAAATGGTATGCCTTGAAGAACAAGTGTTTTGTCTCCAGCTACCTCCAGCAATAATAATAATAATAGGCTTCCTCTGGTTTTTACTGGCGGAGGGGCTGTGTTCGACCACTGAGTTCCTTAAGGCTGGTGAGATATGCCAGACTTCTTCCTACCCATCTTAATGGAGGCTTTTGCTACCTTTATAATGTTGGCATCAGGACAATATTCTCTGGGGTAGAACATTCTCTAAATCATAGCACTAAGGAAACTGGGCTGTGCTTCCAAGCCCAAGAGAACAGTGCTCCTGAAATAGTATGTTATGTAAGTGCTGTGTTTTGCCACTGCACAAGAAATTGTTCTAGATAAAGTTTATTAAACGTGGCAAGAGAAAGAAGAATAGGTTTTCATTCTATGAGTGGTGAAGCTGGGCTCCTGCCAATATCACTTACTGTGTCTGGGGAAAGCCGAGGGAGACACAGACAGGAGCTGCCTCATCTCTTTTTCCAAAAAGCAAAGAAAACTAAATATAGCCAAGTGGAAATGATAGCACCTTTGAAGGTACTGGAAGGTTTAAGTTATTCAAATCTTCCAAGCTGATTCTAGCCCACACATTCTCTTTAATCATCAATCTGGAAAGTATGCCTCTCATTCTACTTGGAAAACTTTCTTTGCAATCAAGACTCCTAGGAGTGTAGTCTGACCTGCTTGATCAAGGTCTAGAATCAGGAGGCTTTTTGCAACACGTTGCGATTTATTTTATTTTATGATTATTATTTTTTTGCAATTTATTTTAGACTGCAGTTTGCAACCTATTGCATACAGTTAAGTCTGCCTGGTCACTGTCCCTAGATCAGTGACCGAGAGGGTTAATGTATCACGCCATTCCAGCCCACTCACTCACAGAAGCTCATTTTCTTATTGGATTAGGGAGAAAAGGGGAAGGAGATGGAGAGATGGGACTCTTGTGAGGTGGTACAGGATGGTGCATAGTGAAACCTGAGTTAGATCATGCTCCATTTCTGCTCAAAATCCTCTATTGGTTCCTCCGCTCCCTTGGAATCAAAGCCCAAGTCCTTACAAGGCCCCACAGTTCTTGATGTGGTCTAAACCATCCACTCTCCCTTGCCACCTTTGCTCTCAACTCTGGTTTCCTTGCTACTCCTTGAACACATCAAACAGCCTCTGGCCTCAGGGCCTTTGCATTTATAGTTTCTTCTGGCTGCAAAGCTTGCTCCTTTCCTTCTGCCAGGTTTCTGTTAAATGTCATCCCATTAGAGAGGTTTTCCCTGATCATTCCATCCCCGCCAACATTCCTTCCTTCCCTCACCCTGTTTTATATTTTTTATTATGTGCATTACTATACTATATGGGACTTTGTTTATTGCCCAGCCCCACCTCTTAAGACCACAAACCCCATGAGGGTTGGGACTTCTGTTGTGTTCATGGCTATGTCTCCAAAACCAAACAGCATCTAGACATTAAGCAGCAAATAAAGGTTAGGGGAATAGATCTACAGTCCTGTGATGTAGGTGGTATTGTTCCTATGCACAGAAAAGCTCAGATTAGTTAAGTAACTTGCCTTGGGACACACAGCCTGTAGGTGACATAATCACACCTAAAATCTCCATTTGTCTAATTCCAAGTCTCAGTTTCTCTAAACTCCACTCTTGAATCCTTTATACTGACTACTCTTGTCTTTAAGTATTGCCCTTCCTACCTTGAGGGATAGGAAAAGTGCCTGATCTCTCAGTCCCCCCCACCCCCCAAAATGTACCATGGTGGTTTCCTAATTGGTAGTCACATTACAGTAGCTCTGGAAATTTGTTCCCCTAAGGTTGGGCAGGTTTCTTGGAATTAGGATTCTTAGGAATGTTCCCCATTTTTCTGGGACTATCTTTCTAAAACCTCACAAGAGTACTGATTGCGACTTGGGACAGCCCCTCAAGCCAGGAAGCCTGAAAACAACTGGGATGTGTGAGTCGGTCATCCCCGAGGGCCATATTAGTCTTGCTTGTCTTCATGTTGTGAAACTCATTATTTGTACACCTTTAAAATTTTTTTCTTTTTCTTTGCCACACATCAGGCCAACAGAAATCTAGTGCTCTGAAGGGTTCAGGTTCTGAACCCTTGGCCAGGAGACTGGTTTCTCCTGGTTAACTCATTTTGCCAGTTGTGTGACCAATCTCTGTGCCCCCTAAATACTTGGATCCCAAGAACTGAGATTGGTCGAAACTGCAATCTCCAAGGTAAGCTGAAGACTGTCGAGCCCAAGCTTGCGTAAAATATCCTGAAGTTTTACACTGAAGGAGAGGCTTTGCAAGGGCAAGTGTTTGAGGGAGGCAGGGCAGCATCAAGGACGAGAAAGAGACCCCATGAGAGGTGGCAGAGAGAACAAAGCCCTTCAGAGGCTCCTGGGCACCACATCCCGAGTCTCTAGTCTCTTCTCCCACCGGTGGGTTCTCCCCTGTCCTGATATATCAGCAGATGAGTTTTCAGAAATGGCCTATATGCAGAGCTCAGATCTTTTACCTTCTCAATGGTAGAGCAAAACACATCATTCCTGCTGGGGCAGTCCCCCAAAGTGTTACGTGATGTGGGGGTAGAGATACCAGCAGGCGGGGCAGGGGGATGGCTTTCTGACACAGGAAAGCATCGCAAACTTTCCTGGGCACTAAAAGCCCCCCGGGATTTTTTTACAATGTAAATCCCGGGTCAACAGATCTGGGGTGGGGGCTGACAGTCTGCGTTTCTAACCTGCCCCCCCACCCCCACTCTGGTTGTGGTGGGGGATTTCTGATGTTTCAGGTCCTTGGCCCACACTTGGAGTCGCAAGAAGTTACACTTAATTTTCATGACTCGGGGGGCTCCAGGCTTTGAAAATTTCAGTGTTCATGTCTACGCATGAGAGGGGAAGCCGGGATCTGAGGCCCTCTGGCAGAAAGGGGTTCTCCTCTGGGGTTCATATTCCTGAGCTCTGAGGTAGAACTTCAACTTTGACAGGAAGTTATTATTTTTTTAAAGATTCATTTATTCATTAGAGAGAGAGAGAGGGAGAAAGAGGGAGAGAGTGGGGGAATGGGCAGAGGGAGAGAGAGAGAGAGAGAGAGAATCCCCAAGCAGACTCCTGCTGAGTGCAGAGCCAAAAGCAGGACTTGATCCCACGACCCTGAGATCATGATCTGAGCCTAAACCAAGAGTCAGACGCTTCACCGAATGAGCCACCCAGGTGCCCTGACAGGAAGTTATGAATGAGTGACAGCACCAAGCCAGACAGGGAGGCAGAGAATAAGTTCCTGGGAGAAGAGCCCCCCTCGTTAGCTTACGAGACAAGGGCTCCAGCGTCACTTCGAACGTCTCCTTCTTGAATTCCGTCTTGGAGACCCCCGTGTAAAAGACAATGTTGCCCGAGAGATAGACCGAGAGGGTGTAACGGTTGGGGCTGTTGCTCTGGAAGGTGATGGTGAGCTTGAAGTCTCTTCCCAGCACAGCATTTTCCACTTCAAAATTCATGGTCACATCAGACCGGGGTTTGAGAATGCCGTCTGTGTTGATGGGCTTTTTAGCCCCATACATCAGGGCAGTTTCCAGGGCCAGCCTCTCCTCTTCTTGGCCTAGGAGAGACAAAGAGATCATGACGGGGGAAAAGAAATGCAAGCCATCCAAGAGAAATTATGAAACACTCTGCACTCTGAGCACTGTGTGCTCTACTCATCCATTGGCCTCTGTGAGCCACCGACTGCCCTTCGAGACAGGTGTCATCATTATTCCGGGCCTACCAATTCTCCAAAATCAGGTTTCCGGGGAACTATGACCTGCCTGGGCTGCTGAGTGGCATCTCCAGAACTTATCTGAAAGGGGTTGCTCTCGGGGCTGTTTCTCCAGGGCTGCTACTTTGGGGTTTTGTGGGCAGAGGTGGCCAAGTCACACTCTTCTCAAATGGTAGCATCAGTTTTCTTCCCTTCCCAAATCCTAGCTAGAATTCAGGGCTCTCTAAGCAAAGATTTTGGCCATAGTTGCATCTTGCCATTCCACATTGTGCTCTACGAGTTTTCTCCTATTCACAGGTCTTTCTGATAAGACCTGTCTTCTTCGTTGTCTCTCTTTCCACATGGGCCTGTCCCACTTGCTACTGCTGACCTGACCTCTGGGCAGCTGCCGTCCTGCCCCTCTACTCCTTCCCCTGTTGCCATTCCCCCCTGACAGAGTGCAGAGATCCCCCCCCCCTTTTTTTTTTGCACATAGTGCATAGAGCCATACACTCAGATCTGGCAAGCTGTTAAACCTTCCCTGCCAAATGCCTCTAAGGTCAAGTTCCCTTAGGGACCATGGGGTTATCTAGTGCCTCCAGATGTTCACTGTCTTGATTCCAGCCTATCAGACATTCTGAGCCTGAGCCCTACAGTGGGGAATCCTAGTTAACAAGACTTCCCAAACTCATCTGATGCAAAACACATTTTTTTTTTTTTGGAGGAACACCTATTGGCATCTGGTGTACACTGAAGTTCTAATGCATTTGGAGATGTGTGTGCTTTCTTTAGGAAAATGTCTTCTGTGGGGTATCCACGGTGATGGTGGAGGAGATGAAGGTAGGGACAGAAGAAGAAGGGGTGAGCTCTGGAAGAAACAAATAGTAGCTTTGGGCAGGTGTGGAAGCAAGAAATACAGGTACAAGTCAGACCTCAGAGCTTGCTCCTCCTGGCTCCGAGCTAGGTTGACGTTCCTTACAGAGCTCTGGACAAAATGCTCACTTGAGGGGACAGAGAGTCTGTGTTCCCCTTACCACCCGAATATCTTTGGATACATCTTAGTGCATTGTGGAAGACACAGAGGCAAATTCTTTGACTTGTAAAAACCAGTCCTGGGAATGGCTGGCAAAAAAAGAATCACCTGGAAATAAAAGTGCGAGCTTTTAAATTCACTAATTTTAAGATAATGCCTTCTACTTTACTTAGCAATGAACTGCAGGGCAGATGAAGAAGTCAATTAACAGCAACAGCTATCGCTGAGAGCTAACTCTGTGACGGGTATTGTGGTGAAGTGTGTACTGGGCATTGTCTCCTTTAATCCTCAGAGAACTCTACAAGGAAGAGGCTATTATTACTATCCATGTCCTTGTTTGTAAAAAAAAAAAAAAGGGGGAGGGGGCTACCTATATCAGACGCTTTTAGGAGGTCTGGAGGCATGCGTAAGATCTGGTACTTTGCAAAGTCAGACAATGCCAGTAAGTCTTGCAAACAAACGTGAATGTGTGTGTGTGTTAATTTCTCTGATCGTCAGGATTGCAAGAATGTGCCAGGAGCAATTGGTCTAGGACAAGCATTGGCTAGAGCACATGTTTACAAATCAATAGGAGGGAGACATTATCTCCCTGTAAAGGGAAGGAGGGGCTATGACAAGGAAAGCTCAGTGAAATATTTTAGCAGAAAGCACCTGGCCAACAGCTCCTCCGGAGAGCTTTATTGACGATCGCTTTGGATGGGCACCAGATATGCATTTAGACAAAATGCAGGAAGGGAACACCAGCAGCAGGGACCTACCTGGCAGAGAGGTGCCATCCCAGGGGAGAGAGGTCGAGCTGGCCCAGATGAGGGGAAGGGGCAGTGGAAGGCTTGTGGTGAGCCATGAGAGACTTTCTATGGTATCACAGAGAGAGGAGCCTCAGGTCTCCTCAAGGGATCAGCTTCCCGGGAGCAGGAGCTGTCAGCCAGTTGTTCCAGGAAACACAGGCCCAGATAGGAGGCAGGAACATCAGGGTTTCCCCAGAGCTCTGCAGAATTCCCGTCTCTCTGCAACTGTGCTTTACGCCCTGGCATCTTACATAATTCAGGGCCACAAATTTAGTGCTGTGGGAGAATGATCTAAAGCCAGATTGTATTTTCTGAGATTCCTCTGTGGCCCCCAGGAGCAAGGTCAAAAGCATCTTTCCGTTAGCCAGGATGTAATGAAAGCGCCCTTTATGTTTGGTAAGCTTCTCATTGTTCAGATTTTTAGCTCAAATGTCACCTTCTCAGAGAGTACCCCCTTCCATCACCCTGTGTAATGTGTCCCCAAGCCCAGTCCTCTCATCTCTTACTAACACGTTACCTGGTTTTTGTCCTTTTCCCAGCACTAGACACTGTATGACATTATTTTCCTCACTAGAACCTACCTCCCTGTCCCCAGGACCTATGACCCAGCCTGGCACAGAGGCTTTGAAGGATCAAGGTTTGGAAAAGCACTTTGCTTTCATCCAGAGACAGAACTTTCATCTTTATAATGGATATGAAACAGTCCAGTTTGGGCGTATGTGATGTGCATTTAAATTCACCCGTGGAAGGGTCACTTGTGTTAGCATTCATTTGGCTGTTTGGTGCTGCTTGAGCCACCGTGATGTCCAGGCACTGTGTTAGGCTCAGATGAGAAGCAAAAGCCTTCCCTCCCTTGTCTCAGGGACACGTGCAGAGGGATCGCTATGTGTGTCCATCACAGATGCCGGGTCAGATGTTTGCCTGTGGGGCAGGCAACAGGGGGAGAGACTCCACAGCCCCTGGGGACAAGGAAGACTTCTTGGAGAGGTTTTTCTCTTGGCAGTGAGAGCAAAGGCATGAAGAAAATGGCAGCCTGGCTCTTAGGAGGACCGTGAGTGAGCAGCTCTCTGGGCTGCTGCTTGGGGAGCCTGTGGGTGTGGTCAGGAGGAGGAGCTGGAGGGTCCCAAAAGGCAAACAGCAGAGGCTTGGTGAGCTCTGATTGATGGGTCCTGAAAGGCAGCAGAGGAGATCGAGGGCTTTTAAGCAGTATCCTAACAGGCTCAAATTTATATTTTAAATGTCACTTTGGCAGCAATGCACAGATTAGACAGAGGGAAAGAGAGGATGTGGCGGGAAGGTAGCATTGGGAAGTAACCCCAGGTAGCCAGGAGAAAAGTACTTATATGCTGACTAATAGTAGGAATATCGTAGTAAGAAGAGAATTACTAGCAGGAGCAGAAAGTAACTTTATTGGACACTTATTCTGTATCAGGCACGATGCTAAGGGCTTTCCACACCTGATACCACTGAATTCTCAGAGTGCCCATAGTATAGAGAGAGAGGAGAGGAGATGAATTTGAACTATTTCAAAGGGAACATTTTGAGGGTTTGCTGCTTGACTGATTCTCAAGTTGTTAAACTTGGAGGGACTGTGGTTCTCTTCACTGGAGTCTGGAGTAGGGGAAAGAGATCCAGGCAAGGGAGGGAGTGAGAGAAGGCGGCATTCTGGAAGGGTCGGTTTCGGGTTTCTGCAGGAGACTTAGGGGAAGGTGAAGCTGAACAGAGAAGTTCTGCCAGAGACACCAACGGGGGGAGGGCAGGTGATGAGTAGATACGTGACTCAGCCACGGACAAAGAACATAAAGTGGGTAGGAATGAAGCCTGAGGATTGAGCCTGGAATGAGTACCATTCAGAGGTGAGGGGAAAAGAGGAGCTTAGAGTTGCAGAAAGAGTTAGAATAAAGAGTCAAGTAGGTTGGGATGGAACCCGGAGAAGTGGTGTCCTAGGAACAAAGAGGAGAGAGAATTTCAAGATTCGAGGGGTTGAGCAGTAGCATCAGAAGGTACGAGAAGCTCAGGCAAGCTGAGATCTGCAAACATTTAATCCACATGGCAATCAGGTGGTGCTGGCAGTATTTGAGAAGAGGAGCTTCTAGGGCCGCCTGGGTGGCTCAGTCAGTTGAGTGTCTGCCTTTGGCTCAGGTCGTGATCCCGGAGTTCTGGGATGGAGTCCTGCTTCCGGCTCCCTGCTCAGCAGGGAGTCTGCTTCCTCCTCTGCCCTTCACCCCGATCATGCTCTCTCTCTCTCTCTCAAATAATAAAAATAAACAAGACCTTCAAAAAAGAAGAAGAAGAAGAAAAGGAGGAGGAGCTTCAGGGATCTGTGGTTGGGAGCAGAATGCAGGGGATGGTAGGTGAGAAAGGAAAGGAAAAGGCACATAATGGGATGCCAAGCACAGGCAGCTCTTTCAAGATGCCTGGCCATGATCAAAGCCATCTATGAAAAACCCACCGCAAATATCATTCTCAATGGAGAAAAACTGAAAGCTTTTCCATTAAGGTCAGGAACACGGCAGGGATGTCCATTATCACCACTGCTATTCAACATAGTATTAGAAGTCCTAGCCTCAGCAATCAGACAACAAAAAGAAATTAAAGGCATCCAAATTGGTAAAGAAGAAGTCAAACTATCACTCTTCGCAGATGATATGATACTATATGTGGAAAACCCAAAAGACTCCACTCCAAAACTGCTAGAACTTGTACAGGAATTCAGTAAAGTGTCAGGATATAAAATCAATGCACAGAAATCAGTTGCATTTCTTACAACAAGACTGAAGAAAGAGAAATTAAGGAGTCAATCCCATTCACAATTGTACCCAAAACTATAAGATACCTAGGAATAAACCTAACCAAAGAGACTAAGAATCTATACACAGAAAATTATAAAGTACTCATGAAAGAAATTGAGGAAGACACAAAAAAATGGAAAAATGTTCCATGCTCCTGGATTGGAAGAGTAAATATTGTGAAAATGTCTATGCTACCTAAAGCAATCTACACATTTAATGCAATCCCTATCAAAATACCATCCATTTTTTTCAAAGAAATGGAACAAATAATCCTAAAATTTATATGGAACCAGAAAAGACCTTGAATAGCCAAAGGAATATTGAAGAACAAAGCCAAAGTTGGTGGCATCACAATTCCGGACTTCAAGCTCTATTACAAAGCTGTCATCATCAAGACAGCATGGTACTGGCACAAAAACAGACACATAGACCAGTGGAACAGAATAGAGAGCCCAGAAATCGACCCTCAACTCTATGGTCAACTAATCTTCGACAAAGCAGGAAAGAATGTCCAATGGAAAAAAGACAGCCTCTTCAATAAATGGTGCTGGGAAAATTGGACAGCCACATGCAGAAAAATGAAATTGGACCACTTCCTTACACCACACACGAAAATAGACTCCAAATGGATGAAGGACCTCAATGTGAGAAAGGAATCCATCAAAATCCTTGAGGAGAACGCAGGCAGCAACCTCTTCGACCTCAGCCGCAGCAACATCTTCCTAGGAACAACGGCAAAGGCAAGGGAAGCAAGGGCGAAAATGAACTATTGGGATTTCATCAAGATCAAAAGCTTTTGCACAGCAAAGGAAACAGTTAACAAAACCAAAAGACAGCTGACAGAATGGGAGAAGATATTTGCAAACGACATATCAGATAAAGGGCTAGTATCCAAAATCTATAAGGAACTTAGCAAACTCAACACCCAAAGAACAAACAATCCAATCAAGAAATGGGCAGAGGACATGAACAGACATTTCTGCAAAGAAGACATCCAGATGGCCAACAGACACATGAAAAAGTGCTCCACATCACTCGGCATCAGGGAAATACAAATCAAAACCACAATGAGATATCACCTCACACCAGTCAGAATGGCTAAAATTAACAAGTCAGGAAATGACAGATGCTGGAGAGGATGTGGAGAAAGGGGAACCCTCCTCCACTGTTGGTGGGAATGCAAGCTGGTGCAACCACTCTGGAAAACAGCATGGAGGTTCCTCAAAATGTTGAAAATAGAACTACCCTATGACCCAGCAATTGCACTACTGGGTATTTACCCTAAAGATACAAACATAGTGATTCGAAGGGGCACGTGTACCCGAATGTTTATAGCAGCAATGTCTACAATAGCCAGACTATGGAAAGTACCTAGATGTCCATCAACAGATGAATGGATCAAGAAGATGTGGTATATATACACAATGGAATACTATGCAGCCATCAAAAGAAATGAAATCTTGCCATTTGCGACGACATGGATGGAACTAGAGGGTATCATGCTTAGTGAAATAAGTCAATCGGAGAAAGACAACTATCATATGATCTCCCTGATATGAGGACATGGAGAAGCAACATGGGGGGGTAGGGGGATAGGAGAAGAATAAATGAAACAAGATGGGATTGGGAGGGAGACAAACCATAAATGACTCTTAATCTCACAAAACAAACTGGGGGTTGCTGGGGGGAGGTGGGATTGGGAGAGGGGGAGCGGGCTATGGACATTGGGGAGGGGAGGCGAACCATAAGAGACTATGGACTCTGAAAAACAACCTGAGGGTTTTGAAGGGTCAGGGGTGGGAGGTTGGGGGAACAGGTGGTGGGTGATGGGGAGGGCACGTTTTGCATGGAGCACTGGGTGTTGTGCAAAAAGAATGAATACTGTTACGCTGAAAAAATTAATGAAAAAGGAAAAAAAAAATAAATAAAGATGCCTGGCCATGGAAAATAGTGGGAAGAAAGAACAGGGCATGTTTGGTGGGGAATATATTGCTGAAAAAAGAGTTGTCTATTTTTTTTTAACACAGGTGACACTGATCCTGCTTAAATGCAAATGAGAAGGAGCTAATAGGGAAGGAGACATGGAAATACAAGTGACAGAGGGAATGACTGATGGAACGAAGAGGAAATGGGATCCAGACACCATCATAAAAGAAGACAGATGGCCGCAGAAGTTTTAAGAATTCTGGTTTTCAAAATTTTATAGTTTCCTTATCTTACATATTTGAGGAAAACATTGTAAAATTAATATTAAGCTTTAGTTCATCCACGTGAAAAATGATCTTTTCACAATTTAGTTAATTAAAATAGTTAATCCCTGAATCTGGTAATAATTTCTTCTCTATGTTTTTATTCATCTCCACATTTTACTGGCCACATTCAGCATTTATGGTTAGAGAAATTATATGAGAGATTCAATAATGAGAATCGGAGTGACAAATGTGTGACCACGGATGCCGGCAGCCTTTCCTAGGGGCCCGTGGCAACATCTATAATCGCTCAGTCGGTCCCACTAGATTCAGGCGCAGTCTCTGAATCCTTCTGTAAAATAGCTCCCCACTTGGTCATTCCTCAGGTCAGAATTTTAAATGCAGCTGCCATTCTTGATTAAGAGGCTAATTAACCTCCTGGGATCAAACTCCAGCCCAGAAGCCAGGTGGGGTGTCTCATAACTATCTATGCAGATTTAGGGGCTCTTCTGCTTGGACCAGACCCCCATACTGTCCACCCTCCTGAGACTTGCCTTCTCGCCAAACTCTGGAAGCCTGAACCTCAGCTATCTTCCTCATCTGGAGTGGGCACATGTTATTTCTTTTAATCTGGTGTCCAGCCCTGGTCTAGCTCCAACTCCTCTTCTGTTGGACTGGCCTTTGGTCCTTTCTCTTTTGACATCTGACCCTGATTTGGCCTTCACTGTCACCTCCACGGATGACAGCTGATGACAATGGCGCCCTGCTCTGTGGTTTAGAAGAGTCAGCTGGTTGTCTGGATGGCTCCCTGTAGGGCCACGGCTTTTTCTCTACAACCTGTTCAAGACTTCTTCCACACCAGTTTATCCACAATCCCTGATGGGCTGCCTTTTCCTGGAGAAGTCTCCCCTCCTAGTGTTCCACCTGGCCAGTTCCTGTTTCTCCTTCTGTCTCGGTGAGCCCATCACTAATGTCCTTCAGGACCCCAAGTCTGATTTGGAAACCCTCTTCTCTGTGCCCTGTTCTGGGCACCTGCTGCAAACATGGTGAGGGCTTGGTTCCTGATCATCTCTCCAGCTAGACAGGGAGACAGGTCTCTGTGTCTCATCCTTACACAACAGTGCTGGGAATATAGTGGGTGGTTAAGAGCAAGTTCTTGAATGGATGAATGAATAGATTACAGAATGTTGCCGCTAGTTTCTTTCTCTCTCTCTCTCTCTCTTTATTTATTTATTTATTTATTTATTTATTTATTTATTTATTTGTCAGAGAGAGATAGGGCATGCACAAGCAGGGGGAGTAGCAGGCAGAGAGAAACAGGAATCCCGATGCGAAACTCGATCCCAGGACCCTGGGATCATGACCTGAGTGGAAGTTAGTGCTTAACTGACTGAGCCACTCAGGTTTCCCTCTTTCTCTTTTTCTATGGACTTTTATTTTTCCTTTCCAAACCTTTTTGCCCACAACTCTATAACAAGAGGGCATTACTTGTTTGCTTTATTGTACTTACGGGTTTTTAAACTCTCATTTCAGGAAAAAGCCAAAAAGAAAAAAAAAAAAAACAACCCACATTTGTATCTATGTTGCGCAATGGATGATAACCACTAGAAGAAAAGAATGAACCATTTCGGAAATACAGCAAAAATTCACTAGTTCAGGTGGCAAAAATCCTGAATTTCTAATACAATGCGTGAGAATTCTCAATTCAGCAAACTTTCTCTTTATAGTGCAAATTGCTTTTTTAAATAAGAGCAGAGAGACTATCTAAAATATTTAAAACAAATTCTGCCCTCCTTAGCACTTCAGGAATACTGATGAATATTTAGGTATATGCTAATTACTTGTCATTTCTCTCCATTCACTAAAATAAATGCCACTCCTAAGAACCTCCGCTGGTGAATCATTTGTAAAATATACTCCACATTCCCCATCAAGAAACCCAAACTCCTCTAACTCCTGTTCACTACTGACCTTGGGCAGCTTTGTCTCTAGCCACTGGCACTCTGAGCTTGATGTTTTTAGAATCCTAAACACATCAACTAACTCACAGCTCCCAGATGCTTTTGGTCGTGTTCCCAGTGCCTGGAAGCCCCCATCTAGATTTCTTTAACTGTGGCCTGTGATTTCTCTCATTCTGCTCTGTTTTTTCTGAATCTTCTGGCTGGACTGAGTATCTTTCTTTTTTGCTCCCCAAACCCTCCACATAATGATCCTATCACTTTTCCAGGAACAGAAACTGAATCCTGCTCACCATGGGGATCCCTGGCACCCAATGTAATTCCAGACATTAGAGTAGATGCCTGGTACTGACTGAAATGGCTTTGAACTCCACAGCTCCCTTGGAAGCTCCCAATAAACACTATTAACATGAACATTATTTTATGATTGAAATGGGACTTTGACCTAACGGACCAGAATTAGTGAGATCACACTTCCTGTTGATATTGTATTATCTATATCAAGGGACTTCCATGATAATTCAATGGAACAATGCACGTGAAAATAGTTTGTTAAGTACTAAACAGCTGTGAACAGTTGTTTAAATTTCTATTATTGAACTAAAATCACATTAGTTGCACAGTGTTTTCTATTATTGGAAGTTAAGATTCTTCCATGTTTTTGTGGGCAAGAACTAGATTGTGTTAAAAAAGACATGACTTTAAACCAGATCATCTTTACAAGCGATGCAAAGGGGAATTCTGCTCAGAGCAAATCAAGAAAACTACAAGGAGAAATTGTGGGTATGAGGTGTCTTCCTCATGAAAGTTTAGGGTATTTTCTCCAGAACACATTTCATAGTGACAGTGAGTATTAAACAACCTTGGGCAAAGAAATCTTCATTCAGGGGCAGTAAGTTACCTTCTTGGAACTTGTAGGTATCAGTAATATCCTTTATGCCATCTCCTCCGACGTCTTTGGTCACAATCAATTTCCCAATGTGAGTGGTATCAACAGTTTCAACCACATGAGTGCCATCTTTCTTGGCTGTAATGTAAATGAGATCACTGTTGACCTAAAAACAGGAGAAAAGAGCGTTAGCTACCCTCTGAAGTCCTTGTCATCAAAATCTCTCCATGGTGTAGCCGTCCGGGATCCCTAGAGCGGACATGTTCTTCTCTTCAACAACACTGGATTCACAGGGCTGAATTTGTTTTAAAATGAACCTGAAGGACAAGCTAGCTTATTTTAGTCATCAGGCGTTATAAATGAAGAGTATTTGGATATTGATTGTTTAAACATCAATCACTTCTTTCTCCCCTTTTTCTTGCTGGTGAATTCTACCTCTTCAGAAAGGAGCCCAAACCATCACACCCGTTACTTTCCCAGACTGTTCTTAATCTGGCTGTGGATTTGTGACCTCCTTCTGGGAAGAAGAGGAAATCTGCTGGGTGGCTTCTTGGAAGGATTCTTCTTTGTTATAAAAAGAGAGGGTTTGCCCTTCCCTTCCTGCTTTTCAATGTTTTCATGTGAAGTGAGGAGATGCTTGGACCTTCTGTAGCCACCCTGGGCCAGTGAAGAGAAACACTGCCAACAATACAAAGATGGCCCTGTGGAGAGATAAGAGGCACCCGAGGACTTAACAATGCTTACAATAAGTACCTGGGGTGGGGGGATGCTGAAGAAACCACGAGAGCACCTGGGGCAGTGAGGTGGGGTGGGGCAGGGTGGGAGGGTGGCGAGGAAGTAACAGCCAAGTTGAAAGCTGGAAGATGCATGGGAGTCAGCGAACTAAAGGAGTTCATGTTACTGGTTCTTACCAACCAATCTATAGAAGCTCATGAAAGAACACAAGGAAATTTCTGGAGGTCATGGCCGTGCGTATTCCCTTCATTGTGGGGAAGATGTCACAGGTGTATGCATATGTCCAAACTCATCAAGATGTATCTATTAAATATGTACAATAGTTTATATTAATCATACCCTGTTAAAGCTAAAAGGAATAAAGAAAAAAAATGGAAAGAGGAAGGTGGTGACAGGCAGAGGGACTGCCCCACCACAGTTCTGAGAGGGTGGATCAGGGCCACGCTGGATTAGCTGCAAGAACCTTGGGTTTTGATCTTGAATGTGTACTTTTGGAAAACTACCTTATCCTCTCTGAACTTCAGTTCCTGTTTCTATAAAATGAAAATGGTTATACTTGCTCTGCCAATCTCATAGTAACGTGTTAGCGAGACAGCACCAAGTGAGCTAGGATCTCATGAGCATGACTCGTAAACTTTAAAACTGAGTGAAATGTAATGGTTTTTATTAGGCAAGGGGGGACTTGATGATAAAACCCTAACTTTCAAAGTTGAGGTTACAAAGAGCAACTTTTCTCTACTTTCTCACAAAATGTTCTGAATTTACATGGACTCTGACCTCTACTGAGGTGAAAGCAAGTAGCCGACATTTACTGAAGAGCCACAAGGTTTCAGGGACACTTACAAATCATTTAATCTAAACCTCGCAGCAATAACCACCTGTGAGGTATGTATTCTTATCCCTGTTTTAGAGATGAGTGTGCCAAGTGGGCTAAGAAGGGTCAGCAAAGTGTTGGTGGTCCCATAGCCGGGAGTTGCTACAGAAGGAAACCCAGGGCTAGCCCATAGCCTGTTTCCTGACCTTCACCCTGGACTGGCCCATTCCCTGACCTTCACTGTGCATTGCCTCTCCCACACAACCCTGCTGCACCATGAGGACTGCCATGAGGTGGGGAGATGGTTTCATGCTTGGGGTACAAGTGATCCCATGCATGGGGCTCAGATATCTGAGGGGTGATAAATGGTGACCTCATTCTTCAGCAGAATAATCCTGGCTTTGTGGCACTAGCCCTAGGATGTGCAAGGCCAAAATTTGAATTTAGGAATCAGGATAGGCCATGATAGGGTAGACATCAGGGATATTTGTCATTTGGGGGGGGGCGGAGTAAAGCTTCCTGAGGATTTTGGCTTTCCCTCTGGAGAAGGCCATGGGAGCACAAACAGCCTCCTTATGCGCTTGCAAATTATAGCAACAATGCTGATAAATATCCTCTTAATAAGCACCCTTACCACAGTTTACAGTTTTCCAGGGAGAGGAGGCTAAATATGCAAGTGGCTAAATCATTGTCTTCCCTTGAATGTAGAGCTTAGGAAATTTATGAGGGCTACAATCTCAGGCCAGCCCAGCAGCACTGTCCCTTGTGGAGAGAGGCTAGGAGAAACCCACATATGAAATGGCGCTTGCATATGTATGTCATGGGGAGGGGGAGAGAAAGTATTCTTTCTGATCAACATTAGCAAACTTTCTTTTCAGTTTCAGCCACTAGGGCAATGGTCCTCCAACCTGGCTGTGTATGAGCCACTGAGGGCTTAAAAGAGTAATGGTGCTAGGCCCCCAGCCAACGCCAACTACATGTTGACGGCAGGCAGTACGTGCAGGTGATTCTGGAAAGAATATTGGATCTATACTGGATCTATACTCTGTGACTTTGGGCAAGACTCAATGTCTCTCAGCTTGGGTTTAATAATGCCACTCTTGCAGGGTGGAAAGCTAGATCACTGCTGGAAAAAGCCCTATGTTGAAGGCTAACTTCTTTTGAATGAAAAGGAGTCTTAATGGCCATCTAGTCCTACCCCTATGCCCACCCGCCTGTGGGCATGTAGAACCAGGGCATCCCAGCATGGAGTCTGGTGCTGGTTTCAGCCCACCACACCTTTGTCTCTTTGTCAGACACAGGAACTAAGCCTCTGGTCAGGTACTTACT
The DNA here is from genome assembly GCF_922984935.1 of Meles meles. Taxonomy (NCBI): domain Eukaryota; kingdom Metazoa; phylum Chordata; class Mammalia; order Carnivora; family Mustelidae; genus Meles; species Meles meles. The sequence goes on from NC_060070.1 coordinate 133,040,036, forward strand.
GAGTTCCAGAGTCCCAGCAAAGGTGGGCTGGGGTTGCAAGCTGAGGGTTCCCTCTCTTGAGTTCAGCGTGTACCCCTGGAATATAAGCTTATGTCCACTGCTGGCAGAAGCTATGCTCATGACCATTAAGAATGAAAACTCTTTATACAGGATGCAGCAAGATTTGTTTTGCTCCTTTGTTCCCAAGTAGAGATAGCTACAAAAATAGGCTGTGGAGAGAAAGTGGTGCTCCTCTGAGAGTGCGTGGAGGCAGTGGGTCCATGAACCTGGTCCATGAACCTTCTGGCACAATTGCCATCCCTCTACTCTGTGCTTGCCATTCCTTCAGCCTATAGATGCTGGCTATGAGGCCAGACCCCTGTGTGTGTTCCCTGCTGCTTTGTCCCTGTGCCTCGTCTCTCCTACCAGGATTGCCAGCTCTGAGGACACCATTGGGATCCTATCCTAATCTCCGAGATTCTCTTCTTAGCAGGGTCCTCTGCATCTGCTCTTGTTTGCTTGCTTGCTTCATTCAGACATCCATCCATCATTCATTCATTCAACAAGTACTTATCCATGACTACTTTGTGCCAGAACTTGCTTTCAGTGATGACAATACTTTCATAGAGCTTATGTTCTGGAAGGGAGAGAAATAATAACACTAAGGCAGGGTAGAAGGATAAAAGCAACAGGTCAGGAAGTGAGATTTTAGGTGGGGGTGGGATAGGGTGAGTCAAGGCCTCTTTGAAGAGGTGACCTGAGCAGAGACTTGGATGCAAGGAGGGGTCAGGTGTACAAAGTGTGGGGGAGGGTAGGGAAGAGCTTTTCCAGAAAAAGGAACAGTATATATATTAGGGCTCAGAAACAAGACTATGTCTACATGTTGCCAGAAGGGCAAGGTCAGTATGACTGGAGGGAAATGAGCAAGGGACAAGATGGAAAGAAAGCCAGGGGCCAGATCACATAGAATCTTGTAAAGACTTGTGATCAATGTTATTGTAAGGGTGGTGGTAATCCTCTAGAAGGTTGGGGGCAAGGGAGTAATGTGTTTTATTTACATTTTTAAAGGATAATTCTGGCTAGTTTGTGGAGAATAGATAGGAAAAGGGTCAGAGAAGAGAGGGAGGTGGGCTAGGAATCAAGTTCATAGAGCTCACTGTTGTACAGAGTTCAAAGGAGAATAATCAGCATCACAGACCTGGATGGATGCATGGTATTTTTAGAAGGCATTTCTTTTTTTTTAATTAACATATAATGTATTATTTGTTTCAGGGGTACAGGTCTGTGATTCATCAGTCTCACCATAGCACACACCCTTCCCAAAGTCCATCATCCAGCCACCCCATCCCTCCCACCCCCTCCTCTCCAGCAACCCTCAGTTTGTTTCCTGAGATTTAGTCTCTTATGGTTTGTCTCCCTGTCTGGTTTTGTCTTGTTTCATTTTTCCCTCCCTTCCCCTATGATCATCTACTTTGTTTCTCAAATTCCTCATATCAGTGAGATTATATGATAATTCTCTTTCTCTGATTGACTTATTCTGCTTAGCATAATACCCTATAGTTCCACCCATGTTGTTGCAAATGGCAATATTGGGGGGTGTTTTGATGGCTGCATAGTATTCTATTATATACATATATCCCAGATCTTCTTTATCCATTCATCTGTTAATGGACATCTAGGTTCTTTCCATAGTTTGGCTATTGTGGACATTGCTGCTATGAACATTGGGATGCATGTTCCCCTTCAGATCACTACATTTGTATCTTTGTTGTAAATACCCAGGAGTGCAATTTCTGGGTCATAGGGCGGCTCTATTTTCAACTTTTTGAGGAACCTCCATGCTGTTTTCCAGAGTGGCTGCACCAGCTTGCATTCCCACCAATAGTGTAGGAGGTATATACCCTTAGAAGGTATTTCTGGCCATACATCTGGCAGATGCATGAAGAAGATTAAGAAGAGAAGCCAACCTGATTCTAAAATCATACACATTATTTGAATAAATGGATGAACTATTTCAGATCAGGATAGGAGTCCCCCAAATGGGCTAACAAGTGGTAGCAAAATAACCCTGAATTGAGCAGAAAGTATCTGTACCATTGGTATCCACAGTGCCTCTGGCCCACATCAAGGGAAATTGCTATGTAGCTCCTGAACAATGGAGCAATTACTGTGGCCCTGGGGGACCAGTCATCCTTGCTGTAGAAATCAGCTCAGAAACAGGGAGGGAAGGAGGAGTGGGGATGTGCTCGAGTGTGCATGTATGTGCAGGTTTGGGGTGGGCTGGTACAAAGGGGAGGACAGAGCCAATGAGAGGAAGCTAAGATGGAAGTGAACATGGAAACTCACGAGAGAACTCCACAGCTTAGCACTGTTCTGCTCTCTCCTCTCCCCCTTTAGAAGCCAAAGGCCACCATTAGTTGGGGAAAGAAAAGGCAGATGGGCTTACAGAATGGAGGTCCTCTCCATGGCACTGAGGGCATGAGAAAGGAGGAGTTAGAGAAATAAGCTTCAAGCCCTGGACGCAATCTAAAAATGTGAAGAATGCATTTCTAAAATACAGGAGGAGAGGAAATGGGGCAGAGATAGGATCTTCTCATGTACCTGCCTATTTTTTTAATTTTTAATTTTTTAAAATGAGTCTAGTGGATACACAATGTTACATAAGTTTCAGGTGTACAACATAGTGATTCAACTTCTCTATGCTGGGCTCATGGCAAGTGTAGCTACCATCTGTCACCACACAACACTATTACAACATCATTGACTATATTCCCTATGCTGTGCCTTTCATCCCCGTGGCTTATTCTATAACTGGAAGCCTGTATCCTCTGCTCCCCTTCACTTCTTATTTTGGATTTTGCTTTCACTAAAGGAGACCACGGTTCCGAGATGATCAAAAAACGTCAGCGAACATGATGTTTAATCCAGCCCGGAAGTGAGTAAGGAATGACCAGTAAGAGGCAAGAAAAGGCAAACTGGGCTGCCTGCCTGGGGTGTGACAGGCAGGCTTACGCAGCCAGAGGATGGAGCAGGGAAGGGAGGATGCCATCTGAACCTGAGTCATGGACACTCATTAAAGTTAAATACGACGCCCCCCATGTGGTCCTACTTTGGGCACCCTTGAGAAAAGATTCCTCATACACTTTCAACAGCTTGAGCATCTCTTATAAAGGGCTCAGCCCCGGGGCTCAGCCCGTGCCAAAGCAGCAAATCCTACGCTCTGTCAGACAAGTCTGCAGTGGCTGAGAGAGGAGTAATTATAATCTGCGAATCCTGATGACATGCACAACACCCCGATCTATATTTAATAATAGCAAAAAGCGTTTGCATTAACAGCTATTAGGCAATTCGCTCTTGGAAGGAGGTTGCTCCCTCTTTCTCTGCAGCAACAAAGCAAAATAAAAATATAAGAAACGTGGCTCTGTGAATTTTAGAGTGATTTCCCATTAAGAGGTTCTCCTAGCATCATAAACTATCAGTTGGCGGCTGGGGAGGTTGGATAAATTTCCAAATCCTGAAGTGAAATCGAGGGGGGATGAAATTCGAAATACAGTCTGCCTGTTTTCCCCAGGCTTCTAGCAACTGTAATGGAAGTCTCCATGTTAGAAATACTGTCCCCTTTGTGTATTCAAATTCCTGATCTTGCCGTCTGAATATTCGCGGTAATTTTACTTCCTAAACATTTCCGGATGCTCCCTCCTCCTTCCCGCCTCTTGCCATTTGGGGAGCTCGGCCCCGCCCTCTCCGGTGGGTGTGAGGCAAGCACAGGCTTCCCCCTGACCGCCCCCCTGGGGCCACCCCTTTCAAGCCCCAGCTCCACTGCGCTCAAGTTCCTTCTGCCCACATCTTCTATACCCCGGATATGCCACCTTCCGTGAGCCTGCACAACTTGTCATTTCCCTCACACACCATTCAGAAGCTCAGACTGTCCCCTCTGCCCCAGATTCTTTCCTTCCTCAGGCTTCTTTCTTACCCACTTGGACTGAGTAACTCCAAACTCTCTCTCAAGACACAGCTGAGGCTCCAAGGAGCCTCCGTGTCCCTCTCTCCATGTGCTCCCACAGTGCTCCTGTCCATCCGCTGTGGCTCTCACACAGGTGTCCTTATCATCCGTCCTCATGTCACCCTCCCTCCCTGATGGTGTCTTATAGCCTTTACTGTGCCACTCAGTTCCTGACGCGGGCTCCTCAATTAACGAATCTGTATGTATTAATGCAGATCATTCATCACCTACACGGCTCCTCTGACAATTAGCTCCACAGAGCCTCATGTACTACTGTTATTTAACCTTTAGTGTGCTATGTATTGCCACCTCCCACCAAGAATCTAATTTCTTTTTTTTTTTTTTTTCAAGATTTATTTATATATTTAAGAGTGAGAGCACCAGGGCGGGGAGCAGAGGCAGAGAGAATTTCAAGCAGATTCCCGTTGAACACAGAGCCTGTCCAGGGGCTCCATCACCCAAAACCAAGAGTCAGAGGTTTAATGGACCGGACCACCCAGGCGGCCCAAGTATCTAGTTTTGTAAGGGCATAGGATTCTGAGTTCCCTACAGGACAGTGCCCACCACATATTTATAATAGGGATTTATCCATCCCAGTGTAGCAGTAGAGGGTGGCAGTTACTGACTTGAGTTTCATTCAGTCCCTGCCTGGCTTTAGATCTTAGCATGACTGTTTATTAGTTCAATGACTATGGACAGGTTATTAACCACTCTGCCTCAATTTTCCTTTCTGTAAAATGGGAAGAATCATAATACCAATTTTGAACGTTGGCTAAGAGTCTCAAATGGTAGGCATAGTGATTACATAGTAACTATTCTGTATACAACAGACATTACTTCAGTGTGTTTATTGGTGAAATTGTACTCTGGGTAAATCCTGCCTCTTAGCCTCTCACATGTTTCTCTGCTCTTCACCGCCTGCCCTCAGCCTCCCAGCCTCCCAGGCTTCTCCTTTACCAATACCCTTTATATTTAATTTGAGTTTTAGAGGTCTCCTTGGTGTATTCTCTGCCTCATCTACTCCCCATAAACCCATGAAGTATGCTGCCTTCTAGCCGTCATTCCCTCCCTTCCCTATTTCAGCAGCTCTGCTTTCCCTCCCCAGTGATGGATGGCCCAGAGTGGCAAGAACTGGGCTGCAGTTCCCAGACTAAGACCCTGGTTGGGGTGTGTCTGGATTTTGTTTTTATGTGAACTGCTACGTTAGTGTCGGAGTAAACTAGTACGCTCTGAAATTTCAATTCATGGACTGTCTCCACCAATTTTTTGTTGAGGGATTCATTTAGTCACTTAATTTCTCAGGAGCAGTTGGTATCTATTTCATGGGTGCGAAGAACTTAACTAAGGTGAGTAACACAATTGCTTTTCAAGGAGAAAATCTCAAAACATCAAGGAGAGAAAAATGTTAAGTAAGAATTACATTTAGAATTAAGAGCCTGGAGGTGGGAATGATGTTTAGCCGACTTTGTAGACTTGAAACACATGCCACGGACTTGGGAAATTTAGAAGTCACAACCTGATGTCTTATTTTTCAAGTGTTAAGAAGTTCGGGAAGAAAGTGGCGCTTCTCTCCAGCTTACTACTTACCTCTGCAAAAACAAAGGGTGCATCAAACTGGAAGCAAATATGGCCATGCTTAATGGCTTGAACAGAGGCCGGGCCACACCGATACATCCCTGCATCACACAAAGGAAGGGAAACGTGAGTTTGTCATCTCCAGTTCTGTCCAGATACAGATATAGGCTCTGAAGAGGCAAGTGTTCCCAAGTTTATCATTGATATAGCCCCAATGCTTCCCTTGGCCAGAGACAGCCAATGACCAATGTGTGTCATCAAGAGGGCTTCGTTGGAAATGCCCCCTCAAACCAAAATACAGGGCATCATGATGTCTGTGTCTGGTCTCCTACCTGGAACACATACTTCAGACGCTTGTGCTGAGGCTGAGCTGTTTGCTTACAGAGGACTGATCCATTTCCCACCGGTCTCTGGAATGCTGGGGACAGTAATGTGTCCCCAGTGATTGTGTTATTGTTTGTTTTGATTTTTGTGTTTTGTTTTTGGACATTATGGATGGATGTCAAGTGTTAAATTGAGGAATCTGGACATCGATCAATGCCCAACATACATTCAGGAAGTCAGTAGGCACATGATTACTTTTATAAAGTTCTTTACATTTTAACCAGCTATCTTTGGTTAATAAGAGATTAACTGCCATTAGTCATCTCTGACGTCTCATGATACATAATTGAGAACAGAGAAAGTGTTGAACATTCTCCCTCAAAATCCAGCATAAATAAAGCATGAGTCTCTTATGAATAAGTTATGAATGTCTATGGATATATGCGTATATATACACACACGTCAATATCTCATATCAACACCTGAGGAAGTAAACATAATGTCCCCAGGCCACTGATTTTTATCATCCTATTAAAGAGAAATGGAGGCCTGTGATGTGATTTTATAAAAATCTGGGGGAGGTCATAGCTGCCACTCATTGCTTAGCATAGACTGCAAGTTAGATGATAAATACCCACATACTTAGGTTTTGGAAGAAATCACACAACATAAAAAAAAATCAGGTTCTGGAAAAACAACTAGATCTGTAACTATTTTTTGAGTTCTTTATTTTCTCTACTGCCTTATAGCTTATCACTGTGCATCACAGAGGGCCGAGGTATATTTTAGAGCCTAGTAAAAGTGCCTACATAGACATTTTTCTCTTGTCCTCAAAACTGCTTATCAAAGCAAGAGCAGATGAATTATATATGTTAAGTTTTATGTGCTTTTTTTTTTTTACCAGTTATAGAATAATCAGGGGAAAGCCGACCATTGAGATGAAATTAAACTGATTGACAGGCTGTTAATACTGTACATAGGCCCAGGAAACACGCTTTTGATGTTCATTCCCAGTGGGAATGTTGCCCACACATCAAATGCAACCCTAAGAGCAAAAGAAAGATTGCCGTGAAACGAGTTCCCTGAGGGAGGATGCAATTTTACCATCGCTGTTTTCTTGCGGGGTGCTGTCCACGGCTTGCCACCCTCCAAATCCAACGGGAAGATCAGGTCTTGTCATCCAGGCTTCATTCCAGCAGTGGTAGTTCCTGAGAAAACACCACCCCAAGAAGATTTAACTTCCGGTTCCAGTCAATGCCCCAAGAAATCAAAAGGTGTCCAGAATTCCTGTGAGTACACTACCTACAAGTTGCTGGAATGGAAAAATAAACTAAATTGAAGACTCGCCAGAGATATCCTGGACTTGAGCTTGCTGGACAGATGCATTCCCATTGGCACCCTTGGTGGGGGGGAATCAGGTGGCTGGACTTCTCTTCCCTGCTAATATCAGTTTCAAGGCCACCTAGTGCATGAAACAGTTTTGGTCTTAAGCATGCTCTGCTGCCTAATGAAACAGAGCATACTATGTGCTAAAAGGGTAGAAAATAAAAGTTAATACTATGTGCTGAAAGGATAGAAAAGAAAAGCTAATTGAAACCGAAATACATGTATCTTTGTATTTCTTTTATATTTATGTTTATATTTATGAATATTAGATTTATAAGAAGCAGATCTCTTGAAACAATTAAGCAATAAAATGCTTGTGTTTATGGCCTTAGGCTGTTGCCATAGAAACTATAACATTAACTCCTGACTATAATTGTCTCTAATTTCGGCAAATTTCCATTTGGTGTCCAAGAGGAAAAGGGTGTCAGGGTGTCTCTTTACCCTTTATCAAAGGTAGGCAACCCACAAGCCAAAACTTTACAAAACTTTGCATATGACCCTTGAGGCAAGAACATGGAATAAAATGTCATCATGAATTGTATTATGATGTCCTTGGAAAGACCTGAAATTATATGACAGTACAGAAACCAATGAGAGCACATTAAGCCGTCTGCGCTATAGAAAATATTCATCTAGTAATAACGATTTAATGGTGGGGAGAAGTAGTTACAGCAGTCTTTGTCTATAGCATGGATGAATTTCAGTTCCAACTACCATTCATCCTTTACTTAAGTGTCCTTCAATGTCAGGAATTTGTACATGTTCCCATCTCTGAGTTTGGCTCCTCTTTGATTGGCTCAATTTGGAGGTATTAATTTCACTGTGTACCCTTTATGTACCAGGCTAGGTGCTGGGGATGTGGGACTGACCGACATGTAGGTTCTTGCCCACAGAGATCCTTGTGATCTAGGAGGAATGATGAAAAGGTAAACCAATTGTTACAACATTTCATAGCTTTGCTGTGAGGCGTAAGCAAGATAATGAGTGTAAAGTACTTAGAATAGGACCTGGCATGTGATAAGTGCTCAAAAACAGTTAAGTCTCGGACTTTTTAAAATAATTCATAGACGTGATGCACTGGAAATTCATTTGGGATACAGCGGGGTCTCCGTGGGGGAAACCCTTAGGCTTGAAGAAAAGTTTCACAGCAAAAGTGATATTTGAGCTAAGTCCTGGGGAATGTGGGAGTTTGGAAAGTCAACAAGAGAAGCAAGAACAAAATTGTAGAGGCATGAAATAGCCCACACGGTGTGTTTAGGGAATGGCACGCTGTATGTCGTGGTGTGAGGGCAGCATGCTTGCATATTTGTGTGCACGGGGGATAGAGGTGGCTGGTAAGGGTGGGCAGGGAATCACAAAACTAACAAAAATGCACAGCACTTACTGTGTGCCAGGCACTGTTCTAAAACTTTTATGTATATATTATGTATATATGTAAAACTTTTATGTATATTAGCACATCTGACATTCTTGTACCCTATTAGAAAGATACTACTATTATTATCTCCAGTTTGCAGGGGAAGCCCAGAGAGGTTAAGAATCTTACCTGAGGTCACAGAGTTGGTTAGTGACAGAGCTCCAGGGCTCAAGCTCTTAAACAATGAACTGTGCTATAAAGGAGGATGAAACTGTGAAATCCTTTTATCCCAGATCAAATGATTAGACTCTATTCTTGGGCAAGTTAGATTTGCAAATCTGTCTTTGTGGAAGATGGGTGGGGAGGCAGGATGGGTCTTGGAGCTGAATTGACCTTCACTCTGGTGGGGACGGCTGGGAGCCATCAGTGGGTACAGGCACGTGGAGAGGAGAGAGCTGGTTGAGTGGAGGAAGACTTTCATGTTTCTGGGGAATATGATGGTTCCATTGACCAAGACTGAATGAAGGAGGAGGGAAGGACAGTTTGGGTTGGGTGGTGTGTGTGTTGGGTGGCTGACAAGTTCAATTTTGGATGTGATGAACTTGAGAGCCAGTGAGAAACCCAGGAGACAAACCCCTAGAGACATTTTTATATATCTGTGAGACACTCAGGGTTGAACCAGTTGCTGGCATCTTCACTGACGGGGGAGGAGAATGGGGGGCAAAGCTAAACGAGGAGAGCATGGAAATGGAGGGATGCAGTGTAGGTTTCTCTCCTCAGAGTGATCTAGGTTGTGAAGGGAAAAAGAGAAGATAGGACCATGGCTAAAAGGTAATGCAACACAGGCAAGAGTGTTTTGATTATTTGCACATTAGTGAGATTATCATGCTTATGGAGGAAGAACCAGGGCAGGGAGTGGGAATAGAGAATAGAGAGATGGAGTAAGAGGACATTCAACTCCCAAGAATGCAGGAGGATGAGGTTGACTGCTTAACCTTGCCAGGTATGGGGATTGAGGCATTGTTCACAGGGACAGGGAGGTGTGGGTGTAGATCAGGGTCAAGGTATGGAGGTGTTGGATAGAAACCTGAGGTTGGTTCCCGCTTGAGAGCCTGTATCTTTCCTCTGAAGCTGGAAAGAAGGTCACTGTGAATTTAAACATGACTGTTAGCCTCCCTCCAGAACACCGAAAGTTGCATCATTAGGCAGAGAGATCCAGGAAAACAGCAAGGAAACATTTGCAATCCAAATGGACGTAGTCCTGCTTCCTACACAATCCGTGTAGGCAACCTGTGTTTAGCAATCCTGGCTCTAACTACGATTTCACTGTTACACCACCACCCTAGATTAATAGGTGCCAGAACCTCCTTATTTAAATTCAAATATCCTGGGCAAGGTTAGCCTTGAACAAGATAAACAAGCTTTGCATTTCAGATCTCAGATAGAGAACCCAAGTTGAGGTTGGGCTTTAGTCAACGGGTAGAAAGCCAATGGCTGGGCTCCCAGGCTCATCGTGAACAGAGTGGGAGGATGTTACCTCCAAAGCCACAGATTTTTTTTTTTTCTTCAAATCATGCTGTTCTCTCTGCTCAAGAATGGCCAGGGAAAATGTGTCTTGGGCCACTCATGCCATGAGGGTTCCCTTTTGGCTGGATGTTAAGTATTTCTGGGTACACACATTTGTTTTTCATTTTAAGGTCACCCATGAAAGGGGCTAATATTTACAGACATTTCTGAATTCTGTTTGCAACAAGGTTGTCTGTAGGTTGGGGAATATATATGTTTCCTGAAAGGTTATTTTAAAGTTCCTTTATCTAGATCTGTCATAGTCTTTCTGTTTTCATCTTGTAATTTTATTATGCATTCGTTGAGGGATTGATTCACTTCTGGGACTCTGTCTTGTTCACCAACACATTTCCAGCCCTAGAGCTAGGCCTTAGAAAGTGCTCAGAAAGTATCACTTGATCGAAAGGCAAGGACAACTTCTAGCAAGCATAGGACATCTCCAAGAAAGGTGTAATTAAGCTTTCATTTGCTTATTTGTTATTAAGATTCATTTTCTCATCACCTTCATTGGAAACTTGACTTCCCACTTCCCACTATATGATCAAAATGTCTGGTGTCCCTTTAAAGGTAAAAGAAAAGTTAGAAACCTTCAAAATGATCTAGTTTTCTTATTGCCACTTTCTAAAGAAGCAGTGTAGAAATTAAAATAAAGCCCCATTTCATTGAGAGTTATTTAATCAAGTTGAAAATAACTTTCTTGAGGGAGAGTAACGATGGAATGATATACTCTTAAAGAACACCACTTTGCTTTATGTTACTTTTTGCAGGTTTCCTGCAGTGACAGCTAGTGATTTCTAGAACTCCTTTCAAGGATGCTAATAACTCAGCAGAACTGGTACAAAGGATCAGCAGAATCTTCACCAAAGGCAGAGCTTTTCTAGAAAAAAACAGCATCATGCATTGCTGAGGGACCTTCAGAGAACGTCACAGCATTGGTTTGGTTTATCCTTTGATTAACCCCTTTCCTTGGAATTTATGCATAGCACATAATCACAAGATGCAAAGACAAGTATTTCAGAATGTTCATCCTTGCATAATTTGAAGAAGGAAAAATCAGAAATAGTCTCTCTAATTCATGGCTGTTTTGAAACACAAAACAGAATATTATTCAATCACAAAAATGCAAATCTACATATATTAGGCAGGAAAGATACTTATGGAATATTAAGTTTTAAAAATCATAGACAGAACACATATTGTGTGTGTACTTATGTGTGGAAGGCAGAATTTTAAATGACCTTCACCTTTGTATAATTTCCTCCCCTTGAATGTGGGTGAAATCTATGAATAGGATGGTGTATCATACCTGTCATTATGTTACTTTACATGGCAAAGAGGAATTTGCACATGTAGTTAATATAATTAATCTGTGGGCTCCGAGTTAGTTAAAAGGGAGCTAGCAAGGTGGGCCTGATCTAATCAGGTAAGCCCTTTAAATCTGGTTCTAGATGTTACGGACAGAGAAGGCTGGAGACTGGAAGCAGCAGAGACATTCTCCTACTGACCCTGTAAAAGATGAAAGCTTCTATGAGTTCTATAGCTTCAAGGCACTGAATCCTTGCAAGAACCTAAATGAGTTTGAAAGAGAGTTCTGGACATCAGATGGGCCACAACCTCCCCTAACATTTTGATTGCCATTATCTGAGACCCTGAGCAGAGGACGCAGTTAACTTGTGCCCAAACTGCTGACCCAGAGAAACTGATAATAAACTTGTGTTGTTTTAGGTTGCTAAGTTTTTGGTAATTTGTTATGCAGCAATAAAAAATGAGGAGTTAGAAGATGGATGACTCTGACTTTTGTATTTTTTCTGCAACGTTTGAAATTTTTATAATAAACATGAACTAATTTTCTACCCCCCCACACACATACACATAAGTGGACTATTTTTTTTGTTAAAAGAAAATAGAGCACATTTAAAAATATGTCCTGGTTTTAACCACTGGCTAAGGTCACATCTGGAGTTGCAGGAACCTGTGGGATGATGGAGAAATGGAAAGAACACAGCTGAAATCAAGATGGGCTTTGGGTCTCTACGTGTTAGATGTTCAAAGACAATAAACTGGATAATTTAAGCAAGGAGTCCTTTACTGCCTTTAACTTGGCTAATTACTTAAATGCTCCACAGGGTGGTCTCATTTACAATTTGTCCAGGAACATTTCCCAACAAGGGAAGAAAGAGGTGTGGGCCTGTAACCCTGTTTCTGCAGTTATATCATGGCTCAAGGGAAAGCACAAATAAGATTGACTGAAAGCCCTCAAGGAGAATTGTTGGGCCAATTTCATATGTAAACAAATCTTTGAATTCTTTTATTTTTAAAATGGGAGGGAGTGGAAGAAAGGTACTTCGCTATCTTGCAAATTGTGTATTTGTGGCAGATGCATGCAACCCCGCTTCCCAGGCTCTTTTGGTATACTCTTAATACAGGCAATGCTATTGGTGACAAAAATGACAGCAATCCCTGAAATTGTTGAGCTTTGGCCATTCCAGTGGTAGAAGGTATGGGTGGGCTGGGAGTTGAAAGAAGTGTAGACAAGTTGATGGATTCTGAGGCTTGTCTAGCAAGACATTCCAAAGCAGAAATGAAAGCCTGGACCAAGAAAAAAATTTGTCAGTTAGGAAAGGTAATGAAGCAAAACAATGAAAAGGAATTATTCAGAGAAAGAGGAATGCTGGAGGAATCTTTTATGGAGCTGGGAGATAGGAGCAGTACACTGCTTCAGAATGTAGCTGTTCATTGTCAGGGGCTGTTGGAATGCTGAAACGAGGAAGGGACATTTAAAGTCTCTCTGGGATCATTAGTCAAAGGTTGGAGGTCCAATCTTCTGGAGACCAGGACAACCCCTCTGTAGAAACCAACTACCCACCAAGAAAAAAGTGAAGTGATGAAAGTGTTGTTTTTGCTTGTCCTTTGCAGGGAAGGGGTCCTCCAATGCTAATTGAGAAATAGTTTAAGCAGTCTTCTGTAGCATGAAAGACCCCAATTGGGGTGTTGAAGATAAAGGGGGTAGGCTTAGGGATGTGCTATTATTCCCAAAATGAAACTATGTGGTGTATTTATAGAAGGGGTAATAATCAAAATAATTAATAACTGCTCAGACACAGACATGAACTGACTGGAAATCTCAACCAATCAGAAAGGACACTCAGCCTACATAAACGCTGTATGTCCCTACCAGGATGTATTGGATAAATGCCAGCCCAGATGTATTCAGTTACATATATGGTACCATAGTACCTAAGGAGTTTGTTTCCATTTACAAAGTTTTCTGGGAGTGTGTCTTTCCTTAGTCTTGAGCTTTTCTGCTCTCTTCTTAAGCTTTCAGGTACTGATTTCTTAAATATTTATTAAGAGCATTTTCTAGCAGTCTTATTACAATGATTCTTTTTAATTTTACTTTTTTCTCTTCTTTTGATAGCTTCCCCTATTTTGATTATGATAGCTTCCCCTATTTTGATTATCTGTTTTACTTTTTTATTGTGGCATCAGAAAATGGGCAAGACAAAGAATGAAACTAAATTTGGCAAAAATTGGCAAACACAAAAGAAATAATCCTTAAAATGCTCAGGAAGTAGATGCCACTCATCTATATGAACCCTATTTGCCATTACTTCTTAGCAGAAAGCTCTCTGTAACTCTCTTGGGTTCCATGTACTAGATTCATTTTGAAAATAAGACCCTGTTCCCCTTTACTACTCTCTCTGGCATCACAAATTGGGAATTAATCTCACACCTGAAAATGAAGAAAAAATTAGATTTTGAGAATTTTTTTTTTAGATAACTCTAAAGTATAAAAAATGTCTATAATAAATTATGGCCAGGTTTATCCATAATTATTGAAGGAATTTAAAAAATTTTTGCCAATAGTTTAAATAGGTACCAAAATCACCATTTTGTATTATAAAGCTATTTATAAGTATAATTCTAAGGTTGATAGCTCTTATTTATATAAGTTTTTTCTAGAGTTCTTATTAATCATCAAAAGAAATTAATACATTCAATATAGCCTATATGGTGTTTATTTAATTAGCTTCTAATCATTTGAAAGCTGGCAAAATTTGAATGGTATATATGATGACTTTTAGGCAGAATTTATGATTAACCAAAACATGATATTTTTCTCATTATGGAAAATACCTTTCTGTTTTCTATGTGGTTTATCAAATGGCTCCCACTTTCTTTTCCATTCTAATTTCCCGAGAGGTATTTGTAGTAACCTCTGATTTCTTTTTATCCTCTTAAACTCCCTTTTTTTTTTTTCTTTAAAGTGGTTCTTGAGTAGAATAAGGACTTCAGGCCTCTTTGGAGATATTCTTCAGGACTATGATAGGGATGGAAAGAGAGTCTAGTCAAGGGATTTTCAACCTTCAAAAAACAATGCCCCTTCCTAGTTTTAAAACAAATCTTTTATAACATCTCTTATTGTACTGAAATGAAACCCACAGATAGTTTTTTATATACAATTTCTAAAAGAGCAATATAATACCCTATAATGTACAAAAGAAATAGAGAAGTAAAAAGATATACATAAAATATTGTTATTTCAATAGGATGTCAGGAAAATGACACTAGATACTTAAATATTACTACAATATGTAAAACTTTCAAGGAGTGTGGTAGACTCCTAATTTGGAACCACTTGTGTTGTGGTTAAGAGTATGCTCTACGGAAACATTTCTAAAATGACAGAGTAAGGACTTCCAAGAAACTGTTCCTTCATAAAAACAATGGGAATGTTAGGAAACATGATCAAACTAACTTTTCTAGAACTCTGGGAATGAATCAAAGACTTACAATAATCTGAGGTGGAACTTATTCAACAAAAACAAATGAGTCTCATTAAGAATAGTGAGCTTTGTAGCATTCGAATTTGCTTTCATCCCCACTCCTCTCCATAGCTCCACAGTAGTCATGAAAGTCAAGAGCCTCACAACTATGGTATAAAAACTTGCAACCTAGCAACAAATTAAGGGGAGAAAATTGGGTTTGGAACTCTCTAAAAGCCCCATCTCCAAAGAATTGCCACTAACCTGTCTGGGGGTTCTCTGAAAACTCCATTCTCAGGATTTCTTTTTATTTGATTAGATTCAGAATTCACCCTGTGCAAATAGCCTACCCAAAGACTGTTTTTCAAAAATAATTAGAAGTGACTGTTTAACATCACCACTGCCTTAAGGAATGATACCAGTTGGTAATAATAAAAGGCTGACCCCCAAAAGAACTTAAAAGGCAAACCCAAGGACAGAGATGTCCGTAGCGGGCTTTGAACAACTCTGACATACTCTTAAGAGTCTGGATAGCTACACAGATATGCAGGTCAGTGAGCATGGCCAGGAAGGCCCTAAGAGGGTTCTAATCTCTCACCTCCTAGTGACCTTGAGATATGGTGGATGCTAACAGGCTGTAAAAGCTACAGCAGAATTGCAAATTTACTGGTGGAGCATTAATGATATTCCCCCAACACACAAAAAACTCCTTGAGGACTGATGACTTCTAATTCAATTAACAAAGGAAAATTCTGTCCAATTGCTAACTGACAATTAAACTAACCCAGCAGAGACTTCAGTGGCCACATATGATAAAAAACAAAGACTTTCCAGAATTCGTTCAGGAAAGTCACTAAACAAAGAGTAGCAGCAGAAACAACCCTACAAACCTCTACAACAGACTCTGGAGAGCAGGAAATCTGATTTACAGAGTTGTCACATTGTATTATTTAAAATGGCCAGCACGTTTTTTTTTTTTTTTTAAATGGCAGACACACAAAGAAACAGAGAAGTATGATCGATACACTGAAAAAAAAAAAAAAAAGCAGTCAAGTGTCACTGAGGAAGCCAAGACATTGGTTTTACTAGACAAAGATTTTAAATCAGGTATTATAAGCATATTCAAAAACTAAAGAAAACCATGTGAATAATGTCTAATCAAACAGAGGATATCAATGAAAAGATAACAATTATGAATAGAAATCAAATAGAAATCCTGGAGTTGAAATATATAATAACTAGAAAGAAAAATTCAAAAATTCACTAGTGGGTCTCAAAAGTATATTGGGGTAGACACAAAGAAGAAAGAATTAGTGAACTCGAAGATAAGTAAATTGAAATGAAAAAAATATGAATAAAAATGTTTTCCCCAGGGACATGTGGGACACTATCAAAAGTACCAACATACTCATAGTGAAGGTCCCTGAAAGAAAAGAAAGAGAGAAAGGAGCAGAAAGAATATTTGAAAAAGCTAATAGCTAAAAACTTTCCAAATTTGATAAGACATTGATATAGGCACCTGAGAAGTTATATTTCAAAAAGGTTAAACTCAGAGATATATATACCTAAATACCTCAGAATCAAACTGTCAAAAGCTGAAAACAAAGGAGAATTTTGAATACAATATGAGAAAATGATTCATTACCTATAGGAGTTCATCGGTAGGATAAAACTAACTACTCGTCAGAAACCACAGAAGCTAGAAGGTAGTATAATGATGTACTCAAATTGCTGAAAGGAAAAATTAAATAAGAACTGTATATCTAGCAAACACTGCCCTTTAAAAAGGAAGGCAAAGGTAACTTACATAGAGAAATAGACAAAAACAGTATAAATTTGTATTTGTTTGAATTCTTTTTTCCTCTGATTTTAAAGACAGCTTTATAAAGTAGTAATTCTAAAATTGTGCTGATGGCTTATAATATAGAAAGATGCATTCTGTATCACTGTAACAGAGCAAAAGGCAAGGGGAATGGGACAACGTTTTTGTATGCTACTGAAATTTATTGGTATTATTATGAACTTAGTTGTTTCAAATGATGGTTTTAAATTGTAATCCTCAGGGAAACAGTAAGGAAAAACTTGAAAAATATGTCAAAAGAAAAAGAAAAAGAATTAAAATAGTATACTACAAAATATCTTTTTACACAAAGTAAGAAGTAATGGAGGAATAGGGGAAGAAAAAAGACATAATGCATATGGAAAAGAAATAGCAAAATTGCAAATATAAACCCTATTTATCAGTAATTACATTACACATTAGTAGACTAAACACTAAAATCAAAAGGTAGAGATCAGCAAGATCTCTGGATGGAAAACAAAACTGTATGTTGTATCTAAGGGACACACTTCATATTCAAAGGTGCAAATAGGTTGAAAGTAAAAAGATGGAAAAACATAAACTGTGCAAATAGAACATAAAGATAACTGGAGAGGCTGTATTTATATCAGACAAAATAGACTTTATGACAAATATTGTTACTAGAGACAAAGAAGGACATTTTTTTTTAATTTAAATTCAACTGGCCAAAGCATAGTAAGTACATCACTAGTTTTTGATATAATGTTCGATGATTCATTAGTTGAGTATAGCACCCAGAAGGACATTTTATAATGATTAAAGGGTAATGCTTTAGGAAAACAGCAATCATTAGAATATCTGTATCTAATATGAGAGCCCCAAAATACAAAAAAAGCAAAACTGACAAAATTGAAGAGAAAAAAGATAATTTAACAATTCAAACAGATGTGGGAGTAGGGAGTAAGCAAAATGGGTGAAGGGGGTCAAAAGGTATAAATTTCCAGTTATTTGAAAGTTGGTACGTAAGTTCTTAAAAGTCCTCATTAGACTCAGACACACACACACACACACACACATTTTGTAACTATGTATGGCAACAAATATTAGCTAGACTTACTGTGGTGATCATTTTGCAATATACACAAATTATTACTGCACACCTAAAACTAATATGTCAATTATACCTCAATAAACACAAACAAGCAAACAAAACAAAAATGATTTAACAAATAAAAGTTGGAGACTTCAATACTGCATTTTCAATTACAGACAGAACAAACAGGGGGAAGATTAGCAAGGAAACAGAAGACTAAAACAACACAATAAACCAACAGACCTCATGGATGGCTATGAAATATCCCACCCAACAACAACGAAATACACATTTCTCAAGGAGAAATGAAACATTCTTTGGAATAGACCATATGTTAGGCCATAAAACAAATCTTAATATTAATATGTGTTCATTAACATTTAATTACTGATAAGTAGGACTTACATTTGCCATTTTGCAAATTCCTTGCTATAGGGATTATGCCTTTTTCTTCCTCTATTCTTCATTACTTCCTTATTTTGTGTAAAAAGATATTTTCTAATATACCATTTTAATTTTTTTTCTGTTTCTTTTTACTGTATATTTTTCAGTTTTTCCTTAGTGGTTTCTTTGCGGAATCTGAGAATTCTAATTCAGATTAATACCAACTTATTTTCAACTGCATGCAAAAACTTTGTTCCATTTCCCCTGTCCTTTGTGCTATTATTGTAATTCAGATTACATCTTTCTACACTACAAGACCAGCAACACAATTTTATAATTACTGATATGTGAATTATATTTCAATAAAGGCGTTATAAAAAATAGGCTTTAGAGTCAACACCCTTAGATTTGTAAATCAGACTCTGCCACTTTTCAGCTGGTAACTGTGGTTAGGTTACTGTGTGCCTCAGTTTCTTCATCTATAAATGCGGACAATAATAGCAAGTACCCTAACAGTTTGTTAAAAATATTAAATGAGTTACTACATGTCACCCACTTAGATCAGGACCTGGCACAGAGAAAGCATTCCATAAGCATGAGGCATTTTGGTTCTTTGGAGGTGGCAAATAACTTTTTCCAACCTTTCTTCAAGACTTTGGTATAGATTCGGAGTGTATATTCTTAGTTCTTCAGTGACAGAGCATGTGATCTTGTTTTAGGGGATTTCCTCAAAAACAATTTGGCTGACAGCAATGCGGTTAACAAGATAATCTACTTGAAAAGAAATATCTATGGTAGATGTTCAAAACTGGCAACCTAGATGAATCACCGGTTAATTTTACAAACCCTTAAACATGTTTAAGCAGTTGGGTTTATATTCAGAAAATTTTCTCTGCCTTTTTTATTTGGAATTCATTTTTGTATAATCTTTTTTGCACATACAGTAATTAAAACTTAGTGTGATATAAGAACATGAAAGTCTAACTAGCTGGAACACACTGAACATCTACAACAAGACAGATCGATTTAAATTTCAAAAACAGGCCTACAATGTCAAACCCCTATGTCAAGTGCAGAGACTGCAATGAAAATTAGGATCAGTATGGTACCCAGTGCTGTTTCCTAGGTGTGAAGGCTGTTTAATTCCTGCTCTAAAACTTGCTTCCAAAGAGCTTTGTTTATAGATTCAATACTACCCACTACAGCAGAGTTTTTGTTCTTTTGTTTTTTTTGTTTTTTGTTTTTTTTTTTGCATTTGAAGTGAGAAAAATAAAACAATAATGGCTGTACTCTTTCCAGCAAGCATGAAGGAAGTTGGATTTTTTTTTTTAAAGAACCAGATCCACTGAGGCCAGAAATTACAACTACAAATTTTTTCTGTGGTGTGTGCCTGATTTTTGTTTTTGTTTGTTGTTTTTGTTTGTTATTCTTTCCTTGGGAGCTGATGTGAAGTCAGTTTGCAAAGAGACACTTAAATGTGACTGGGTGGATCCTAGCTGACCCTGTGCATGTGAGTAGGTCCTCACACAGAGCAAGTGGTAGAACCTCCTGTATATGGGAGGAAAGGCCTTTCTGGAAGAACAGTGATATTTATTTAAAAAATTTTGGGGAGTTAGAAATGACCTTAGAGCTCATTAAGACTGAACTCATCCATTTACGTAAGAGAAAATTAAGGTCCAGAGAAATCAAGCAACTTGCCCGAAGTGACCCAGCTAATTAGTGGCAGAACTAATCATATTGCCTTGCACCATGGAGAGAGAGAGGGAGGGCAAAATTACAAGAATAGTTTGATTTGATTTGGTGTTTTTCCATAATGCCCCGGGGAAAAAACAGAATAAAATTGTGATTACTTTCCATGTGGATCACTGAATAATTCTTAGATTGTGGCAACATTGAACTGAAAGTGAGAAATATATATTTGCTAGTTCACAATTCTTTGAAAAAAATTAAATCATAAAAAGCCGGTTTAATCAACCCTACTTAATTCCAAATGAAAAGGAAATAAAGACTTGCTAATTGTTACAGTACTCATGGTTTTTACAATTATCTTTGAAATCATATAAAATGTCTAAAACTCCGAGTTAGGATGTTTCTACATTTGCCAATCGGCTAATCAACCAGAATCTGAGAAGCAGACCAGTTGGCTATGGGCCTGGGTGTACACCCATGTGTGCAGCCCCCTTCTCCTCACATCCTGAGAGCATGGACAGCACATGCTTCCACCCATCCAACTCGAAGCTTCATTGTCAGGAGATGAACAACTTCCCTGGGAATGTGATCCAGATGGAAAGGGGCACATGAGGGAGGGGTTCAGAAGCTGGACAAAAAGGAGTCATAGGGTCTCAAATCTGTTGGTTCCAAGAGGGAATCTGGAGCACTGTTGGCGGTTGGCCGCTCTGAAACTAAGAGTGAGGGGTGGGTTTATTTTAAAGGACTCAGGGATTACTGCCTATGGTTCACATATACAATGGAATGTTACTCAGCCATCAGAAAGGATGAATACCCACCATTTGCATCAACATGGATGGAACTGGAGGAGATTATGCTAAGCAAAGTAAGTCAAGCAGAGAAAGATCATTATCATATGGTTTCACTCATGTAGAACATGAGGAAGAACACAGAGGACCTTAGGAGAAGAAAGGATTTAGGGGTTAAATCAGAGGGGGAGACAAACCATGAGACACTATGGACTCTGGGAAGCAATCAGAGCGTTTCAGGGGGGTGGGGGGATGTGTTAGTCCATGATGGGTATTAAGGAGGGCACGTGGGATGATGAGCACTGGGTATTACATGAAAACAATGAATCATGGAACACTACATCAAGAACTAATGAAGTATTGTATGGTGACTAACATAACACAATTAAAAAAAACAAAAAAAAGGACTCAGTGCCTAGAGGGTAGAGAAGTAGGAGAGGGGATGATGGGTGGAGAATACGGAAGGAAGGATAGAAGGGTACATCCCTGCCCCTAAACAGTATTAACTCCATCTGCTCCTCATTCAATGCACAGCCTGGGGGCATTAACTCCTTCAGGATGGTGGGCAAAAAGCCAGCTGTTCTTGATGTTGTAAAGGAAGGAGTGGCAAGGGGCTGGAAGTTGAGTTAGAACGAGTTTTGATATTCAACAACTATGGTCATAAGAAGATAGGCTAACTCTGCAGGAGCTTTCATTCCTTCCTGCTGGGTCCTTGAAGCAGATTGGTCTCTGGTTGTCTCATCTCAGTGCTTTTGACTTTTATAGACAAACCCCTGAGTTTCATTTGTGAGCTAAGGTCATTTTCTGGGCATTCCGTCTGTGAATAGCACAACCAGAAGATTGCAGGGGGGATAATGGCTTTGAGTCCATGGCCACTTCCCATGTGAACAGCCTTTCCCTTTGCTCCTCTGGGCTTAGGATGGAAGCCCCTTCCCCTTACCTCCATGCCTCCTGCCTCATGTTACAACCTATCCTACATTTTTTAGAGTTCTATATGTGGTTGTCTCACCCACGAACATTGGATCAAGCTCCTTAAGGGTAGTGACTCTAATTTCTCTCTGAATCCTTAGAATCTGGTATTTGGACATAATAGTGCACCGTAGTGTTTATTGAATGAATTAAATGACATTTATTCAGTTAAATGAACATCAGAAAATTTCCCAACCAATTCCATTTATCAAGTCCTTGCTCTATGCCCTGCACCCTGTTACCTGCTGACAAAACAAACGAAAACAAATTTGATCAGACATTGCTCTCCCCCATGGGGGCTGCTGTCTGGTGAGGGCCAGCCAAGAGGTGGGCATGGTTCTTTCACCCAGAATCATCAGATCTGACTACATCCACTCCAGCAAAAAGGACACAGGATAATGCTTTCATTTAGAAGGAGAAGAGCCTTTCACTGAAATACCTTCACGACACTAATAAGTGCCACCATCCCTTTCTTTTAAAATTGTTCCCATTTCCACTGTGATAGTCATGTAATGAGGGGATCAAACTGAGTTCCTGCAAGGTGAGGCCAAACCGACACTTTACCCCTGCCCAGGGAGCGAGCCGTGTTCTCCCTCCTCAATGAACCGTCATCTCTCTATTCACTGTTCGCACTGCAGCTAAACATTGTGCAAGCATCTTCATTAAACTGTCCGCAGTGATTCATAGTTGCCTTCCTCCAGAGGTTACACATAATTCAAAACCCATCAGCACACAGGGGACAGGCGGCTTAAATTGCTCCTTCCAGGATATGTTACCTTGCATTGGTCCACTCAGAATTTCATTTGCTACGGTGAGGTCCAATTACTCTACCCAGCTGTGCCCTTCTAGGTTCCTTGGCCCCTCCCTCTCCTGAATTGCTAAGAAACGGACCCTTCCCTTGGTGGGGATCAACAGTGTGATCACTCTGCAAAATTGCTGCTCCCGAAATTCACCTTGGAGGGACCAAAGGTGCCAAACCGGGAGGCAGGCACATAAGCAGTCAGCCCTCCATGGTCTGTGGTGCTAGAGGGAGAAGAAGAAGTCAGAGCAGGAGCTGAAATCCATGCCTTGCATCCCCCACCCTCTGGCCCTGGGGAGTGCAGCGCATACTATGCCCTTGAAAGCATTCTTGCACTGGCTCTCTGAGCTCCTTGTACTGGCTTACTTCTACTCTGGCCACACTGGACCTGGATGAGTCATGGGAAAGAGGAATACTTTCAGGCATAGAGACCCAGATGGACAAATGAACTCACCACAAACCGTGTACCATCAGGTTACCTCCACGTGAAAGACATGGTGGAAGCACAAGACAGAGAAACCAAGAAGTCATTCTCGTGGTTGCCTTTAGAAAGAGAGGAGGGGGCAGGGAAGGGAGCGCAGGAGCCATGCACAAACCAGGAGGGAGTTGGGGTGAGTTTGTCTGACTGGAGCCTGTGGAGGGAAGTGAGTCTGGGGTCCTGGGGGAGGCCACTTGCCTCTGAGATCCCTGCTAGGAAATCTGTTAGGCCATGTTTTCCTAGCCATGCTGTGCTGTCTTCTCAGTGATCAGCTGATGCCCACCAAATCCTCCCTGCCTTCACCTCAGCCTCTGTCAGCCTTCAGCCCCTCCCCCTCTCTTGCTGGCCAATCTATAGTTCAAGCAGCTCCAGCTTCTTACCCAAGGCTATTACTAATCTCATTAGTAGGCATAGGGGAGCACACCCTCTGGTCCTAGCACTGTGGTAAATACTTTACCTGTATTACCTCATTTAATTGTCACAGCTACCCCATCAGGAAATGGTTACCCTTATTCAACTGATGAAGAAACCGAAGCTCAGAGAGGCGAAGTCATTTTTCTCAAGGTCACAGGGCAAGTAACTGTCAAAGTCAGATCCTGAGGGTCCTAGAGATTCTTTTGGTTTTATGGAACATCTATAGTCTGTAGGGTCCGCTAGTGTTTGCACTGGGGTCTGTGGGGGGAGACACACATTTCTGATTGTGTTTTAAAAATACCCCAAAGGTACAGAAATGGCACAGTCATCTCAGGACATGGGACACCCCCTTCTTTTCTGACTGCTTCAATGTGCTTAGGTTGATGGCAACATATTGCCTCCAAGAAATTCCAGCTGTGTGACTAATAATGAAGGCAATAATGACAGCTAACATTCATTAGGCACCTGTTATGCTCTGCTCTGGGCTGAGTGAAATAGGAAATTCTGTCATCTCCACTTTAGAGGAGGAAAAATGCACAGAGAGGTTGTTCCTTGCCCAAGGTCACACAGCTGTTATTGACAGAGCCAGGCTTTGGACTCAGACCCGACTGAGCCCTTCAGTTTTTGTGCTCCATGGTCAGACGTGTCCCAAGTTGGGTCCACATCAGCTAGTTAGTGAGACGTCAGTCACCATATGTTGAAAACCCATGAGTCATGCAAGGGCAGGGAAGAGGAGCCTAGGTCAGTGGTCTGGTGGTGGAGGATGGGTGAGGCACCCAGAGCAGAGAACATAGTCCCAGGGTGATGGGACATTTGTGGAAGGCAATGAGGGATCAAAGGCTGACAAAGACAGGGAAAGCAATTCAGAGTAGGAAGCCAAAAGAGGAAAGGGTTACCAAGAGCAAGATCTAACAGCTTCACAATTTGTTATCAATTTTGTTAAGGGCCTTGTGGAGTTATTTGTTAGGGGGTCCATGGGGATTCATGGTGGAAGCATTTAGATCAACGAATAGGGAGGAATAATTTTGAACTTTGGTTGGCTACTAAGGCATTAAGCACATGTGCGCATGTGTGTGTATGTGTGTGTGTGTGTGTGTGTAAGAAAAGGCACAAAGTACAGAATACCAAATAATTCTCATTTTGCCATTTTCCACTGTCACAACAGGCTTTTAGGGCAGCTATTTTGGTCTTTTTTTTTTTTTTTTAATTCCATATACATGCAGGGATGCTATACTGTGATTCCAAGGGCTTAAATGATGCTTTAAATTGCTGTTCAATTTACAGAGGTGAGGTTTTTGTCTTGCCTGTACTCTCTGGCTTACCATTCCTCAGCTCATTCCCTTCAAATGAACTGCACTATTTTTTATTCATAGTACCACACTGCTACTAGTTCCCTGATTTCCTTCCCTCCACATCCTCCAATGAGCGTTTACCAGTACTGGCAAGTTAATACTGCTCCTACCACTGCGATTCATTCCTGTAACACGGGGGAGTAAAGGCACTTCTAACTTTTAATGTCTCTTCAAATGAGCTTGTAACTTCCTCCCATCCCCGTTTGGATGCTTTTGCAACTGACAGTCTTTTCGCTTTATTACTTAAACAGAGCTACCATAGTAGACACACTTTTGGCTTGGAGATTCCAACTAGTTCAATGCCTAGCAATTTCCCCCATTTAGACTTTCATAAATAGCCTTCACGTTTGGGTTTTTTCTCCTGTTTCTAGAATATTGTTTTGGACTGAGTAGGTCCCATGAACATAGGAAATTTCTCTGGAATCTTAAACCCCCCGTAGCGAGCTGTGGTGCAGCTACTCAGGGCAGTGAAAGAAAGATGTGGTTGGTATTAATGACAATTGTAACTTTATTCTCATTCCTATCTCTGTTTGAAAGATGAGGTCACCAGTCACGAAGAACCACATCTTCACATTCAAAGAGCATTCCCAAGGACACCTGGGTGGCTCACTCAGTTGAGCATTTGACTTTTGATTTTGGCTCAGGTCATGATCTCAGGGTTGTGAGATGAGCCCATGTCAGGCTCCATGCTCAGCAGGGAGTCTGTTTGCGATTCTCTCTCCCTCTTCCCCCACCCCCTACTTGCACGCTCTTTCCTCCCTCTCTTTCTAAAATAAAAAAGTAAATTTTTTAAAAAAATTAAAGAGTAATCTCATACTGCAAAGGCAAAAAAAAAATCGTGGTTAAGGGTCAGATTCACTTGGGTTTTATTTTGAGCTTATTAGATGTGTGACCTTGAGCAAATTGCTTTAACCTCTCTGGGTCTGGTTTCCTTTTCTGTAAATGGTGATACTAATAAGCACCCACATGATACAGCTGTTAAAAGAGTAAGATGAAATCACATACACACAGACACTGGTACATAGTAAGTGCTTAATAAGTGCTAGCTATATTATTCCTGGAGTCCTGACATAGAGAATACTCGACTCCACTATTTCTGCCCCTCACCATAATATTCTCATACTAAAGTAGAGACAAGCTAGTATGGACTCTCACCTGAAGGCATAGCTAAAACCATGACCCTTTCCAGGGGTTGCTGTCGTAATGCAATGATTGATCTTTATTACCGGAAATGCAAACTGCCTGTTCAGTAACAATTCTCATTCATTCACTAAAAAAAAACTCTACCAATCAGACATTTTTGCCTGTGGTATTGAACAGCCCTTAACATAGAAGGCAAAGAAACTTTAGACCCAGTCTGTCCTGTGGTTAATGTGTAATGTCACTCTAATTTGATATCAGCAAGTGCCCTTGTAAATCAAACTCACCACACTGAATCCTTGGTGAGTTTGGAGTTCACGTTCCCATCTTCTTCCAGGAAGATGTCCATTTGCAAATTGGCATCATTATCATGGGCTGAGAAGTAATTGGTAACAACTCTTGCTGGAATCCCAAGGCATCGCAAAACTGCAGGAGAAAGGATAGGCCACAGCTAAACCCATCACCAAAATTTAATATATACATTGTGAACAATTCCTTCTCATAAAGGACTTCCTTCTTTACCAAAAAGAAAAGCCCTTTGCACACGTTTTAACTTCAAATGTTCCATACTGAAGAAGGGAGACTACTGTTAAGCTTTGGGACTGTGGACAGAAACCTTGCTATGTGTTCATTCAGAATTAATGGAATAAAAGGACTAAAATCCCAACAATGGGGTTCTAATTGTTTAGTTGCTAATCACTCAATCACTTAAGTAGTGTTATTTTAGTCCATTTAATAGGACTGTGTTTCTGAAAATAATTTTTTTTTAAAACTCAGCTAGATTTTATTTATTTATTTGAGAGAGAAAGGAGGAGCACAAACAGGGAGAGTGGCAAAGGGAGAAAAAGGGATAAGCAGACTCCATGTTGAGTGGGGAGCCCAATTCAGGGCTTGATCCCAGGACCCTGAGATCAAGACCTGAGTCAAAGTCAGAGACTTAACTGACTGAGCCACACAGGTGCCCCGGAGAAAGACAAATACCACGTGATTTCACCCATATGTAGAATTTAAGGAAAAAAAAAACAAAAACAGATGGACATGGGGAAGGAAAGGAGAAGTAAAATAAGATGAAATCAGAAAGGGAGACAAAACTTAAGAGACACTGAACTCTAGAAACCGAACTGAGGGTTGCTGGAGGTGTGGTGGGTGGGGGATGGTGTAACAGTGATGGGCTTTAAGGAGGGCACTTGATGTAATGAGCGCTGGGGGTTATATGAAATGATGCATCACTAAATTCTACCTCTGAAACTAATAAAAAAATTTTAACTGAAAAACAAAACAAAACAAACAAACAAACAAAAACCAAACCTCAGCTAATAGGAAGTTATAATAGAGGTCCTCAGTGGGGTTTGCTCTCCTGGCTGGAATTTGCTCTTGTGACACTTGGTGGAGGGTGACACCACAGATTCATTTTAATTGCTAGATAATAAATTACCTGGATGCATCTCTTTCCATATGTACCTATTGATTAAACTCAATCCAAATGCCCTCCCTGGTTCCCAGGATGCCAGACATCAGGGTTCATTGAAAATAATTCAGCTGACAATTTTAAGATTAATGACTTGGTTTGCCTTTTTTTCTTCAGAATAGTTTAGCATTTTTAACTAAAGGCTATCCACCTCCTTCAATAAAACAACCTTGGAAGTCCAAACTTGAGTCTGGTAGCATTCAAGTGTCCTCATTATCTGACTTTATCTTAATATCCCAAACAAAAATGATGGCTCCCACTTGCTTCCTACTTCCATCTTCCTGTATTGATTCACGGACCCTATTCAAGCCGCAGTTTTACCAGTAAGATGATTGGCACTCTAGCTTTATTTCTGGCTTACCACTAATTCACAGAATGAAAATTGTTCCAGACTTTGCCTGACCTCATAATTTTAAGACAGATGAAGCTGACACTGGGGACCTGTACCTCCTTCCTTCCCACTTCCCTCTTGGGGTTCATTCTTACTCTGACTTCCCCACATGTTCTTCTGTTTTTTCATAGCTGACCACCAAAGCCTGTTTTCAGCAATAGATCTGATGACCTTTTCATATAAAAGGCATAAATGGTTGGAAGGTGTTTGCTATTTTATCTGGTTCTAAGCCCAAAGGAATTACAGTGGGATAGTGAAATTGTAGACAGCTGGAGGAAGGGCAGAGGGTCTTTTCAATTTTCCTGGAAGCATTTCCTAAGAGTGATGGCAGCCATCAGGCACCCTCTGCACAGTCTGGGATTGAGAACAGAGTGGGTGGAGGTGGTGGCTGCCTCTAATCGTTAGCCCATCATGAATGTCAGCTTCTATCTGGAACCTCAGAGACCAACACACCTAGGAACTGATACACTGGACTTTATTGCTCTCAGGAACTATATTCCCTTATCCCTTGAGTATATTCAACTGGCTAAGAAAATAATCTTATTCAGTTTAATACCATAGAAAAACAAAAGCACAAGAGGCCTAATTTCTTCCCACTTGTATCACTGACTAATCTTGGACTGTCACAACTTTGAGCTAAAACTGCAAGGCTTCATGATGATTTAAAAAAAAAAAAAGTGGCCTCATCCTGGCTTCCAACCTCCAGCCCCTCCTTGATTTTTCTGATTAAAAGAAAAATGCTAACTAGGTAAAACATTCTTTATTAAGGAGCAAGCAGAAAGGACACTTCAACTTGAGCTTAATGTTTTCTCCAAGGCTGAAGAAATGGCAAGTGAATGAAAATCATTACCAACGATGCAGACATACTGTAATAAATGTATTTTTAAAAATATTCACTGAATTAACAATAATATTGTCTGGTCCTAGACAGGCAAATGGCATTTCAAAAAATGATGCATGACGCTGAAGAGACTAATTCTGTTCCCATATGTTTTTCTCTATAGATTAGATGTTGGGTAGATTAAAAGCCAGAAGGGAAAGTGGGGAGTAAAGATTGTTCATTAAGTTCTGATATGTAATTGCTCATGGGCATTGAGATTCCCATGTAAAAATGGAGTTGAAACCACCTGTCACAATCTCTCCCACAGCTAGAGTAAAAATTAAGTGCATATATTTACAAAATTCCTCAGTGGTAAACAATGTGGTAAACAACAAGCTGTTAAACATATTTATAACATATAACATATTTGTAACACTTTAATAAGCAGTGTATACCTATTATTATTTATTATTTTAAATTTTGTTAATTTAATCTTTTTAAAATGTGAGAGGTTACTGAAAAGAAAATTGCAAAACCTTTCCTTCACATCACCCGTTTCTCTGGGTGTTGAATGATGGATTATGTAGGAAATAGTCCATCATTCTTTCTACAAAGATTCTGCAGTCAAAGAGAAACTATGAGCATATTTGGCCCAGTACAATTTAATTATGCATTGACTATATCCCAGAATAGCTATCTATAAATTCTAGAGAGCTAACAGGGTTGCTGGGTCTCTTTGCCAGTTTATAGATAAAATGTCTTGAAGTAAAACATTAAAAAAAATGTTACTCAATTTTTTACTTACATGTATTAAAAACACCAGCGAAAACCCAGCACTGACCATACCGGACTGGATTCTTCGTACTCTGGTATTCCAACAGAATGTCAACACTTCCAGTCCAGGCTGATGGGGGAACACCATAGGCATAGACATTGTCCCAGGATCCAACAAGGACACCTTCATCATCTTTGGCATTAACCTAAATGAGACCATGATGGTAAGAAGGAAGAAAGAGCATTTAGAAGAGTTCTCTCCAGACTCTGAAATTAAGCAAGCTAAAGCATCCAGTGCCTTCCAAATGTCCTGTATGATAAAAACAATCCTACTACTGTTCTATTCACTGTTGGGTTGTCAGGGAAAAGTGATGCAATAACTAACTGTGCAAGAGAAAACCAAATAACCAAGACCTCTTCTCAAATAACATATTATTGTAATTAAGGTGGTGTTGAATAGCAGCTATGAAGAGTTGTAATGTCTTCTTCTCTACATGCTTAGGAAAAGATAGGCACAGGATGCTTGGTCTGGTTGGAGTCGTGAGGAAAAGAGAAAAAACAACTGCAAAAGAGGACAGTTCAAGTAGGGATTAAATAGGGATCTTGCCTTTGCGGAAGGAGAATTCAAAACTGACACATGACAAAAATGTATAGGTAGAGTGGGGGGTCCAAAGTCTCATGGTCTAGTGAGTTTTGACTTTGATGATTAATTGCAGGCTCTGACAAAGTAAACAGATGTCATAGGAACCATAAAGAATTAATAAGAAACTAGATTTCCATGGATAACTTACAACATTTATTTTAAGCAAGTGACAATTACAAAGTATTTCCTTTATGATTGTTTAAGGGGATTAAGGTTTTGTAGTTTTGTTAAAAGATATCTGCATTTACAGGAAGGGCATGGGTATTATAGTGTAAGTACGGGGGAGATTTGAAAATGGCGATCTTGAAGATTTGGGGAAATCTTGCTACACACTTAGACCACAGTCTTTTGGTAGCAACAGACCTTAAGTGCGGGAAAAAAGACCTTTTGTGTTTAAACATTAAAAGAGCTAAGAAGTAACCATTTCAAGGCATCCCTTTTTGGGGGTGCACTTTTATATCTTACCTCTCTTTGTGTAACTTTCTTCATGTTTGATTATGCTTAAAAGACTATCTAGGTAAGAAGCAGTGGGAGCTTTTCCAAAACTGGTGCCTCTTCAACAACGTTTATGTGTTGACATGACAAGCATTTAGAGCCTTGCTCCTCAGATTGTGGTCTGTGGACCAGCACCAGTGACATCCCCTGGGAGTTTGTTAGGAATGCAGAATCCCAGTCTCTGCCACAGCCCTACTGAATGAGAGTCTGCATTTTAACAACATCCTGGGGTGATTTCTGTGAATGTTAATTTGAGAAGCATAGGTTTAGACTACGCCAAGAAGATATTAGCAAGCAATGTGAAACATATGATTGAAGCAGGTGTGTTTGGATTAGGAAAACCATAGAAGATATATTAAAACATGAGGACTTTATGTGTTCACTGCCTTGCCAATTAACAGCTCAGCCTCAGCACTTGCCCAGACCACTTTCTTAGGCTTGCTGAATTTAGTTGTATAGGTTTCTATTCTCCCTCACTGGGTCATGAATTCATTGAAAGTAGAGATTAAAAAAAAAAAAAACAACACGTATGTCTTTTTTACTTCTAGCAAGTATGAGCACAGAGAAGTTGCTCAATAGTGGTTGAATAACCACTTGTATACTCAACAAGCATTAGTTATTGTTTATCTGAATAGGAATAAGACCTTCTCCCTGGAGAGAGATGAACAAGAAACCAATCAAGTGGAAGTAAAGTTTACTAATGTTAAGACAGAAAGATGTACAGGTAAGGTGGAAGCACAAAGGAGGTGGTAATCAGTTTCATTAGGTTGGAGGGTTGTGGTGGTAGTGGGCTGAATAGGAGAAATTACATGAAAGTTAGGTCTTGAGTGGTTGAGGGCCATCTACACAGTGGAAACAGTTTGAATAAATGCTTGGTATCATAAAACAATATGGCAGTTTCAGGGACCTGCTAGGAGCTCTACATGGGTGTTATGTAAATAGACCACATTGCGTGAAATATAAAATGCCAAAAGGAGACACTTAAAATGTGCTTCTACTGTGAATGACAAACCCTCTACTGAAATATGAGATTTACTCTAGCACTGAGTGGCATTTCCCAGAGAGGGTGCTTCTGGAAAGTGTTCTCTAGATCACCATTCAATTTGATTTAGACGTACTATTCCTCCCCCTTGATTCTGTCCCTTCAAGTTAAAGTAAAGGTAACTACTCAGTTGATTTGTTTAAAGTAGAAAAAGTAATTCTTTGAGATTTCTGAAGGACCTTGTTCAGCTAATTGTAAACTCACACCTTTGATGTAAAGTTCGACTTTATCCTATAACTATACGAAAATGACTGGAATGCAACAGGGTTTAGTCAAACATTTGGGCTCTATTACTGATCAATATATCTCCTTGCAGCTGAATTGATTATTTAAAAATCTGTATCTACTATAATGAAGTGTGAAGAGTGCCCTGGTAGGCTATGATGTAGTTTGGTCTTCGTGGATAGGTAGATTCAGGTTTAACTCACGTCACCCTCTCCTTATCTTTATCACTGAGAAATAAAATAGAGCCTATGAATCTCAGAGGTAAAAGTTCCTAAATTATGATTCTAATGACTGACTTTCAAACAGAAAGCCATTAACTAGAAGACTATTTATAGCATCTGGCTGAACCCAATCTGCTAAGGGGAAGAGAAAGAAAAAAAAAAGCTCTCTTTTCTACAGACCTTTAAATTGTTAATGCTGAGTTGTCTCCCTGTTGCTAGATAAATCACAACTCTCATTTATTAGCATTTGGTTGGATTAGCTACTGTTTGCTAATTAGAATATTGATTTCTGAGGGGCCCAGACACTGAAAGAGGTAAGTCTTTGTGACACATATAAAGGGTTAAAGTAATATCTCCCTCCCTTAGACAATAAGATATGTTTGGGGAATACTTCAAGGGCATCCTGGTTCTTTTTCATGCCACAGTGGACTGTTTTAATACCCTGTCATGAACTTAGGTTTAAACAGTGTCAGAATGAAAGTCCTGGAGTTGTTTCACTCACCAGTGAGCGTCTAGGAGATGATATGAGTGCAGGACTTCGGACAGGGAGTGTTAGTCAGCTACATTAAGGTTGCACTAAATTGTCTTCCCATAATACCTACAATATGGGAAAACCAGGCTCCCCAACAGTCATTATCAGCAACCTCATTGGCATAACATAATTCAGTAAATTTCCAAAATCTGGTTCTAAGAAAAAAATGAGGATTATGGATTGGAATAGAGAGGCAGCATGGCTCAGCTTCTGATCCTCATCTCCAGTTCTCAGAAGCCTTATTGTCAAGTCCACAAAATCATAAGACTTCTCATTTGTATTTCAAAATCTGGAAAGAAACTAGTGGAATTAAAAAGCCAATCTTTTTTCCTTGTTCTGACCAGAACAGTGGAAACAACTGCTGTGGAGAAATGGGTGAG
The DNA here is from genome assembly GCF_922984935.1 of Meles meles. NCBI lineage: Eukaryota > Metazoa > Chordata > Mammalia > Carnivora > Mustelidae > Meles > Meles meles. The sequence goes on from NC_060070.1 coordinate 133,072,890, forward strand.
AATGGGTCTGCTCCTCTAAAGAAGTAGACTTTCTGGGACTAGAGTGGGGAAGTGACCTAAAGCATAAGAGTTACCCATCCCCCCATGGAAATGAGATACATCTCCAATTAGGTGAGGTAGATTATCAGATGGGAAATTTAGCAGAACATTAAAAGAAAGAGCAGAGACAAATATTCTAAAAGACATTTCCATCTCTTCAGCTCCCCTCCTCTCCCCACACCAACATTTCTTAGGATACTTGAGAGTAGATGGAACAAAAAACATTAGCTTCAAGCTGTAGTTCAGAGGGAAAATCTAACTAACTTGGGAAAGTGTCAAGATTCCACCTACACTGTATTAGAGCAAACAGGACACTTAAAGAAGAATTATGCAAATATGAACATGAATGAAAAGAAAAGAAGCAGTGAGGAGGGAGGGACAGAGAGAGAGAGAGCGGGAGAGAGAAGGAAAGAGAGGGGGAAGAGAGGGAGACAGAATATGAAAAAAAAAAACAATAGAAGAAAATAAAATTAAGAAATAGAATTTTCTCACAATCTCTTAGGAGATCACAGACTTAAAGGAACAAATTGAGGACCAAATCACATGATCATGAAACTAAAAAAAAGTACAAACTATAAGAAACAGTGTAGATACTGGTAGAAAATAAAATTAATGAGATGTACTAGGTGTTGGCTAATTGAATTTAAATAATAATAAAAAAATTAATGACAGAAGAAAAGCTTGAGATAAAAGAAATACTATGGAAAATATAAAGAGATGAAGTTATTTGGAAATGAGATAATAGTAATGGAAAAAAGGATGATTCAACATAAGGATAATTAGTAGGTTCAAAATAGAGAACCTAACAATGCAGTATCTGATGGTTCAGTCGGTTAAACATCCGACTCTTGATTTTAGCTCAGGTCATGATCTCAGGGTGGTGGAATCAGGCTCTGAGTTGGGCTCTGAGCTCAGTGTGGAGTCTGCTTGAGATTCTCTCCCTCTACCCTTCCCCCTGCTCAAGCTCTCTCTCTATAAATAAATAAACAAATAAATAAAATCTTAAAAAATTGAGAACCTAATAAATGAAGCAGAAGATATATTTCTGATATAATATAAGAAAATTTTACCTGAGGAAAAATTGAATCTATACTTTGGAGGAACAATCTGTGTTCCAACGTAATTTGATGCAGAATTCCTGTTGCTTAGGAACTTTAATTAAGCTATTTGAACTTAAGAATAAAGAAATAATTGTTCAGTCATACAGGTAGAAAACGCAAATTAGCAACAAAGGAGGAAATAAGGCTGCCTTTAGACAGCTCTGCGGTACCATTCAATGGCAAAACACAGTCAATCAATATTTGCGCAGTCTTGAGAAAAAGAAAGGTTGACCCAAGAATCTTATGCATGGCTAAGAGATTCTGCAAGTATAAAGGCAGCCAGCACTCATTTTCAAACATGAAGAATATCAGGGAATTTAGTACCCATTAAAACCAAACTACTTGAAAAGTGATATCAAGAAAATTAAGGGCTGAACCAAACAAAGAACCCACGAACAAAGATGCTGTGGCAAAAGGTCCAGTGATGAGAAAAACCCATATAAGTTTAAAGACCTTTGGGAATTGTAGTATCAGAATGAATATGAATTTTAAAACTTGATAATATGATAATAACAATCTTAAAAAAATTAGACACGAGGGAGTTAAGAGGGAGAATGGAAGTGCTGATGTTTTAATGTGTTGGGCTGTCTTAGTTAATTGGCATCATCTAAAATTAAAACATAATCTAAAAATTATAATTAATCTATTCTTTTAATGGTTTTAATGGTTTTTATAAATGATCTTAGAAAGATCTGTTAAGAAATAGTATTTCTTGTAGTGAAGAAACATTTATTTGACATTTAACAGTGTCTTTTGTTGCAATTCAGATTTTTATTTCTCTGAAAGCAAAACTTAGTGAGATTAAATAAAACTTAAAATTAAATAGAATTTGAGTACAATAGACATAATGTTTGTGAATTAAATAGCATGACACTATTTGGCATACAGGTAAGCAAACAGACCAATGGAACACAATAGAGAATAGAGAAATAGACTCTAGAAATACAGTTAACTAATTTTTGACAAAATCATAAAGTTAATTTCATGATCAAAGGTTAATCTTTACAACAAATGGTGCTGGGACAATTGGATATTCATATGCAGAAATGAACTTTGATTCATACTTTACACCATATAAAAATAGCTCAAAATGGATCATGTACCTAAGTATGAAATCTAAAACTGTAAAACTTCCAGAAGAAAACAGGAAAAATAATTTTTATGGCCTTTGGTTAGGCAAAGATCTCTTAGCTATAATACCAAAAAGAAAAGAAAATAAAATGATTCATAAGAAATATATTTACAAATTGGAATTCATCAGATCATGGACTTTTACTCTTTAAAAGACATCATTAAGAGAGTGCAAAGGTAAGTCCAGAGTGAGGGAAAATGTTTACAAATCACATATGAAAGGACTTGTATTCAGAATTTGTAAAGAACACTAGAAACTCAGTAATAAGAAAATGAGAAAATTTAAACTATGGGCAAAATATTTGAACAGGTACCACATCAAAGAAGATACATGGATGGCAAACAAATGCAACTAAACATGCTCAACATCATTAGTCAGAGGGAAATGCAAATTAAAACCACAATGAGATAGTATTATACACCTATTAGAAAGTCAAAAATTAAAAAGACGGATCCTATCAAGTGTTGGGGAAGCTGTGAATACATGGGACTCTCATACACTCCTGGTGGTGATGTAAAACGGTACAACCATTTTGGCAGTTAAAAGTTCTGCCAAGGGCGCCTGGGTGGCTCAGTGGGTTAAAGCCTCTGCCTTCAGCTCAGGTCATGATCCCAGGGTCTTGGGATCGAGCCCCACATCGGGCTCTCTGCTTCGTGGGAAGCCTGCTTTTTCCTCTCTCTCTCTGCCTGCTTGTGATCTCTGTCTGTCAAATAAATAAAATTAAAAAAAAAAAGTTCTGCCAAAATCTTTGAAAAACTAAACATATACCTATCATATGATCCAGCCATCCCACTCCTAGGTATTTAAGAAAAAAAAAGGCTTGGGGCGCCTGGGTGGCTCAGTGGGATAAGCCGCTGCCTTCGGCTCAGGTCATGATCTCAGGGTGCTGGGATCGAGCCCCGCATCGGGCTCTTTGCTCAGCGGGAAGCCTGCTTCCCCCTCCCCCTCTGCCTGCCTCTACGCTTACTTGTGATCTCTCTGTCAAATAAATAAATAAAATCTTAAAAAAAAGGCTTATGTATGAATAACCCTAGCTTTATTTGTAAGAGGAAAAAACTGGAAACATCCCAAATATCCAACAAGTAAGTGGATAAACAAATTGTGGGTCTTCTATGTGATGGAACACTTGTCAGCAATAAGAAGGAATACAAACAATAGTATGAACGAATCTCAAAATGAGATAAAGAAGACTGAAAGAAGTTAAAAAGAGTACATACTGCATGATTTCATTTACATAAAATTCTAGAAAATACAAATCAATGTGAATGATGGAAAGCAGGGCAATGATTGCCTGGGGATGGCAGACAAAGCAGAGACTTATCAAAAGGAGAAATTACAAAGGAAATTTCTGGGGAGTGACACAGATGTTCATTATTTTTGTTTTGGTGATGATTTCATGGGTGCATCAAACTATCAAAATGTGTTCTTTCAATATGTGTGTTTTATTGTATATTAATTATATCTTAACAAAGCTATAAAGAGTAAGTGTAATACTTTTTAAAGTAGCATCTATAGTATAATATCATTTATGATTTTAAAACAACTTTTACCACTTAAATATCTATGTATCTACTTGAAATGATGTACATCAAATATTAATAATGGTTATTGTCTGGTGGTACATTTGGGTTGATTTTTTTGAGGAAAAATTTATTAAAGATTTTCATCTTTAAATTTTTCTGAACTGTCTAAGTTCTTTTTAGAGAGCATTATAATTTTCAAAAAGATTTTATTTATTTATTTGAGAAAGAGAAAGAGAGAGCATGAGCAAGGGGAGGGGCAGAGGGAGAGGGAGAAGCAGATTCCCCTGATGAGCAAGGACTCTGATGTATTGCGGGGCTTGATCCCAGAATCCAGGATCATGACCTGAGCTCAAGGCAGATGCTTAACCAACTGAGCCATCCAGGCACTCCAAGCATTATAATATTATAATCTACTGTGTCCAATTCCTGAGGTAGGAATATGTGTATATACATATATATATATGTATATATATGTGTGTGTGTGTGTGTGTGTGTGTGTGTGTGTGTGTGTGTATGTATATATAATATACATATTCCTACCTCAGGAATTAAATATATATGTATACATATACATATATACACATGTATACATATATATGCGTATATATATGCATATGTGTATATGTATGCCATCAGTGACTGGAGACTGTGGGAAATCCAGTTAGGAATTAGTGCTTTTGGGGTGAGAAGCCCTTTGAATGGGATGACTGCAGGAGGACCACCCTGTGCTTGGTTCTGTGGCGTTAGGGTCTGATGCTGGGGCCGTGCTGGGTAGATCTCCATCCCAGGGTCAGAATAAGTCCCCAGTTCCTGTACAATTTAAAGGATAGGGAAGGCCCTAAAGCATAACCAATACTGGACTTCTCTCCAGTTTTGGTCTTTGGACAGATGTTCACCTGATATTGAAAAATAGAAAAGTGACATTTCTTGATTCTCCAATTTCCTGAAACATACATGTTTACATTTTATTTTTTTTAAAGGTTTTATTTATTTACTTGACAGGCAGAGATCACAAGTAGGCAGAGAGGCAGACAGAGAGAGGAGGAAGAAGGCTCTCTGCTGAGCAGAGAGCCTGATGCGGGGCTCGATCCCAGGACCTTGGGATCATGATCTGAGCTGAAGGCAGAGGCTTTAACCCACTGATCCACCCAGGCACCCCTCATGTTTACATTTTATATAATTATAGGTTTTTCCCCGCTTCTCCTTTTTTTTTTTTTTTAAAGATCTTTATTTGTTTGAGAGAGAATGGGAGTGAGAGAGATCTCAGAGGGAGAGGGAGGGGGAGATAGTGATGAAGAGGGAGAAACAGACTAACAGCTAAGCAGGAAGCCCAATGTAGAACTCAATCCCAGGACTCTGAGATCATGACCTGAGCCAAAGGCAGATGCTTAACTGAGTGAGCCACCCAGGTGCCCAAATTTCCTGATTCTTTTTAAGTATGTAAAGGTATTTTTCTTATACTGTGTGCACATTGTATATGGCTATGATGAAATAACTTTTCTTTGTTATATTCTGTTAAGCTTCATTGTTAAAAGTTATGTTCTCATAAAGGCTAGGATTTCTGTGACTCTTGTAGAATGCAGTTTTATGCCTAATCCTGTTTATAACAATTTTTTGAAGACCACTGGATATAAATTTGGGGAAACATGAACTAGTTTCAAGATGAAGATTTAAATTTGGGAAGGAAAATAATTATTTCTTGAGTGAAATTCTTTCCAGGTTTTATGAACCACAAGCCCCCAGCTAAAATCTGGTGGTGATCAATCTTAGCTGTAGGTGAAAATGGTGTAGTGGATGTCAAATTGTGCCCATAATACTCTAGGGATTTGCAAAAGCAGCTCAGAGGTCACTGTGTTGGGTGGTGGAGGAGGAGATGATTGAGTGATGGTGGTGGTAGCTTCAGGCACCATCTCTTTTCAATGACAAGAATTAATTTCTTTCTTTCTTTCTTTCTTTCTTTCTTTCTTTCTATCTTTCTTTCCTTATTTCTTTTGTATTTGGGTTCAAGTGATATTTGCTTAAAAAAAAAACCGTTCCAAAAGTAAAATCTGAAAATTCATTCATCTTGGAATGTAGAGATCTGTTTCTTGTGTCTTCCTTGTCATTTGTCGAGCGATGTGGTGAGTATGAGCGAGATGAACAAATGCATGAGAGAAAGAAATAGGGTAGTAAGAACTCTATTTCCTCCCTTGTCTGGATCCTCATCTTTGATCCTTTGGGGGCTTTCATAACACCTCTAACACCTAGGGTTTTGATCCGAAGAGTAAGAAAGCCATCTATTATCTCCTTGACTTTTTTACACAACCTAACTCTACAAGTAAAGGAGCTGGAGAAAGAACAAGAAAGAAACCCTAAACCCAGCAGGAGAAGAGAAATCATAAAGATTAGAGCAGAAATCAATGAAATAGAAACCAAAAAAAACAATAGAAAAAATCAATGAAACTAGGAGCTGGTTCTTTGAATCAATAAGATTGATAAACCCCTGGCCAGACTCATCAAAAAGAAAAGAGAAAGACCCAAATAAATAAAATCATGAATGAAAGAGGAGAGATCACAACTAACACCAAAGAAATACAGACAATTATAAGAACATACTATGAGCAACTCTACGCCAACAAATTGGACAATCTGGAAGAAATGGATGCATTCCTAGAGACATATAAACTACCACAACTGAACCAGGAAGAAATAGAAAACCTGAACAGGCCCATAACCAGTAAGGAGATTGAAACAGTCATCAAAAATCTCCAAACAAACAAAAGCCCAGGGCCAGACGGCTTCCCAGGGGAATTCTACCAAACATTTAAAGAAGAACTAATTCCTATTCTCCTGAAACTGTTCCAAAAAATAGAAATGGAAGGAAAACTTCCAAACTCATTTTATGAGGCCAGCATCACCTTGATCCCAAAACCAGACAAGGATCCCACCAAAAAAGAGAACTACAGACCAATATCCTTGATGAACACAGACGCAAAAATTCTCGCCAAAATACTAGCCAATAGGATTCAACAGTACATTAAAAGGATTATTCACCACGATCAAGTGGGATTTATTCCAGGGCTGCAGGGTTGGTTCAACATCCACAAATCAATCAATGTGATACAACACATTAATAAAAGAAAGAACAAGAACCATATGATACTCTCAATAGATGCTGAAAAAGCATTTGACAAAGTACAGCATCCCTTCCTGATCAAAACTCTTCAAAGTGTAGGGATAGAGGGCACATACCTCAATATTATCAAAGCCATCTATGAAAAACCCACCGCAAATATCATTCTCAATGGAGAAAAACTGAAAGCTTTTCCGCTAAGGTCAGGAACACGGCAGGGATGTCCATTATCACCACTGCTATTCAACATAGTACTAGAAGTCCTAGCCTCAGCAATCAGACAACAAAAAGAAATTAAAGGCATCCAAATTGGTAAAGAAGAAGTCAAACTATCACTCTTCGCAGATGATATGATACTATATGTGGAAAACCCAAAAGACTCCACTCCAAAACTGCTAGAACCTGTACAGGAATTCAGTAAAGTGTCAGGATATAAAATCAATGCACAGAAATCAGTTGCATTTCTGTACACCAACAACAAGACAGAAGAAAGAGAAATTAAGGAGTCAATCCCATTTACAATTGTACCCAAAACTATAAGATACCTAGGAATAAACCTAACCAAAGAGGCTAAGAATCTATACACAGAAAATTATAAAGTACTCATGAAAGAAATTGAGGAAGACACAAAGAAATGGAAAAATGTTCCATGCTCCTGGATTGGAAGAATAAATATTGTGAAAATGTCCATGCTACCTAAAGCAATCTACACATTTAATGCAATCCCTATCAAAATACCATCCATTTTTTCAAAGAAATGGAACAAATAATCCTAAAATTTATATGGAACCAGAAAAGACCTCGAATAGCCAAAGGAAAATTGAAAAAGAAAGCCAAAGTTGGTGGCATCACAATTCTGGACTTCAAGCTCTATTACAAAGCTGTCATCATCAAGACAGCATGGTACTGGCACAAAAACAGACACATAGATCAGTGGAACAGAATAGAGAGCCCAGAAATCGACCCTCAACTCTATGGTCAACTAATCTTCGACAAAGCAGGAAAGAATGTCCAATGGAAAAAAGACAGCCTCTTCAATAAATGGTGCTGGGAAAATTGGACAGCCACATGCAGAAAAATGAAATTGGACCACTTCCTTACACCACACACGAAAATAGACTCCAAATGGATGAAGGACCTCAATGTGAGAAAGGATTCCATCAAAATCCTTGAGGAGAACGCAGGCAGCAACCTCTTTGACCTCAGCCGCAGCAACATCTTCCTAGGAACAACGGCAAAGGCAAGGGAAGCAAGGGCAAAAATGAACTATTGGGATTTCATCAAGATCAAAAGCTTTTGCACAGCAAAGGAAACAGTTAACAAAACCAAAAGACAACTGACAGAATGGGAGAAGATATTTGCAAACGACATATCAGATAAAGGGCTAGTATCCAAAATCTATAAGGAACTTAGCAAACTCAACACCCAAAGAACAAACAATCCAATCAAGAAATGGGCAGAGGACATGAACAGACATTTCTGCAAAGAAGACATCCAGATGGCCAACAGACACATGAAAAAGTGCTCCACGTCACTCGGCATCAGGGAAATACAAATCAAAACCACAATGAGATATCACCTCACACCAGTCAGAATGGCTAAAATTAACAAGTCAGGAAATGACAGATGCTGGAGAGGATGTGGAGAAAGGGGAACCCTCCTCCACTGTGGGTGGGAATGCAAGCTGGTGCAACCACTCTGGAAAACAGCATGGAGGTTCCTCAAAATGTTGAAAATAGAACTACCCTATGACCCAGCAATTGCACTACTGGGTATTTACCCTAAAGATACAAACATAGTGATTCGAAGGGGCACGTGTACCCGAATGTTTATAGCAGCAATGTCTACAATAGCCAAACTATGGAAAGAACCTAGATGTCCATCAACAGATGAATGGATAAAGAAGATGTGGTATATATACACAATGGAATACTATGCAGCCATCAAAAGAAATGAAATCTTGCCATTTGTGACGACGTGGATGGAACTAGAGGGTATCATGCTTAGCGAAATAAGTCAATCGGAGAAAGACAACTATCATATGATCTCCCTGATATGAGGACATGGAGAAGCAACATGGGGGGGTAGGTGGATAGGAGAAGAATAAATGAAACAAGATGGGATTGGGAGGGAGACAAACCATAAATGACTCTTAATCTCACAAAACAAACTGGGGGTTGCTGGGGGGAGGTGGGATTGGGAGAGGGTGAGGGGGCTATGGACATTGGGGAGGGTATGTGCTATCGTGAGTGCTGTGAAGTGTGTAAACCTGGCGATTCACAGACCTGTACCCCTGGGGATAAAAATACATTATATGTTTATTAAAAAAAAAAAATTTTGGAAGGGGAGGCGAACCATAAGAGACTGTGGACTCTGAAAAACAACCTGACGGTTTTGAAGGGTCAGGGGTGGAAGGTTGGGGGAACAGGTGGTGGGTAATAGGGAGGGCACGTTTTGCATGGAGCACTGGGTGTTGTGCAAAAACAATGAACACTGTTACGCTGAAAAAATAAATAAAATGGAAAAAAAATAAAAAAAAATGAACAAGCCAACAAAACAACCCCCCCAAAAGAAAAAAACAAACCCAAAATGGGATAAAAGAGAAAAGAAAAAAAAAGAAGTAAACACATTGCTCACCCAGGCATTCCCATGCACTCACGGTCAGCTAAAAGCTAACAGGTACAATCGGGCGAAATTTGGAAAATAAATAACGTGTAGCGTGAAATTTAAAAAAAAAATTATTTATTTATTTTTTATTTTTTTTTATAAACATATAATGTATTTTTATCCCCAGGGATACAGGTCTGTGAATTGCCAGGTTCACACACTTCACAGCACTCACCATAGCACATACCCTCCCCAATGTCCATAACCCCACTCCCCCTCTCACCCTCAACTCTATGGTCAACTAATCTTCGACAAAGCAGGAAAGAATGTCCAATGGAAAAAAGACAGCCTCTTTAATAAATGGTGCTGGGAAAATTAGACAGCCACATGCAGAAAAATGAAATTGGACCATTTCCTTACACCGCACATGAAAATAGACTCAAAGTGGATGAAGGACCTCAATGTGAGAAAGGAATCCATCAAAATCCTTGAGGAGAACACAGGCAGCAACCTCTTCGACCTCATCCGCAACAACATCTTAGGAACATCGCCAAAGGCAAGGGAAGCAAGGGCAAAAATGAACTATTGGGATTTCATCAAGATCTCCTTGATTTTTATAGTGGTGGGCTTAACAAGCTTTTTTCTGCCTTGGTCCTTTTAGCAATGTCATTCTCTCTTTCTGGAATATCCTTCCATACTCAAACCCTTTCTTTATATGGTGCATGCCTACTGATTCTTTGCAACTCAGTGGGTTTCATTCTGGAAATCTTTAGCTATCACTTTGATTTCGATATCCTCTCTCTGTGTTTGTATAGTATTCTTTGCTTTGTAATGCTCTCCTATTTATCATATTGCCTTGTGTCATTGGTTGATTGTCTTTGCTCTCATTGTGAGGATGGAAGATACAATGCCATTTGACTTTGTATCCTCAGTACCAGCCTAGAGTGAACACTCAATAAGTTCTGCTGAATGAATGGGTATGGTATCAGTGGAAGGGGTTGTTGGTCACTTTTTAATATTTCTTAAGTCAGGGAAAATGGGTTAATCAAAATGTAACAGACATTTTGCTGAAATTGAGAAATTGTTTCTAAAATTATACAGTAATGAAAAGGATCTAGAATAACCAAAACAACATTGAAAATGAAGACCAAAATTTGGAGGACAGCCTGATTTTGAAGATTTACTGTAACACTACAGTAATCGAGATAGTGTGGTATATAAGGACAAACAAATAGACCAATGGTAGAACAGTATCTAGAAATAGATCCACATTTATATAGTTATTTGATTTCCAACAGTTATCAAAGCAATTCAATGGGGGAAAAGACAGTCTTTTCAACAAATGAAAGTCTTTGTGACAAATGAAATTTTTCACAACAGGCTTTTCAACAAATGGTACTGAAATAAATGGATAAACCAGGAAAAAAATTTAAACCTTTACCCCTACCTCACACCACACAGAATGATAACTCAAGATGGATCATAGACCTAAATGTAAAAGCTAAAATTATAAAGCTCCCCCCCAAAATACAGAATTTCTTTATGATCATGTGGAAGTAACATCACTTCCTCGAGAGGATTCTTTTTAAAAAGTTTGAAATTGAATTTCATAAAATTTTAAAACTTTTGCTCCTTAAAATACACTATTAAGAAAATTTAATGGCAAACTATACTCTGGAGAAAATATCCTCTATACTCATATGACAAAGGGTATGTATTCAGAATATATAGACAGCCACTACAACTCAATAATAAAAAGACAAACAATCCAGTAAGATATTGGACAAAGACTTGAAAAGATACCACACCAAAAAAGATATATGAATGGTCAATAAATGCATGGGAATGTGCATTTATCATCATCAGTCACCAGAAAAATAAAAATTAAAACCCCAAAGAGATACCACTATACATCTGCTAGAATGGTTAAAATTAAGGAAGATGAAACACCAAGAAAAGGTGAAACTGTAGAAAAACTGGAACTTTCATGTATTTCTGCCAGGAATGTAAATGGTCTAATTACTTTGGACAACTGGCAGATCCTTACAGAGTTAAACATATATAGACCCCATAATCTCGACATGACATCTTTATTACTTGCCCCAGAGATATGAAAACGTATGTATAAAACTTGTACAAGAACATTCATAGCAACTTTACCCATAATAGCTCCAAATTGGAAATATCTCAAATGGCCTTCAACAGGTGAATGGATGGACAAATTATGATAGAAAATACAATGAAATGCCACTTAGCAATAAAAAGGAACACATTAAAGACACATGCAACAACTGGTTGAAAAAATAAGCCAGCTCCAAAGGGTGCTGTATGAACCCCATTATGCAAAACTTAAGAACAGGCACTGTTGCAAGAAATCAGAAATCAGAAATCAGTGGTTGCCTATGTGAGTGTGGATTGACTAGAAGAAAGCACAAGGGAAATTTCTGGGCTGAAGATCATGTCTATATTTTGGTGATAGTGATTCTCTCAATCAAAACTCACTGAAATTTGCATTTAATATGCATTTCACTGTATGTAAATTTTATTTCAAGAGAGAAACAACACATGAATCAACCCTAACCTATATTGTGAAGCATATAACCACTGTTATGCAAATGGCCTTTGGTATATATACTCCACACAAGCTCTGACAGGGGTGGGTAATTAGATTCATTTTTCATGGAAACCATTACAACTAGAGATTATTAACCTTGTTCCCTTAGTAACTGAGGATCCTTACTCAGCCAAAACATATTTTACTAATTGATAATCATGAAAGAAAGAACCTAATGTGGACCAAGAGAGCGAGCCTGGGATTTTAAGCTCTTCGAGTGTCTGCTTTTGTCATTGTTATACCACTGTTGCACGGTATAGGACTGGTATAGACAAGCCTCCAAAAATACCTGAATGAAAGAAATAGATAGATGAGAAATACAAAAAAGCAGGGTAGGAAGAGGAAAGAAGGCTGTCAGGGAAAAGGGAGAGGAAGAAAAGGGCACAAAGGAATCCCAAAGTGCCTAACACTGTTGGGCATATCTTAAAAGTCTTTGCTGCATTGGATCTGTCCATCCTGGGGTGGCTCTCCCAGGAGAGCAGAGCAGCCCCAACTGCACAGCTTGGGGTGGGGGTGGGGAGTGCTGAAAAGCATCCCCGTGTTTCAGAAATAGCCTTTGTGATTATGAAATAGATGCAGCATTGAAACCTCATTCTGGGAAAGCAATTCAGGGAGAGCAGACATTTAGATTGACTACGATTATCACATTGGAGAGATGGTTAGTAATAAACGTCTGTTTTCCTCCAAAAATATGGTGATAACAGGCATAAGAAATGCAACCTTAATAATTGAGAAATCAAGCTGTTTGCCCATAAATGGAAACTTCATTACATTGCTGACTTTTACCATTAGAGAAAAAAATGATGTCAGTTCATTGTCCTCTTCCCACCACCCCAGATCTAAAAGAGAAGAACCGAATCAGACAGAGCTTGTAAAAGGCATTATATTTGTATCTAAGGAGCTCATGCGATAGAGAAAGAGGACAGGCAGAGAGGATAAATCCAAGGAGATATAACACTGTGTATGGAAGGTTGAGGTCAGACAATCTGATATCCATTTCCACTTCTTCCAGTGACCTTGGGCAAGTCATTTAACTTCCTGATAGCCAACGTCTTCATTTGCATGCTGTTTGTTTATGGAATGAATACAATTTCTCAGAAGTGGCCATGAAAATGATTCTGCTGGGTAGATTCTATTCTCCCACTGGCTTCCAATGTATTTGTTAACTGTAAACAATTCTTCAAAGAGTAAAAATGAAAATCCCTAGTCACCTAATAAGGTGACAGTGTGGTAGCATGTTTCATTTAAAATCATGATTGGATTGCTTGGTCCTTCCTGAACTTCTAGGAGCGCCTCGCATGCTGAGGGAAAACTTGATTCCAAATTTAAGGGTTTAATTTAGAACTAGGATTTTAGTCTTTTATGCTGTTGGACTACAATAATATTTTTCATTAATTCTAATCTGTAGATTGTCCAAAACTGCCATCACGGATTGAGGTGTGTCATCATTGGAAAAGTGATAAGAGTTGGAGAGGCCTCTTTTCCTGCTATACCAAAGTGAAGAATGTCATGCCTGACATTCCTAGGCCTGAATCATAGAGAAAAAAAAAATACAAAAGCCAAATCAAGTCCATCATGAAGCCTAGCTCTGGCAATGGTCGCCAGCCTGGAAATTTTAACTCATGGTATCTGTAAAGTTAGTAATGCAGATGGGTGATGCCATTGCCACTTTTCCAAACACCACAAGAAAGTAGTATCTTTACCTTTACAAAAGTGGCACCAAATTACATTCAGTGTCCTCTTACTGATGATCTGCACGGATACCAGCACTACAGCCACCATTACAAGTTCTGATTGGCAATTATGTAAATTTTTGACACAAGAATGGGGAAACAAATTATTATTACATATTCATGGTTTTTCGGTAGATGAAAAGTTTCCAAAAATAAGATGCATATGGGGAAATGTGAAAAACTCCACAGTGGTGGCATGACAGGAGACAATGGTCATTGAGCACCTAGGTCCCCAATTCACCCCAGTACAGGCAGTTTTAGCTGCTTATAAACCAAGGGCTCAGCTAGATGGTGCCTTTTAAATTTTTATTTTATTTTAAAAATAAAACTCTTAGGGAACTATGCTGTGGTTGGTCTGTATAATTAGGGAATAGATTTCATGTTTTTATCTCTGACTTCATAATTTATTTGGGACGACTAAGGATGGAATTTCTAACCCAGGTGAATTTTTAAATGTAATCTGAATAGTCATACTGGTTTGTTGCTTGGAGAGATTTGCTTGATGTGAAGCCTACAGTAGGATGCCAAAGTCAACAACTGGAGGAAAATAAAAGCGTGGTTTTGTAGTAAGCCTCTTGTGGAACTGCTTGGCAAGCTATCACAGAAATGATGTCAGTACTTTTTTTTTTTTTAATGCATAGAAAGAAAAAAAAACTTTCTAAATACTAGGACAAAGAGAAGTGGAAGCAAAATAGGTAAGGTAAACAATAGCTCTATTTTCAGTTTATACATGAGATCATGTATGCTGAAGGATCAGAAGCCCTGGAGTCTGCCTTGTCTGCAAGTTCTACAGCCATTCGTCTTGTATTGGGCCCTACAAAACTCCAGGACCTACCTCCAGTTGTGATCAGTTTGATTTACTAGCTGGAGTTCAAGATTCTTTTACAACACTAAAGAGTACACCAAACATCGATTGGTTAAAAAAAGTTCAAACTTGAGTTAGTTCCCAAAAGGCACAGTCAGAACAGGGTATTAATGGGGATTAATGATGGCAACTGTGGTTCGATATTAGCAAAAGACCAGGGTTAAAAATAAATGTGGATATCTTAAGGGAAGCAGGAAAGTCCAGACTGGCAACAGTATGAAGACTAGAATTTTAAAATGTGAAACTATGTTGACATTTCTCTCCTCTGTCTCTTTCCAAAATTTCCAAATATTGTCACATTATTAATATTAATGTTATTAATATTGTTATTGAATTATGCCCCTAGAGGAACAAATTCCCCCAACTATATTTTCCTGTAGTGCTTTTGGTAACTGGCTCTTCGGGTATAATTTCCACCTCAGAGAAGGGTTTCCATGAATAATAGCATAGTTTATTATTGCTGTGGGCCCTTGTCAGCCATTCTTCTAGCTCTTTGTCCAATATCCCAACACTTGCTAGGCCAGTGTTCAGTCCTGGGAAAACTCCATGCAAAGCTTGAGATATTTGGTTTCCCATACAATCCTATGCTTATTTCATTAGAGAATATGCCATGTTGTGTTGACATATTCTACTCATCAACCTGTCTTTTCTATTAGACTGTCAGGTCTTTGAAGGCAGACATTATGTTTTGTCTACACTGTACCCGAGTATCTAGACTGGTAGGTTCTCAAAGGTTCTCAACAAGTACTTGTTGAATGAATAAGTTAACATTGAGTGTTTTACCACTATCTGCACCATCCTAACAATCACTACCACCATCACCAACATGGTCATCCCATGACCATAATTATCACCACCACCATCACTGGCACCACCGTCAACAACCAATACCACCATCAAACAATATTTGGTGCTTATCCCCTTTGGGAACTCTCTCCTGAGAGACCCAATGCCTCTAGCTATTTAGAATTTTCTGGTTTACACCTTTTTTCATTTAGTCCCTGTTTCAAAATTCATTTATTCTAGATATTCTAGATGCCATTTGCTTGGTTGTTGTTGTTGTTGTTTTCCCTAGGAGACAGCTACTTAACTTGATGTTGTAATTGTGTTATAGTACTAACGTGTTGGTAGTGGTCTTCTAAGATAATATGATCTGACAGCAAGAACACTATTTACTTCCAGTTCAGCCATTTATCTGTTACGTGACCTTAAAGGACATCATTTCCAAGGGCCTCTTCCCCTATCAGACTCCTGGAGAGTCTTGCAGATTTCATGTACTGGTTCTGTGTGCATTTCAACACAGACTTTCTGTTGATAAACTCTCAACTCAAAAGAAGGAACATGTATGGAGATGAAATATTAGGAATTTCACAGAAAATAAGCAAGTGGTATCCACAACAGTGGCCACTCAAGCAGCAGTGTATCTCCCTGGAGAGCTTCTCTGCCCACAGTTGCTGCCAGATCCAGTCAGTCATGGGACAGGTAACCTAACCACCCAACTCCCAGGCTATACTGTCATTGCCTTTCCCCTTTCCCAGAACCGTGTTGTTTTTGTCACAGATGGCATAACACACTCTTCGGATAGTCTGACAGAGGCTCAGAGTCCATGCTTGGTTTCTTCACAGTGATTCAAGGCCAGCAATGAGATGCTTTATTAATGCCCTGTGAGCAAAATGAATTTTCAGAAGGCACAAAGCATTCTTCTACAATTTTCCTGGCACATTTCCTGGCAATTGTTCTGGTGGGGCCTGTCACATCAGATTTGAGGTAGAAAGAAAACAACAATCACACAATGTAATTTAAAGGAGAAAGTATAACTTTGGGCAAGTTTCTTCTTTTTTCTAATTTCCTCTATTTAAAATTTTTCTCTCTTCAGTCAGTCTGCAGTGTGGCTTTGGTAAAATGTACCACTCAGTATTTAGAAGGGCCTAAATAAAAGTCAGCTTATGTAAGGTTATAACATCTCAGACTCAATGCCCCAACAATGAGATTATAGGACTTTTAGACTTTCTTTCTCTTGCGAAAATCCAGTAGCCCAAGGCTGTCCAGATTGTCATAAACTTTTCTAGTTTTCACATCAAAGTGAAATAACAGCAACTCAAAATAAGGACAAAATAAGATACTGAATTTATAAAGGAAAAAAACAGAAGAAAGGAGAACATTGGTTTGAAGAATAAAAGGATATATGTGCTACCACTGGGAATAGCAAACGTGGTTTGAGCAGAGAGACAAAATTTTGTTTTAAGGATGAAGTGAGGCCTGGAGAGGTTGAGTGATTTGTCCTGAGTCACACAGTAAATTAGTGGTAGAGTCAGCGCTGAGGGTTCTGATCTGACATGGGACAGAGATCTTCCCATAGGATGCTGCCTCCACTTTTGTTTCAGTAGAGAAAAGAAAACCAGCAGGTGTTGATTTTTATAAATATATTTTATTTATTTATTTGAGAAAAAGAGTGAGCGAGAGAAAGCATGAGCAGGTCGGGGAGTGGGGGAGGTGCAGAGGGAGAGGAAAAAGCAGACTCCCTGCAAGCAGGGACCCCAATGTGGAGCTCAATCCCAGGATGCCAGATTCATGATCAGATCTGAAGACAGATGCTTAGACAACTGAACCAACTAGGTGCCCTGAAAAACAGCAGGTTTTGAATGAGTTAAGAAGGGTGAAATGAGAAGGTTATGTCCATTGCATAGGCTGGGAAACTGAATCACAGGAAGGTTTAGTGTTGTGGTCCTCACTGGGGATAGTTTTGACCCCCAGGGAACATTTGGAAATATCTGAAGCCATTCCTGGTTGTCACAACAGGTGTGTGGAAGGTGCTACTGTCATCTCTAGGGGAGAAGCCAGGTATGCAGCTAGAATCCTCTTGTGCCCAGACCAGCCCCAACAACAACGAACTATCCAAGTTCATTGACACTGGACAATAAAGATTTTTATCTGGGGATTATGCACTCAACATCCAGATTTATATTACTAATATTATCATTAGAAATTTTTCACACCTGAATTACTGTCTGTACTCATTTAGCATTACACACCCATCAACTCCCTGCAAATCCCTGCAATCTTCAGTCCTAGACTTTGTCATGACCACAGTAGGCAAACTTGTCTTTGGGGCCTCAATCATCTGCTCCTGCCTCTTGTTGCTACTGGGGCCTCTTCAGGTTGCTCATTCTGACTCCTTTGTGGCCGAAGTTGATCCCAGGAAACTGAACTGAAGTCAGTGCCGTACTCCTCCCAGAGAATTTGCATGTCACTATGTCTGGCTGTTCTAGCACTGGTATCCTGTGAAAGGAATTTCCAGCCTTTGTGATCAGGCTGCACAGATATATAAGAAGAATTCCTAAAACACTCAGCAGCAGCCTCTATTCTTCCCGCCGACGAGGCCAGCCCCCTGAGAAACCAGGCGCCGTCTCCTCTGCCTTGGCATCAATGTTTTGACTGGACTCAAGCAACTTCAGAGCATTTTCCTTCTGGGCTTTCTTAGCACATCTCATATTTTAAGGCAAATTTTTGAGAAATTTGAGGGGGATCTTTGTTTTGTTTTCCTTTCAGTCTTTGTTTAACTTCACTCAACAATTTCAGGATAGATATCTAGAATTTGTGAACAGGAGAGGAACTGCCTAAATGACCAGAATTTTCAGAAGCTCAATATTTCACTTTCTAAAATCATTACAACTGAATAGATTTTGAAAATATTTACAGAGCTCTTCTAAGAATTAAAGGAGAAAATGGATATGAAAAGGCTTTGAAAACTATCAAACATGTATTTTGTGTATGTAAACAACAATGGGGGTGGAAACAACTATTGTCCAAAATGACCCAGGATTAAACAATCAACAAAATTTAAAGAAAACATTTAGAATGGGAGAAAATATTTGCAAACGACATATCTGATATAGGGCTAGTATCCAAAATCATAAAGAACTTATCAAACTCAGTACCCCCCAAAATAACCTAGTTAAGAAATGGGCAGAAGACATGAACAGACATTTTTCCAAAGAAGACATTCGTATGGGTAACAGACACATGAAAAGATGCTCATCATCAGGGAAATACAAATCAAACTATAATGAGATATCACATCACACGTGTCATACTGGCTAAAATCAACAATACAGAAAACAACAGATGTTGGTGAAGATATGGAGAAAGAGAAAGAAACAAAGAGAAAATTTGTCTTTTAGAAAAGCAACTCGGGGTGCCTGGGTGGCTCAGTGGGTTAAACCTCTGCCTTCAGCTCGGATCATGATCTCAGGGTCCTGGGATGGAGCCCCACATCGGGCTCTCTGCTCAGCAGGGAGCCTGCTTCCCCCTCTCTCTCCACTTGCCTCTCTATCTACTTGTGATCTATCTCTATACATCAAATAAATAGAATCTTTAAAAGAAAAAAGAAAAGCAACTCTCAAACTGTTGGTGGGAATGCAAATTAGTGCACCCACTGTGGAAAACAATACGGAATTTCCTCAAAAGGTTAAAAATAAAGCTACTTGATGATCCAGCAATTGTACTACTAGGTATTTATGCAAAGGATACAAAAATACTGATTCAAAGGGACACATGTACCCAGATGTTTACAGCAACATTATCAACAACAAGCAAATTATGGAAAGAGCCCAAATGTCCATTGACTGATGCGTGGATAAAGAAGATGTGGTATATATAATGAAATATTACTCAGTCATCTAAAAGAATGAAATCTTGCCATTTGCAGTGATGTAGATGGAGCTAGAGTGTATTATGCTAAGGGAAATAAGTCAGTCAGAGAAAGACAAATACCATATGATTTAATTCATATGTGGAATTTAAGAAACAAAACAGATGGATGTACGGAAAGGGTGGAAAAGAGAGAGGCAAACCATAACTGACTCTTAAGTATAGAGAAATACACTGATGGTTGATAGAAGGGAGGTAGGAGGAGGATGGGCTAAATGGGTGATGGATATTGAGGGCACTTGATGTGATGAGCACTGGGTGTTATATGTAAGTAATGAATCATTAAATTCTACTTCTGAAAATATGTTCTGAAACATATTACACTACATGTTAACTAACTAGAATTTAAATAAAAACTTGAACCAAAACCAAAACCAAAACCAAACCAAGACAAAACAAAACAGCACAGGGTAGGGCCTCTGTCCCCTAATGCCCAAGACTACTCCATTCAAAAATAAAGCCAACCCAAACCAAACCAGCCCTCCCCACCTATCCCCATAGATTCGGTCTAGTTCTAAATCTTATAATTGGGTTATGGATTTTTAAAATTAGAACACCATAGGCTTTTTGTAACTAATAACACTCAAGGCAATTTGCATTAAGATTGTGTGCTTAACACAAGATTCTACCACTTCTACTTGGCCAGATGCCACTAGAGAAAGTATTGGGTTAGCTGCTTCATGTTTACTTCCCTCTTGCATTGGCTTGTGTTAGGCAGTGATTTTTAGATTGGTAAAAATATTCACAATGTGTGAGTAAGCTTAGACTGGTGAGCGTGCCATTTCAGAATGCTAAAGAAGGTATTAGTTCATATTTAACCACTGAGAGCTGTTGCTTCCTTCTCACTGCAAACCTACAATGGTAACTTCAAAGAAAAAGAAAAATGGGAATCTTGTCTGGGAAACAGGTATAGCAGTGA
This sequence comes from Meles meles, assembly GCF_922984935.1. Classification (NCBI taxonomy): domain Eukaryota; kingdom Metazoa; phylum Chordata; class Mammalia; order Carnivora; family Mustelidae; genus Meles; species Meles meles. Next base: position 133,093,244 of record NC_060070.1, read on the forward strand.
TCACCTTCAGGTCTAATAAGTATTGCTATAAATAGTTACTATAAAGAAATTCCTAAGTTCTTTAGAATTCACCATTTTTTCATTACAAAATGTGAACTAACTACAAAAAACAAAATTGCCTTAAGAGATTGCCCTTGTCTAAATTTATAAATTGCTTAGCCACCAATAAAAAAACAACACTTCTTAAAAGCTAACCAGAAATTATATTTCACATCATTCTCATTCTAATATGTTTACATGAACAATATTGATTTTATTTAACTCCAACAAACTCAGACAAAATTCTTCCAAAGAGAGAATTTGTTTTATAGAAAACTTAAGGAAATAAACAAGATAGACTTACTTTTTTTTCTCAGTCTTTGTATGAAATAGTATCCTGCTTAGTGTTTCTTCAGGAATATTCTGCTCACCGACCAGATTTGGTATGCTTTAATGCACCAAAGGCAGGATCCATATGATGTATTTATCAGGACAGTCCAGGACTACACAGGACCTGGGCATCACATTTTATCCACTTCACCACCTGACCCCCAACCTTCCTATTCATGATAATTCCATTTCCCCTCCTAGGAGCTATTCCATTGCAGGATCTCTGCATTCTTGAAGATGTTTCAGGATCTCTTATAGAGAGCAGCATGGAAGGAAGAAATTGTCTAGATTGGGAGTCTGCAGACCTGGGTTCCAGCTGAGCTTTTGTCACTGACAAACTGTTATCACCTTGTTTCCTAACTTGTAAAATGGTATGCATAATGTCTTCCCTACTTATCTCATGCAATTAATGTGAAGAATTAACTACAAACTATAAGCTAAACTAACATTCATAAACTATAAAGCCCTATGGTGAGGTATTATTATAATGGAAGCTAGGATTTAGAGTCATTTACTTCTTTATTCTTACAACGGGTGTGAAAATGGAGAAAAGCTATATATTGCAATTCTCTCTCTCTCTCTCTTTTTTTTTTTTTTTTTTTTGGTGCTCCTTGATGTTTCTTTGTTTGATCAATAGATTATAGTTGTTGACATTTTGTCATGGTCACTCCTCAGTCCCAAGGCAAGAGATTCTAAGAATAAGTGGTCTGTAGTATCATGTCATCTATCACCATTTGTCTGAAGCCAAAGAAACGTATAGTACTAAGATAAGATTTTGTTTCATAGCATTTGATAAGTCCAGGGAATTCAAATAAAAGTTTAAGTATAAGTCATCATTTCAACAACTCTTAATGAACTGGCATCTATACTGAAGCAAATGATGTGTAATCAACATAGTAATCAGTAATTGCTTACCATTGCAGACCCAACACGGCTGACTTTGATGGGATTCCCTCTACCAGAAAGGTCCATCTGTGCTTTGTCCATCACATACAGGCAAGCGTCAAGGATGCCATCTTCAAACTATTTGGGAAAATTTTAAAAAATAAAATGAAAAAAGAAAAAAAGAGAAACTACTTAATGTCCACTCTGCAAGCCCAACATTCTCTGTCCAAAAAAAAAAAAAAAAGGAAAGCACAGCCTAATGTTTAGAGATGTGCATTTCCTATAAAGTAATCACTCATAATCACCCATAATCTTTAGTATGAAATATTAAAGTAGGAGGAAGAAAACATCCTCCTTTGTTTTTCAGTAAAATGGATAAAAACTTAAAAGCAAGCTAGAAACATAAATAGAACTACTGGAGAGCTGGTATACTCAAGGACCGTGAACTGACTTGAAGTTCTTCAGAATACTGTGTAAATTAATTTAGAAGATTTCTTCAACATGTGGGCTCTAGTGCCAAAGGCAAAGGAATAAATGATGTACCAAAGTCAGACCAAAGTCGTGAGACCTCAAAAAGAACACAAATCCTTGCACATTTCAAAAATAAATGGCTCTCAGGTGTGTCATAGGGAGGTATTTCAGACCTGTATACCTTGCATTGATAATAGTGTCATGAATGATTGTCCAAGTTTTTTCCTCTTTTAAAATAAGGGAGACTCCATGGCCTCTTTGTCTTAAAGTCTTAAAAGACTCTACCTTTTAAAACAAAGTAAACTCCTCCAAAGAGAGGGCAGGAAGGTCTAGAGAAAGATTACATTATCAAGGGAACAGATTAGAAGTCAGTTCCATTGCAGGATCTCTCTGTTCTTAAAGATGTTTCAAGACCTCTTACAGAGAGGAGCACAGGAAGCTGTTCATAGTTTGATTTCCTTAGAAAGAACTACTGGCCCCATGCAACACCAGAATTTTTTTTTAAAGAAAAGAACAAGGGCAAAATAGTAATAAAAAAGCAAAATGGAGAAATTTCACCTATATTGGACCTCACTGAACAAGAGATCTGAACACCTTGTATATCTACCCATGTACTTGTGACAGAAACCACAATTTTAATGGCTATTTACTATGTAGTTCCTTATTAAATCTAGTTAAAATACCAGCTTTCTGGGGACCCTAAATTGATAGGATGGATGCTATCATGGAAGGGAACTAGTTCTTCAGATATGTAAAGAACTTATTATTCTGTTTCTTATTAAGTACCATCTCTCAGTCTGTGGGACATAAAAGAGTAAACTGGAAAGGTAAAGAGATAGTCACAGGATTAGTTGTTTGCCTGTACCATTGCAGACTACTGGCTTGGATATTTGTTTGGACTAAAAGACCCAAATTAAGGGACTCTAAGTGACAACAGAGACAGATGGTGGCTCTGCTCAAGGGTGTCTACCCAAAGGCTACTCAGCATGCTGGCTGAGGAGAACTCTGATCACGCTTGGGATTCTTTCCCACTCTTCCCTGTTACCCACCTTGGTGTCTTCTTTCCTTATTAGCTCTCTACAAAATGTTACTTTGGGGACACAAATAGAATCTCACCTAAGCATTAGGAATTAAGGCACTAGACAATAGGCAATATCATGGGTTGTATGTCACTCAGGAGGGGAAGGCTTATAACCAGGGAGCCAGGCTGGGATCCAAAAACAGGAGAAGAGCACACAGATGATTAGCTTGACAGGACATCAGAAGTGCAGGTGACCAAGGCTGAGCACTGGGCACACAATTCTCAGGAGTCCAGGTGGAGAAGTGAGTTGTAAAGTCAGGCAGACTAAACAAGAACTAGTGATGACATTGATCCCAATGGCCAGGCTGGATCAGGGGTAAGGGAGGCAGGGAAATCTCAAATGGAAGTCAAAAGAAGGCATCAGAAACCAAGAAAATATGATGCAACCTGGTGAGGCCAGGTTCCATGATATCTACCCTCCTGGATACACAGAACAATGGTACACAATTCCAATCATCTCATCCAAACTCTTTGAGAAATGACACACTCATCTTTTCTCATGTTGCTAATGAAGGGTCTTCACTGAATCACAGGACATACATTCTTAGGGGAATATGGTAGAAATATCATTCACTTTTTCCATTGTTAGAGATATCCAACTGAAATAGTTTAGATTATTGAATATCTTAAATGGAATACTATTTATTATTTTATATCCAGTCAGTAATGTGAGATTCCAGTTGATAAAACGTCTCAAGGTAAAAGTCCAGTGGGCCCTCCTTTGATGAAATGGTGATAGTCTTTTCTAATTCTAATTTCTAATTTTCTAGGATCTTATACTAACAACAGTTTTAAAAAGGGGATTTCTTTGAGTTGAGCACACACCTTGAAATATCCTTTGCAGCAGCATCAAAACACTTTTCCTTATAAGAAAAGGAAAAAAGCCTATTCCATGTTGAAGAACAAGGTCTAAGCTAATGACATTTGACTGTACTGGATGCCACGCATTTCTAACTAGAATGCCATGTTATCCATAGAATCTCTGTCTCGGTAACCTTGTAATACCCGAAGATACATGCTTTCAGCAGATAAATTACGTAGTTGCCTTTTGAAGTCTCTGCTCCTGTGCTGTCTGCCTTGGAGTCTCAGATCCTCAAAAGCAGGAAATTGTGTATGTCTGATATCAACATATGGCCTTGTAGTGATATATGTGACAAAAAAATATTAAGGAAAAATGTCCTTGACAACGACAAATGTTAAATGGCTCACCTGACCATAGCTCCAGCTTCTAGTCTTGATGTCATTGAAGTCTCCATAAAAAATAACCCCAATGTCATTCAGGACATATTCTTCCTTTTCTTTCTCATCATCCAGGTATACAGCATCCTCTGTGTCAGAATTTAAAGATAATGACCATTACCAAACCAGACTGCTTTAATATACTTTTAAGTTTGTTCTGGTCCTAAGTGGCATTTTAATCAACTAAATGAAAAACAAAAAAGTCTTTTGTTTCACTAAAGAGAGCTCATTTCCCGATATGTAATTTTGGCAATGGTGAACCTAATCCGTAGCCAAGATCAGCATCCAAAAGATGACATTTGTTAGCAAAATGCTGACAAACTCTGGCTCTTTAAATTCTAAGTAGTATAATTAAATTGACATGTCTCATTAAACATTTTTAGGATTCTGAGACATCAGTAGTTTCAGAATCAGAATTCTGTTATGCAGATACAAATCTGTTACACAGATCAAAAAATAATTTCCAAGCTATTAACATTAATAGGAAACTAGCCAAACTGAAATGATTTTTAAAACAAGTCTGGGATGTGTTAGAAGAATCTAGTATGGTCTATCCTGCCTGGTGTGTGGCCCATCACGGACAGGAGGAGATAGGCTGGGGGTCATCTCCTATCAGTGAGCAATCCTTGCGGATGTGCTGGTAAGTATGTGTTTCCGACCAGCCTCCCAAGTCAGCTTCCTCCACTGCAAGGACTTTTCTCCCTGTGGCCATAATCTCAGGAAGGCCACGCTCCCCATCTGCCTGCTTCATAATTAGCCTGATATTTATTTCCAGGCCAGGTATGAAAGCCGCAAAAGCATCACTAACAAAGGCAGGACCATACAGGTATAAATCACGCTCAGGTCAATTTGCATGGTTGGAATAGGGAAACATTTGATTCTGACTGGGGACATGGTTTATTATGTTTCTCTGGCTCCCTATTACCTTTTCAGAGTTGTTTCCTCCTCATTCCATAAGACTTTTATCATTTTCTTTGGAGTAGATGTCAACCTTGGCTGCATATTAGAATCATCTGGGTAGATTTAAAAACCCTTGATTCTTCCTGGACTGAACTGTAGAGTGATTAAATCAGAATTTCTGGGGGCTGGGGGCAAGATCCAGATATCAAGTGCTTGTTTTTTCCTTTATAATTGTATTTATTTATTTCAAGCTCTCTAGTGATTCTGATATGCAACCCAAGCTGACAACAAATGCTCTAGCTCTTTGCTATTCAAAAGAATCATTGAAATACCAGTAGCTTCAGCATTACCTGGGAGTTAGTGAGAAATGCAGAGTCTCAGGCCCCAGTTCAAGACCTAAGGAATCACACTCTGCATATTAAGATCTGAAGGGGATTTATGCATACATTAAGGTTTGCAAAGCATGGCTTAGTCCAGCCAGTTTAGATCCCCATTCTGGGTTATATTATAGCTGTGATTAAATCTCTTGGAGAGTCCTCGGTCTTATCTCCTCCCCAGTACTTTCTTATATCTTCCTCTTTCTACTCTCTACCTCTTGCCTACTATTTGGTTAGTTTTCTGCAAACACACACACACACACTTACACAGATACTAATGTCCAAAAACTGCACATATTTAAAGTGTGCAATTTCACAATCAAAATAATACAGTTATCCACCATTGCAAAATCTTCTTGTGTCTCTTTGTAATTCCTCCCTCTGGATTCTCTCTCTGACCTGTCACTCCTACCAGGGAGCCATTAATCTGCCGTCTGTCACTGTAAATTCATTTGCATTTCCCAGAATTTTATATGAAAAGAATCCTCAGTGTGTACTTTTTTGGGGGTCTAGCATCTTTCATTCAGGCTAGTTATTTGAAATTCATCAATATTGTATCAATAGCTCATTCATCCCAAAGCCATTTCATGTTTCCAGGAAAATCAGAGTCATACGACAAATGTGCCGCAGCCTTCCCTCTGCCCTTGCAGATGCGAGCTCTGATGCTTCACATTGGCTGTTCAGGGTCTGGAGGCAGAATGCCACGGTTTTACCGGTCGTCTGTGCCTAGGCGTATGGCCCCTAAACCATAGCTTAGCTTGGTTAACTTAACTTAACTATAGCTTCCTTTCTAAGTGGAACAAACCAGAGACGTGACAACTGTGTTCGAAGTCAGTGTTTCTGAGCAGAAATACGAAAGAAACACTTTTAAAAGAAAATCTCTTCTTAAGGGTGTGTGTGAAGGGGCATTGACCATTTACATGCATAGTCCTCCAGCAGATACAATCAAACACCCTGGAAAGTAAAGGCCACTTTTGCTTTCATCTTTTTATAATAGTGGCTTAACTACTGTGACCATTGTGATAAAAACATTTTAGTCAAGTGGGTTTCAGAGGCCTGTTACTGAGACAGAAATCTTCTCTTAAGAGCACTGAGGTCTAGAAGTGCCATTTGGCAATGTGTTTTTAACACTTTTTCATTATAATATGAGATGTTTATAGCCTTGCCCTATAAGATATTAGAAATTGGATTGTATTATAGAGCTACTATAATTTAAATGGTTGGTATAAAAATAGATTAATGGGTCAAAATAGAGAGCTTAGAAATAGATGTTACTGTATGCATGTTTCTATGAAATCAATATATGATAAAGAAAATACCATAAATCAAAGTTGACTGGAGTGTTTATTAAATTCAGTTGAGAAAATTGGCTGGTTGTGAAAAGTAACTTCTCTGTACATCAAAATAAATTGAAAATTAATTTAAAACCTGAATTAAAAAAGAGAAAGCATAAGAAATTTAAAATAAAAATAAAAAATTGAATATGTGGTCTCTAGATGAAAAAGTTTTATCTAAACAAAAATAATAGAAAAAATTTTTTTTAAAGTTTAAAAAATTTTTATTATTTATTTATTTCAAAGGAGGACAGGGAGAGTGAGTGTGAGTCGAGGGGTGGGTGGATGGGGCAGAATGAGAGGGAAAGATACAATCTTCAGCAGGCTCCACACCCAGAGCAGAGCCCAATGCAGGCCTTGATCCCACAACCCTGAGATCATGACATGAACTGATCTAAAGAATTGGAAGCCCAGCTGACTGAGCCACCCAGATGTCCCTCAGTGTTTTTTTAAATATAAATATACCTTTTGAATTTCAGATATAATGTAATTTAAAAGTGCACTAGAGAAATATTTGCAGCACAAAACCTTAGCAAATTCTCCTTATACATAAAGAATTCCAGTAAATTGATGAGAAAATCAAAAAGTGCTTTTAAAAAGTCATCAAAAGGAAAACCATTTCACAGAGAAGAAATGGAAAGAGAAAATAAATATATAAAGACAATTTTAACTGAGTAGTAACCTAAGAAGTACAAAGGTTTGCAAGTAAATTTTCACCCACAAAAATATAATTTCAATCTATTTTTATTCTTTTACAGATAATATTTTTTAAGTTGGCTTTAAGTTTTGTTTTTTTCTTTGAAGTTTTGACATTTAAACAGCTTGCATCTAAGTGTGGGTCTTTTTTTTTATTTACTAGGCTTGATGTACTCTGATCCTTTACAGTTTGACAATGTGAGTTTTTCTTCAGCTCTGGGAATTTCTTTCTCTTTTATCTTTGACTATTTTCTTCTTTTTATTTTTCTGTATTTTCTTATAATAAAATGCCTTTTAGGCAGATGTTGAACTTTCCAGATAATCTCCATTCCTCTTATCATATTCTCTATCTCTCTCTGTCTCTCTCCTTCTTTGTCTGTCCTCTCTATATGATATATATACATATATATGTATTATATAAGAAATATATGTATTATATAAGAACGTATGTTAAGAAAGAATATCATCAGCACTTCCAGAAGAATTGAGGAATTCCTGGAACAAAAAAATGGTTGAACTAAGTATGGTATATAATGAACAGCTATATAAAAACATTGGAAAGATCTCTGTATACTGCTATGGAAGAATATCCAGGATCTCATTAGGCAAAAAAAAAGTGCACAAAAAATGTATATAGTTCACTGCCTTTTATTTAAGAAAGAATGGATGTAAATAGCTAGATACATATTTATCTACATTCACATATGTGCTTATATTTTTAAATGTAGAGATAAGGCAAAAATTAACAAAATTATTATCTAAAGTGTAGGAGGGATAGTTGGGAGTTAGACTTTCTCTCTAAAGCATCTTTATTGCTTTGTAACTTGACGTTGGGGTTACATAAATGTTTTGTAAAGTCACAAAACAAAACTAAATAGAAATAAAAGACAAAGCCATTTTTAAATAAATGAAGTCAAGATGAAGCAAATGAATATGACTGTGTAAACAGATTAGTGGATTAACCACAGAAAACCATTCAAGTTACTTTAAACCAGAGTAATTTCACTATGTATCCCCACTATATGTTCTTTAACATAAAGAAAAACTGTAAAATAAACTATATTGTTACTAATAATATTAATATTGATACTTTGAAATAAATATAACATGAGCAATCATGTTAATGATATTAGAAACCAAGATCTGCAGGATAAGAGAAAAAATGCATAAGCAAAATCAAAGAAATAAAATTTGAAATCTTGTATTTTAACTTCAAGCAACTTATTACATAATATTCCTTTGCAAATCATTTTAGATTTAGTGCTATTTTTCCTCAAATGTTTTATTAAATTTTTTTTTTAATCTGGAGGGAAAGGCATTCTTTCATTTTTCTTTTCATAATGGCTTGCAGGCCTGATACGATACTTAGTACTGTAGCTGCCAGAAATTGGTATTGTAACTCTTGCTGTTATGGAGTAAGAGCTGGACTGATTTTGAATAAGAATGAAAGCATTAAAAAATCTGATTTCAAAAAGAAGTTTTCTTTAAAATCTTTGTAAAATGGGGGCATCCAGGAGGCACAGTCACTTAAAAGTCTAATCTTGAATTCGCCCAGGTCATGATCTCAGGATTGTGAGATCAAGCCCCACATCGGGCTCTACACTGGACATGTAGCCTGCTTAAGATTCTCTTTCCCTCTCTCTCTCTCTTCCTTCTCCCTTCCCCTACCCCCCTCCAAAAAACCCCAAATAAATAAAACCTTTGTAAAATGGCTGTAAGACTGACTCATCCTTGGAAAGCATCATAACTGATTGAGGTTTACATGGTTGTTGGCCCTCCCAGCTCCAAACATTTCTGTAAGTTACTGTGTGCCTGTGATTCCTCTTTTAATCTTATATGCACACTCCTTTCCTTACTCAAGAGAAAGAAAAACATATTTAAAAAAAGAAAAAAATGTATTGAATAAATAAACTTAATATATAAAATTATTAAATACTTCTTTAAATAGTGTAACTTAGTCATTACAGCATGTCAATGATAAATTCAAAGAACTTTTTTTTTTCCTGAAAATGCTACCTAGAGACTATTTTGCACATATAGGTGTTTTGTAAAATAATCTTGAAAACATACATTGACATGTTTTTGGTCAGATTACATTAGGCTTAATTTGTTTTGTTTTGCTTTTAATTTGAAAATGACTTTAGCATGGATTAGTTCCATGGTTGCCATATTCTGACATTAAGAGATATATATCAGAGCAGTAATACTGCAGAAATATTAGTGAGTATAAACTTTGGGGCTAAGGGGCTTCTTTGTTTCTTCTCTCCCATCTTGTCAATTAAGGAATTTTTTTTTCTTGACTCATAAATCTTTTGATGCTTTTAGCCAGAAATTAGCCTTATGAAGCTATTTTTGAGTATGGTTTGTATGAAAAAAAGTTTGCTTTGGTAATAACTTTTCCAAGCTGAACTTACTCTAGCAAGGTATTTTTCAGTTCTTTTATTTTATTAGACTCTGCACTTTTTCTGTAATATTTTGTAACACTTGACTTTTTTGTATTTTTGCTACTTGAAAGGTTGGTGTAGTTGGTCTATAATTAAGTTTCAAATTTAAAACTACTGTTAGTTTTGTAATCAAAATTTAAGTATTTTTGTCTTTGTACATGTCATTCCACCTACAGCTCTACCTGGAATCCCATTGATCTTCTAGCTACCATTGATTTCTTCACAGTTCACAAATGAAGAATATGAAATTCAATGAATGCAGTTACTAATCCTATTGGGGAATGACTCTCATTTAACCAAAATTAAAATGTATTTTCACTAAAATGAAGATACAAGTTGATGATACACTCTGAAGTTGGAAGACCTTCTCACTTAAGACTCTGAAGTGATTTATTCAACTAAGTTCTAGGTTACTACTCTTTACTTTGTTCTCCCACTGGGGATTGTGATTTTTTAAATGTTGAAAGATGGCCATCCTAATGACTGTCAAATATCTCTTTTAGGAAGACATAATATGAAAAATTTTAAAAGTATGTATGAAGGAAGAGACTGGTTAACTCTTCCCATATTGTTGTGCTTATTCTCTTATGGCCTACAAATACATTTTGGAAGTTAGATTTCACCATGATTTTTCATCAATAAATATTATTATGAGTTTTTTTTCCATTTATACTAGTCTCTGAAATACTATGAAGTGTTTCAATCAGAGCATACTATGATAATCAGAAATCTAATTCCATTAAAATAAAATATCAAACAAAAGAATTTTTTAAAAAATAAATTTAAGTTGAAAATATCAGTAATAGCTCACAATACATTTTCTCTTTAGAAACCGCATTGTTAAATTCTATCCACAGAAAAGAAATAGAAAAAACAACCAATATAGTAGCAATGAGTCTCTTGAGCCTGGACTATGGTCTCTAAGTACCATTCCATTCCCTTCCCCCTTCCATACTAGAAGGTACTCAGGTTCCCTATGAGAAATGACTCATTACAAATCTGGGTAAGGAAATGTACAAGACCAGCTTGAAATACTTCTTCTTACCAGAAAATAAAGAGGCTATTAAAGATTCTAGGAGTCATGACAAAGGAATCAGAAATAAACTTGAAAGCTCCAACTGTCCAAGAATAAGACAATTCAAGTATCAAAAAATAAGTCATCACAAAGGATTAAAAAAATTCAATATTCATAGATTTATAGTAATTTTAAAAATTCATTGGTTATCTTTGCAGGGTGCTAAAAACCAACTCATTATTCTGATAAATTAGAAATAAGGAAAGGGACACATATCTAGACTTCTTATATGAATACTTCCTCAAGGCAACAAAATAATTGATGCTAATAGATGCAGAAGGAATGGTAGATTAGAATATTGCCATTTTGCAATCCCTAATGAAATAATGAATCTAGGCTAAAATCCTTTGTTAAAAGGCTAGTGGGGAATTTCATAATGGATGTAAGACTGACAAAACCTGATCCTATTGATAAATCTAAACATCACTAAAAGAGGGACAACCAGACATCATGTATCTCCTGATGGGATGGATGCCCTGGGAAGTGTACAGCATGACTTACATAGAATTCTTGCTCTACCTTCCTATCCCTACCACAAAAAGAAAATGATTCTCTTGAAGATAAATCTGGTTGAGTCTCAGATCAAACTAACCACTTAATAAATAAGGGAATAGAGGAATGTTACATGACACCAGGTGATAGCATAGATACAGCAAAATCTTGATAACTATTGAATTTGGGACATATGTAAGTAGATATTCATTGTACTACTCTTTCTACTTTTGAGTTGTTTGAAAGTTTTAATAATAAAAATAAACCCTGCTGAAGGGCACTAGAGAACTTGAATAAATAAAAAACATTAAAAATGTTTCTAATTGCATGTGAAGATTCAAAATTATAAAAATTTATGAATTCTACCCAAATTAGTTTCTATATTAAATGAAAACCCAACCAAAATTCCACTCATACCTTTTTAGAATTCTGCATGCTGATTTAAAAGTTTATCTCAAAAGACAATGTGAAAAAATAACCCCAAAACAAAATGTTGAAAATAAAGAAAAATGGGGAGAATTTTCCCATGGTAAACTGAACTTTGGTTCTAATCGATCTGATCCTGTATCCATGCCTTTGTTGTGTAACTACTCATCCTTCTTTCTAAAAGTAGAACATCCTCCTTTTGGCTTTGGGGCTTACTTTGGCTGAAAGGGTGTTAGTCGATGTGATGCAGGCAGGGGTTTGAAATGTGCTTGCACACTTGAACATATGCTGTTGCATTTCTGCTATCACCATGAGAAAAACATATCTTAGCAACCCCACTAGCTACAGGAGGATGAGAGACACATGGAGCACAGTATCTCTACAGTGTGGTGGTAAGGAGTGGGGCCTCTCTGGCTATTCTCAATGCAGAGCTGGCCAGTCCAGCCCAGTCTACAGTACCCCAACCACAGACAAGCCAGATCCATGAGATAACATGCTCATTGTTATAGACTAGTGACATTTTCTGGTCCTCTCTTAATGAGCATTACTGTGATTATAGCCAACTAAAACAATGCTATAATGAAAACTGATTTTGACATAGTAATAAATACATGCATAGAGCTAAATATATATTAAACCTTAGTAGATGATAAAGATGGCATTTAAAATCAACAGGTAATGATATATCTGATCAATGAATGGTGTTTTGATGATGGGCTATTACTGTGGGAAAAATTTTTCCATAAGCTCTTTTTCTCCCACTAACACAAAATTTATCAATAGATTTAAAAAGATTCATGTGTGTCTCTTCCTGCCAACCCTTAATTCACCTAAATTGTCCCAAATATGAACAGGTCAAGAAATGCAATGCTCAATAAATATAGACAAAATGTTCAACTTCATTAATAATTAGAGATACATGAATTAAACCATGAAATGTTAATGTATTACCAAATTTTGTCCATCGTGTTAGCAAATATTAAAACAAATGGTAATACCCGGTGTCAATGAAGGCATAAAGATATGAATATTCTCTTGTGCTGTGGCTGTATTATAAACTACAGCAACATTTTTTAAAAAGATTTTATTTATTTATTTATTTATTTGACAGACAGAGATCACAAGTAGGCAGAGAGGCAGGAAGAGAGAGAGGGGGAAGTGGGCTCCCTGCTGGCAGAGAGCCCGATATGGGGCTCGATCCCAGGACCCTGGGATCATGGCCTGCACCGAAGGCAGAGGCTTAACCCACTGACCCACCCAGGTGTCCCTACAGCAGCATTTTTAAAGGAGTAATTTGGCAGTATCTATGCAAATTTAAAATGTGAATTGACTTTGACCAAGCAATGTCATTTCTAGATATTCATTCTACAGAAATATGTTTGTTTAACATCTATGTGAAACATTCAATATAGCACAGTATATTATAGTGAAAATGGAAGGAAATCAAAATATTTGCAAGCAAAAGAAATTGATTATGGTACAACCACACCCAGTAGTCATTAAGAAGAATATGTATGTACTGATATAGAAAACTTTCCAAGATATATTATGTAAGGAAGTAAAGTATAGAATAACATGTATAAACAATGTCCCCTATGTTTTGGGGAAAAAAAAAAAAGAAACTCTGTAGAAGTATATATGTAAAATTATAGCAAAGTATCCAGAACAATACAGAAATCAAGAAAGTTAAAGTTAACAATCCAGAAAGTTAAAGTTTTCTAAGGAAGTGAGGATCAGAGGGTAGGTGAGAAGGAAATTTCACTTTTTACCGTATGTATAACTACATGTGTTATTTGAAAAGGACATTCAATTAATTGAGGGCAATTCAATTAATTGTCAGATAAAAATTAAAACCATTCAAAAATTCATTAAGGGGTGCTTGGGCGGCTTAGTTGGTTAAGAAACCAACTCCTGGTTTTCAATTAGGGTTGTGAGATTGAGCCCTGTGATGGGGGTGGTCAGTGCTCAGCATGGGGTCTGTTTGACATTCTCCCCCTCTGCCTCCCCACCTCTACCCTAATCCCTGCCCATGCATGTGTGCATGCACTCTCTCTCTCAACTAACGAGATAAATAAAATCTTTAAAAAATGCATTAAATAGATGGAAATACAACAAAATGTTAACAGTGTCTGTGATTTGTAGATCTCTGAGTTCCTTTCATGCTTCCATTATTTTTATTCTATAAGGCTTTCATCATTACATGAGAGTTTTAAGACATTTTTTAAAAGTTTGTTTTAAATGTTGCATTTCAGTGAAGCACCTATTTAATAATAGGTTATGTTCAGCTCTTAAATATCACTTTTTCCTCCTTAGTAGATATCATCATATAACCATGCCTTTTAAATTTCCTTCAGGTCTCCCTGCACCCTTTTCTTCCCAGCACAGGTTGGATTAAACTTTGTTCCCCTAGTGTCCTATGGATGCTGCGGTCACATCCATCCATATGGAGATTATTCTCTAATTTAGTTATTAATTGAAAATGCATGTTTTTAGTATTTACCATGTGCCAGGAAATTTCTGAGTATGGTAAAACAACAACAATAAACTCATTGAAACTCCTAACACCTCTAAGAGGAAGGCATTACCTTTCCCTCATTTTATAGATGAGGAAGCTAAGGAAAACATAAGTAAAATATCTTTATTAAGGTCATAGGGCTCGTAAGAGGTGAAATCAGGACTTGAATCCTAAGCTGTTCCCCAAGTAGACTATGACTCTTGAGTCCAAGGGATCAGGTCTCGTATCCCCAGCACACAGGACAGAGTGCCTGGGAACATGACGCAATAAATGTCTACTGCAAGATTGAGAGGTGGGGATGGATGTCTGGAGCTTGGAGAGTGAGAGAAGAAGAAAGTGATGGATTTACTATTAGGCTTTAGGTTATTATTGATGAGAACTTACAAATTTAAATGGTAAACTATCAATAAGGAGGAGTTTGAGACCAGGCCACCCTTTTCCTCCCAGCAGCTGAATTAAATCTCACTTCACAACCAGCGGGCATAATCATGAATCCACAACAAGCCAAGGAAGTCAAATGGGAAGTCTTGATCTTAATTTTAAATTTATTTATGATCTTAAAAGAAGATTGAGGGTGGAAAGCAGTGCTTTCTTTCCCCTGTTTTTATTCAGATTTGTCACTTTAAAATACAGTTGTCCAAAGCTAAGATTAAAAAAAAAAAGAAATTACATCACCATGGAAACTCCAAAAAACTCCCTATGTTTGATAGGCTAACAAAGATAGGAAGACTTAATCATTTGCCTCTGGACACTTTTGTTGTTGGTGTTTTGGTGTTTTTGATTATTTGTTTGTTTGTTTTAATTTCTGGTTTGTTTCAGAGGCATATTGAGGTTTTATTAGATTCTGGGGCAAAAACTGGTTCTCTACCTTTGTAAAATGGAGGATGCTACTAAAAGTAAAAACAGTGACAAATAACGCACTGTTCTAGATACTCACCAGTTTGAACTGTTGGAAAGTGTGTGTGTGTGTGTGTGTGTGTGTATACAAGAATGGGGATTGGGAGCTATACCTCTTAAATCTATGCAAGTTGGTAGCTGGAGGTAGGTTTAAAGAGATCATAGAGTTAGAAGCAGCACCAAGGACCTACTGACAAGGACCTAAGTGACCTCTGGCAAATTAAACTCAAGAGGAAAACAGATTCCACATGGCATCATTGGCCGATATGGCATGATACCTCCACCTGCTTTGTCCATAGCTCTGCCATCGAAGCAGACTTTCAACATGCCTTATAAAGAACTACCTTTCCAAGGTGACTGATAGGAGGCAAGTAGTAAAGAAGAATTATCTCATTTATTTTACTATTCCTCTGGTGGGGATAACATGGTAGTTTAAACAGCAACAACAACATTGTGGGCTGAGAATTTTGGGATTCCCTTATAGGGCTGATTTTAGCCCCCTTGGAAATTACCACTCGCCTCCCCACACACAGAGAAAGTAAGAATTTATGACAAACATGTAAAAAGGAATGCTGAGCCTATTGATTTTAGTATCTGTATAAGTTCTTTGAGAGAAGGATAGCTATTCATCACTGCCTAGGCTGAAAATTTCCTTTTGCTTATTTACATGCTATTTTAAAGTTAAAGTAAGTCCCGTTTCCAAAGTCATTAAAGTCAAGCTCCACAAAGCAAACTCAGGGGTGAAAGAAAATTAAGGTGCCAGGAATGTTATCGTGTAAGTTGTCTCTACAGAGACCGCCTACCAGCTTAAATCAGAATTTGGTTTTGTTTCTGATCCTTCGGAAGAAATAATAGCTTGGTTCCTTCAAAAAGGCAAAATGTGTCACCTCTTCAGAGAAGGGAGAAATTTTGACTGAGGGGATTGGGAATAACTTTTACCTGCCTCCCCTTTCTATAACAGCTGAGCATCACTGAAGAAAGAAGGAAGACACGTTGGATGAATGTAATCACTCTTCAAGGGAGTGGCTTCACATGTGGAGCAAACGTGGCTCTAGGTTGGTGCCATCATGGTGGCTTTTCCATCTCAAAGTAGATCAGAGGGGACGGTGAACCCCAGAAGTCTGTGTGTGCTATCGGTGTATTAAGAATCTCTTCACATCTCTGAGAAATGGGAAACGGTAGAGCACAGAAACGAATTATATTTCTAGAGTCTGTGCTTTTGTTTTTCCTTTGGAAGGGTCCAAAGTCACTGTTTTCCTAAAATGGTTTCATACAGCCAATCCTGAGGTCCACCTTTGCACTCATTAACTCTGGAATGAAATAAATCCAAGAAACACAAGTAAGGAGTTCCTCAACAATTGTGTCCATTTCATTCCTTGTAAACGTATTATGTTACAGCTTAGACCAGCTTGGGAAGTTTATTTGGCTTGTGCTAATTTACTAGTTTTGCTGGCTAAGGACTTTTCAGGTACTTAAATATCTTCAGAAGATAGACTATTATTCATAAAGCAGTTCTACAAAGAAAATGTCAGAGATTCTTTACTTAGTATCCTCAAATAGAGCCTGTGCTCTTGTTGGCATCCTTATTATTTTTTTCTTTTTTGCAAAGAAAACTGTCGTTTGATCTTATAGCTATAAACCTGGTTTTATTTTTATTTATTTGTTTGTTTGTTTGTTTTGAAGAGCAGGACTTTCAATGTTGTAGAACATCATAGAAGCTTCCCAGCCTGACACCTACTTCTTGTTTCTCTTATTACAAAAGATGGGATGCCAGTGGTTCTGGTTTTAAAGATAAAAGAGGGTATCCTGACCGAATCAGAATATCCAAATTTTAGCCCCAGCTTGTTTCCTAATTTTGTATATGACCTTGAGAAATTTATCTACCACAGAGTTTGTTTTCTCTCTTGAAATGTGAGGCTCATAATTCTCTCTCTGACCCTCAGAATAATGGTTATCAGTTCAATTCAGCACACATTTGTTGAACATTAACTTGGTGCCTGGCGCAATGCTAGGCTGAATGAGTGAAGAATCCTGCTTCCTGAAATACATAATGTAGAAAGATGCTGGCTTTGAGAGCACTCTTTGTATAATATAAACAACTACACATAGAAGGAATTACATACCATATGAATTGGCTGATGAACGTGATTCTGGATTAGACCCTTTCAGCTCGGCTCCTTCCAGAGCATCTCAAAAACAGGTTTGGACCTTGATCTGGGGTCATCTACGTACCATTGGAAAGAATGTCTACTGTGAGCTCTCTCTCTCATTGTTGATTGCAATGCCATACTGAATAATACTTGCTTGGTGTGAAAAGGATGAATGAGCCTCCAATGTTTCAGACACTTGAAAGAGTGATATATGCTGTTTTATTAAATAAGAGTTTTGAATAAATAAGGGCTTAAATTTTTCACATAAGCTTTTTAAAAATTTCATAAAAATTCAAGTAACCAACTATCTGATTGTTATTTTAGGCAAATACTATTCTAGGGGCTGGAGAGGTACAAAGATAAGCCACTGACCCATGTCTCTTCACCCTCTGGCTCGGCCAGGTGACCCTCTTATATATTCTTGTGCTATGACTTATGTTAATACTTTTTACAATTATAACCCATGTTTATTAATAATTCATTTGTGAAATCTTTGTGGAAACTCTGTGAGGGCAAACATTGTTTATCTTTTTCACTGCCATATTCCCGGTGCCTAATTCAATGCTGACCCTCAGTATTTGTGGATGAATAAGTAATACTGTCATGCTACCCATGAGTACTTACATGTTGTCATTGGGGGAAGGTATACCATTAATATATGTGGATTGATGAATGAATGGCTCTAGTCTGAGGGTATAAATTCTGGCCTGAGCACCAGGGTCTTCAAAAGAAAGGGATATTGGCCATTGATACTTAGTGCATTACTCCATTCTGTACTGAAGGGTCTAAAAGACCATATATAATTACTAAGTAAATAGTGTAGAAATGAATGTCATAAGAAAATACAAGTTGGTTGTATTTATTTACTATCTATTAAAGGTATCCAGGTATTGGAAGCATTGATTTCTTTACATCAAATTTATTTCATTTCTTTGTTTAAAGGAAAATACAAAAGTCATAGTGAATAAAAAGTTAGAAATACGAGATGTCAATTTGGTGTCAGATACTAAGAGAGAGAAATCTACATACACTATGCCCACAAATTCACTCCCACACATATCATATAAGTTTTTGACTTTTTTCAAGATGGTAAGGTGTGAGATTGCATTTACAACTTGTCTATGATTGTAGGTGCAGTGAGCCGAAAAATCATTTACTTAGAATTATTAAATCAATGCAGTAAACATTTATTAAACATTAAGTATGTATTAGGTGCTGGGATACAAGGCTGAATGAGGTAAGGGGAAACCAGCAATGGGGGATTTGGGGGTAACAAGTTAGGAAGAGAAAAAAGAACCCCAAATACGATTGATGTCCCACCAAACAGAACAATCAAATGTGGACCCAGAATACTAAGCACACCTAAATCTTTCAGAATACACTATTGGCAATAATGCTAGACTAACAATCCGGTACACTCCGAATTTAAATAAGGAAATATACTCCATAATCCAGAGATCCTGAGCAGTTAGAAAAATAAGAGGAAGTCACAATAAATCCCTAACTCCTTCCTTCTACCTTTGTGGGTACAGTTTTATCTCTAACACCCAAGAGAAAGACTCTCTCCCCCATGGGATGGATCTGAAGCCTGGTTAGCGCTATTAAATAAAAAAACTGACCAATAGTCTCACTGCTTCTGCCCCTGTCCTCACTGGTGTAGTATTGCTATTGATCCCCATTAATGATTTAGTGATTAAGGAGGATAAATTGCCTATGAATGCAAAGCAAGCTGAAGGGCTTCCAGGAACGCAGCTGAACATTCTTCTATCGATAAGTACTGTACATGCCTGTATAATTTTCAGCCAAGTGTCCTAAACCACCTTGGACATCACTTACAGATCAAGTGCGCAGTATTTTCAGCATCTTTCTCATCTCTCTCTATTTTGTCACTTCTGATTTCCTCTTTGTTATCTTTTCTACTTGGGCAATGGCTCTCTTTTTACTTGCTATCCCATTACCAGACTGTACAACTCTGCGAGTTCTTGTTATGAATTAGCATAACAGCTGTCAGGCTACAGTGTACTGGGCTGTGTGGGGGGGTCCATTACACAGATCTTCTTTTTGAATTTTATGCCTTAATTTCCAGGCTGGGAAAACTACAGAGTGCATGAAGTGAGGAGGTGATATCCTTCTCCCATTTCATAAACATTCTCTCAGAGATCTCAGTGAGCATGTTTAGAAAAGATTTTGTTATTTATTTTATGTTAGAGAGAAAATGAGAGAGACAGAGAAAATGAGAGAGAAAATGAGAGAGAGTGGGGGAAGGGGCAGAGGCAGAGGGAAAGAATCTCAAGCAGATTCCATGCTGAATTCAGAACCTGATGCAGTGCTCAGTCTCACAACCCTGAGATCATGATCTGAGCCGAAATCAAAAGCCAGACACTGAAACGACTGAGTTACCTAGTGCCCCTCAGTGGGGATTAAAATTAGAATTTAAAGGGTCTTAGCTTAAAAACTGGCACCAGAATTTTTCTGGAGGAAATGGTCTTGGAAAAGTGTGTAGTCCCCAAAAGTCTCATGGTTGGAAGAACCCAAACAGCAAAATAAAAAAATCTTGCTGAACTGCTCTATGAGGAAATAAAGACAGTCTTCTCCTAAGAGAGGATGCAAGAGGAGCATGGGAACACGGAGGAATGAGAGGATTCAGAGAAGAGGCAGTAAGGTGGGGAGAGACTGGGATTGGGTTTAAGGAGAAGTCAGTGAAATTTTAAGAAAAGTAGAGGAGAACATAGGCAGTAACCTCTTTGATATCAGCCACAGCAACTTCTTTCAAGATATGTCTCCAAAGGCAAAGGAAACAAAAGCAAAAATGAACTTTTGGGACTTCATCAAGATCAAAAGCTTCTGCACAGCAAAGTAAACAGTCAACAAAACAAAGAGGCAACCCACGAAATGGGAGAAGATATTCACAAATGACAGTACAGACAAAAGGCTGATATCTAGGATCTGTGAAGAACTTCTCAAACTTGGGGCGCCTGGGTGGCTCAGTGAGTTAAAGCCTCTGCCTTCGGCTTGGGTCATGATCCCAGGGTCCTGGGATCAAGCCCCACATCGGGCTCTCTGCTTAGCAGGGAGCCTGCTTCCTCCTCTCTCTCACTGCCTGCCTCTCTGACTAGTTGCAATCTCTATCAAATAAATAAATAAAATCTTAAAAAAAAAAAGAACTTCTCAAACTCAACACACAAAACAGATAATCATGTCAAAAAATGGGCAGAAGACATGAACTGACACTTCTCCAACAAAGACATACAAATGGCACATGAAAAAATGTTCATCATCACTAGTCATCAGGGAGATTCAAATCAAAACCACATTGAGATACCACCTTACACCAGTTAAAATGGCCAAAATTAACAATACAGTAAACAACATGTGTTGGAGAGGATGTGGAGAAAAGGAACCCTCTTACACTGTTGGTGGGAATGCAAGTTGGTGCAGCCACTTTGGAAAACAGTGTGGAGATTCCTTAAGAAATTAAAAATAGAGCTTCCCTATGACCCTGCAATTGCACTACTGGGTATTTACCCCAAACATACAGATGTAGTAAAAAGAAGGGCCATCTGTTACCCCAATGTTCATAGCAGCAAAGGCCATGGTCTCCAAACTGTGGAAAGAACCAAGATGCCCTTCAACAGACGTATAGATAAGGAAGATGTGGTCCATATACACTATGGAGTATTATGTCTTCATCAGAAAGAATGAATACCCAACTTTTATATCAACATGGATGGGACTGGAAGAGATTATGCTGAGTGAAATAAGTCAAGCAGAGAGAGTCAATTATCATATGGTTTCACTTATTTGTGGAGCATAAGAAATAATAGGGAGGACATGGGGAGATGGAGAGGAGAAGGGTGTTGGGGGAAATTGGAGGGGGAGGTGAACCATGAGAGATTATAGACTCTGAAAAACAATCTGAGGGTTTTGAAGGGATGGGGAGTGGGAGGTTGGGTGAGCCTGGTGGCGGGTATTATGGAGGGCACATATTGTATGGAGCACTGGGTGTGGTGCATAAACGATGAATTCTGGTACACTGAAAAGAAATTAAAAAAAATTAAAAAATTTTTTTTTTTAAGATTTTATTTATTTATTTGACAGACAGAGATCACAAGTAGGCAGAGAGGCAGGCAGAGGGAGAGAGAGAAGCAGGCTCCCCACTGAGCAGAGAGCCCGATGCGGGGCTCGATCCCAGAACCCTGAGATCATGACCTGAGCTGAAGGCAGAGGCTTTAACCCACTGAGCCCCAAATTTAAAAAATTTTTAAATAAAATATAAAACAAGAAAAAAAATTTAAGCAAAGTCTACTCTCCTATGTTTTATCATTATTTTTTGTGATTACCATGTAAACCAGTGGTTCTTTAAGTGTGGTCCCTGACCAGCAGCATCAGCATCTCTTGGAACTGATTAGAAATGCAATTCTCAGGCTTATCAGATCTACTCAGTTTGAGGGTGCTGTCCAGAATGCTTTCATAGGCCCTCCAGGCCATTCCAATGTTCTCCAAGTTTGAGAAATGGAGTCAGTCCGTCCTCCTCTCATCCTCCATGTCAAATTGCAGCCAATGTCTACACACAGATGTTTTGTGTGACCATTTCTGATGTTTCAGAGACAACAGAGCTGTCAGTACTGGGAGAAATCAGATTCTGAGAGGTAGAGATGACTATGAAAATATCCTCAAGAAATTTGCAGAAAGGTTGGGACACTTACAGGTCAAGGAATTAGGGGGGGCTGTGGTGCTTTTCCCTGAGTTCTGGGGAGCAGGGAGGACCCACTTGCCATGTTCCTGGAACAAGCCCTCTTCCCACCTCCAAACTCTCAGTCCATTTTAATGAAGCCTCCAACACTCCCTTTCTTGCTTCTGGTTCTCAACAGATGACTTTGCATTTCACCTTACTGGGGAAAAGACATCACAGAATGTAAACAACCTTGTCCTCCTTTCACTGAATCTAGAAAAGCTTCATACTTAACCCATCTTCCACATTGCTCTTGTCACAGTGGAGGGTGGACAGCCACACCTATCAAGGGCTCTTCACCTGTTCCCTTGAATTCCACTCAGTCAAGGATTTTGCTCCGTATGTTGGTTCTTCTCAATCTTGGCTTTAAAAATCACCTGCAGACCTTTTTAAAAACCCTAAAGCCCAAGGGTGCCTGGGTGGCTCAGTCAGTTGGGAGTTTGACTCTAGATTTCAGCTCTGGTTATGATCTCAGGGTGAAAACTAGGTGTGGAGCCTGCTTCAGATTCTCTCTCTCCTTCTCCATCTGACCCTCCCCCAAACTCACACTATCTCTATCTCGAGGAAAACAAAACATAACAGACAAACCCTAAAGCCCAGGCTACATACCAGACCAACCAGAATGTCTGAGACATATGTAGTTAACTGCCTGGGTGATTCTAATGTGTAGCCAAGGCTGTGGACCACTACCCTCTCTCTGGGCAGTAAACTCAGCTTTTCCTGGTTTGTCTCCATCTCCATAAAATTATGCCTAATCTATTCTGTCTTTTAAAAAAAATTCTTCTTTGACCTTCATATCACCATCTCTGTTTTACAGAAAGTCTTCTTGCAGAAGGTGGCAATAGCTGTTATCTCCATGTTCTTACTTCCCATTACACTGTAGCCCACGCCCATCTCTCTGGCTTCTTTCCCCATCACTGTGGTAAAAAAATCTTTCCACGTTCCCCAGTGACTTCCATATTTCCACAGCTTATGGCTATTTTCTTTCCCTGTCCTATTTAACTCATCAACATCATTCCAAAGAACCAGTTGCTGTCTTCTTGAATCAATCAATTATCCAGCTCTGTGACACCATGCTTTACTGATTTCCTTTAACTCCTTAGTCTCCTTCTCCTTTGTCTAGACTCTAGTTGCTGATGATACTAAATCTGTGTTTGTTCTTTCTTTAAACTTCACTGCTAGCTCCTGATGGTGCCCATATTTACATCCCAAGCTCAGCTATGTCCGTGGAGCTCTAGATTCACTGATTCAAGTGACTACTTGATGTTTTCACTTGAAGATCCCACAGATATCACCAAATTAACATTTCTAAATATAATTCTTAGTTCCACCCCTAGATCTTCTCCTCCACTTCCCCCAGTCCTCCTAGCTCTGAAAACAGTACCACCACCAACCTAGTCGGTCAGATACATGCCACCTAAAGTTATTCTTGACTCCTCTCTCTTCTTCACCTCCCATGATCAACCCCCCTTCATTTTCTGTTCTAAATCCAAAGCGTTCTCCAATTCATCCCCTCTTCTTCATCTCCACTGCCACCACCATCCATCATCATCTCTGTCCTGGGCCACAGCTTCCAAACTGATCTGCCTAGTTTTGTTCTCACCGGTCCTTTCAGTGATACCTAGGGGAGGGCCCTCTGTTCCCTTTCTGTAATGTAGCATCAAGTGTTGGGCCATGTTATCTCTACACCAGGAAACTCCTTCTGTACAGGGAAACCTGGGAGCTGCTCACCATGGATACAACCAAGGCAGGGATCACGCAGTAGAAAGTTATTAAACTATCCACTCCCTGAATGATTTTCCTATAAACTCAATGTCAGGCAACATGACTAACCCTTTTCACCTCTGGAAAACTGGAAACATAGATTGAAATGCATGTAGACATATACCCCATGATAAGTGATATAATCTTTTTTGGGGATTGTACCAAATTTGGGGTAAACCATATCATTTCTAAATACCCTGGAGTGCTGGATAGTTATATGAAATTATATGATTTTCTTTCTGTAATGCAAAGAAAATCAATAATGAATTCCTAGTTTATTTATTTTATAAATATGGATTCTTAAAATACGATTTTTTATGATAGGCCATGTCCTAAGTACTTCTCCATTTCATTTCTTTGCTAATTCATTCTCTATTAGACTTCCAAATGCTGGTGTTCCTTAGGGCTTAATGCTATATCTTCTTTCCTCTCTGTATTTTCTCCCTAGATGCAAATGAATCCCAAGTTTACAACCCTGATTCTTGTCTCCAGATTCACAGAATGGAATACCTACTTGTCATCTCTGCTTGGGTATCCACAGTTAACTCGAACTTAACATTTTAAAAATCATAGTGTGTCTCTACACCTTCATTCCCTTCAGTCTTTCCCACCTCTGTAAGTAGCACCACATCCTCTCAGTCACAGAATGCTTTATATCTGGTTGACAAGATTATTGTACACAGGAGGGCACCTTTGAACAGCACATGGCCCCATTAACATCTTCTATTACCATCAGCCTTGGACATCTATCTCAGAGATAGGATTATCAGGTACAAGATGATGGGGTGGAGAGTGGGGAGTATAGGATTAGCTCAGTGCCATCTGCCAACACTAGTGGAACTGATAATTCAAAGTAAAGGTCAGTAGGATCCGGTTTTATATTATATATAAATATATATATACAACAACAATGTTGTTGTTCACTTATTATCAACAGGTAAGTGCAGCTCAACCCTGATTCAAATGCAGCTCTCACAAGCAATGGTCATTCAAAATCAGCAAAAAAAAAAAAAAAAATAGATTCATTTTGGAAGATAGTGGAGAGCAATACACAGGAAGTAAGATGATGTGAGACATCTCCCATCCTGTGTCAGCTTTTAATAAGTTTCATTACCTTATTTTTTAAGATCTAAAAGTGCACCCTCTCCCATTAATGCAGCTGCAATGTTTGCTTCTGCTTCTGGAACTGAAAATCAGCTCTATTCCAAGTATGGAAGCAGTGGGCAGATAAAGAAGGGCAGAGATGGGGATGGGGGAAAAGTACTGTGCGTGACTAAGTTTTTAAACTGAATTGAGAGAAATCCTAGGACTTGACCTATTTTATTTGAATATAAGTAGATTAAGCTTCTATAACAGACAGAAAGGGAGAATCAGAATAGCAGTAGAGATTAAGCTGTATTACATTAAACTAAAGTTACATATTTGTACATTCAGAATTAGGGTTTATGAAATTTATACCCACTTGGCATATACACAAATTTATGGGATTCTTTCAACATTCAGGCTTTCTGATCTTGAATTAGGGAGATTGGGAAGTTTCTTTTACTATGGATAGGATCAACTTTATCCTATTTTTCTGAAGCCAGATTATAGAACCTAGCAGTCTTGAAAGACCATTTTGTTTACAGAGTAATAACGTACATAGAAGTGACACCATCAACACCTCACTCCATAATTAACTAATTGTACAACTTCAGGCATTCTTCTATTATTTCCTGGAATAAATGTTTACCAGTATTAATTTCTCATGCACAGGCTTTGTCCTCGTATACATTAAGGACAAATTTCATTATTTCCCCTGTCTTTCAACCATGGGAAACAGTGAATATAGAAAAGGGACATATCTTCTAGAATGATTCTGCTAACCCTCCAAAAAGAGATGCATTGGAAAAATATGAGCAATTTTTTTTTTTAATGAGAAAAATGCTTTCTCCTTACCTTCACACCAAGGATTGAAGAGAATATAGGTGTCCGTTTCTGGGTTTCGGCTGGTACGAAGTATGCCATAGGGGGTCCAGACAGCAATATACATGCGGAACTTCCCCACAATACACTCTGGAGAAGACTGGATGGACAGCCGGACAGACCTGTCCTCTCTCATGACAACTTTGGCTCCCCACTTGCCTCTCTGCAGCTCTGGGACGATAGGAACTGGAATGTAGGTTCCCTTGTTCTCCTGAGGGTAGCGACCTTTGAGAAGAAAGAAGAAGTGTTGAGTCTATTTCTCAAACCATTTTTGTTCTCACTCTGTCATCTTATAGCTGAAGATTAAAATAATTAATTGGACTTGGGATCATAAGACTTGGGTTTGAATTTCATTTCTGCTACCGTGTTGCTACACGACATTAGTTGATTTTCTTCTTTGAAGCTCAGATTTGTCATGTCTAGATTAAAAAAAAATATAACAATACTTACAGGAATAGTCATTCGTTACTTAGTGAATTCAAATAAGATGTAGAAAACATAATCTGGGATACAAAACAAAATGGAGCTTCTAGGGTACTGTGAAGTTATCATTCCCTGAAATTCTGCTTTCTAAAAGTTAAAATTGTTCTTTTAGTGGGATAGGCAAATGTATTTTTGCTTATTCTGAATACGATTTGTTATATTACCTACAATAGGATTATATTTATAGGTTGTATATTTGACCATCTTCATATTCAACGGAAACATGTGTTTATTGGCAGTCTTATGAGGGATTTAGCCTTATGTCCTGGGCAAGAATTCAGGTTCCAGAGGCAAATTCTCTAGATTTGAATCTTGAGCTCTGCTCCTCCCCTATGCTGGCAACTTCTGGCAAATCACTTGACCTCTACAAATCCCTATTACCTTCTCTTTTTCTTCATCAGTAAATGATGATAATAACATTACCTGAGGAGGAAGTAAAATAACCCATGTAAGATGCTTTGCCTATAATTTTTATTTATTTATTTTTTTATTTGTTTATTTACAGCATAACAGTGTTCATTGTTTTGGCATCACACCCAGTGCTCCATGCAGTACCTGCCCTCCCTATTACCCACCACCTGGTTCCCCAACCGCCCACTGCATAACAAATTTTAGCTGTTATTTCAATTAAAAATTAAGTAATAGGGAATTTTACCATATTTCCAGGCTTAGCACACTTTATGTATACGTTTTCTCAGGATACATTTTATTTGTCTTTATTGCAGTCATTTTAGACCAAATTCTTAATTCATAGTATTAACCTCAAAACTAAATTTTACCAATGATTTCCTGAAAAATAATCTTCACAGTATCTCTCTCTCTCCATATATATATATGGAGATATCTGTCTGTCTATCTATCTATCATCTATCAGGTCAACTTCACAGCTCTCTTTTTTTTTAAGATTTGTTTATTTATCAGAGGGAGAGCATGAGAGCAGGAGGTGGGGAGGGGTGGAGGGAGAGGGAAACAGAAAATCCCAGGCACACTTCCTGCTAAGCAGGGAGCAAGACCTGGGGCTTAATCCCAGGACCCTGAGATCACGATCTGAGCTAAAATGAAGATTTGGACTCAACCAACTAAGCCACACAGGTGCCCCTCAACTTCACAGCATTCTTTAACTTTTCAGCTTACAGTTTAATTTATAGTTTAGCATACAGGATAATCAAATGTATAGATATTTTAAAATGGAGCAGCACTTTCATTTATAAAGTTTTCCAAAATGTGTTACATATTTAATTCTAATTGACTGGGAGAAAAATACAAATCAGACTAATAAGTCTCCAAATTATTTTGACTACAGGCAGACAAAACTTTAAAAGGAAAACTTGTTTACTTTAATTGTTTTATAGAAAACATATAGAGGATTCTGCATTAAAACTAACAAAAACAATGCTTCATTTGGGGCTCCAATTACATAGTATGTGTTATGAGATCTTTTAAGATTTTATTTATTTATTTATTTGAGAGTGAGAAAGAGCAAGCAAGCACTAGCAGCAGATAGAGGGAAAGGGAGAAGCAGGCTCCCCGTTGATCAGAAAGCTCGATGTGGGGCTCGATCCCAGGACCCTGAGATCATGACCTGAGCCGAAGGCAGACCCTTAACGACTGAGTCATGGAGGTGCCCTATGCTATGAGGTCTTAAAGGATTCTTTGGTAGGCATAATTTCAAAGAAGAGCATTCTAAGGAGGTGGTTGCATAAGTTAACTGTTGTGTAATTTTGTGAGATGCTTAATCTTAATGAAAATAATAACTTACACAGTGTAAGTCAGGGAGAAAGAGTAGAACCCCAGTGCTTTGTTATGTGTTAGGGGTATCACTTAATCACCACTCAGGATGAATATTATAAATCCAATAAAGCCTTAAAAATGGTTTGCTGTCAAGGTGCAACATTGTCTAGGTGGTGATTTTGGAAATACCTGGAGCTTAGCTTCTGTGAATGCTGCCCATAAATCCTGCAAGAGCTGTTTGTTCAAAGGCGCCTCCATTTTCCTGTGCATGTTCCTCTTTCTGCTTGTTCAAACTAGGAGATAAGGCTGCCCTTTTCTCTGGAGGCACTGTTGCTCTCTGGAGCCCCCATCAGTACTGTAGTGTACACATCAAACGCAATCTCACTAGCTAAATGGGACCATAATTCATTCATTACAGGGGCTCCTGACAGCTGTTGCCACTAAATACTGGCTTGGATTTAGAAGACACAGTATTAAATATAATAAAGCTTAGTAAAAACAAATTTTCAGAGATAAAATCTATGCCATAAGGACGGATTCAATTTTTTTTTTTTTTAAAAAGGATAAAAGGAATTTTAAAATGCGTTACATAATACTGCTCCTTCAGGAGCAGCAATGAAGGTGGAGGGTATCTCTGAAGTTATGTGTGAGCTATGAGCCTCAGCTTCTACTTTGCACTAACATCCCCTTTTGTTAGGAACACTGAAATAATGAAGACAATCACTAGTTTCTATTATTACACTTGAAATTATTTCAAAGACTCACATTAAATTTTGCCTATTATATTCATGGTATACCATAGAAAGTAAAGAAAAAGGAGAGCCACGTTTACTTCTTCTGGCTTTGAGCACAGTCACAACTTAATCTAAAGACTAGTTTGAACATCTTTCATTCATGCAACAATATTCTCTACTATGTGCTAGACATTATTCTAAGTGCTAGGAATACAACAGTGAACAAAACAGACTCCTGTGCTCATAGAGCTTGTAGTCTGTGGGAAAAGCCAATGCTCGTTCTGTGCATTATGTGCCCGTCACTGCTTTATTCCTTATATTAAACTGTGAGATGAAATTATTATCATCACTCTAAATTTGACAAATCAAGAAACTAACAACATGTGGCCATTAAGCTATTTGTCCAAGGTGATACAACTAGTTAAGCAGCAGGGTTGAGATCCAAATGCAATCAGTCTAGCTGGAAAGCACAGTTTAACCACTACGCTCTATGGTAGTTGTATGTGTGGAAAAGGCTTTGGAGTTGGTGAGAACTATGTCCAAATTCTGACTCCACAATTCATTATAGGTGTAACTTTGCACAAATTGCTTAATTGATCGAGCTTTCATTTCCTTGTCTCTGCAGTTCCAGAAATGGAAGGAAAACAGATTTTTTAACATACTAAAAGCTTTACACTTGGTCCATGGTAGGGGGTAACTCAGGAAACATTTATTGTTTGTGTTTAAATATAACAGCTACTGGCAAGTAAAGCCAGAAGGAAGAAGAGGTGATTCCCCACCTGCTTCTGCCCTGCAAGGTCTGGTTCTAAATCAGAAGAAATGTGAGTGTCCCAGTGAAAGCTGGTTACTTCTGTGGAGGGACGTGTGGCTATGGGGAGAGTAATTCAGCTGGCTCAGACCCTGACTCTGTGATCATGGTACTTGTCCTCTCCCACTTTTTCTGTGAAGTGGGATACTAGGGATCATAGTTGGTGATGGGGAGGGTGGGTCAATAAATGGCAGTTATTGTTACAGTATTTCCTGCACTGTCTCAAGTTTTCTGATTTCTCTAAGTGATCCTTTTTTTGCACCAAGGGTAGGAAGCCCAGATGGGTTCATTGACATTCAACTTACAGACTCCAAATCTACTTCAAGGGCCAGTTCATTCCTGAGTCAAATATGCTGAACTAAGAGAATGCATACCCAGTAAAAAGCATGACATCATTCATTATTAACCAAAAAGCCTTAATAATTCCAGAATCTCCATATAAGAATCACCTGAAACCTGTCCCTCACTCATAACTTGGGATTTTCTGAATCAGTTATGGTGAATGTCATTTTCATTCATTCATGCCTTAATCAGAAGTCAGCAAGTGATGATATACAGGCCAAAGGTAGCTTACTGCCTGTTTGTGTAAATAAAGTTTGACTGGCACACACTCATGCATTCAAGTATGATTGTGCTACAACAGCAGGGTAGAGTAGCTGTGACAGGGACCATATGGTCTGCAATGCCTAAAATATTTGCTATCTGGCCCTTACAGTAAATGGTTGCCAACCTGTGCCTTAGAGAATTTTACATTTTATTTATTTAAGGGGTGATTTATTATGGAGACTCAGCATCTAAGACTGGGACCTAAGAAAAAAATATTATCACCTAGTTTTCTCTTCTAATGAGAAATATGTCACTAAACTAATAACAAGCATCTGAACTACTATTAGGTCAGCATTTGGTTTCCTTAACACCTCCTAGTTAAATTCCTCACAGTATTAGATGGTGTTGAAGACATAGGAAGCTGGTTGTAATTTTTTTTATGAATTTCACTAGACATAGCTAAAATGTTCAATTTTATTACTGTACAAGGTGTTTAGAGTTGCCAAGGCAGCTCCTATAGCTAGAGATGAAAATAAAGTGACAAGAATAAGGGTTTATTTCTGGGGTCTTTTCCTGCAAAGGAATTTTTGCAGATGGGAAATTGAGGCCACTTGAAGTTGTCACATGAAGGGCATTAAAAATAATATACAAAATAATAATAATGATAATGTATCAGTGTTGTTAATTAATTATGACAAATATATCCTATTAGTGTATAATGTTAATACTGGGCCAAGCTAGATGCAGGGTTTATTGATTTATTTTTTAAAATTTATTTATTTATTTTAGAGAAAGTGTGTGCACACATAAGTGGGGGGAGGGGCAGAGGAAGAGAAAGAGAGAACCCTCAAGGAGACACCCTGCTGAGTATAGAGCCAAAAGCCGGGCTCAGTCCCAGAACACAGAGATCATGACATGAGCAGAAACCAAGAGTCCAATGCTTAGCCAACTGTGCCACCCAAGCACCCTTAGATGCAGGGTTGATAAGAACTCTCTGTACTATCCTTATAATTTTTCTTTAAACCAAACAGCATTCTTTCTTTTTTTTTAGAGAAGGAGAATATGAGCAGGGTGAGGGACAAAGAGAGAGAGAGAGAATCTCAAGCAGACTCCTGCTGAGCACAGAGCCCAACATGGGGCTCCATCTCATGACCCTGTGGTCAACGACGTGAGCCAAAGAGTTGGATGCTCCACGGACGGAGCCACCCAGGTGCCCCTAAACTGAAAGTACTCTTAAGTAAACTGTTTATCTAAAAATAAAGATGAAGAAAAGAGAAAAATAAGGCTGGAACATCTGAAGGGTTAGGAGTCCAAAGAATAGTGAGGGGATATGCCTTGGTGGATAGGAGGGGCAAGAGACAGAAGCATGGATGCAAGGGCGTAATAACCAGTAGTGAAAGAAGACCTGCAGGGGGAGGTTGCAAAGAGGAGTTGGGGCTATGGTGGGTTTGAGGTGGGAAGGGTTCTAAAGCCCTGTCAGTGACTGAAGGGAGAAGGGAAGAAGGGGAAGCAGGACAGCTGATATGCACAGGACACACAGCAGGAGACCAGCATATGGAAACAAATCAGGAACAGGTAGTCAGTACATTCATTCCAAAGGCAGGAGCAAGAACCCAAATTCACAGATGTTTTCATATTCACTGTATGGAAAAGCTGATTATTAATGGGAGACCCGACATGTCAATAGTACCTCAGGGTCTTGTCGGCTGCTCTATACACCATGTTTAATTCTGAATGTAATGATTTCAGTGATAGCTCTGGGGAAGAATTTTCTATGATTGAGTTGTGATTGAGGAAGTTATGACAGAGTAGTATTTCATTTAGTTAAATAGCCCTTCTCACCCCCAGGAGGTAGCATGTATAAGAGACCACGAGCAGGCTGCACTCTGGAACACCCATCCATCAACATCCATGACTGCCCATCAACTATCCTTGGCTAAATCTGGATGTGAACCTCAGCCTTACACAGGTGGTGATCACCATACACATATTTGCTGTAAGTGTGGAATGCTCTGATAATTGTCCCCCCCCAAATTGTGTGACTTTTATGTTAAAAAATCTGAGCAAGAAAAATAGAAGTAGAAAATATAATATCTCAGAAAAGATTCTTACTTTGTTTTTAATAATGTAGTCTTTGAAATTGGACTGCCAACCCTGAAAAAATATAATTACTGATTGCATTCTTTCACACTTATCTAAAATTGGTGCCATCTTCCCACCTGATCTAGAAATTAACACATGCTTGTTTTCACTTGTAAATTAGTTTCAAGGCCACCGAAAAACTGTTTGTAAGGTAAAATTCACTTGGACCCTATGCCTACATTCGAACAACCTTGTGTCTTCTTTAACCTCATTCTCTCCTTACACATAGATGGGTAAATACAGAGATCTGCACCTACCTTAACACCCCCATCCCGAGAGGAAGTGGGTGAACATATTTAGTTCCTTAAGATTTTATTTTTTACTAATATTGGCTTGTTGAGGCTGAGCTTTTCACATGGCTTAACATATTTGTCTCATTCACATGAGAGACAAGAGAAATCCACCTCCAGGTCGTATTCTCCCTCTGTGTCCCTGGGGAAAATTAGCTCTCAATGATTCGTTGCACAGACCAGAGAACCCTCTTCATGCAAAGTGCTGCCTAGGCAAAACTCTACAGAGGAACATGCTGCATTTTAAAAATTCATTCTTAGTGAGTTGATTGCCTGGAATATTTTTTTATTGAAAACACAATGTCCAATAAAAGGAAAAAGTAAACATAATGTCCTTGTGCTAATTAGGTTCCCAGATAGTCCAAAAAGAACACCAACCAGCATACAGTATGGTCAGTATGGTTGAATATTGTTGCTAAATAGAATTTTTCTGACTTGACTTTGCTCATATCTAAAACCCAGATCATACTCAGCAAGGAGGAAGATTAGGTACCCGTAACTGAAGAAGACATGCCTGCCAGTCAGTTTGCCTTGGTGCTCTGAAATGAAGAAGTTTATACCTCAGAACACCTCTACTTCTCTCATTTCTCGGCAACATCACCTACAAGTGAAGTGACCAAAGTTGTGCTCCATCTATGCTAGACTTAGTAACAATCACCTGAAAAACCCAAACAAAATTGTTCTTTCTTATTAACTTACACATCTATTTTTCTTATTAAACGAAACAAAGATATTATCTTACGTGTCTTTATAGTCCCATAGGATGCTGTCAAAATGCCATGTACCAAACAGGTGCACAATAAATGCCAAGGGGACTGATAGTGCTTTTTTGCAGATGTCAAGTCCAATTAAGAGTATCACAGAGACTTTAGAAGATCTGGAATGAGATGCCTGAGCAAGCAAGTTGTCAATTCCAAGCATCTCTCACAAGAAATGAAAATTTCTAGTCTGAAACCTTTTCCTTCAAAGGGGTGTTTTCCATTCACATATAAATATGTTTTAAGCTGAGCTCTGACTCCACCTAATTGCAGACTTTCTTTAACAGTGAATTTTTAGAAGAGGATCATCTCTAGGGAACTCATGAATATATCATGTCTCCAGCTGGGAAGGGAAATTTCATGATGTTAATTCATTTTTCCATTTGATTCATTTGTTTTTCCCAAGACGCACCTTTCACGCTCAAAACAATCAATCAATTTCCAAATGGGCCCTGAAAGTGTTGTTGTGGCAACGTGGTGCCTGTGGCAGAGCCAGAAGGAGTACGTAGCCTCGGATAAGGAAGGAAACCTGGTTTTAACAGCCTTGAGATCCAACAGCAGTGCACAGCGACCAGGATGTGATAAGTCCCCGCGTTACCTTCAGAAACACCAGGTTACCAACAACAAAAACGAAATACCACCGTCAAAAAAGAAACAATTAAATGAAAGGCGCAGGAATCTTGGGTGGTAACAACTAAGAGGAGAGAAACGCAAATGGTCAAAAGCAAATCATTTCATCGAGGACCTCAGGAATTTGCCCTGTTTCGTATTTTGCCGGTGGGAGAGTTTATACATATATTTTCAGATGTTTCCTAAGGGAAGAAAGCTTCCTGTCAATGTTTCTTCTGTGGCTCCAGCAAACTGAGGAAGGAAAGGGAAGCTTGTTGAGGACGGAGACTGACTTTTAACATTGCATACCCAGTGGCATGCAAGATGGTTGGAACACAGTAGGAGCTCAAAAATATTTGGTAAATTGAAGATAGACTTTCTTTAAGTGTCTTTTCTATCTCAACTTTATTTCACTTTTCTTTCAATCTTTCCTACGTCTTTTTTTTTAATATTTTATTTATTTATTTGACAGAGAGAGATCACAAGTAAGCAGAGAGGCAGGCAGAGAGAGAAGGGGAAGCAGGCTCCCTGCTGAGCAGAGAGCCCAATGGGGGGCTCCATCCCCAGGGCCCTGAGACCATGACCTAAGCCAAAGGCAGAGGCTTAACCCTTTGGGCCACCCGGTGCCCCATCCTATGTCTTTTAAAATCTTTTTCAGAGTAAGATGAAGTTTTGTGAAATAACCAGCACTGTGCTAGGCTCTTTGAGTGACTAAATAATAATAATAATAATAATAATAATAATAATAATAATAAAGCCTACCTCTTGATGCACCATCTACATTAAGAAGTACACACCTTCCATGGCCAAGCAAGGTAATAATCTCTACATGAGGAGACCAGAGCCTGGCGTAGTGTGCTGCCAACAATATAGAGAGGAAGAAAAGGACTTGAGGAAAAAAATCAGAGATAACCTCAATGGCATTGAGATATAAGAATTTCTTCATCTATGAAATAAGACTGTAGAGCTCCTGCAACAATTAGATACTCATCGTAAATGTGCCTACAGTACACCAGGCTGTAGCTGGGGTTATTAGCCATGAGGAACAGGGCATGGCAGAGAGGATTCCTCAGAGAAGGTAGCTTTGGGATATAATTTTAAAGATAGACAAGGTGGGGAGAAGCCTTTCCAGCAGAGGGAATAAGGAAAGTGTGGGGCATATGGGAACGATGAAACCCCTGTGGTAGTAGAAGCAGGTGGCTTGGGCAGGGTAAGAGCCAAAGGGACATTTGATGCTGTTCAAAGGTATTAGACTATGTCTCAGGATGGGCTGGAGATGGGGCAGAAGCCATTGAGAAGCTTTTAGTGGCCTCATGAGATTTGGACTTTGGAAAGACGACTTTGATGGTGGGATTGGAGAATGGCTTGGAAGGGACAACCATGGAGGAAAACCAGGTAGAGGGCTACTAAGTACTCAGATGAGACATGACAGTGTCCTCAGAGTGAAAATGACTGGCTCCAGATAATGACCTAAGAGGGAGGATAAGTGGACAGTTAGGGGAGAAGCAATAGAGGGTTGGTTAGGTAGGAGATGCTGGTTCTGAGCAACAGGGGTAGAACCAAGCTAACCCTAGGTTGTGTTCATTCTTCACCCATGAGCTTTTGAGTGCCTACAAGATTCCAGGAGCCATTTTAGTTGTTAGGTATATAGCCACAAGTAAAACATCACCCTCTTGAGTCCCAAGAATCATGATTAAGTTGCAAGCTTTGTTGAGCATACTGCTTTCTAAGGGGTCTGCTCCAGAAATCGGGTCTGATGTGGTTAACTGCTATGGAGCTGTACTCAATGAAGCTAGTTTTCTGGAAATCCCCTTAACCACAGGAATGTGTTGCCTCATTTGAGAGAAGACAGAATATTTTTAGTTTTTAAGAAAAAAATCATGAACATCAAATCTCTATGATTTAGATAAAGTTGGTTATAGAACATAACACTACACTGTAGATTTGTTCATATTGCTGATCCAATTCCTAAGGAACAGGAGGAATAGAAGTCAGAGAATCTGTATTTGAGTTCCAGGTTGTCTATTTGGGAAAACCAACTACTGTTTGTGCTTAGTGTGCTTGTTGGCCTCCTGGTTGTTTGTTCTCAGACCCAAAGCCTATACCCCGTAGAACCCTCATCCTGGTTCTACAGAAAGTCTTATTCCACACTCCTTTGTTCTCTGGCTTCTAGGTAGGTTTGACCCATGAGAGCCTTTAGAGGCAGATGGGGTACATGCCAGGGCCTGTCTTCCCTTCTCTCTCTGCTTCTGGAGACGCTGAAATTCCTTCAAGGCTCTCAATTCCCACTGGGAATTGGATAGTCCCTGCCATAGCTCCAGCCCTTGGGGATTACTTCTGGGTTCCGGTAAGCCCTCCTCCTCCACAACGTGACTTCAGCTCCTGGTGTGGTAGCAATTTTCTGCTGTTACTAATTCTTGAGCTGCCTCACTCTGGCTTCTTGGTTGTTCTCTCAGCAGTGTAACCAATTCCTTCGACTACACTTCCATTGCTTATACAACCTAGAGAAGTTTCTGTTGTACCCTCTGAACCCTGACCATGTAGTGTGTCAAATAGTACTAATACTCTGTATCAGCTCTAACAGTTATGTCCACGTAATATCTGGGAAAACTGGGACTCAGAGAACTTTTGTAATTGGCTATCAATTGCAGAACAACGATTTGAACCCAGGTCTGTTTGGTCCAGCTCTTATAACTGGGAAAGCTAATCAGCTTCCCGGCCCGTTTTCCATCTGTAAACTGGCCTTATAAAGGATGAGGTTTAAATAATAATATGTGTGAAGGGCATGGCATGAGCTGAACATATTATAATTCTCATTATTATATGGTGTCTGATTGTCACAACAGAAAATAAAACTCATTAATCCTATTTTATTTTTATTTCTGAGCATGACCATGTGGGGAGTGAAGAAGGTGGCTCCTAATGTGGTATGGTTCAAAGATTTATTCAACAGACATTTACCAAGCACCATTTAAATGCCAGGCACTGCGAGTACCTGGGTGGCTCTGTCGGTAAAGCATCTGCCTTCGGCTCAGGTCATGATATCGGAGTCCTGGGATAGAGTCCTGCATCTGGCTCCAGGGAGTTAGCTTCTCCCTTTCCCTCTGCCCCTCTGCCTGCCTGTGTTCTCTCTTTCTCTCAAATAAATAAATAAACTACTTTAAAAAACATAAAAAAATGCCAGGCCATGCTCTAGGTACTGAGAATATAGTGACATCAACACAGATAGGATCATGGAGCATATAGTTTAGTGGGGAGAATCAGACAATAGAAAAATAAATATATACATATCAATGGAAGTAAATGTCATGAAAAAGTTAATAAAGCAGCTTAAGGGAACAGAAAATAATGGGGTTAGGGTGCCGATTTGGAGAGAGAGACTAAGTAGGGCTCTCTGGTAAGGTGACATTTGAGCAGAGATGTAAAAGAAGAGAAGAAATAAGCCATGCAAACATCTGGAGAAGAGTATTGCAGTAAGTGCAAAGGTCCTGAGGAAGGTGATACTTAGTATGCTTGAGGAGACTGTTGTGCCTTAGAGCAGAAGGAGTATTGGAAAGAGCAGTAGGAGATGAGTTAAGGGACAGTCAGGACATCAAGTAAGGTTTCGTAGGTTATTGTCAGGACTCTGGAATTTATTCTGAAGGAGAAAAGAAATCACTAGAAAAGACACATTGTCTGCCTTACGTTATTCCTAAAAATTACGTTGGCTGCTGTGTGAAGACTATAGGAGAACAATCTAGATGACTAGGAAGACCTCTTGGCATCCTAAAATACTCCCACTTTGCCTTTTGATAATAAAAATCCTTCCAGTGGAGAACAAATTAGAGATAGTGCTAAAGTGTTTATATCTCTGGGAAGTTTGCTTAAATTCATTACTTTGTGATATGAAACTTGATTACCATAACTTTCCTTAAAGCTAGTTTCACAGCTGGAAGATAAGTGGACATTAAACATGGGGAAACTTGCTCATGGAAGATGACACAAAAATGTGGCCATTTGGAGTACAAAGTTTGTCTACATCATAATTGTTTCTGGAGCAAGTTTTAGTCCTTCCCTAGCTTGAATTTAAAGGATGGTCTATTGTTTTGCCAATTCATTGAAGTTTAAATCCTCCAGATTTCAACAATGTCAAGGAGAGAGCTAAAATGTTGATGTCACAATGACTAGTTTATTGTACCTTTGATGTATTTCATGATTATAAACCAAAATGCATGTCAGGGTTTTTTTTCCCCCTTTTCACTCCAACTGTTAGCAACACTTTCAAGGGAGGGCTAAAGGATGATTCCACATTTTCCTGGGGTTCTGCCGCCCTCAAAGTGGGCTCTGGAAACCCAAGTCAGGTTTGAAGAGGGCAGGAAAACACACTTGGATTAAAAGTGGGGATCACTGACTGGAGGTATGACACGTTGGTGCCTACCTCCTTTATCTTCTCAATCAGCCTCAGGGAGCATGCCGTAAAAATTCCCTCCTTTAAGAACCGAATTTCCCCAGCAAATGGTAATTGTATGGAGCCAAAGCTCCATTTGTTTGAGCTGTAACCATCATGTAAGCAGACTGAGGCTTGTGGGTCTTATGAGAAAGACTCATTTAGCTAAAATAACAGAAACTGGCTTCAAAAACAGTGTCATTAGCCAACAAGGATAGGATCAAAAGTTTAGCTGAATATCTTCCAAGCAAAGCCGTCCTCTGATGAAATTGTCACTAAAACATTCAATTCTTGTTAATAATTTAATGCCACTGCGGATGGGAATAAGGACAAATCATTGCTAATCTGACAAAAATATTTGTCTGTCTTTGGAATGCAAATTTGTGAATGCAATTCATGAAAGCAAGTGTTAAATGAGTTTGCATTGCCAGAAATCAAACCAACTGCTGACAGAGCAAAAATCAGCATAGAAATATTCTAGGCAATGAGATGCAGTCCATTTGGTTTTAGTCTGCAGGAGGATACCAACAATACATACTCAATAAACATTTATGTAAACAGATATTTATAAATCGCTGACTATAAGCAAAGTCATATCACTTTACCTGGAATTGACAAAGGTAGTATATGATAGGTAGATGATATATTTCTTGTACTCAGTGAGTTTATACTCAAACATCAAGTTTAGATTGTAATTCCAGTCGGAAGTCTAATGCCACATGAGGCTAACAGATCTAGAGCGGTGAATCAACGGTGGAGGCAGGAACAACTTCATTAAAGACAGAACAACAAAAAGTAGAACTTGAGGGATGGGCACAAAGAATGACATGCATTGCTTTTTATTACATCCTATGTACCTTTAAGTGTAGGTGTTCATTTGCTTATGATAGACGTTCATAGTTGCATCATGAGTTAATCACTGCTTACATTTAGAGGCATCATAAAAAGAACTGTACTCTAGCCTGATTTTCATGACAATGACCTAATCAACTACATAAGTGACCATGAAGAAGACCTTGTTTAAACACAAGGATGTAAAGGAACCATATCCTAGGTTGGACCAGTGAAGCCCTGCTTAGAGATGCCTGTGGAAGAAGGCTATTGTTCTTCTTCACATCTCTCCAAGGCCCAAGATATTCCAGTCTTCTCTCATTTTCTCTGGCAACCTGTTGCCCACTGATTTGCCTAAAATTTTTAAAATAAAGGTAACTTTCAAGTTTCTCTTTATTTGTGGACTAAAGGTATACAGGTTGGCCCTCCTTGAGTGACACCCAAGTCCTGTCCTTTGAAAATTGGCACAATGAGGGAATTTTGTCAAAAACATCTGTCACTACTCTTGAACTCCAAAGTTCAACCCCAAACTCAGGGCATGTGCTCTGAAGTTTCATACTGCTGAGGGGCCAAAGAATCCTCACTTTGGGACTTCCTCTGTGCCTGTCTCCCTGCTCCTGAAGACCAAACAACTCCACACTATACCTAATAAAAACAGCCATTTGTCTACTCATTCTAAGGGAGCTGGTCTCAGCTAATAGTAAACACCAAGAGTCTAATAAATCCACTTTTGATAAAATTTTAATATCTGATAAGACTAGTTACTCTTTCTGTCATCTCCAAATTCATTCTTTATGGAAATAGTTCCCTAACATTTTAAATGAATAAATTGTCATAGTCGAATTCCATTCATGGCACACAACTTGGAGAGAGGGATGGGTTCCTGTTCTCACTTCCCATTCAGTGGACACTGTATCCTTTCCAAGACCTTTCCAGACCCCAGGACACTGTATCCTTCCAAGACCTTTCCAGACCCCTAAGATTATAATCACTTGTTACAGCAGTCGTAGAAAGCTAACACAAACACAAAGCACACAGTTGTCATGTTATGAAGTTTCAGGAAGTATGAGTTTATGAGTGATATTATTATCTGTCCTATATACCATACGCATTCAAGTCTCTTTGGGTATAAATTAGAAGAAACCTCAAG
Organism: Meles meles; assembly: GCF_922984935.1. NCBI lineage: Eukaryota > Metazoa > Chordata > Mammalia > Carnivora > Mustelidae > Meles > Meles meles. The sequence continues at coordinate 133,133,564 of NC_060070.1, forward strand.
GATGAGAAATGTTATGAAGGTCATGGGTCATGGGTCAGGATCATCATAGATATATCATAGAAGAAAAACAGTGAGCGAGATAAACCTACATTCAATTGGGAAATATTGACAGGCGGGAAAATAGTAGTGAGCCCACATAGGATTCAGATCATGACTTCTAAATATTACTTTTTTATTAAAAGGAAGCAGGACTCCTCAGAGAAATGGTTGATTTTAGGACTGGGGCAGGGAAAATACAAGAATAAGCCTGAAACATCCTGTTGTGCCAGAAAATAAGGAAGGAAGGATATTGAAGCTAGTTGGGGGATCTTCCAACTGGCAAAATCTAGGATAATTTGAACATCAAATTAATTAATTATAGTAACAGATTTAAGTAATCTGTTTAATTAAAAGAGGAAATCATGAATTCATACAGGCATCAATCAATCATTATATCAGTAAAAGTTTTGATGATGAATGAAATAAATTCATAGTCTCAAGGTACTTTTTAATAAAATACTTATTAACTACAAAGGAGGGAAAAAAAAGAACTTTGCAATAGGGACCCCTGACAGACATCACTGTGTTGGATTCTGAAATGTACTGCCTGGAGTTGCTGGGAGTGATGCCAGAAAATGGTTCTTGGCAGGTCAGTTCTCTTTGGGAATTGCCTAAGCTGAAGAAAACTGCCTCTGAAGACCTGTTCTAGCTCCAAAACTCTCCATGAGATCAGGTATGGCCTTTGTTAGGACTGCTCATGGCTCGTCCTCTCCCTCTGCCCAAGTATTCCCAAGAGCACTCTGTATTCAACTTCTTTCCTACTAATTTCAAAGTTTACTTCCAGTGGAACCCAACTGTTATACGCTGAATGCTGATATCCCCATCCCCCAAACTCTATGTTGAAATCTAACCCTCAATAAGATGGTATGTGGAGGGGGGCCTTGGGAAGACAACCAGTATACAAGGATGGAGTCCTCATGAATGGAAATAGTGCCCCTATAAGAGATATCCTGGAGAGCTCCCTTAGCCTTTCCACCATGTCAGGACACAGTGAGAAGACATCTGTCTATGAACCAGGAAGTGGGGTCTCATCAAATACTAAATCTATTGGCACCTTGCTTTTTGGACTTTTCAGCCCTCCAGCACTGCGAGAAGTAAATGTCTATTGTTTATAAGCCACCCTGTCTACGGCATTCTGTAGGGCAGCCTGTAACACTGCTTTCCTTAAGCGATCATAGTCAACATCATCAGTAATGGGTTCTGTAAAAAATCATGTGCAACCAGATAGGATTCTCTGAAAAGAAAGCCAACCACTTTTGTGTATTACTGCCAGAGATACATAACCAGATTGCAATCACGAGCAAACATTAGAGAAACCCAAACTGAGAAGCATTCTACAAAATTGACTGCTTTTGTGTGCTTCATAGGTGTCAAGTAATGAAAGTCAAGACAAGTAAGTAATGACACTCAAATGGAGTCTGAAGATTAGATGATCGTAACTTCACAATGTTAATTTCCTGATTTTGAGGGTTATATAGGAGAATGTCTTTGCTCATGGGACAACAGATTGACAACTCTCTAACGGTTCTTGAAAAAAAAAAGTGTTTTGTACTATTCTTTTTTTAAAGATATTTATTTATTTATTTATTTATTTATTTATTTGACAGAGAGAGAGAAAGACACAGTGAGAGAGGGAACACAAGCAGGGGGAGTGGGAGAGGGAGAAGCAGGCTTCCTGCTGAGCAGGGAGCCCAATGTGGGGCTTGATCCCAGGACTGAGCCAAAGGCAGAGGCTTGAGGACTGAGCCACCCAGGCACCCCATTTTGTACTATTCTTGTTAATTTGTTTGTACACTTATTAGTGTAGTTTGTTCCAAAATTTAAAAAAGAAAAAAAACTTTTGTGGGGGGCCTGGATGGCTCATTTGGTTAAGCGTCTGATTTCTTTATCTCTTGGTTGTGGAATTAAACCCCAGGCTCAGTGCAAAGTCTGCTTCTCCCTCTCCCTCTACCCCTTCCCCTGCTGGTACACTGCTCTCTCTCTCTCTCTCTCTCTCAAATAAATAAAGTCTTAATTTTTTTTTTTGCAACAGAACAACACATATACCTGCTGTTTGTACAATTATCCATGTTCGTCTTCTTCTTATTATTTTTTTAATATCATCAATGATGTAGGTCTTCCAGTTTCCTAAGGAGAGCAATACTCATGGATTTTTCTCTCTCTGGAACTCCAATATCAATTCTTCAAAAGTATGTGCCAAAGGGATACCCTCTTGATTGCCCTGCACTGGGCAATAGCCTATTTTTAACAACAGGCAAAATACAGCCTTTCCCCTCAAGAAGCATCAGCTCTAGGAGAATACAAAACTGGGTGATGAGGAGCAAACTGTCAATGAAGGGCTCAGCCTGTTGCATAAAAATGCAAACAGAGTCCAAGTCTGAAGAATCAATACGGGGTGGTTACTTAGTAAATCAACAAAATAGGGATGATGGAGCACCCAGAAGGCCAGGTTTACGGTGTCATATAAATCTAGGGGAAATGAAGCAGAGAGCAAAAAGAGATTTCTTCCTAACTTCTGAAGATGATTACCTTATAGTTGTGCCCTAAATAATCAGGACTGTGATTTTTTTTCTTGAAATTTTATCTCAGTGGTTATAAACGCAAATGCTGTCTTTATGAATCATCTTTATTTTTAAAATTTGGCTAACACTCCACTCAAGTGTCTTTGACATGTTTAAAGCAATTTGTTTCACAAATATGAAAGTTAGAAAAAAATGAAATGACGGAAATGAAGTGTAATGGAGACAGTGTGCCACTTTCTATCACTTATGTTGCACAAATAAAAAAGTTGTTTGATGGAAAATGCCAAACTAGCTGTCTCCACCACTTCATGTCCATCATTTTCGTCATAGAAACTTTGTTTTTGTCTCTTTCTGTGGAATTAATTGCTTCAAGTATTAAGGGCTCTTGTCTACCTTGTGCACTAATTTTCCAGTGAACAAACCCAACTTTGAGATGCTGGACATCAAACACGGCTTCTCTTTTTGGGAGTCAGTTAGGGGATGGAAAGGGAAAGACATATTGCCTTTGTGTTTTCTCAGTCAAGGAAACAGGACTTGAACAAGCATTCATTCTTATAAGTCCAAATGGAAAGCATAACAACTTTAATGGAAGAGTTGATAGCATCATGCTGACAAGGTGCTTTCCCCCAAAATTTCCTGCATGTGTATTTCTCTCTGGGCCAATACCACAGCACACAGGGTTGCACACACTCCATTAGCCGCTGGATGGCAAGAAGGATCAGTCCCCAAGGATTCTCATTCTATGGTGTCTATCTCAGCCTGCTGGGACTGCTGTACCAAAATACCATAGACTTGCTGGCTTAAACAACAGACATTCATTTCTCACTGTTCTGGGAGGCTGGAAAGTCCAAGATCAAGACACAGGCAGATTTGGTTCCTGGGGAGAACTCACCTCTTACCTTGCAGATGGCAGCTGTGTCTTCACATGGTGTGGGGAGACATGGCTCTGATCTGTCTTCTTCTTCTTAAAAGGATATAAATCCCATCATCGGGGCCCAACTTCATGATCTCATCTAATCCTAATTATCTCCCAAAGGCTCCAGCAACAAAGACCATCCCACTGGGGTTTAGGGCTTCAATATAGGAGTTTGGTGGATGGACAAGGAAAAAAAAAATTCAGCCAATAGTAATGTCTCATCTCTCTTCTCTATCCCTTCTCCCTCACTAAGGGCCTACCTTAGGGTTGTCCTGCCAGGACTACACCTTAACCAAGTTTCTCATACTTAGTCTCTTCCCTCAAAGAGGAATCAGTAGAACTCAGATTCTGAATATTGGCTGGTCCAAGCATTTCTGACCTGATGCTGAAGTTGGGATCTGGAAAGATCTTGGAGGGAAACAGCGTTCGCTGAATGGGAAGCAAAGATAGGATCCCATCCCCATCTCCAAATTGCACATGGAACCTTCTCCAGAATAGATCACATCCTGGGTCACAAATCAGGTCTCAACCGGTATCAAAAGATTAGGATTATTCCCTGCATATTTTCAGACCACAATGCTCTGATGCTAGAACTCAATCACAAGACGAAAGCTGGAAAGAACCCAAATACATGGAGACTAAACAGCATCCTTCTAAAGAATGAATGGGCTAACCAGGAAATTAAAGAAGAATTGAAAAAATTCATGGAAACAAATGATAATGAAAACACAACAGTTCAAAATCTGTGGGACACAGCAAAGGCAGTCCTGAGAGGAAAATATATAGCGGTACAAGCCTTTCTCAAGAAACAAGAAAGGTCCCAAGTACACAACCTAACCCTACACGTAAAGGAGCTGGAGAAAGAACAAGAAAGAAACCCTAAACCCAGCAGGAGAAGAGAAATCATAAAGATCAGAGCAGAAATCAATGAAATAGAAACCAAAAAAACAATAGAAAAAATCAATGAAACTAGGAGCTGGTTCTTTGAAAGAATCAATAGGATTGATAAACCCCTGGCCAGACTCATCAAAAAGAAAAGAGAAAGGACCCAAATCAATAAAATCATGAATGAAAGAGGAGAGATCACAACTAACACCAAAGAAATACAGACAATTATAAGAACATACTATGAGCAACTCTACGCCCATCTCCAAATTGTATGCAATAAATGGAACTCAACTACGGCAATGTATTCATTTAAAATGTTAGGGAACTATTTCCATGAAAAATAACTATGGAGGTGATAGTTGAATGTTTGAATTTTAACAAGAATGGTTTATAGAAGCTTGCCATTAGCTGTTATCTGGGACCAGTCCCTTTAGAATGTTGCCAAAGGCTAATTTCATGGGGTACAGTGTCGAGATGTTTGGTGACCAGGTGCTGCCAGGGAAGGCAGGTGAAAAGGTAGTGCCTGCATAAGGATTTCTGAGCTTCCCAATACATTTGTAAGACCACTGCCTCTGTTTCCTCACATACAAAAGGTATATTATAACTGTAACTTCCTCCTATAGCTAGGCCACACACAGAGAGAATGATGGCAGGCCTAACCTGGGGTTCCATACTTGTTGAACCACACTCACGAATTTTGGCCTGTTTATTCCCCTATTTGTTCCAAGTCTCGGTTACTCTCCCTGTCCAGTCCTACTACTCTCCCAGGTGACCTGATTAAACATCCAGAGAACTCAAGGCAGCTAAGGCCTCCCCGAAACCAGAGGGGTTATATCTTGCGCAGCTCCAAAAGAGATCTAGAGAGAGGTTTAGCTCTCATCTGCTGGGGGGCAAAAGTGGCTGCCTTCTGCCTCAGCCCCATCGGTAGCTCAGGTCTCTTTGCTCCTGCAGTGAGGAAGTGCAAAGGAGCCCACACTATGTCTCAGATAGCTCGCAGGGGCCTCCTTCCAGCTCTGTGCCTATATGTTAATTTTCTATTTCTCGGTCTCCTTTCCTTTGCTCTGCCTCATCTTGAATGGATGTCCCTGCTTGACCTCACCTATGCTAGAGGAACTCACCATCCCAAGCCTGCATTTCCAAAGCCATGTTAACATGGCACCACATTCCCCTTTTACACTGTTGGTGGGAATGCAAGTTAGTGCAGCCACTTTGGAGAACAGTGTGGAGATTCCTCAAGAAATTAAGAATAGAGCTTCCCTATGACCCTGCAATTGCACTGCTGTGTATTTACCCCAAAGATACAGATGTAGTGAAAAGAAGAGCCATCTGTACCACAATGTTTATTGCAGCAATGGCCACGGTCGCCAAACCGTGGAAAGAACCAAGATGCCCTTCAACGGATGAATGGATAAGGAAGATGTGGTCCATATACACAATGGAGTATTATGCCTCCATCAGAAAGGATGAATACCCAACTTTTGTAGCAACATGGACGGGACTGGAAGAGATTATGCTGAGCGAAATAAGTCAAGCAGAGAAAGTCAAGTATCATATGGTCTCACTTATTTGTGGAGCATAACAAATAATGTGGAGGACATGGGGAGATGGAGAGGAGAGGGAGTTGAGGGAAACTGGAAGGGGAGATGAACCATGAGAGACTATGGACTCTGAAAAACGACCAGAGGGTTTTGAAGGGGTGGGGTGGGGGGGGGTGGGAGGTTGAGGAACCAGGTGGTGGGTAATAGGGAGGGCACGCATTGCATGGAGCACTGGGTGTGGTGCAAAAACAATGAACACTGTTACGCTGAAAATACACAAATAAAAAACAAAACAACAACAACAACAACAAAAAAAAAAAAACAAAAAACATGGCACCACATTCAATCAAATGCTCTTGTCTTCCCCATCTGAAATGGTTTTTCTGTGCCCTGTTTGGACACTTTTTCCAATTTTTTAACATTATGTGACTGTTCTCTTTTCCTCTCTATATATCTCTGATTTTCTAGTAGTTTCTTCTTGCCTCAGCTCTGATTTAGCAATCATATATCCAAGGTTTGCCAAGGACAGCCCCAGATTATGCCTATTTTCTTAGCCTCTCATCTATTTAGTCACTCATCCCCTCTCCAATATGTCTTGGCTTGGAGGATACTTTATAGGAGCACTCTAGCTGTGATCCACTTTGCTCTACCAGGCCTTGAGTTGAACTCATGCAAGAATGCATTTGAAGACTTCATTGGTCATGGGTAGTTTCCAGACCTGTAAAACAGTCAGTTGGGCAAAGTGATGGCTATGTTACTTTCCAGTGCCCAAATATTTATGATTCTGTGATTCTATGAAAAGCACCAAGCTTTGAAATGCTTCACATTTAACCATGAGCAAGTACACAGAGTAAAACATTTAGAGAGGCATGATTTTCAGAGCAGCCAATCCTAACTGCTTGGTGAGCAGTACTCCTGGGCTCTCCTCTTCCCCCTTCAGCTCCTGGTTGGTTTCTGCCTTGAATATAAGCTCAACCCTCCATCTCTTTCACTCCACACACTTTCAACTTAGGGTATCCTATTCTCCTGCATCTCTTCATACCTGACTTCCAAAGCTTTTCATCTTTTTTCTCAATATTTACTGTCAGAATATCTTGTTTCTTCAGGACATTGCTCTCTGCAGAGTGTCAGCTAGTTATTCTGCAGAGCCTATTTGTGCAAATTTGCAAGCCAGTCAGTTGGATAATATTATCGATCCTTACAGAACATTTTCATTTTTCGAAGGGAGCTTCAGATATTATGCATTAATTTGAAGGAGTAACTACAATAGAGAAATTCAACATCCCGTTGCTAGAATGCCTTTCATGGCATCATATAGGCAGCTGTCTCTGACTATAGATCTGGCAGTGGTAATCATATGCTGGTGAACATAAAGTATGCATGAATGAATGAATGAGATTGAAAATCTATTTTTACTATAATGCATTTTATTATCATTCTACACATTCCCCTCTGGAAGCCTTTATTTTTAAAGTGTACTTGGTTTCTCAGTTTGAAGTATGAGAATTTGATCATCTTTAGATTATCAGGAAAACATGGATTGTAGATATCACTCTCTCTCCTTCCCTTACCTACAGGCATATTGGGTGAGTAAAGGGATGTGGATATCACCCAAGTCTCTCTTGAGACTTCATGTGCACAGAGACCTACACCATTTACTGAGCCCCTTTTAAACTGCTCTTGAAAGCTAATGGTGACTTAATTGCATTTGATCATGTTAATGAGATTCTGATCTTCGACAAAAGATAGTTTTTCAGGGCTCATGTTTTAATCTGACATGATGAAGTGGATTGCTTAGTGGTGATAATGATTCTGCTGTGTGGAGAATCCAGATGTCACGGCTCACCTCTACAAAACCTTACAGAAGACCCAGCAGAAGAGCTCTGAATTCTAGTTAGTGAAAACATTCACTAAGCAAACAATAACCAGAGGCTGACTCCGTAAGGTAAGTGCATCCCTAATGGGCTTATCAGAATGGGTCTCCATAGCACAGCAAGCTCCAAGACCCTCAAGAACCTGTGGTGCCCAAACCAAATATGGCTGTGAGATCTGATTCAGTTCAGGATTCCTTTTCTCATTAGAAATATGTGTACATCAGCAGAAAATACACTCTTAGGCATCCATGAATGCCTTCCTCCCAGCCTGGAGGGTACACACTTTCTGTCCCTCTTGTGTTACTCCCAGTTCCTCAACATCCATCTCAAAAACTTACTTGCCTTTTCCCAAGATCTCACCCTTTACCTCTAGCCTAGGTCCCTGCTGTCTGCCCGCCTCTCTCACACATTTCTGGTAAGGAAATTGATTTTATACTATCTGATTGTGTTTATTAATTGTGGAATTCTCACCCCAACCACAGTAAGCTCTTTAGGGACAGGGATGGTGTCTTAAATCTTCCATGGTACCTCACGTGGAGCCAGACACAGTGGAGGTTTCCGCATCAGAAATTCACCGAACTAGTATGACATGAGATATTATAAAGACACTTAAACAGAAATGGAGAGGAAATAGACAGGGAAATAAAAGAAGCCACATCAAGACCCCACAAAGTTCCTTCAACAGTGCAGCAAAGGAGCCTCTAGGTGGTTAAGCTCACTTTAGCCAGAGATAAGCCAGTCATTCAGAGCATCCCACTAGGCTTCCCGAAGGCTCACACACAAATTGCTGTACCCAGCTCCTCAGGATAACTCTTATTACTCCCCTAATGGGTAAATACCAAAACATCCACCCATAAGACTATGTGAATGTGTGTACAAGAGAGAGAACAAGAGTGAGAGCAAGAGACAAATGGAAACAGACAGAGATGAAGAGTAAGAGAAATGACAAGAAAGGATGGAAAACATTACAAGGCTGAGATGCTGAGAAGAAATAAAAGGTGAAAGGGATAGAAAAGGAGAGGTGCTGCTATTTTTAGCTTACCTGTGGTCATCTCACAGCTGTCTGGCTCTGGATGCTGTTATAGTAACGCTTTATGAAGGTTATACTGCCTTAAGGAATACTGTAAGGATTTAGATTTCCTATATAGTTGTGATATTCAAAATAAGCCTGGTAATTGGGTCATCTTATTAGCAAGCAACTATCACTAAGGAGTTCCAAGAGCTTTCCAGTCAGTCCCTTGTCAGTCCATGTAACACACTCATAGAGTAATGAGATGGCATAGATTATGAGTAATTAGTCCATTTTTATCCATTCTTCAGTGGGTTTTCATTCCACTTGGACACTATCTCTCTTTTCACAGATTGGAGACTTAAGAGCAAGGTATCTTACTGGACACATTAATTTTCATTAAATGTTTTCCCTCTCCTTTTTTAACTTCACATACTGCAAGAATGTCTTAGACTTTATGTGGAAAAGCCCAGGCGCTGTCCATGCTGAATAACCCCTGAGTTCAGACCAGAGGTTTCTGGTCATGTACAGTTTCAATTATGTGGGTGCTAATTAGTCAAGGTTGTGAATTCTCACAGGTGAAAGAGGTCAGTGTAAGACACGGCATGAAGACAAAAAGAGAGGGCAGCGAGGGCAATGGCAAATTAGGGGAATAAAAAAGAGGGAGAAAGAGGAGGAGGAAGTCAGGCATCTATGCAGGATTCTCATTCCAACCTCCACTGTCTCTTATGAGTGCATCACACAGCATACTTGATGTTATAAAACACGGGCAACTCTATTACCCTCAGAATTCTAGGCTACACTCAGAAACTCCAGCTCTGCAGGATGGGATGTGGGTCACAAGGCAGAGACAAGGGGACTCCCCGCCGGTCTCTTGCACTAAAATATGGATGTTGAGTCCTCCTACTTTGAGACTAAACAGCTTCTGTCACTTTAGCTAGAACTGTAGGCAAATAATTCCCAGCAGAACTTGGCCTGTGGGTTGTCAGGGCTCCTATTTGATTAATTAAGCTGTCAGCATGGATGTTGTAAATACTGGATATTTTTGTTTGGAGGTTCAACGGTCATTATCTTTGCTTGGCTAACAGGAGAGAAAAGAGGGAGGAATGGCCTCCTATTTGCCTTTTTGACAGCACATACTTACTTGGTAATAGCATTCCTCAGAGAATCTCACTCAGTGCCACTGGTCCTGACTGAAGACGTTTTGAGGGCTCATCCTGCCATCTTCCCTCTCACTGCCCTCTCTTCAAACCCAGGGTAGAGGTGGGGGCATTACCAGGGCAATATATAATAGCAGAGAAATTGATTTCATAGAAAGCTGAGGAGTCAGTCATATCTAAAGTCAGGCTAAACCAGGGCCTCAGCGAATCTCCATTCACAGGGAGACAAATAAGAAGCTTAGAGGAGTATAAATGGGTTAATCTACCAAAAAATGTAAAGAGGATTTATTTTATTATTTGATTACAGTCTTCACAGTGTGTCTGCCTTCTTATAAAGATTTTATTTATTTATTTATTTATTTGAGAGAGAGAGAGAAATAGCATGAGTGGGGGTTGGGTGGGCAGAAGGGGAGGAAGAGAAAGAATCTCAAGCAGACTCCAAGTCCACTGTGGAGCCCTATGTGGTGCTGGATCTCACGACCCTGAGATCATGAAATCAAGAGTCGGATGCTTAACTGACTGAGACACCTGGGTGCCCCTGGCCGCCTTTCATAGGACCAAACTGGGCAGACTACTGGGCTAAGATTCTGATCATCTAAGAGGAAGCTGGGGACGGGGACTTCCCCTTCCCTGCACAGCCCTGGGTCAGTCACTCAATCCCTATGCACTCTGGTCTCCAGATTTTTCAGTGAGGCTTATGCCTATCCTCCCTGCTTCCCAGTATTGTTTTGAGAATGAGAAGGCAAGAAGGTACTTTCCTATACATTATCTCCTTTAATCCATAAATAGCTGTTAGAAGTAAATATTTTCAGGCGAGGAAATGTAACTCGGGGGATCTGTGATTCTGTTGTTGCTCTGAGTGGTGGAACAGGGACTCTCACTGGGTCTGCCTGATTCCAAACCCTCCCCAACCACTGTATTGTTTCCTGGACCCTTTACCAGAGGAGCTGTCATCCCTGAAACATGCACATGCACAGAAAAGGGTCAGTCACGGAGGCATATACCTTTTCCTCAGACCATAGCGCATTACTTTATTACAGGTGAGTCTTATTTGACCATGTAAAAAAACCCAAAAAACAAACAAGCCATAATATCACTCCTTCTTGTTATAAAGGTAAATATTTTTTAAAAAGAGGAAAATATCATATAGAATGATGTATTGCACATTTACCCCATCATCTATTAGTAAGATTCCTTCCTCTCCCTAAGTCTCTTACTGATGTCCCTGACAGCAATCTCAGCCTTCCAATTTATATTTCATGCTCTGCCACAGTAATCTAAAAAGAAAACACTTAGAGCTTTTTAATATACTCCTTTTAAAAACTCTTCCATAGAGGCTTCTGGTTGCTTATAGAATAATATATAAATTTTGAATCAAGGTGTATGAGGCCATCAATATGTTTCCAAGTTTTCTTTCTCCACTAAACTTTACATTTTTTTTCTAGGACATATATTTTCCCATTACATTGGGAATGTAATGAGATCCAACTCTTCCTGGGGGACTCTTCTAACTAGTCACACAGCCAGTCTCTCTCCCAGTGTGCTTCTCAAGCACTGTGCCCAAGAGATTGGCATTCAGTTCAATTTCTAGTGTGCAGGTCATTCCCTCCAGACTCTTTGAGAGTAGAGGATGAACATATATTAATACTCTAATCCCAATTCAGTGTTTTGCACATGAAAGTTGTTCAGTAGGTATCTAATAAACACATTCAAAAGGAAAGAAATCAACTTTATGATAACAGAAGCCAAACAAAAATCTGGCAAATAATATATAAATGTAAAAAACAAAGTAAAGTAATCCTTTATGAAAAGAAAAGTTACTGAGTATAAGTGCCAAATTTATGGACTTATTTTATTTTATTTATTTTTTAAAAGATTTTATTTATCTATTTAACAGAGATCACAAGTAGGCAGAGAGGCAGGCAGAGAGAGAGAGAGAGAGAGGGAAGCAGGCTCCCTGCTGAGCAGAGAGCCTGATGTGGGACTCCATCCCGGGACCCTGAGATCATGACCTGAGCCGAAGGCAGCGGTCTAACCCACTGAGCCACCCAGGCGCCCCTATAGAGTTATTTTAATGTTGGCACAAATTCTAAAGTACCAAAGAAGAAAAAAAACCCAAATAATACATTAAGTTCCCATAATACACAGACTATAGTATTCTGCAGAATTAAGGTAATCTGTAACAGTAGTTCAGCATTTCCTAGAGTGAGTTGTATATTTTACTAAAGAGCGTAATGAAAATAAAAACATGGTAGAGTAATGTTTGTAGTGAAACAATTTTGAGACATATGAGGCTAAAGAAGATTCACTTTTTGACCCTGTGCATCCTTAGAGCCTTTAATATACTAAGGTGTGTTGGGATTCTCCAAGAAAAGTCACAAAACACAGCATGACCTAAATGCATTTGACCACGGAACTTTTTTTTTTTTAAGGAGTCTTTCACATGACACGTGTTCATAGGGAACACACTCTGGGAAACACTGTCCTAGTTTCTTAGATGCCATTATTCGTCACTTCACAGAGGCTTAAAAATGAACACACTTATCGTCAATGCAGAAACACACAGAAGGAAAAGTCTGAAATGATATCCCATATAAATTTTGCTTCAAAATGATGGAATGGGTAGCCTATTTTTATTAAAACACAGCATGAAGTAGTGGAGAGAGCACAGGCTAAGAAATATTTCTCTACATCTTACCAGCTTCATGATTTGGGGCAAGAAATCTCTCAGCAGACAAATTGTGCTCTGTCCATGAAATTCACAGATAATGATTTTATCTGGACTTTCTGAACCGAAAATCTATAGGGGAATAAAAGTCTTAAATGTCTTGGTTATGCTCTCAGATACAAGAAATGGTTCTTTGCTCTCCTTAGTTCCTGCCGCACCTGCTCACCTCCAACGTCTTTGAGAAACTTGAGGTCATCAGGTCTGAAGATCAGTTCCTATCCCTCCACCTAACACATTCACATTCTTTCTTGCGTCTTCCCCAACACCTTCAGAGGACAGGGATTCTTCTTCCTATACAATCCTTCATCCATGCCTCTTCACTTCCTCCAGCATTCTGCCTCAGCCACCCAGCGATTCTTCTGAATCTTCAGGATTCTTCATCTACTGGCCCTGTTCCCCATGCCTCCATACACACTAAACTACCTTCAATCTTAAAACAAACACCCAAACCAAGACACCACCTTCTCTATCCTACATTCCCAAGTTACTATCCAAATTGTCTATTCTTCTCTTCCAAAAAGATTAGTCCACATTTGCCACGTCCACTTTTCATATCTCATTTACCTTCAAAACATTAAAGTTTGGTTTGTCCCTGAGTAACCAGTGTCCCCATGACTGCTGAGTCCAGTGGGAAGTTCTTACACCACTGCATCCCCTTGTTGTATTTGATAAAGCTGGTCACCCTTCCTACTTTAAACACCCAGATCGCTTGGCTTTAGTGAACCTGCATTCCCTGATTTCCCTTCTGTTTATCCGATCATGTGGTCTTTGTCTCCTCCAGAGGCTCCAGCTCCTGGACTAATTCCTTACGAGCTGTTTGCTCTCAGGATCTGAGCCTCCGTCTGCTTCTTATCTGATTTACTTTTTCTGAGTAATTTTACCCATCTACGATGTATGAAATTGAAACTGATTCTCTAAACATCAAAGGCTGTCTATTGGACATGTTTATCTGGAAGTCCTTCAAGTACTTCAAACTCTGAAGGCACAAACCAAATCACATTTATGCCTCCACTATTTGCCTGGTGGAGGTAGTGTGCATTGTGATTAGGAGAGAAGGTCGGGGTTCAAATGGGAGCCCCACACTCTTCAGATGTGGCTCCAGGTACGTTACTCATACCACTCCAATCCTCATCTCATCTGAAAAATGGAGATAACCATAGTCCCATACCCAGAGGGGTGCCCAAAGAATTAAATGGGACATACACAGAACCTTTGCACAGTATCCAGTGCTGGTGAGTGAGTTATCAGTGAGAGCCAGTATCATCGTTACCACTTCCCACACTCATCTTTTTCCCCCCAATTTCCCTGCATTCTTTATCTCATTTGGAGTTTCCAGCCTCTGTCATCACAGGCATACAACTCCGCAACCTGGGAGCTACCTGACTCTTTCCTCCCCTCTGCTCACACAGACTGCCACTCACAAGTCCTGTGGATTTTGCCATCCAAATGTTCCTCAAATCCCACCTGTCTTCTCCATTGTTACAACAGCTGCCCTAATCCAGGCTCTAACTCTCTCTCTCCGATCTTGAACCCCCAACTGAGAATTGTTACTGTCACTCTTATCCTTAAAACGCATCAGAGTCTGACACCCCAGCTGGCTTTCAAGAAACGCTATTCAAGAAATGAGTGAAATAGAAATATTGAAGTTTTGAGGATAATCCAATGTTTTATGTGGTTAAGAATGCAGAATATGTGCAATTGATATCATGCTGTAAATGGCCGGGTCCAAGATGAACGACCTCAGTGTGCCATCAGTAAGGGCTGCACTTTCAGACTCACAGGATGGCCAAGCTGGAAGGGACTTCTAGCACACGCCACTGGGTGTCTACAAGCATCTGCTACTAGTTGCCCCTGCCCCTCTCCTCTCAAGGGACCGGAAAAAATGAAATAATTTTATAGCTTCTCTTGTAGATAATGGTGGCCAGTGAGAAGCTTCCAGAAAAGCTTTTGTTGCCCTGATGGGAGGAGCAGGCTTTGCTGATGCCATTCCTCCCCTCTGATTTCCACCATAACTGGAAATATGAAGCCTGGAGCCATGGAAGCCATGGCAGGACTGAGAAAAAGGCAAGAGAATCTTTGAGGTGCTGTCCTGCACATGTTGGGCTCCTGTGATTGGGCCCAAGGAGCAAGGAACTTGCTCACGAATCCTGTCATTTGCTTGGAGGGCTCACTGGGTAAGGGCTGCTTTGAGGGGGATTGTTGGTAAGGAATCTAGCTCATGTGTCTCTCCCCAGGTAAGTAGGGGGCCCATGTCAAAGTAGAACAAAGTAACACCACAAACTTCCTGTTTTCACAGTTGCAGCTCCAGGTTCCAAAACCTAAAATGAACACTGCTCCAGATTCCTTCCATGATTTGTCATGGCTTCAGGCTCAGAGGTAGAAAGACAGAAAAGGCCCCATAGAGGACCAGGCACATTTTTCAGCCACACCCACCTCCTCAAATTCATTAACACATCCCACCCAACGCACAAAGATGGCTATGCTCTGCCAGCAACTGATGAATGCAGCTATCAAAGCATGGGGGCCATCTGTAGCTCACGTGCAGGGAGTCTCGGCCAAGGAAATGCATTAGTTCTCCTGTTCATCTTCTTTCTCAGAGGACCCAGGAATCAAGGGATAAATCTGGGACCATTTGAGAGAGTCTATCTACTTAAGTGTTTAAAAAGAAAGAAAAAAAAGCTTGATTCAAAGGCAGGATCACTGGGTGCCTGGGTGGCTCAGTCAGTTAAGCATCCGCCTTTGGCTCAGGTCATGATTCCGAGGTTCCAGACAGAGCTCCACATTGGGCTCCCTGCACAGCAGAGAGTCTGCTTCTCCTTCTGCCCCTCAGGCCCCTTGTGCTCCCTCTCTCTCCTTCTCGCTATCTCTCTCAACTAAATAAATAAATAAATAAATAAATAAATAAATAACGTGTTTAAAAAATTAAAAAAATAAAGGCAGGATCACTTATAAATAAATGCTGTGGTTCTGAAGATAGTAACAAAGGAAACTCTAGCACTTAGCACGTCCCTGCTCATCTGACATAAAGTCACAGGGAAAGAGAAAGGAACATAAAAAACTGAATGCAAACTGCAAACAAGTAAGTGTAAGGTGACCTTTTTCCTGTGTTTTTTTAAATTTTTTATTTTTTTATTAGCATATAATGTGTTATTATCCCCAGGGGTACAGGTCTGTGAATCGCCAGGTTTACACACTTCACAGCACTCACCATAGCACATACCCTCCCCAATGTCCTGTGTTTTAATATAGTGAGAGCTTGCTCTATGCAGTAGTTATAGTCTTTAAATTAGTGCATAAACTGATCTTGGCTGATAAATCTAATCGTGGTGTAAACACTTCAAGAGAAATATTTGAAGAGATTCTTTATGTGTTTTTATTTTTCACAAAGCATTCTTTTCCTGCTTTGTTTTTTTTTTCAAATCCCTCCTACTTTCTAGATTTCCTGAAACTGAGGTTCACCTGCATGTATGTATAAGACTTTGTGCCTCATTCCATTACTAGTGCACATTTAATACTCTTGTCTCTTCTCATTACCACAATTACTTTTAAAATCCAATTTTCATGGTTTTATTCAATCCTATTGAAACAAATGTTGCCTTTCTTTCTTTCTCTCTTTCTCTTTCTTTCTTTCTTTCTTTCTTTCTTTCTTTCTTTCTTTCTTTCTTTCTTTCTTTCAAGTAGGCTCCATGCCCAGCATGGAGCCCAATGTGGGACTTGAACTCACGACCCTGATATCAAGAACTGAGCTGAGATCAAGAGTCAGATGCTTAACCAACTGAGCCACCCAGGTGCCCCAAAATATTGCATTTTGAGAGAAAAATCTCTGAGTCCCTTGAGTGTCCCACATGTTCTTTTTCTTCAGTCCTGGTCCTACCACTGTCATGAGAACTCGGGCAGTCATGGCACCCCCTGAATGACATGGGGTGCACAAAAGAACTAATGGGATAAATCTTCTATCTTTTAAGATTTACAAATCTTACATTTACAAATGTGTCTGATTTCTCATACACCAGAGAGTAAATGTGGAATTTTCTTATTTTTCTTTCCTTGTTTCTGCAGGAAATTTGGAAATACGAAATCCTCAAATGTAATAACATCTATTATAGGTTACACATACTGGAATACAGCTTACCTCTGAAAATACACATTGTGAGCTCTAAGAAGGATTTAGAATACGTGTTGATTTTTTAAATATATAGATTTTTATCTCAAAGGTAAATTTGCTATACTTCTCCCCTCCCACTTTTTTACTGAAGGAACAAAATACAGTGCCTCTGTGAAAAAGAAGGGAGGACTTCACATGCTCACGGTGGTGATGCTGTGGTCATGGCCCTGACCTTCCCACTCAGGACAAAGCGTCCTGCCCCAGTGACTCAAGCTCTCTCTGGGAACCCAATCTGACACTCATCTTGCTATTTTCTGAGTAGGCTGTGGGAAAGAGCCTCAGACCTCAGTCAAGTCCACTTCAGGGACAAAGCTTTCCTCCCTCCTCTCTGCACTAAATATTTGACTATAAAGGAGATAAAAAACGTTCCTGTGTAGTTGGAGTTAAACCAGGGACAGAGCTTCTAACATTGACACACAGGTAGTCATCATTGCGTTACAAAAGTGTGAAGGGCATTTTAATCAAATCTAGTCCAAACACGTGTGCATGTACACACACCCACACCAATTCCCCCAACACCCCTCCCCCCACACACATACTCAAAAGTGATAAATGAAATGGGGGAAAAAATAAAAACAGATTTTCATCAGATTTTAAAATACTCTGAAAAATATTAACTGTGGATTCCTTTCTCACCTGAAGTACACATTATTAAAAAATATTAATAATAATAGTCTGCTCCCTAAAATGTAATGAAATTGTGGTTATTACACATCACCTAACATACAGTAATGATTATTTAGTTTTCCTTTCTCTCACCCCTCAATTGGAATAGTGAACAGTTCTGTGCAGAACCCCAAGTTGTACTGATGCTGTTTATTCCGACTCTGTGGTCTCTTTCCTCCCCTCCCATTTCCACTCCGGCTTCAACTGATTTTCCCATATTTCTGTTCAAATTTGTATTGTAAATGAAAGGGAATACAAACCACACACTTCCAAATAGTTAGGGGTCAGAGATTTTTTTCTAAGGAAGTATTTATTTTTAGCTCTGATGTTATTACTTTTAATTTACACACACACCCACACACACACACACACACACACATTCCCACAGAGATCCATAATTTTACCTAGATGCATACATATAATTATATCATTGTGCTTGTTTTTTTTTTTCCTTACCAGCTTCCCCTTTCCTTTTGCTTCTCCTTCCTTTCTTTTGACCACTCTCCCACCATGGAATGCACGTCATCACCTGTGTGTGTGTGCTTCTTACTCTTTTCTGCACTCACAGTGCTCTACAGACCTAGGCACAGTCACACACACGTAGAGAAGATGATATGTGCTCGTCCATATTCTGTTTCCTCACCACTACCTCACTCAAACTCATCTGACATAGGTCTAATTCATTCTTGTTTTTAAAGCAACAATCCATTATGTGACTATATCCCAACATATTCTGCCATTCCACTACCGTGGGGTGTTTACTTTTATGTCACTCTAATAATGCTGCAGTAAATAATACCCATCTTTATAAACTAGACTTTAAATATCTTTGGTATCGATTTCCAAGAGTGGAGTTACTGAGTCAAAGGCATATGTCTTTTTAATATTAACAGATACTGCCAAACTGCTTTCTTAAAAGGTTATGAAATTATACATTTATATCAGCAATGTATGTTTTTCTTAACATACATGCCAGCCACAGATAATATATTTTTTTTTCTAAATTTTTGCCTGTTGGATAAAAATGACTTTGCTTGGCTTTCCCAGTCTGCTAGTGAATTTGACTATGTTTTCATATGATTGCAAGTTATTTGGATTTTTTATTTATTTTATCTTATTTTTTTATATATTTTTTAAATTTGGACTTTTTACATTGTGAACTGTCTCTTCATATACTTTGCATATTTTTCTATTTCTTGTCTTCAGATTGTCAATTTGTAAGAGCTTTTTTTTTCTATGCTAACCTTTTATCCCTGATGTATGTTCTGAATATTTTTCCAGCTCTACTATCCATTGACTTCATATGTGATATTTTTGTCATATAGTTTGGTCATTTGTTCATATATATGGTCATCTGTTGTATTTTGGCATGGATAAACCAAATATATATACATGTAAAATAATATATATATAATTATACACATATAGTTAAATACATGTTAAATACAAGAATATGTTAAATGCATATATTTACATGTAACATATATATCTCTATATACTAAAATACCAAGATGTAAAATACTAGTTACTTCAGCATCATTTAATTTATTAAAACAACAAACAAAAACACCAAAAGCCCACATACTTTTCTTACTCCACAAAACTAACGACTATATTCAATTTCTGGATTGTCTATTCTGTTCCACAAAACATTTCTTATAGTATGTTCGATAGATGCTTCTGATAGAAAATGCTCTTTTTTTGGTATCATTTTCTTGATTTTTCCAAGTAATTACTCTTACAAAGGAACTCTTATTTTATTTAAAAAAAAAAATCCTCCATTGGGATTGCTATTGAAAATGCATTATATTTACATACTAATTTTGGGACACTTAAAAAAAATTGAGATATCACATCCAAAAAATGCTTTTCTTTTCTAAGTTTTTTTTTCACATCTTTTATGAAGATTTAATAACTGCTTTATTTGTGCTTTGCATTTTGTTTTTTAAAATTTATTTTTACATTTAATAGTTTTACTAACTCTTATATGTGGAGTATTTTTCTTCTTATTTCTATTTCTGGGTTCTCAACACTAAAGGGAAAGGCTATTGACTTTTATGTATTTATCTTCTATTTAGCCATCTCACAAAGTTTTATTAATACTGTGTTTTTCCCCTTGAATCTATTGGATCTTCTATATACACAACCATAGCATTAGAGAAATAAATAATTTTATTTTTCTCAGTATTTATAGAAGATATTTCTCTTAAATAGTTCATTTGCCCAAATCTTTGAAACTTACAAAAAAGCAATGTCAATAGCAGCTATCTCTCTCTAATTTCTCATTATAATTAAATTAACTTTTTGCCACTTAGAATACCAAAAATTGTTGATTTGGGGTAATTTTTACTGTAATTGAGATTTCTTTTACTTTTGTTTTATTTAAAATCTTTAAAAAAAAAAAACAGCTGCTGAATTTTGTCACATTCCTTTCAGTGACTATTGATCTGATTGCCTGATTTTTTCTTTTACTTTATTTATATATAGGATTATATAGATAATTTTTCTGATATTGAGCCACCTTTACTTTTTTGTGCATGTGTTTACTTGCTATATTTGTAAATTTCTAGGGACATATTTACTAAAATGTGTCAAATATTAGAAGCTACAATTTAAAGAGTTTCAGGATCTAATTAATTTGGGAAACACCCAACCAAACAGAGTTAAATGATGCTTCGCAGAACTGTTAAGCTAATGTGTATTGTAAACCTACAAAAGGAGATTAGAGTACAAAGTGTTTCCTGAGCTTTACTTGACTGTCTATCTTTCTTGAGTCATCCCCTGGGAGTAGATTAGAGCTGAACAAAGCTTAGGAAATGCTTATATGGAAATTGTATACTAAGAATTGAAAATAGTTTTAGCACATAAGACTGATGAAATCATGAGAGTAAAGTTGATAAATTAAAAGCCACACTATAGGATGCGAAAACCATGTGGGGGGAAATAACTAACATTTTGTAACAATTATATTCACTTTTGTTATACAAGATTTTTACCCAGCGAGGCTCAAATTATTAATGTTTGACATTATACAGACCCATCTTTGAGCATAGGGTGGTCCTGGGGCTGGATATAGCCCCAGCTCCAGCCAATTGTCAAAGTATAATTCTAGGAAGTAAAGAGCTGCACCTGTATCCTTCTCTGTTATGTGGCCCATGGTATTATGACTATCACAACATGATGACACAGATGGACTATCACACAACAGCTTGCGCACGGCACTCACCAATGACATATTCCACTCTGAAGAGATCTCTCCTGGGGTCATATGGACGATTGAAGTCAATCTGGATGAAGAAAGACTGTCCTCTACGTACAATCAACTTGTTGTTTTCATACTTGTCAGTGTGGTGGTCTACTTTATTGGTGTCCCATCTCTCCTTGAACAGGTGAACACTTGTGACATGAAGGTAGTCTACACATTAAAAAAAAAAAAAGACAATTGAGGGACACCACTGAGTAACTTTGATACAACTGCAAACTCAAAAAACAAGATTGTTTTTCCTGATTCTTTAGGTATTGAGGTAATGAGGTCTGTTGGATAAAACTTTCCGTTGGAGGCTGATAGATTTAAGAGTCCTTCTCTGTGACATTCTTGCCTTCAAAGAGGATTTTAAAAGCTTTGTTCCCTCTGATCTCACTTCAGACCACAGGGCACTCACTTGGGATAGACAGAGAGGTGCTGATGATGTCTCCTATATAGGTCTAGGTACAGAGAAACTCAAGTCTTCACATTCCCAGGCTCATGCAGGCTTTCATTGTCACTAACACCTCACTATGTCACTAACTAGGAATAAGGATAGGATAGCCATCTCGATTTTCTTATCTTTAAAAAGGGAGGAATTAAATCTGACAAAGCCTCAAAAGGATGTTCCAAAGGTCCAAATTGACCTTTAGTTCAAAATTCTCCTCTTACTTCAGATAGGGTCAAATACCCTTCCTTCTACAATTCTAAAAGTAGATCTAGTCCTTCAAAGATAGGAAAGAAAAGAACAAGTATGGAGACAGAATACTGACATTTCGCTGAGATAGATATAACTCTTTCCACTTTGAACATGAAGAAAAAAAGTTTCACATTTCCACCAATCTGGAAGTCAACCCTGGTCTGATACAAAATCTATAGGTCTTTCCTCTGGCCTTTTGGAATTGGGAGGATAAATGTCATTTACACATTTATTTCAGCCATGATAGCACTGGATAAAGGTTAGATCCCCTCCTACCTTTCTCCCATTCTTCTGCAAATGATCACTGAGTATGAAGATAACTCTACCGACCTACACTGTAGTTTGAAAATCTAGTCTAGAGATAGATTTCTGCATGCACACTTAGAGTTGTAAAGGGGGAATTAAGGAGAGAGTCCGGTGGGGAGACACTGGACTTCTGCTACCCTGACCCTGTCTGCTGCATGGTTTGCCTTCACAGTTATGAATACAGTGTACACAGAGCACAGCTGCTGAGCCTGCACTCATGCTGCAGCATCTCCCCGAGAGACTCCAATGCCTGCATTTGTGGTTACACGGGAATCCTATGCAGGACACTTGGTCCCAAATGACTTCATTTTTGTCTCATAGGAGAAACCAAGAAGTTGGGCTCATTAAGATACTCTCTAGTACTAAAATCTAGGAGTTCCTGAAATGCTCTTGATTAATTGAAAGTCCAGGTAATCCTGAGTTTGAGTCTTGAGTCTCTTAATTACATAGGTAAGGGATGTTGCTTCACAGAAGCTGAGTTTTCTCACCTTTCAAATGAGGAGACTAATACTTTGAGAATTTCTACAAAAATTCAATTACATAACAAGACAACTGTTCTGGCACGATGCCTGGCACATAGTGGGGCCATAGGCTTACTTGTGGCTAACTGAACTATAACCTCTGATGGAGCCATGGTCTGTATTACATGATGTGGTGCTCAGTGGGCTATTCTGACTGCAACATAACCACACACAGAAAGTGCAAGATACAGTTTTATTTTTACCCCACTGCAGAACCCTGAACATGGTCCCCTAAAGGGCACTTTCCTTCCATTATGTTGTGGGTGGAAGATGTTTAATTCTCTAGACCTCTCTCTTCTAAACCGCCTTTTCCCTAAGTTCTTTGGCCTTATTAAGGTCACAATCCTAGTGTTAAGCCAGCTTCAAAAGAGCTGGAGACTCATAAATGTCTTAGTTGAAAAGGACCTTAGTAATCAACTCATCTTGTCCTCTTTCTTAGCACTGTGCTTTCCAATAATGTTTTTATTTTGTTTAAATGTCTGAAAACTGAATCCTTAGAAATGGGTTTAATCAGGTCTCCATTAATCAGCACCAATGGAAGGAATACACTGATATTATAGCCTCACAGAATCTCTGAGGGCAAAGGCACTTTCTAGACCATCTGGTAGACCTGCTATGTACTGCATGAAACATCTTGAAAGCCCAAATGCTTAGGCTTTTTGTCTTCAACTGAACGGAAACCCACTATCTCACAAGGCAAACAGTCCATTTTTAAACAATTTTAATTATTTGAAAAGCCCTCTTAAGATGAACTGACATCTGCTTCCTTGTAATTTTTCTAACCATGGATCCTGGTTCTGATTTCTGGATAAATATAGACTACATTCTATTCATTTCATCTGGCACTCCTTAGGTATATAAAGACTTCTATTCCTTTGACTAAAACACTTTCCATTTCCTAAACTGTTCTTTTCCAGAACTTTAACTCTCTACTCTTCTGGAACATATTTCATTTCATAAATTTCTTTCTTGTTGTATTTTCCCTAGAATTAAGTACATTATTCTAGCTACTGTTTTTCCAATGAAAAAGAGAGACTGCTACACCTTTCAAAACAAATAGCATATTTCTATTATTTCAGTCAAAGGTATCATTAGTATTTTGAATTGTTTTATTTTATTTTTTGATTTACAGTAAGCATCGGTAAGAGCAAAAACTTTAAAAGTACATTCTGATGTCATTTCTACCAGTAGTGTCTTAGGATTCAATCCAGACTCCTAGAAGTCAGCCATATCTATACAAAAGTTTTCTTCTTTGTAGCTCAATTTTAAGGTTTTCCATGTATTCATATTAAATTTCATCTTATTGAATTTGGTTAATTGTTCCAAGCTCTTAATATAATTTTAGACCCTAAGCTTATATTCAGTATATTTAATATTCTCCCTAATTTCCTGTCCTCCAGGAATTTTATGTGTGTCATTTTATATTGCCATTCAAGGCATGGATATAAATGTTGATTAGGTCACTGCCCAGTAAATACAAGCTAGATAACTGCATGGTGGTAGGCTCTAAAAAGTGAACAGATAGTTATGACATAGCACCATAAATATTCTGATAAAGCAGTATAGGGTATTGGGTGGAAGAGGGTATCTGGGAGGTATAGGGAGCCTGTAACTCAGATTGAGGGAGTATAACTAAAGAAGATTTTTGGAAGAAGTGAGGTATATAAGCAATAGTCAGAAAGATGAACAAGTTAGCCAGGGAGAAAAAGGGGTGGGGAAGGATGTTTCTGCCAGAGGGGAGCAAAGACTTGGGCAACAGAGTATCTGGTTTACTTAAGAAATTGAAAGATGATTGTTTGGCTGGAGCATAGAAGTGGGACCACAAAGGAGGAGAGGGCAGGAGCCACTCATGCAAGCCCTGTACACCATGTTAGGGGACTTGGACTTTAACTACATTGGGGATACCATGAAAAATCTGAAATAGCAAACTGACATATCTTCATATATACGTGTGTGTGTGTGCATGTGTGTGTGTGTGTAAATTTCAAATGCTTCTGGTGAAAAAGTAAGAAAAGGAATGGATGGTGGCCGTGTTGGAGGCAAGAAGGTCAGCTAAGAGGCTGCTTCAGCATTCCAAGTGAGGGATGGGGTGAGTCTAGTCTGCCTGAAGGTATTGAATGTACTGGTCCTGGAGCGCTGCCAGGATTTGCCTTATCTCATCCCACCTCCACTCCCGTGATAATGTCCCCCTGAGAATGAGTATATCAGTTTTATGCCTTGGCTTCCCAAGTATCTTTGACAAAGAGAAAAATAAAGCTGGAAAGAGAAAGTCAAGTATTTTTTAGTATCTGGTTCTCATCGGTTTTATTCTTATTGCAAATGGAAACTCTGGCTTTCTAGTTCCATGGGCCTGTCCAGTGAACTTGGTTCATATCTAGTGAGCCAGCTAAAGCCAATCTATCTTCAAAGTAGTGTAATGCGGTGATACTTGGGTGGGATATTGATATGCACTGGAAGAATAAGAGTTCCATGGTTATGCCAATTTGGGAAAGGCTGGCTTAACCAAAGTCAGTCAGGATTCTTGAAGGATTTATGGGAGACTTTTAATGATGTAGACTATAAATCTCCCATAGGTCTCATGTTTTCCAAATTTAAATGACCATGGGAACTATTTTCTGTGGCAATCAGTGTTTTGCAGAAATTTTCCAGAAGATGCTTCACTATTTACTAATTGTGCAACCTCAGGGAAGTTATTTAATCTCTCTTCAGTTTCCTTATCTATAAAAAGACAATGAAACACTCACCTTATAGGGTCAGTGTAAGGATTAGATAAAAAAAAATGTAGGTAAAGTGCTTCATTACAGTGTCTGGCACCTAGTAAATGCTCACAAATTATTTTTAGTATATTAGCATTGTTACTATTAAGAGAAGAGTTTATCGTATTGGATAAGAGTATGGATTTTACAGCCAGACTGCCTGGAGTCATATCCCAGCTCTGGCACCTACTATTGCTGTGACTTTGCACAAGTTATGCAAATTTCCTGTCCCTCAGTTTTATCATCTGCAAAATGGTGGTGGTGTTGGGATTAAATGAGAGAATGCTGCATTCCTGGGGCACTTGGGTGGCTCAGTCAGTTAGGTGTCCTACTCTTGATTTTGGCTCAGGTCATAATCTCAGGACTGTGAGACTGAGTCCCACCTTGGGTTCCACACTCAGCATGGAGCCTGCTTCCTCTCCCTCCACTCACCTCCTGTCCCCACTAGTGCATGTTTTCTCAAGAAAGGAAAAAAGAAGGAAAAAAAAAAAGAAAAGGAAAGAAAGGGAATGCTGTATTCCCTGTATTCTGAGAAGACAAGCTTGTTTTATTTCCTTACATTTCTACAGGCAGATGAAATAATTTTCTCCTCTTCATTCCCAGAATATGTTTTTCCTTTTTAAAATAAAAATTAACTATAATTAAGCACTTTGTGTCATGTTAATATAGGTGATTTTATTTGTGGGACTGTAAGCCCGTTGAGGACAAGACCTCATCTTCACTGTACCCAAGACAATGCAAAAAGAAGCTATAGTAAATACGCCACTTTTCACTTTAAACAAATGTAATGCCTGAATAGGAGCTTGAAGTTGGTTATGCATCATAAAATGAATATTCTATTTATTATAGGATTAACCATACAAGCCCTTAAATGTTATTTATCAGACAATTTTATTCTTAACATATACCAGTTTCAGGACTATATATATAGAATATTGTATATTCTACAGTGTTGAAGACAAAGTGATCTAGGGTTTTATGATATGAGGCCTCCAGACCAGCACTTTTATTTCAGACTGGAATAAAAATGCCATGCCTTGATAGCATATAACTCATATATTGCTTATAACAAAAGGTAAGGAAGAGCACTAATAAGTTATTTTGAGTATTAAACACCAAGTCAAAAAAATTATAGTTTCATAGTGAAAACAAATATATATATAATATATTTATATTTTCACATAAGTATATATTAAATAATATTTTATATTACATAATGATAATATGTAAAATAAACATATATTAATATATACATGAGGAATTTGTTTTAAAATAAGGCAATCTACAATATTATAATTTTAATAACATTTTATTCCAAGTATGGAGTTTTTAAAAATGTTATTTTTTTCTAAATGATCTTTTCATTCTCTCCTGCAATATCTCTCTAACAGGCCAGTGCTTTCAGGAAAAAAGGGAAAATAATATCATGGAAAACTATAGTGGTACCCTGTGTAGGGAAAAACTAAGGCAATGATAAGTAAAACCTCCCTGTGTAATCTCTTAAGATAAAAATCCATATTAAAATAATTTAAACTGGGGCACCTGGGTGGCTCAGTGGGTTAAGCCGCTGCCTTCGGCTCAGGTCATGATCTCAGGGTCCTGGAATCGAGTCCCGCATCGGGCTCTCTGCTCAGCGGCGAGCCTGCTTCCCTCTCTCTCTCTCTGCCTGCCTCTCTGTCTACTTGTGATCTCTCTCTGTCAAATAAATAAATAAAATCATTAAAAAAATAAATAAAAAATAAAATAAAATAATTTAAACCAAGGAAAACATTTCATTTAAAAAATAAAACTTGAGGGATGCCTGGGTGGATCAGTTACCTCAGATTTTGGCTCAGGTCATGATCTCAAGGTCATAAGATCAAGCCCCGCACTGGACTCTGCACTCAGCATGGAGTCTGCTTGAGATACTCCCTCTCCTTCTGTGCCTCCTCCTGCTTATGCTCTCTTTCTCTTTCTAAATAAATGAAATCTTAAGAAAATAAATAAATAAAACCTTGACCAAAACATGGAAGATTAAAAGCAACACTGAGAGTTTGAGAATTTGAAGAACTAATATTCTAGACTGTAGTCAAAATGGACAAGACATATGGAAGAGAAAGGGGAGGGTCATTTATACTTTAGAGGAAGAAGGAAATGATAGCCCTACTGCCCTCCCCCTAGAGTAATCTGATAGCTCTCCAGATATGCTAGGGGGCATGAGTACTAAGGAATAAGATGAGATCGCAATACCATCAATTAAACATTTTTCTCATTGCTCATGGGCCCTCATCCGCAGAGCAACCTTTATATTTGGTGTTTACAATACCTAATAATAACAAGGGCTCTGCAGAAGTCACAAAATATCATAAAATATAAGCATAGATATACAAATATCATAGTTTTTTCTTTTGTCCATTTTGCTTAGTGTTGTCTCTTTTCATGCAGTAAACACTCAGTAAACATTTATTAAGCTGGCATATTGATTTCTGCTTTTTTTTTTATTGGATTAATGAGACTTAGTTTAGTTTGAAAGAGCTTTCTCATCATCCAGGCTCCATTTGACACAAACAGGAAATGAATTTGCTTCTCCCTGTCCAAGCCCAGTTCCTGGCAAAATGGAGCCCCTCATTGCTAAGCTACTTTTTTTTTTTCTTTAGAGATATTGTAGCTGGGAAGTTGGCAGCTTGCTCTTTCAAAGTGACAGCTTTCAAAAAGTCTACCTAACACAGTTTAGCCTAATTCCAAACACACCAGAAAATGGATTGTTGAAAAAAAAAATCTCTCCTCATGAGCCAGCTGCCTCCCTGTCCTCCTACCCTTTCCCTAATATGAAAAAAAGTAGATTATTTTCTCCTTAGGTTGTAAAAATATTCTTCCGAGAATGATTATACCTGTCATAGATGGAATCTTGAAATAAGTTAAATGTTTAGGTTCATATCCTAGAAATTCCCTAGTGAACTGAAATCTCCTTGCAATCTTTGGTAATATTATTACCAAACTGTAGGCATAAATACTGTCCATGAGGAAGTAGGTTTGTTTATTGTTGAGACAAGAGGATAAAAGTTCCTCTTTCATATTTCTTTTGGATATCCCGAATTTTAAAGTATCATTAATTAGAATGATTAAAATTAATTTCTTAAGCAGCTTATTGTTTTTTAACTGTTGCTATTGAAATGTCCTGTACCATAAAATGTATAAGAAATGCTCAGCTGCTCAGAGGAATCTAGAATAATAAGTGAGATCAGGATCTTCTCCAGGGATGGAAATATACCTTATCTACTTCTCCTCTCACTAGAAGCATCTCAACTGCCTCCAAACGTGTTTCCTTCTCTCCATTTGCTCTTTACCATTGGAATTACCTTCATGAAACGTAATTCTGATTATATCATTTTGCTATTTAGAATCCTTTGCAAGTCCTCCTTTATCTGCAGGAGAAAAGGTAAGGTCTCAGTGTACCTACTGTAACAGATCCCTGCCTACTTTTCCCAGGTTCATCGCCTTCTTGTC
Organism: Meles meles; assembly: GCF_922984935.1. NCBI lineage: Eukaryota > Metazoa > Chordata > Mammalia > Carnivora > Mustelidae > Meles > Meles meles. Next base: position 133,162,082 of record NC_060070.1, read on the forward strand.
CCCATTACTTGATGTGCGTGGTTCTCTCTGCTAGAAATACTGTTCCCATGCACTTGTCTGCCTGGAAGACTCCTATTCATCCTCTAGGACCCAACTCAGATGGTCTTTCATCATAAAGCCTTCCTCGCCCTCTTTCCCACTGTTCCCATACCATATCATTCCTTTCTCTGTTCTTTCACTGCAACTGGCATAATTTCTGTAACAGTATCTTTTCCACTGAATTGAAATTTTATTTTCTGTGTCTATTTCATCCAGTAGATGGAGAGCCACTTGAGGCCAGGGATTGGCTTACTCATCTTTGTGTCCTCAGAGAGAACTTAGTGTACTTCCTGACACATAGGTAGCAATCATTAAATGCCTTTACACAAACCGAATCAAAGAATGAATTGGTTCTATACAACATCATTTTTTCATCATACATAAATGCCTTTCTAGTTCTTTTAAGACCCCTCAATCCAAAGGAGTTTACTCTGCACTTAAGGGAGAGTGGTAATTAACTAGTTAATTAATTGCTTTGGTTCTGACAGGGGTGGGGTGGGAAGGAGAAGGGATGCTCAGAAAGGCACAAGACCCCATTAGCCTGAAAGATTCTAGATGTCTCCTGGATTTGACTTTTTTTAGAGATCCAGACTTGCTTTCCAGTTTGCATTCATCACATTAGATCTGCCAAGTAAGGATTGTAATTACTACTGCAAAGGATCACCTATGGTTAATAACATAGAGTCAAACCAGACCAAGAATATAAGGCTATCTTCCAGAACATTACATCTCCTGCTAAAATAACCTTTGAGACCAGGAAAGCTGTAGAGAAATTTCCAGAAACAACCACTAAACATTCAGAAGAGTCTATTAGGAAGAGATGCAAATCCAGCATTCTGAGGAGATTTTCACATACTTTAATTGGCTACAACTGAGTTCAGAAGGGGGCATTAACTACCCTTAAAACACATGAGGACGTCAAACATTGGCACTGACTGGTTTGTCCCATCTCTGGGGTCTCACTGTCACCTCAAATATTCCCTTTTGTTTTCTTTTTAATATCATGCTGCTATATGGGAAGTACCTTATGTGAGTTTATACATTTTGAAATGCATGCTAAAGTCATTCTTAACCAAATATTCACAAAAGCTGTGAATTAGGGTATCATTCATACTCAGTGTACATTATATCTATCTATCTATCTATCATCTATCATCTATCCATATATCTCTACTGCCACAGAACTATTTGAAATGAAAAATCTGCCATTTATCCTTTTTCTCCTCTTTCCTCTCTGCCTTCTCAGTCAGTTTGGCAAGAGCAGCTTGCTGAAACTTTTGGAAAAGGTTTCCATTGAAACAAATGAGGAGAGTTTGACTTAGGACTTTGTGAGCCAAAGCTGTCCTCAGACAGGAGCTCAGGGAGCTTCAAGCCCTCTTGGTCGCCCCTAGGGGTCACTGCATAAACTGCAAGAAGACAGCAGCTAATCACACGTGACAGCCTTCACAGGGGATGACTTGGGAGAAACTGATGTATTTTGTGTCAGGAAACCTGCTTTTGGCACAATTAAAGAGAAATGTGAAATGTAAAGAATACATAGGAGACAGTTCTTGATCACATGGTTTGTATACTGGTATTTTTCTTCCATTCTACTCATCTAGGAGTTCCCCCATGATACCTGGGTTCAGAGATCCTATCCTCAGTGTGTAGTACTTAGCTCACCTGTGGGAGACAGATTAAATGAAGGCATGTTTTTAAAACCTGGAGCCTGCTATTAATAAGATTATAATGACTCTAGACCGGATGAGTCACTCAATTCTCAAATGATTGACTGTTCATTCATTCTACAAAGTGTCATTGGACACTCACATTCCTCTGCCAAGGCCTGTAATAGGTACCCCAGAATGTCACTTGGGCTATGGACACATATGATTGCCAAGCAAATGACGAATGATTTTTCAAAATAATTCTCCACCCGTGCCTCCAAAAATAAATACACAGAACACAGTAATCCCAGATTTTTACAAAATCATCCTACCTACTCAAATTATCTGTTAGTTCTGATTTCTTATGATCCACATTTTGTTCAGATTTCAGATATAAAGCTCCTGCAGGCTGTTAATGTTCCCCTTCGAAATAAGTGTTCACTGGGGTGGGCTCCTAACCTTGTAGGGTATGATATCTTACACATTCTGAATTAATGAGTACTTGTTGGTTGACTCCCATAGACCAAGTGTCTCATAGACAGTAGTTATTTGATCATCATGGCAACTGTCAAGTAGGCATTACTTCCATTTTCTTGATGGAGAAACTGAGGCTCCCCTGGGTGGCAAAGTGAGTAAGTGACAAATGAGGAACCAGAACCTAGTTTTTCTGGTTCCTGAACCAAGGGGCTCTTTGCTACATCTCACTGCCTCTGTTCACATTTCTCCTCACTGATCCTATGCCTCTTTCTCTTTCTGTTCTCTGTGCCCACATCTTCCAGCACCCTGGCCCCCATTCCACAGGGCCAAGAGACCTGTCTGCCAGAGGGGGATTTTGCTAAAAAACGGAATATACCAAGGTATAATAATTTGCTCATAACTGCTTGATAGTTTGATGTCTGCCTGCTTTCCAATTTTATTTGCTTTCTTAGAGAAAGAAAAGAAAAGAAAAGGAGAGGAAGGAATAAACCCAAGATTGGGCAATGAAGGAGTGAACATCAGCTACTTACTTTGACCTCAGTTTCCCCACCTTATAATGTGGGGATTTAGATGAGTTGATTAGCAAGTCCTTTTTAACTCAGTTTTGTGGCTCTAATGGTGGAGTTGTAGGGAATGCAGCACCCCACTGGGAGAGAGAGCTCAGAACTACAAGTTCACAAGTCTGTCCCAGCCCTTCCACTCAACTGAAGAAGCCCTTTGGTGAGCTCCCCCGTCTAAATCTGCATGGTACCTTACTGGGTGGTACTCGATATCTCTGTTTTCACAGTTGGACAGCAAATTGTCTAGACATGATAGTAACACAATCAAACCTATCTGCAAGGTGCGGGCAGTTCTCTGATTTGTTCTTGCACTGTTCTTTCCCTTTGCTTTCAACTGCTGATCTCCTTCTGAGGAAGCAGATTAACCATGTACTATAGGGTGATCCTGGGCATCTGCCTCCAGCAAGTGGGTGTTCACCTCCCAGTGAAACCAAGTGCAGAGTACCCTCAGGAGCAGAAGTGGGCTTGCTGCATGAGTGCTACTGACAAAAAGTGGTCCATGCAAGATGCCATTTGGGGACATGAGTCTGAATGTCCCTGCTATGGCCCAGGGGAATGGTGTCTGTGTCACCAAGCCACTGCTGGCACCTGGGCTCTGTCACAATTGACAGGACTGAGTGGAGGTCAGCTGCTGGCTGCTCCTCCCAGAGCAGGTCCCTTGGGATCTTGGAGGCGGGAGCAGGGGAAGCAGCTGGCCTCACCTGCTCACCAGCCTGCTCTGGAGAGACGTAGAGGGCTTCCATCTCCATTACTGTCAGAGTCTGGCATCTTTTGCCAACTCTGAAATTCACAGCAGAGGAGAGAGGAGGGAGGAGGGAGAGGGAAAGAGGCACAAGCCAGACAATCAAAACAGCCACAATATTTTGGAAGTGGAAACTTCCAGCTAGAGAATATTTTTAAAAACAGAACAGTAGCGCTGGAAGAGGCATCCACTGAGCCAATGCCCTTGTTTTCTAGAGGAAATAGCTAAGAGGTAGAAAGGCAAAGTGACTTCCCTGGGATCACAAAGCTATTAAGTGGCAGAACTGGGACAAGAATCTGGATCTTGGGGCCTTTTACCACTGAAAAGAAGGCTTGGGAGTCTTTAATACCAGACACTGACAGGGGAGCCGCTTTTGTGGGAGCCTAGTGGAGACAAAGGGTGCTGACCCAACCAGCACCTGCAGGGAGGAGCAGATGGCCGACCCTGTACCTTGCAAATTGACACCTCGGGGCACCAGCCCCTGCAGTTCCACAGTGGGGAGGTCATCCTCTGCCGCATTGGACGCGTTGCGGGGCAGGGCTCTCCTGCCTCCAAATGCAGGCTCCGAGGTCTCAGACATGCTCAGTTTCACAAGCTCCTTATGGGAGAGAAAGGGAGACACAGAAAAGGAATGGGAGACAAGTTACATTTGAGACAAGGATTCAAAAATAGAGAAGCAGACATATCTGTGTGGGATAGCACATTTTGAGTTTCACATAAATAAAACTTGAGAAGTGGCAGTAAGGATTAGTCTAATGATGGAGTATAGTTCCCCAAGGATCTCGGGGAGATTTCTTGTTTGTCAAAACACATGGAAAGCAGAAGAAAAGGGGCTTATCTGAAGAAAGGAAAAATGTAAAAGATTTTAGAAAGCAGGGTTCCCCCCATTATCCCTAAAAGCAGTATTTTTGTAAGAAACGTTTATTGTCATATACCCATACATATGTCCATTTCATATAGACTTAAGAAGGCCTAAGTCACTTCTAAGAATAAAGTCATCCAACCATGTCCAGGTAAGTGTTCATTTTTGCAACTTGATTCAACCAATGTTTAGTGAGAGCCTACTATGTGGCAGGCTGTGATCTGGGCACATCAGAGAACAAAACAGAAGGTTGTTGACCTGGGGGTTCCAGTCCAGTGAGGTTAGGGTGGAGGCCACACTTTGCAGAAGTAAACAGGAAAGGGTATAACAAGGTGGCAAGTGCTTTGGAGCCAGGACCACACAGAGCAGGAGAAGGCAGATGGAGTCTGGGTGGGTGAAGAGGGTACATTGCGATTTTGAATGAGGGCTATTAATAGCCTTTCTCTAAATGTACTTGGTCAGTGGTGTGAACACTGCCTTTGCTCCAAGCCTGCTTCCCCTTCCTCTGGAGTTTGCACAGGCAAGAAGCCAGCTTAAACACCACACACCTCACTGTCAGACCCCATTCAGTACTTGTTGACAAACTGACCAAATAAAGGGAGCCCTTGTTTCTGGCCCAAATGGAGCTTTCACCTGGATCACCTGGATCACGCAGTCATGACTCTTGGTTATTTGGCTCTTTTCAAAAACCAAGCACACCCTCAAAAGATGAAGAGCCTCCGCTATAAAGGCAACCAGAGTAGACTGTTCCAGAAACATGTTGAGCAAAGGCAACACAGCTGGAGACAAGAGAACCACTTTCTAGGTAAGGTATTTGGTCTGGGAAGGAGACAGCAATATTGGCAAGCATAAAGTCTGAATCGGTTTCCATAAATACCTACAGACATATTTACAAAGTCTCCAGTGAGCTGAGGGGACAGGGAGAAAGGGTTAATGATGGAAGGAAGAGTTAATGATGGAAGGTAAGAAAAAGCCATCCTCTGGAGGAAAATAACCCCCAGGTGGGCTTAGGATCACTAAGGGAGGGGAGGGTCTGGGGGGAGAACAGAGTAGAGCAGTGCAGTAGCCTGTTGGGAGAGAGAACCCAGAAAGCAGAGAGCTGGGGAGCCCCAGGTGCTTGCCAGGTAAGAGGAGCCTGTGCAGGTGAGAGCAGGTGGGCAGAACCCTCCTCTCCATGGGTCTTGGAAGCGGGGGTAAGTGCTCAAGTTTAGCTCTTGCATTGGGAAGGGGAATGGGGATACAAGAGGATGAGGAGCCAAGACAGGCAGGTGTTCTTACCCCCCCCCCCCACCACCTTTTGTCTCATCCCTCCACAGTTTTCTCCACTGAGGAGAAGAGAGCTCCCTTGGGGGAGCCCTCCCAAGTCCCTCATTCCCATCTGGTGGCCTTCTTGCAAGCAGAGCCTTCGGGAAATCTCGAAGGAGTGCCTGAGAAGTCCCTGCTTGGATGGAAGTGGGGCTGCATAGGCGCGGAGATGGGGGCCAGGAAAGGCAGTGGACAAGTGGGGGCGCCTCTTACCCCTGTCCCCTATACCCAGAGAGCAGCAGACGCCTGAGGGATCGCAGAAAAACTCCAGGGCAGGAAGGCAGGCGCAGCCGGGCCCCTTGGCTCCTGGGTGCAGGTTTGCGGTGAGGCCGGTGGGGAAGGGCGGCTGCTTACCTGCGGTCCCGCCCGAGGTGCCCTAAGGCAGGCTGGCTCTGTGCAGCTCAGTGATACTTCCTCAAAAGGACGCAGGAAAAACGACAAGAAAGTTGGCTCTTAAATAACTTCCTAACAGCCCCCACCCTCCACCCTCCCCTCCCGTCCCACAGGGTTTTCTCCTCCCCCTTCTTGACAGCTGGAGCTAACAGAGCAGCTTCTAGGACTTTCCACTTATTTCTGCCATCCCGCGTTATTCTGGCATGAGCCCCTCCCCCGACCCACGCCCCCCTTACTTCGGAGTTCCTAGCTCTGGTTCTCCTCACCACCCCCACTCTGATTCTGCAGCCCCCTGCAGAGGCCCCTCACACCCTGCCTCCTCCCTTTCCTCAGATGGGCTGGAAGGGTCTTCCTCCACATGGCAGTGTCCCCTCTGGGGATTCTGAGGTTGGCTGCTTGGATAAAGGGTGGGTCTCCCTCTGGCAGACAGTCACAGACAGCTGTGACCATGCATAAAGCAAGAGGAAGGTGTCCTTCTTGTGTCAATAAGGCTGAGGGGGGATGGTCTGTGTTCTTGCGAGCATCAGCCACCACCTAACTGCAGGATTTCCCACAGGAGGGGAGGCCCAGCCCTGGGGAAGATGAGTAAATAATTTTAAGTGTCACAAAAATTAGAAAATAACACTTTTTTCCCCTGAAAACCATTTTGGTTTATCTTCAAATAACTGGAGAAATAGAAAAAATTTTCTTCTATGTATATATATTTTTTCTGATTCTTTGTCTCTGTAAATACTCCTATTTTCAGACAGGGCTATTTTTAACCCTTTTTACTGTCTTCAAATTTCTGACCTTGCCCCTTGATCTGATTTCATAGAGAGAGGGGGAAAAAAAAAAGACCACTGGTTAGGAATTCTCTAAATTTTCTGCTACCAATCTATGAACTTGTTTGCAAATGCCCATTTTTCCCTCTTTCTTCCTCTTACTAAAGTGGTAAATGTTTCCAGTCACCCCTTTGTCCATGGCCAAGTGCACGGGGCCCTGCCTTTTTGCCTGTGGTCTATGTCACCTTGTCCTTCAGGGTCTTGCCGTACTGCATATCTATTTGTTCTCCTCTATCTTCAAGCTCCCACTTGAGCAGCTGCTCCCCACCAGCACTGATGCAACTTCAAGACAAGTCTCTTCAGTACTTGCTCAAACCTTCCCTGGGCCCACATGCCCCAGCTCTTGCTCCCCTCCCTCCTCTTCATTGCAAGGTTCTTCCATCTGACATCTGCTCCATCGTTCTGTTGAAACTAGCTCAAGGTCACCAGTGACCCATGCTAAATCCAAAGGAAAGGATTCTTTTCTAATTTACTTAACATTTGGAGACATTGAACTTGGGTGCTCTTACCTCGAAGGTCTGTTCCCCTGGATTCTGGGGCATTACACTCCTCTAGGGCTGCACGCACCCCCTTGGATAAATGTGGCATTCCCATCGTTCCCATTTCCCATCTGTATCCTGACATGTCCCAAATCTAGGTCTTTTGCCATGATCTTTTCTAGAACCTCAGATTCCCCAATGTAAGTGCCTCCCAACCGTCTTGGCATGTCCCAGTGATAACTCACACTCATCATGTCTAAAATGAGATGTGTAATTTCCCCTGAAAACCTGGTCCATCTCAAAAGTTCCCTATCTCAGTGAATGCCACCACCCTACTTTCTGTTGCCAAGCCAGACATGTGGTGTTGTTCTCGGCACTTCCTTCTTTTCCTCCCCTCAACCCCCAAATCCAATCCCTCAACAAATACTTTCTATTCTTCCTCTTAAATAGCTCTCCAATCGACCCATCCACTCCCACTCCCACGGTGGAGGTTCAGACTCCCGCATCATCCTCAGTTGTCAAAATCTCCAGAACCACCTACCACTTCCGATCTTGACTCCTCCAGTCCGTTCTCCACGCTGCAGTGAGAAAGAGCTTTGAGGGGCTTAAATCTGGAATCAAATTCTTTGCACAAGCTCTTCTATCACCACTTCCGTTTGCTCTTAGGATAAATTCCAAACTTTGATTGACTGGGTCTCTGCAATATCGGTCCTACTTTGTCCTCCATCCCCATCTCTTTTACTCTCTCTTGCCTTCTGCAATGGACGCTCACTCTACCCACCTCCTGCCCGCCCCCACCAGCCCCCTGTGGTATGCTCCAGCCCCAGTGATTTCCCTGCTTGTACCACTTGTACCGTGGCCAGAAACACACTCCACTCCTCTTGCCTCTTCTCACCACTGGACTATTTCTTATTCACTCTCCAGATCTCAGCCCAAACTGCACATGTTTCCTGCAGGAGGTGACCTTGTCCTGGTGCTTCTCACACAAAGCAGCCACTCTCTGTCTCCTTGTCTGTACTCCCACTAAACTGCATGAGAGTAGAGACCCTAGCTGGAGTTCCCCAGGGATAGTCTGCTGACCATTCGATTACTCAGAGCCCATCCTTTCTTTCCATGCTCTTTGTTGAGTGCTAAAGAAGGACCAGCCTACTCTGGTAGTTCTTTTGGCAAAAATCACGCCTGAGTGTCCAGGATTCCTAGAGACCCCCTTGCCCATGTGGGTCTGGGGAAGAGCCAGGCAGCTTGGCTCCCTTCAGATTAGGTGGCGCAGCTGCCAGGCCCCCTGGATTTCCTGACTGTATGCATTCAGGACAGATTTGTCACCCTCACAATGGCCACCTCAGTTCCACTTTGGGCCTGAGACTCACTCACTATTGTGTGACTATATACACGTATTAAATAGCATTCTAACTTCCCCAAACCACTGACCCAGAAGAATTAAAAAAGCAGTGGCTTTCCTTGTGCCTAAAACTAGTGTCAGTAGGAGAGTGTCTGAGGACACCAAGCACAGAGATGTTAAGATGTTACAGATGTTATAAAAAAGTCAGTCACATTTCTGTTACTGATATTACAGAGCCTTTCCTCATAGCACGGGGGCTTAGAAGTCAGAACAAAGTTTTGTGGCCATACTATGAACCTTGAACTGTGCCCCTCCCCAAATGTGACTATGGTAGAAGCAGCTGGATGAACAGACTCGGAACTCTCTGATGCCCTTTGTTTCTGAATGTTTCTTGCCCGGCATGAAGGTGGCACACTACAGGTGTTTAAGGAACGTTGCATGTGGTATCTAGCTGGAGGAAAAGAATAAAAAACAAACAGAAAACACCTTGGATATTTTTAAAAGAGGAAATTGAACACAGGGGTTTGGTTACATGGGTGCCAGAAGAGACCAGAAGCCAAAGAGGGAAATCAAGTCAACTCAACAGTTAGCAGCAGCAGGGGAGTGGTGTCATCCCAGCACAAGGGTTAGGGTTATATGGCAGGGTCGTCACCAGAAACCCTGTCTGTCTGAGGTCAGGAGGGAGGGAAGAATGACTCTGGCTCTTCTCTTCTTCCCTTTCTACTTTCCCTCCAGTGTCTCTCATTTGCTCAATTTAACGAAAATCAGTTGATAAAGGAGTCTGGGTAACACAGTCCACAAAGCTGGCACCACCACACCGGGGTGGAGATCACCCCCAGGTTGGATGATTCACCAGGCTGTCATCCTCACAGCTGTGATTTATTGCGGCGAAAAAATGAAAATCCAAATCAGCAAAGGAAAAGGCTCATGGAGTGAAGTCCAAAGAAAGCCAGGAGCAAACTTCCAAGAGTCCCCTCCCAGTGGAGTCAGACACACGGTTACATCCCCCAGCTACGAATGTGACAACACACGTGAAATGTTGTCTACCAGAGAAGCTCATTAGAGACCCAGTGCCCAGGGTTGTTGTTGGAGGCTGGTCACACAGGTACTCTGCTGAGCATGTACCAAACTCCAGACTCACAGAAGGAAAGCAGGTGCTCAGCATAAACCGTGATCTCTGTCCAAAGAGCGTGGGCACAGAGACCCATGCTCATCAGTCAAGGAACAGTGGGACTCCTGAAGTCCAAGGTCCCAGATGCCAACCAAGGGCTAGCCATTTAAATAAGGCTTTCTGGGGAGAGTAGTCTCAGGTGTGCTGTGTTGACTCCTTTCTCCATATCGCCCACCCTGTCCCTTCCATGCCCCCACACACACCCAAAACAGAGTAAAGCAAGGACAAAGTGAGGAGTGGATCTCAGGGCAAACAGTTGCAGTGAGATCAGTCCCTCACTCTCCCTTCTAGACATTGCTATCAGCGTCATAGTAATGGCTTGGAGCAAGAGGAAACTCTCAAGGGAAGGTCCTTGACTGGGGTAATCCAGGTTCCGCACACACACTTTCTCTGGCCTCACTGGCTCAGGCTGGGACCTCCGAAGAGGTGTACATTCTCTTGGAGTGCATAAGCCCTGGCACATTCTCACTTTCCTGCAGCTGAAGAAGCCACGATCCTGGTGTCCTGTTGATTGAAACAGAGCTGCAATTAACTCCTCATTGCCTGTTCAAGGGGCAGGGCAAGAATATCTACACCTGTCACTTAGGGATCCTGGCTCCCATCAGAAATATGTAGCAACCTCTGGAAGCCTTAGGTGAGCAGAAGGTGCATGGGATGGGAGGAAGAATTCCAAGTTACCTTACTTTGACTTGTTCAGTCTGAGTTCTCATTTCTAGGGTATGGACTCTCTTCTCTCTAGATATATTACCATCTCTCTCCTATTTGGCAATATCCAAAAGCAGACTATTTGTTCAGGGAATGACTTTCCTGGCAAACTCTATTTTGATTTATATGCAAAACATTACAACCCAAACAAACAAACAAAAAGTCAGTCACGTCTGGACCCTGCTGGTTTTTTCCATTTGAAACAAGACTTGGATTTTGTTGGTTATAGATGTAGTTGCACAGGGAGTGGATATAAATAACAACGAAGTTGCCAAAACCTCCAGCATAAATGATCAAAGTCCACCTCTTGGGGAAGACTTTCTCCTCCAGTGACCTTGAGTCTTAGGAATTGGGGGGAACTTTCCACTCCAGGAGAGGTGGTGTTGGGGAGAGGATGGGAGGGAGGCTGGATGGAAAGTTTACAATCACGTTCCAGCCACCAGAGTAAGCAGTCAGTAAAGGAGAGTGGGCCTCTGCATCCATTCACGTCTTGATAGAAGCCTCAGGGGAGTCGTCACAAAGTCTGACAATGACATTTAAAGCCACGAGAAGGAATTTATAAAGCACCATCACATCTGCCTCTGTAACAGGACTTGGATTCTGAGAAAGGACTGTTCCTCCAAAGGTTCTTTCCCTCTTCTTTTAGGAGAGATGTAAATGCGCACCAGTGACAGTTCCAGATGGCAGATGCTTCTCCTTGTTTCAGCTTCCCTAGGCATGACCCGCTTGCCAGCATTCTGCCATCATCCTTAATCTACATTCCCAGGAACAGCAGATTGCTAGGTTCGGTCTCCTCATGGCAGGGTCCTCCAGGAGGGCCAATGGAGGAATGCAAGATTTAACTAATGCACTGTGAGCTTACCAAGTACATATCCTTGTCTTTACTATTATCACCATTTTTAATTTTGGTAAAATATACATAACATAAAATTTATTGTCTTAACCATTTTTTTTAGATTTTATTTATTTATTTGACAGGCAGAGATCACAAGTAGGCAGAGAGGCAGGCAGAGAGAGAGAGGAAGGGAAGCAGGTTCCCCGCTGAGCAGAGACCCCAATGTGGGGCTCGATCCCAGGACCCTGGGATCATGACCTGAGCCAAAGGCAGAGGCTTTAACCCACTGAGCCACCCAGGTACCCCTGTCTTAACCATTTTTAAATGTGCAGTTCAGTGGTGTTAAGTATATTCACAGTGTTGTGCAACCAACCTTCAGAATTTCTTCATCTTGCAAAACTGAAACATTATACCCATTAAATAATTGTGTGTCTGAGTGTGTATGTAAGGGTGTTTGTGAGTATGCACCTGTCTGTGTGAGTGCGTCTGTTTCTGAGTGTGTATGTAAGGGTGTTTGTGGTTGTGTGACTATATGTGAGTGCATTGGCTTTGTGGGTGATTGTAATTGTTGAGTGTGTGCCCATCTGTGTGAGCATATGTGCAGGGACAAGGGAGGACAGAAGAACTGCCGCAGGGATGGATCACTGTGTGGACTCTTTGAGATGGGTTTAGCTTTGGGAAACTCTCCATTGGCTTCCAAGCACCTCCTGAGTTCTGACTGGACTTAAGGAGACTCCAAGAGAGCTTTGTACCCTTTAAAAGACTTTATAAAATATGACAAAAGTTACCTAGAACTAGATCTCTTACAGATGAAGGACTTCAAACTTGAGGGGAGATTTTGTAAAATGTTGATTAATTGGAGACATCCAGACTGGGGGACAGATGCCCTGATGAAGCCATAACCAGCCTCACCAGCATACAGCATGGACACATGGCAAGGCCTGCTTTGTTTTTTATTCCCTTCCTTACTCTAGTGGCACCCAGACTCTACTGATCACAGAAGAAGAGCAAGACACCCCACATCCACCCATCCTGTTTATCTCACTTTTCAGGAGAAAAAGCATTCAGTGATAACAAAGCATTATGAAAAAGAAAAAAAATTAAAATAGAAACATAACAATGCATATTGAACAAAATGACCAGCAGAAATGAAATCCAAGGTAATGCCACAGATTTGTTTCAAATAATGTACTGATTGAAAGAATGGTGGCAATTGAAAAATACCACTAACCCCTGGATAATGGGGAGGCACTACAAACAAGGCCAGAATGCCAATTACCTGTGTGTGCCTGTGTGCAGGCTTGTATGCTTAAGTTCAGCAGGAACTTTGCAAGCGTCCCCAAGTGTAATATGCAGCTGGAATTAGAAGCAAGACTTCCTCCCCTGCTACCTGTGTGACCATGGGCAAGTTACTTCCTTAATATCTCTGTACCTCATAAAACACTGTGTAGCCCCTGGCACACAGTCAACACATTCCTAATGGTGGCAGGTGTGACCTGAACAAACCCCTCCCACCCATGATGAGTATGTTAACTTTTCCTAATAATTGATATCATCTGTACTCTCATTATCAGGGAAGTGAATATTTAACTTGCTGATAATTTGGGAGAAGATCATAATCAGCATTTACTGAAGGAAAATTCTTCAGGAGTTTGAGGAATTTGATAATTGGCAGGTTGCAGGTGTGCACACAAGGATACAAGTGGGTCTGTTTCTAACTGAAGTGAATGAAAAACCTTCCAACACAAGGATGCTGTCCAGGGAGCAGGTGTTTGTTACATAGCAGTGGATAACTGGGACACGTTAGTTCAACAAGTGTTTAATTAACACCAACTATTGGTGGGCTGTATGATGAGTAAGAGAAGGATTTTGGTTGGAGCATGCCAAGCTAGTGGACTAGCTTTTGTGTGGTCTTGGAAGCTGATATCCAAGTTGGGTCGAACTCTTTTAAGGGGGCCCTGGGGAGAAGTGCCCCAGTCTATGGCAGTCACTATGCCCATAACCCTGTGTTCCCTGTTGTGATCATACAACAGCATCTTCATCCTGATGAGGTTAAGTAGTAGAACTAGGCAAGAGAGACTATTCTGAAGGGGAGAAAAAGCAGAGATAAACACTGAAACTTAGAAACTGGAAGAGGACCTTCTAGTAAGGGCAAGCCGGAAATGGAGAGGACGTGATGTTCTGCTGGATCTTCCCAGTAGCAGAAACTTCTGGATAATGATTTATGAATTTCCAAAGCAAGCCAAAGGCCATTGCATAATCACATGTGTGGGTGCCAAGATCCAGCCAAAGAAGGGGGCAAGTTCTCTTTTCTTTGGTGCTCACTCAGCAATTTCTGGAGGGAGGCTTGCAGTGAGGTGCAGAGTTAGTGCAGAGTCCTTCCCATGAATGTGTTTCTTGTTAGTGTGTTTCAGCAATCACAATGGTAACAAGAAGTTGTTAAAGTAGCATCTGAAGTATTAGCTGTACCATATGGATATATATCATGATCCACCGAAAATATTTCCCACACCTTATTTTTAACTTAAATAAAAACAGTTTATATATACACACTCATGCAGTCCAGCCACCAGGTGGAGGGATCATTTGGAGGGCCACATGGAGAGGTGGTGGTCCTGAGACTACCTGGATGGAAAGAGGAGCCTGGCTGTCCCAGTGTCCTAACTGCATCCAGCCTTCACCTGTCCCTGACTGTTTGCCACCTACAGGAGGAAGCCATCTTGAAAACACATCCTCTGGTCCCAGGCAATCCATTCCAGTGGATGCCACATGGAACAGACAAGCTACTCTGCTGAGCCCTGCCAAAATCATAACATTTTAAGCAATCAAATAAAGTAGCTGTTATTTCAGTCCACTAAGCTTTGGGATAGTTTGTTAGTTTGTTATATAGCAATAGATAACTGTGACACATTAGTCCAACAAGTATTTATCTAACACCTACCATTGGTGGTCTGTGTGATGAATAAGAAATGTCACCTTTAAGGCATACACTCCTGACAGGGGAAGTGTATTAAAAGCGAGGCTTTTGGAATTTAGTCAACAAGTCTGTTTCAATGATTTCATAGACTTCCAAATTTCTTGGACATTTTCTCCTTCACTGCCATAACAAATGTCTTTCACGTAGACCTGATCTGCCCTATAATATATATTCAAAATATGTGTTGATTAATTGATGAATTAAAGTAGTAGACTATCTGATCGATGAAAGCAATATGGGTTGCTGACAAAAAATGGGAAGTAAGAGCTTTCAGTAAATTATGTATGAAGAGCCGGTTTTACTTTGTTTCTTGCCTTAAACAGTCAGCCACTCATTTAAAGTTATATTTCCAAGTCAGAGAGTCACATAAAAGGAAGCTCCAAGTAACTGCAAGGATAAATAATGATTTGTGTTTTGTAAAATGCTTCACTCACATCTAGTAATCATTATTTAAGTAATCAGTGCCCAATGCCTCTCTCCATAGCCAGCTGCCCATTTACATTCTAATCTCCCCTCCAACTTTCTTTGGGCCATTTATCCCATGGTTTTTATGTCCAACCAGTCAAACTTGTTTTAATTGTAGAGAGAGGGCTGAGGGAAGCACAGGGGAGACTTATACCCCCAGACCTGGGAATCCATTATGCATACCGTGGCAGCAACTGCTTGTCCCTAATCTGAGGACATATAGAGAGGGAACCATATACTTTCTGGAGGCTGAGCTTGAAAATATTGTCCCAGACACTTGGTATCCATGAATGGTCATATAGCCACTCAATACCCTGACCCACTTCTGCCAACTTCTTCCCTCCCCACTTGCACTGCTTTCAACCATATACCCTTGAAAACTTTAGGCAAGATCTCATTTTGAGAGGGAGATGGTGCTACAGGAAAAGAAAAATAAAGTATGTCATAGATGAACACAATCAGGCTAATTCCGTCAACTTGAGATTAACATGGCATGATTTCTTTCAAGTCTTTTGTCCCATGAGAGTACTAATTTACATTGTTTTCCATAGTACTAAGTTCTCTCTACATATGTGTTTATATGTACATAACTACATAAAATTTATTGTTACTGCACATATTTTTAATATCCATATGATATAATTCTTTTATTATATAGGAATTCTATGATACATGTGCATATATTTGCACACACAAAAAGCATATATGTTTATATATACATAAAACATATATGTATGTATTTGTATAGGCATAATGGGTGTCGTAGTGTAGAACAGCCTAGAAAAAGATATAGAAATTAGAAATTATTTTGATTTTAACATTTGCCTCAAAATGTTTTCCTTTTTTTTTTGAAGACTTAATTATTTATTTTAGAAAGAGAGGGTAACAGGGGGCAGAGGGAGTGGGAGAGAGAATCCCAAGTAGACCCCACACTAAGCACAGAGCCCAACTCGGGGCTTGATCTCATGACCCTGAGCCAAAACCAAGAGTCAGACACTCAACTGACCGCCCCACCCAGCACCCTGCTTTCAAAATGTCTTCATCTAAAAAAAAAAAAAAAAAGTCTTCATTTAAAAAAAAAATTGTCTTCATCTAAAAAAAGGCAATTGTATCTTCTGTCACTCCTTAAATTGGAATTGATTATAGAAAACACAATTGTGATTTATTGCATAATATTAATATCTTCTAGTTGCTGGTATCTTACACTGTACAAAACATTTTCATGACTGCTATTTAAGTCCCCAAACAACCCTCTGCAGTATCTCTGAACACAAATAAGGAAACTGAGGCTTGACAAGGTAAGGAACTTGTTCATAATCACACAGCTGCTAAGTTATATATATCTGGGACTTGAATGAAAGTTTTGTTTTTTTTTTTAAGTCAAATTCAGTGTCTCAGCTAAAATACACTTTTGCCAAGCCACTCCCCTTCTCTAAGTCAAGATTTCTCTTTAAACTTACATGCTCCAAGGTCCCTGTAGAGTTGGACTCCTGTTACTCCTGGAAGACAATTGATTACATGTCTCCAAATCCTCCTAGTGGTGACACAGGCAGGTAGGAACCTGCCCAGCGGTTTCTAAGTAGAATAAGTAGGAGACACTAAAGTGAGGCAACAAGGCTGTACCTAGTGGGTGCCATCACTGTGGGTGGGGCCCCTGAACACGGCAGGAACTAGACCTGGGTCCCCTCAAGCCTGACTGCAAAGCCCAGAGTTCACTGATAACTGAAACTCTTTGCCTCTTGAGTAACATCTCCTGAAGGAATGCAGGAGCGGAATGCGTACCTGAAGGAAGGACTCTACTAGGAAGACGTATGAAAACCGAACTAAACCAAGTCTGCTGCAAGGCAGATCCCTGCACTGACCTTTCACCAACTTTCTTCCTCATTGTATTAAAAATCATGGCTAGAGGTGGATATTTAACATGATAATGAGACACGTGATGCAAAGAAATATGACCTTTAAATGCACAAGGTGCCAAGAAATCTCTACCTCTATACCCTCAAACACTTCTTCTTTCCTACCTCAGTCCCTTTAAAAACCTTCCCAGCCTTTGTTCGGAGAGCCAGTCTGAAGGACCGTTTGCCCTGTGCTCGCTCCCTTGTGCTAGAGTACAGGTCCCAGTTAAGCCTTGCCTGAGCTCCCATTTGGCCTCTAGTCAATTTCTATTGCTTAGAATGCCCACAGACCCAAGCTGGTCACGCCTCTACCTACCCTTGTCTGTCAACACACTACAGTACACTATAGCTTTTATTGGACCTCTGAATGGGCCAGGGATTCTGCTAGGTCCTGTAAGGGATTCAGCCGCAAGCAAGAGAGATTGACCTTTTCCTCAAGGACTGACAGTTAGTACCTATGCTCACCAATGAAAGAAAAGAGCAACATGTACCATCCTTCCTGGACACTTTAACCCGGATACACCTGCTCTCAAGAGCTCCTTCCCATGGCTCAGCTTTATGGAATTGTGTTCATTGTATTCCGGACCACCTTGGTTTCCCAGAGCAGGTTAGAATGACCCAGCACATCAACCATTAAGATCCTCAGTCCAACCCTCACTTGGTTCTTCCCTGAGCTAACAAAGCCTTCCAGGACAGGCAGGAAATATAACAGAAGAACTTTCCAGTCTAACAAAGGATTGCGGAAAATGCTTCTGTGGCTGGGACTTGGCGATCAAAGTGCATTGCATGTGTTCATCAGCTGTAGTTCAGATGGTTTCTATTTTACTCTGCATTAATTTTTTATGAAATCTCTCTAGGACCCAGGGGACCTGTAATTGGCTTTTAGTTCTTTATTCTGCGTGTCGTGTCTAATTGCCAAGATGGTTCCATGATAAGACTCACATTTTAAGGTGGTTTTATATATTTATCAGCCTTCCCATCTGCAGGCAAGCTCCCATCGCTGTGTGGAATGTTAATCATGTTTTTCTCTTGGTGGCAGGATTGAGGAATTATTGGGCTATTTATACTTTTTCTTTTTAATATCATTTTTCCCATCAGTGGCATTATGTACAGAGCATTGCCAACAACAAACTCAAACTCTAATCTTCTGATTTCAGTTTGATTTTTTTTATTTTATTTTTTTAAATTTGTTTATTTACAGCATAACAGTGTTCATTGTTTTGGCATCACACCCAGTGCTCCATGCAGTACGTGCCCTCTCTATTACCCACCACCTGGTTCCTCAACCTCCCACCCCCCACCCCCGCCCCTTCAAAACCCTCTGGTTGTATTTCAGAGTCCATAGTCTCTCATGGTTCATCTCCCCTTCCAATTTCCCTCAACTCCCTCTCCTCTCCATCTCCCCATGTCCTCCACGTTATTTGTTATGCTCCACAAATAAGTGAGACCATATGATACTTGACTCTCTCTGCTTGACTTATTTCGCTCAGCATAATCTCTTCCAGTCCCGTCCATGTTGCTACAAAAGTTGGGTATTCATCCTTTCTGATGGAGGCATAATACTCCATTGTGTATATGTACCACATCTTCCTTATCCATTCATTCGTTGAAGGACATCTTGGTTCTTTCCACAGTTTGGCAACCGTAGCCATTGCTGCAATAAACATTGGGGTACAGATGGCCCTTCTTTTCACTACATCTGTATCTTTGGGGTAAATACCCAGCAGTGCAATTGCAGGGTCATAGGGAAGTTCTATTCTTAATTTCTTCAAGAGTATCCACACTGTTCTCCAAAGTGGCTGCACTAACTTGCATTCCCACCAACAGTGTAAGAGGGTTCCCCTTCTTCCACATCCTCTCCAACACACGTTATTTCCTCTCTTGCTAATTTTGGCCATTCTAACTGGTGTCAGGTGGTATCTCAATGTTGTTTTAATTTGAATCTCCCTGATGGCTAGTGATGATGAACATTTTTTCATGTGTCTGATAGCCATTTGTATGTCTTCGTTGGAGAAGTGTCTGTTCATATCTTCTGCCCATTTTTTGATATGATTATCTGTTTTGTGTGTGTTGAGTTTGAGAAGTTCTTTATAGATCCTGGATATCAACCTTTTGTCTGTACTATCATTTGCAAATATCTTCTCCCATTCCGTGGGTTGCCTCTTTGTTTTGTTGACTGTTTCCTTTGCTGTG
The DNA here is from genome assembly GCF_922984935.1 of Meles meles. Taxonomy (NCBI): domain Eukaryota; kingdom Metazoa; phylum Chordata; class Mammalia; order Carnivora; family Mustelidae; genus Meles; species Meles meles. Next base: position 133,180,986 of record NC_060070.1, read on the forward strand.
CAGAAGTTTTTGATCTTGATGAAGTCCCAAAAGTTCATTTTTGCTTTTGTTTCCTTTGCCTTTGGAGACATATCTTGAAAGAAGTTGCTGTGGCTGATATCGAAGAGATGAAATGGATGCATTCCTGGAAAACTACAAACTCCCAAAATTGAACCAGGAAGAAATTGACAACCTGAATAGGCCGATATCTAGTAACAAGATTGAAGCAGTGATCAAAAACCTCCCAAAAAACAAGAGCCCAGGACCTGACGGATTCCCTGGGGAATTCTACCAAACTTTCAAAGAAGAAATAACACCAATTCTCCTGAAGCTGTTCCAAAAAATTGAAGCAGAAGGAAAACTTCCAGACTCTTTTTATGAAGCCAGCATTACCCTGATCCCCAAACCAGGCGAAGAACCTACCAAAAACGAGAATTTCAGACCAATATCACTGATGAATATGGATGCAAAGATTCTCAACAAGATCCTAGCAAACAGGATCCAGCAGCACATTAAAAAGATTATCCACCATGACCAGGTGGGATTCATCCCTGGGTTGCAAGGTTGATTCAACATTCGCAAATCAATCAATGTGATAGAACAAATCAATAAGAGAAGAGAGAAGAACCACATGGTCCTCTCAATTGATGCAGAAAAAGCATTTGACAAAATCCAGCATCCGTTCCTGATGAAAACGCTTCAAAGTATAGGGATGGAGGGAACATTCCTGAACTTCATAAAATCTATCTATGAAAGACCCACAGCAAATATCATCCTCAATGGGAAAAAGCTTGCAGCCTTCCCGTTGAGATCAGGAACACGACAAGGATGCCCACTCTCACCACTCTTGTTCAACATAGTATTAGAAGTTCTAGCAACAGCAATCAGACAACAAAGAGAAATAAAAGGTATCCAAATTGGCAAGGAAGAAGTCAAACTCTCTCTCTTCGCAGATGACATGATTCTTTATATGGAAAACCACAAAGACTCCACCCCCAAACTACTAGAACTCATACAGCAATTCAGTAATGTGGCAGGATACAAAGTCAATGTACAGAAATCAGTGGCTTTCTTATACACTAACAATGAAAATACAGAAAGGGAAATTAGAGAATCGATTCCATTTACTATAGCACCAAGAACCATAAGATACCTGGGAATAACCAAAGAGGTAAAGGACGTACTCGAGGAACTACAGAACACTCATGAAAGAAATTGAAGAAGACACAAAAAGATGGAAGACTGTTCCATGCTCTTGGATTGGAAGAATAAACATTGTTAAAATGTCTATACTGCCTAGAGCAATCTATACTTTTAGTGCCATTCTGATCAAAATTCCACCGGTATTTTTCAAAGAGCTGGAGCAAATAATCCTAAAATTTGTATGGAATCAGAAGAGACCCTGAATTGCTAAGGAAATGTTGAAAAACAAAAACAAAACTGTTACCTGAACTGAAATCACGTTACCCGATTTCAAGCTTTACTACAAAGCTGTGATCACCAAGACAGCATGGTACTGGCATAAAAACAGACACATAGACCAGTGGAACAGAGTGGAGAGCCCATATATGGACCCTCAACTCTATGGTGAAATAATCTTCGACAAAACAGGAAAAAATATTCAATGGAAAAAAGACACTTCAATAAATGGTCTCTTCAATAAATGGTGCTGGGAAAACTGGACAGCGATATGTAGAAGAATGAAACTCGACCATTCTCTTACACCGTACACAAAGATAAACTCGAAATGGATAAAAGACCTCAACGTGAGACAGGAATCTATCAGAATCCTAGAGGAGAACATAGGCAGTAACCTCTTCGATATCAGTTTGATTTTTTAAAATATTTTATTCATTTATTTGAGAGAGAGAGAGAGAGAGAGAGAGAGAGCAAGAGCAGGGGGAGGGGCAGAGGGAGAAGGAGAAGCTGACTCCCCTGCTGAGTGGGGAGCTTGACACGGGGCTCGATCACAGGACCCCCAAGATCATGACCTGAGCTGAAGGCAGTCACTTAACAGACTGAGCCACCCAGGCACCCTTTCAGTTTGATTCTTTTTTTTTTTTTTTTTTTTTTTTTTTTTTTTTTTCAGTTTGATTCTTAAGGAGAGTATGAAATCTATTCAGTAGATGCAAGTCCTGTTTCAAAGGAAGCTTGCTTTGGTAGGAAACATGCTCGTATGGTTATGTGTGCATGATATGAGGCCTGTAGGGCCCGAGGGTGGGTCTCCACTCCCCTTTGAAGCAGCAGTCCTGATTTTATATTAGATTGTCTCTGGATCCTTTAGGAAAACCAGCTAGTGGCTCTCACAGCATGTCCTTGGTCCCCCCCCCCTTGCACCCCTATTATGAAGGACCTCATAGACTATCTAGAAAACACTATCCTATAAAAATGAGAAGGGAGGCCTGGAGAGTTGCTTGTTGCTAAGGGTCTCCATGCAAGGCCAGGACTATGATCTCTTTCTCTAATTTCAGATGTTCTTTTCCTTACCAACTTCATATACTTTTTGAATGCTAAGAAGGAAAAAAGTGGCCATCTGACCATGCTTCCTTAAAGGGAAGCTAACAGAGGTATACGAGATCTGCAACCTGCCGCTGATTTTCTTCCCGTCGTGACTGTGGCTACACACCCTGGCAGACGGCTTGCGGGAGTCCCCTGAAATGCAGTGTCACATCCTTGACTTCTCCCCTTGGTTTAGACTGTTCGCGAAGTTTAGATTTTGCATTAGGAGTGATATTTGCGGAGAAAGGGAAAGATTTCATTTGGGGCACTTTTGCCTTGATGGCACTTTTCCCGGTTTCCTGACTGCTTCGTGTGTCAAGGGTACCACGGATCTGTGTGGGAGACATCCCCTGTCTTGTGTGCTGGCACTTCCAAGCTCCCAAGACTTCATTCACTGGAGTGTCTGGCTTTTGATGTGGCCCCTGGTTAGAAACCGCACTCTCCGTGGTCATTAGCCTCCTTTCTTCTGCAAAACTTCCCATCTAGGAAGCAGCTTTGGCACCACTGTTAAGTCTGAATTTGCTAGTATTTAACCCACTCGTCACAGACCATAAAAACCTCTGCTCCTTGAAGTTTCTCAAGTGTGTGAAAGCTGAATGTTGGGGAGGAGCTGCCTTTTAATATATGTTTTGCCCTGTGTTCTCAGGGCAAAGAGGTATTGTTCAGCGGCATTTGTTCAGTCCTTGAAGGCGGAAGGCAGTGCTTCTATTAGAAGCCTTGGTTCATTCAAAGGGAAGCAATCAATGTGATTCTCTAAGTGGTCTTTGAACACTTCCTGTGACCTAAGAACAATACAAGAGGCTGTAGGGCCATGCCCCTCAAATACTGGTGTGCCGGAGAATCATCTGGAGAGCTTCTGATTAGATAGGTCTGGGGCAGGTTCCAATTCATTCGCATTTCTAAAAAGTGCCAAGGGATGCTGATGTGGTCTGCGGACTCTACTTTGAATAGCCCTGCTATGAGAGACCCCTTAATGAATTTGTAGGGTTTTGTGGAAAGACAGTCAAATATTCAAATTAAGATAATGAGACAACACATAATGCAGGACCAAATAATCCAAGTTCCTAAATGTACACCAGAGAGAGGGAATGGCAAGGGCCTTCAGGAGGTGATGGGAACAGTGTGGACCAAACACGTCAGACTAGTTGCCACTAGTCTGTGGTAGGAGTTGTGAGGTGGCAGAGTTTTGGAGAAAGGGCGTGATAATGGATGGGTGGAGAATAGGGGAAAGCTCTCAGGGAGAGGAAAATAAAAGGGATATTTGGGGCTCCTGGGTGGCTCAGTTGGTTGAGCATCTGACTCTTGACTTGGGCTCAGGTCATGATCTCATGGGTCATGATCCCATGGGTTGTGAGATTGAGCCCTGGGTCAGTGGGGAGTCTGCTTGAAGATTCTCTCTCTCTGCCCGTCCCCTTCTCTTGAGTAACTAAATCTTTTTTAAAAAGGTGATATTTAATGATAATAAAGGCGATTATTTTTTTTCCATTTTATTTATTTTTTCAGCGTAACAGTATTCATTGTTTTTGCACAACACCCAGTGCTCCATGCAAAACATGCCCTCCCCATTACCCACCACCTGTTCCCCCAACCTCCCACCCCTGACCCTTCAAAACCCTCAGGTTGTTTTCCAGAGTCCATAGTCTCTTATGGTTCGCCTCCCCTTCCAAATTTTTTTTTTTAATAAACATATAATGTATTTTTATCCCCAGGGGTACAGGTCTGTGAATCGCCAGGTTTACACACTTCACAGCACTCACGATAGCACTTACCCTCCCCAATGTCCATAGCCCCCTCCCCCTCTCCCAATCCCACCTCCCCCCAGCAACCCCCAGTTTGTTTTGTGAGATTAAGAGTCATTTATGGTTTGTCTCCCTCCCAATCCCATCTTGTTTCATTTATTCTTCTCCTATCCCCCTAACCCCCCATGTTGCTTCTCCATGTCCTCATATCAGGGAGATCATATGATAGTTGTCTTTCTCTGATTGACTTATTTCACTAAGCATGATACGCTCTAGTTCCATCCACGTCATCACAAATGGCAAGATTTCATTTCTTTTGATGGCTGCATAGTATTCCATTGTGTATATATACCACATCTTCTTTATCCATTCATCTGTTGATGGACATCTAGGTTCTAAAGGCGATTATTTAATGGGGAATTTGCACTGAGAGCTGATGGGATTAGTTTTGCAGAGCACATAGTGTTAAAAAGAAGACCACAAACCCAAAATGGTGTCACTTAGGTTAAGGGCCCAAGTCTGTAAACCAAGATTTAATAATACCTAACCTGACTGTAGTCTCACACTTTCCTGAGATGGAAACTTTAACCAACTAACGTGGGAATTTTCTGTTCAGCATAGGAAACTTAGTGATAGACCCTTTCCTTCCCCTTAGGAGGAAGGAAATCCATTGCCTAAAACAATGGATTCTTTGCTGATAATTTATTTTTTTCCACTCCATCTCTACCTATAAAAACCTTTCCTTTTCTGTAACCCTTTGGAGGTTCCTTCTACTTATTTGCTAGATGGGAATGCTGCCAGATTCGTGACTTGATTAATAAGGCCAAAAATGTACTTGGTTGAATTTTTGTTATTTAACAGATTTGGTAGCAACAACGGGATTGAAAATGAACTTCCAGAAGCATTTAGGGACTACAGGAAACACAGCCATGGTATCCCTGAACCCTTTGAATTCACTGTGTTTCTTGACATTTCTGAGGGCTGTGGGTGAGTTCCTCTAGGTTCTGAGGAGCTCTGCTTTTTCTACATTCGATCTCCCAATTTAATTGGCTTTCCTTTATAGGGCAGGTCAGGTGGGCTGGCAGACAGTCATGCCTGGTACTCAGTAGGACTGGCATGTTTGTCCAGAGCCCAGGTGAGCTGGCAGAAGGGTCTGCCCAGACCCAAACCCTTAGATTTTCAGACCAAAATTCCCCAGGTGGAAAACCTCAGCGAGTATCCACGGAAATCGATGGTGGTGTATGCAGACCCTCCTGTGGCCAGAGCACAATCACATTACTTGGTTACTGCTGATGCATGAAGTTGCACGTGTTCACTGGTCTTGTTTTGTGGAGATAAAGACTATTGCTGGGGGGATCTCAGAGGCCAAAAAGTCATGAAAAATGGTGGGCCTGGGTAGAACATTTAAAGGCTATTAAGGGGGGTTCCTGGTTGGCTCAGTGGGTTACGCCTCTGCCTTCGGCTCAGGTCATGATCTCAGGGTCCTGGGATCGAGCCCCACATCGGGCTCTCTGCTCAGTGGAGAGTCTGCTTCCTCCTCTCTCTCTGCCTGCCTCTCTGCCTACTTGTGATCTCTGTCAAATAAATAAATAAAATCTTTATAAAAATAAATTAAAAAATAAAGGCTATTAAGACTATTAGAGTGCTTACTACCTCAAGTGTCAAGGTTAGATTGACACTAGGTCACTACCAACTTCAAGGAAGCTTCCACACAATGAAGTTCACTATAAACCATGCACAATCTTCCACCTTTCTGCATGTCCCTTTTAGGTAATAGTTCAGCTCTTAGAGAAACTCAAAGGCTTAGCAAATCGGTTCCTTAAACTCTAGAGTCAAGCACACCATCTTGTTGTACACCTGCTATTTTATGTCTAAGGAATATACATAGTTCCAGAAGTTACACATTCTAGCAAAAGCAACAAAAATCCTGCTAAGCTTGTTTTGTGTCCTGAGGAACTTGGCTTGGTAACTATCAGGCTGGGGGCCCCAAAATGAGGCCAGACAGAAACGTGCGTTGCACCCCACCTGTGGCTAGATACAGCTGAACAGACTTGTGGGTTCACTCCATTTGTGGCCAAGGTCCTATCAAACGGCAGCCAGCCCTCAGGAGAATTACAGCCTAGCAATGCAGTGGCCGTTACGGGGAATGTTCCAATTAGACCAGATCATTTAAGAAGCGCACTTGAAAGCAAGGATTCCCACATTAAACAGAATGGGATACCTGTTTTAATTGACGCTAAAACTTCCAAAAGGTTTCGAAGTTTCAAAGTAGTTTCATTGCAAAAGGCTAATAAAAAATTAAAGATGTAAAAAAGTACCCAAAACAGAAGGCTATAAGGCCTCCTGCTGTTTCCCTTTCCTTGTGTACTCATTCTGCTGATCCTCTGTCTCATTTCCACTCTGAAAAGACTACACAACTGAAACCAAAGTCTGCCGAGTTCATGACCTTCCAGACACCCCCATATCTACCTTAAAGGGCCCCCATATGGGCTACTCCCAGAGTTGTAGAAATAGAGGGATTTTCTGGGAAATTGTTATTATTTCCTAAACAGCCTAGGGGGACCTTCGGCAAATAGCAGAGCCTCCAGAGGGGATCCTTGAAAAACTGGCGGAAGCCAGAGTAGTATGAAAAATCTTAAGAGAATTAATGCTTCCAAATCTCTGTCGGTAGTGCCCACTGGAGAGAGGAAAATAAAATTTCACCTTGTCCGTTCCTTTTCAAATCCAGACCCAGATATAGCTATTGTCTTCTTGTTTCCCTTGTTTGTGTAACTGTGTTGGTTCTCTGCCTGCCTGGGATGTGCCGGTTGTTGGTTCTTTCTTTTGGCTATCACTGGGAGCGACCCTCAATTTGGAGAAGGTAATAATACCCTTTGCGCCCTCTTCAATGACCCCTCTTACACCAGATGGGGGTGTTATTCCATGCTGCCAGAAATACTTAAAATTAGAACTATGTACTCAGAGAGAAAGAAGCCAAGTGAATAATGTATTTGCATAGATGGCTTAACCTATGATGTCATTTAAGTTACAACCCAGTTCTTTGGGGTATTAAATTATCTTACAAATCTTTACTAAACTAGATATGGAGCTCTAGAGACAATTCAAAGCTCACCTATTCCTTTTCCAATCAATAAACTTTCCCTATTTATCTCAAATGACTTGTAAATTATTGGCTCCAGGAAACCATTTTGAAGGACTTCTTCCTCTGTCCCTGAAAGTCATGTCTTATCATGTCTTTAAAATGTAAACATGGCTCATAATCACCTGAGACTGAAAGGAGGAAAAAAAAAAAAAAGCGGGATAGAAACCTTTTAAAATACAAACTGCTAAAAGGGCTCCTATGCCCAAACTCTACCACCTTCTCCTTGAGGTTAATTTCAGGGACAAATAAAAATCTTAAAAATCTTTTCCGCAAATATTAGTAACTATAATAAGGTCTTCACATCTGTGTGTTTATGTGTATGTTATCAATCCAAGATATTGTTCTGTCTCTGGGTGGTATTGCTAAAATTAATTTGTAAACAAGTTTTATTCAGTTGGTTTAAAGAAAAGCACGTGTAAGGAGTGAGCATTCTAAAACTCTCAAAAAGATAGAAACTAACTCAAATGTTTTTCAAGTTCAGGTGATCCGGGAAAAGAAAGCCAGTGCAAAATTAGAATTTGGTGTTCTTTCTGTTAAAAAGACAGAAGTTTTTCTTTTCTTTCTTTTTTTTTTTTTTTTTTTTTTTTTTTTTTTGTGTGTGTGTGTGTGTGGTTGGAAGGGGCGATTTATTGTCTGCTAATGTCTTTTTGACCTGGAACATTTCAAAGGATTTGTTGAGCTAATTAGGCTTATTTGATATGTTATTTATACGGAAGGCATCATCAAATAAGAAGTAATATTATGTCTTCTTTATGTTGTATTGTGAGTGTGTGGCACATGTGGCTAAAGTCTATCCCAATTCTATAAAAAATGGCCCTTCGTTGCCAGGATTTTGCCATCCTGATGTCCTTGTAACATGGCAACAGTCTGCTCCCCAGTCAGAGAAAACCAGAGAAATTAAGATGAGCAAACAATGTTGGAAATTTAACGAATAGTCCTGGCTATGGGAAGCCCTAGATGGCTCCTTGGTTCTTCCCAATCCCTGGCAACTCCCATTCTTAAATTCTGACCTATCTTCACCCACCACGGTACATTTAAGATGACTCAGATTATAAATAACATTGGTGGGGAGACTTCCATAAAATTGCTAAAATAGTGTACCATCGATGTCTAAACTGTCCCATCCGTAATCCTGGAAAAATTGTTTTTGTGCCCAGAGACTTCAGACCTTCTCCCTCTGGACCCTTTGAACTCTTGCAGCTTGGACTTCATTCAACGCCCAGTTAGCATGAGTTACCAATATATTTTTTTAAGTTTTTATTCAAATTCCAGTTAACGTGGAGTGTGACATTAGTTTCAGGTGTACAATATACTGATTCAATGTTTCCATACCTCACCTGGTGCCTCCTTCCTCCCTATCACCTGTGTCCCCCACCCCTCCACCCCTCTCCTGCCTGGTAACCTTCAGTTTGTTCTCTATAGTTAAGAGTCTGTTTCTTGGGGTGCCTGGGTGGCTCAGTCAGTTAAGCATCTGCCTTTGGCTCAGGTCAGGATCCCAGGGTCCTGGGATGGAGATCCTGGGATCCAGCCCCACACTGGGCTCCCTGCTCAGAAGGGAACCTACTTCTCCATCCCTTTCTGCAGCTCCTATTGCTTGTCTGCTGTCTCTCTCTCTCTCTCCATCTTTGTAAAAAAAAAAAAAAAATCTTAGAAAAAAAATAAAGTCTGTTTCTTGGTTTGTAGGGACAAACCAAATCACTCACTCTCTTTTCCCCCCTTTGCTTGTTTTGTTTCTTAAATTCCACATATGAATGAAATCATACAGTTTCCGTCTTTTTCTGACTGACTTATTTCACTTAGCATAAGACCCTCTAGTTTCATCCATGCCATTGTCAAAGGCAAGATTTCATTCTTTTATACCTGAGCAGTATTCCATTATATATATACAATGGAAACAGCCCACATGTCCATCAGCTGATGAATGGATAAGGAATATGTGGGCTGTCTCCATTATTTGGTATTATAGATGAAGTTGCTATAAAGATTGGGGTGCATGTATTCTTTTGAATGAGCACTTTTGTATTCTTTGAGTAAATACCCAGGAGAACAATTGCTGGGTCATAGGGTAGCTCTATTTTTAACCGAGGAACATCCATACTGTTTTCCAGAGTGACTGCACCAGCATATCATCGCCAACAATTGTTGTTTCTTGTGTTGTTGATTTTAGCCATTCTGACAGGTGTAAGTTGATAGCTCATCGCGCTTTTGATTTGTATCCCCCGATGACTCATGATGTTGAGCGTCTTTTCATGTGTCTGTTTGCCTTCTGTATGTCTTCTTTGGGAAAATATCTGTTCATGTGTTCTGCTCTTTTTTAAGTTGGATTATTCATTTTGGAGGTGTTGAGTTCTAGAAGTTCTTTATATATTTTGGACACTAACTCTTTATCAGAGATGTCATTTATACATATCTTCTCCCATTCCATAGGTTGTCTTTTAGTTTTGTTGATTGTTTCCTTTGCTGTTCAGAAGCTTTTTGTTTTAATGAAGTCCCAATAGTTTATTTTTGCTTTTGTTTCCCTTGCCTTAGGAGACATATCTAGAAAGAAAGGTTATCAATATATTTTTGTTATTTTTTGTATTATTTTTGTTATATTTTTTGTTTTCCTGATGGGTTAAAGCCTTTTCCTACCCCAAGGATAATGGCCTCACAATAGAAAAAAATGTTAAAAAAATGTGTTTCCCACTTGGGGTTTACCTTCTATAATCTCTGGTGAAAAGGTCACCCATTTCACTGGGCAAATCACATGAGCTTTAATAAAAACCTTGCAGATATTTGTATTTCTATCAGTATATAGCCTCTGTTGATCCCTTGCTGTCTGGTGCTGGTCTAACCAGCTACTGTAAGTCTCCACTGTCTTATGTTAAAGTCTATCACCAACAGGATAAAGAAGCCTCCCCAGATCCCAATTCAAAGCATCCTACTGGTCACAGTGTAGAGTCTATCACTGGCTATTTTGAGAATGTCATCAGAGGAAGACAGCGCTCGAGGTCAGTTGAAAAAAACCTTACCAAGACCTCCTAATGACTAATACCTTTGCAAAACTAGAAGGCATCGGTCCTTACATACATATCACACAGCTTAGGAAGTCTTAGCCTGACACTTGGTCCTGTATAGATACTGGGAACCTCTGAATCAAATTGATGAAAAGAGAATCAGCTTACATCAAAGTAGACTGCTTCTACCCAAGACAACAGATCAAGACTTCATATATTAACTAAACATGAAATGCTTCTCTTTTTTCTTTCCTTTACTCTGGCATTGACCTGGAAAGATAACACCCTCATCTGTATCTCCCAGGCTAAGATGGATAACCTCTGGAATTTAGAACAACCTTTTATTTCAGGCCAGGAGAAAATCTAATTGTGTCTTTAAGTTTTCATAAGAAAATAAGACATCTTGGGGCACCTGGATGGCTCAGTTGGTTAATCAACCTTTTCTTGATTTCAGCTCAGGTCTTGACCTCAGGGTTGTGAGTTCAAGCTCGATTTGAAAATGGAGAAAAAAAAAAGACATTTCATTGGTAAACTACCCTAAATTTACATCATTGAGTCAGAAAGGACCTAACTGGAAGCTTTCATGATTTGGGATTCACTTCTTTTGGTAAGTTCCTATTTCCCTGATTAGAAATAAATGTAAGTGATGTTTTGATCAGGAAATTTTCCTTAATTCTTGAAATTATTGCAGAATCAGCTGCCAGAGCAATACCTGCCCAACAAAGATCCTTAGACAGATCTGGCCAGAGTTATTCTTGATAAGAGAATAGTTCTTGATTACCTTTTAGTTGAACAAAGAGGTGTCTGCTGTGGACAACACCACCTAAGGTACCTGGTTTAACACTTCTGGGCAGGTTAACACTCAGTTGCCTAAGATCACCAAGCAAGCCACTTGGTTTAAAAAAATGACTCCTTGGGGCTCCTGGGTGGCTCAGTCAGTTAAGCATCAGACTCTTGATTTTAGCTCCAGTCATGAACCCAGGGTCATGAAATCAAGCCCCACATTGGGCATACACAGGGTATGGGTATGGAGTCTGCTTCAGGTTCTCTTCCAGGGCACCCGGGTTAAGTGTTTGACTCTTGGTTTCAGCTCAGGTCATGATCTCAGGGTTGTGAGACCGAGTCCTGCCTTGGGCTCCTGGCTGAGCTCAGACTCTGCTTGAGATTCTTTCCCCTCCCACTCTCTCTGCTCCTCTCCCCCCTCTCTCTCTCTCTCTCGCTCTGAAATAAATAAGTAAATAAAATCTTTAAAAAAGAGAGAGAGAAATTCTCTCTCTTTCCCTTTGCCCTTCCCCCGTCTTAAAAAATGGTGATTCCTTCAGCAGGGTCTTTCTTTGACTTACCTGATTTGATTGGCTTGGGTGTTGGGGATCACTTCAAAGTGCACTCTGAACATTGGGAATTATCCTGTTTACAGTAACCAGGATAATACCCCTAGGGCATTACAACCTCTCAAAATCTTTAAATGCATCTAATAGCCACTAACCACCAGGTAAATGGTCTTTCTTACACCAGAACATTACACCAGAACATTAAAAAAAAAAACCAAAAACCCTCAAACCACGTGCACCTGAAGTCATAACCTGTGATTATTACAGAGATTAAGCAAAAATTTCATGATTTGTGAATACCACACAAAGGAACAGCAAGAACTGTGAATAGCTGAGCATAGCTGAGAGTGGCTCTGAGGCCTTGAATTTTGATCACATCTCTCAGTTAAGCTGAGGGTCTGATCAAAAGGGGGAATTGTTAAAAAGAAAACCACAAACCCAAAATAGTGTCATTTAAGTTAGGCCCCAAGTCAGTAAACCAAAACTTAATACCTAATTTAACTGCAGTTACAACCTCCCAGAAATGGAACCTTTAACTAGTCAACATAGGAATTTCCTGGTCAGTACAGGAAATTTACTAATAGATCACTTCCATTTCCTTTAGAAGGATGTCCTTGCTCAAACAATGGATTCTTTGCTAATAATTTCCTTTTCTCCCCCCCCCCCCCACTCTTTCTCTCCCTTAACAACCTCTTCTTCCCTGTAGCCCTTTGGAGCTCCCCTTTACTTGCTTGCTAAGGGGGGTGTTGTCTGATTCATCAGATCTTTAAAATGTAGTTCATAGGGGCGCCTGGGTGGCTCAGTGGGTTAAAGCCTCTGCCTTCGGTTCAGGTCATGATCCCGGAGTCCTGGGATTGAGCCCTGCATCAGGCTCTCTGCTTGGCGGGTGGCCTGCTTCCTCCTTTCTCTGCCTACTTGTGATCTCTGTCTGTCAAATAAATAAATAAATAAATAATCTAAAACTTTTTTAAAAAAAATAGAATGTGATTAATTGAATTTTTATTATTTAATAATAGTTTCTGTGAAAATAAACAAAGACCAACCAAATAAGGACAAGAAAAGTCCACTTATTCTGAAGTTGTTACATTGAGGGAGTCAGACTTAGAAAGACTCAAAGGCGATATCTCATTGTGGTTTTGATTTGTATTTCCCTGATGCCAAGTGACGTGGAGCACTTTTTCATGTGTCTGTTGGCCATCTGGATGTCTTCTTTGCAGAAATGTCTGTTCATGTCCTCTGCCCATTTCTTGATTGGATCACCTCACACCAGTCAGAATGGCTAAAATTAACAAGTCAGGAAATGACAGATGCTGGAGAGGATGTGGAGAAAGGGGAACCCTCCTCCACTGTTGGTGGAAATGCAAGCTGGTGCAACCACTCTGGAAAACAGCATGGAGGTTCCTCAAAATGTTGAAAATAGAACTACCCTATGACCCAGCAATTGCACTACTGGGTATTTACCCTAAAGATACAAACATAGTGATCCGAAGGGGCACGTGTACCCAAATGTTTATAGCAGCAATGTCTACAATAGCCAAACTATGGAAAGAACCTAGATGTCCATCAACAGATGAATGGATAAAGAAGATGTGGTATATATACACAATGGAATACTATGCAGCCATCAAAAGAAATGAAATCATGCCATTTGCGACGACGTGGATGGAACTAGAGGGTATCATGCTTAGTGAAATAAGTCAATCGGAGAAAGACAACTATCATATGATCTCCCTGATATGAGGACATGGAGAAGCAACATGGGGGGTTAGGGGGATAGGAGAAGAATAAATGAAACAAGACGGGATTGGGAGGGAGACAAACCATAAATGACTCTTAATCTCACAAAACAAACTGGGGGTTGCTGGGGGGAGGTGGGATTGGGAGAGGGGGAGGGGGCTATGGACATTGGGGAGGGTAAGTGCTATCGTGAGTGCTGTGAAGTGTGTAAACCTGGCGATTCACAGACCTGTACCCCTGGGGATAAAAATACATTATATGTTTATTAAAAAAAAAATTTGGAAGGGGAGGCGAACCATAAGAGACTATGGACTCTGGAAAACAACCTGAGGGTTTTGAAGGGTCAGGGGTGGGAGGCTGGGGGAACAGGTGGTGGGTAATGGGGAGGGCACGTTTTGCATGGAGCACTGGGTGTTGTGCAAAAAGAATGAATACTGTTACGCTGAAAAAATAAATAAAATGGGGAAAAAAAAAAGAAAGACTCAAAGGCAGGTAGAGAAGGAAGATCATTTTATAGTGGAATAAAAGGAGACTAGCGGGCGTGCCTGTTTGGAGGAAGCAGTAGACCGACTAAAAAAGTAGGGCATCCTATGTGATTTGTTAGGAGTGTATATTTGGTTTTCTTTTATTAGTCCTCAATTGGAGGTGGGGAGAAAAATTAGAGAACCTAATATTAATTAGGTCCTGACCATTTAGGGTTGATTGTTAAAGTCAGTCACAAAAAATTGTTTTGTGTTCTGGATTTTTACTGAAGATGGCAAACAAGCTTCCTGCAAGTTTGACTTAAAGCAGGCTGGCTTCCTGGACTGGTTACAGGTATTCAATTTTTTACAAATTAAAGATGGGTGGCAGCCCCACATCAAGTAAATTTTTGGACACCATTCTTCAACAGCTTGTGCAGCTTGTGTTCACTTTATGTCTCTGTGTCACATGTTGGTAATTCTCACAATATTTCAAACTCTTTCATTATTATTACATTTATTATGATGATCTGTGATCTGTAATCTTTGACGCTACTATTGTAATATTTTGGGGAACCAAGCACATCTATATAAGACAAAATTTAATCTGTACATGTGTGTGGTCTGCCTCCTCCACCAACTGTCATTCTTGTCTCTCTCCCTATTTCCTGAGACACAACAAAATTGAACTTAGGACAATTAATAGCACTACAGTGACCCCTAAGTGTTCAAGTGAAAGAAAGAGTTATACATCCCTCATTTTAAATCAAAAGCTAGAAATGATTAAGCTTAGTGAGTAAGACATGTTAAAAGCTGAGAGAGGTCAAAATCTAGGTCTCTATCTTTGGGGTAAATACCCAGCAGTGCAATTGCAGGGTCATAGGGAAGCTCTATTTTTAATTTCTTGAGGAATCTCCACACTGTTCTCCAGAGTGGCTGTACCAACTTGCATTCACTATTACACTGAAAATAAATAAATAAATTAAAAAAAAAATCTAGGTCTCTAGCATAAAAGAGTTAGCCAAGTTGTGCAAGCAAAGGTAAGGTTCTTAAAGGTAATTAAAAGTGCTACTCCAAGGAAAACATGAGTAGTAAGAAAACAACACAGCCCTATTACTGATACAGAGAAAGTATTAGTGGCCCGGCTAGAAGATGAAAGCAACCACAACATCCCCTTATTCCAAAGCCTATTCCAGAGCAAAGCCCTAACTCTTTCCAATTCTGTGATGGCTGAAAGAGGTGAGGAAGCTGTAGAGAAAAGTCTGAAGCTATCAGAGGTGGGTTCATGAGGTTTAAGGCAAGAAGTCATCTCCATGACATCAGAGTGCAAGGTGAGGCAGCAAGTGCTGATGGAGAAGCTTCAAAAAATTATACAGACAATCTAGCTAAGGTCATTAATGAAAGTAAACGACTGATTTCAATATACTCCAAACAGCCTTCTATTGGAAGAAGCCATTGAAGACTTGCATAGCTAGAGAGATATCAACACCTACCTTAAATGCTTCAAAGGACAGGCTGATTCTTTGGTTAGGGGCTAAAGCAGCTGCTGTCCTGAAGTTGAAGCCTATGCTCATTTACTGTGCCAAAAATCCTAGGGCTCTTAAGAATTATGCTAAATCTGCTCTCTTGTGCTCTGTAAGTGAAACAACAAAACCCAGATGACAGCGCATCTACTTACATCATGGTTTACTAAATATTTTAAACTCACTGTTGAGACTTACTGCTCAAAAAAAAAAAAAAAAAAGAGAGAGAGATTCTTTTCAAGATACTCCTGTTTATTGACAATGTACCTGGTCACGCAAGAGCTTTGATGGAGATGCACAATGAGATTAATGTTGTTTTCATACCTGCCAACACAACATCCATTCTGTGGTTAATGGATCAAGGAGTTATTTCAACTTTCAAGTCTTATTATTTAAGAAGTACGTCTTGTAAGGCTACAGATAGTGATTGCTCTGATGGATCTGGGCAAAGTAAATTGAAAACTTTCTGGAGCGATTTCACCATTTTAGATGACATTCAGAACATTAGCAACTCATGGGAAAAGGTCAAAATATCTGCATGAGCAGGAGTTTGGAAGACATTGATTCCCACTCTCATGAATGACTTTAAGACATCCATAGAAGAAGTAACTGCAGATGTGGTGGAAACAGAAAGAGAACTAGAATTAGAAATGGAGCTTAAAGACGTGACTGAAATGCTGCCATCTCATGATAAAACTTGAACAGATGAGGAGTTGTTTCTTACAGAGGAGCAAAGAAACTGGTTTCCTGGGATGGCACTTACTGCTGGTGAAGATTCATAAAGACTGTTGAAATGACAGCAGAGGATTTAGAATATGACATAACCTGGTTGATAAAGCAGGGGCAGGTTTGAAAGGATGGACTCCAATTTTAAAAGAAGTTCTACTGTGGGCAAAATGTTATCAAGCAACATCACATGCTATAGAAAAATAGCTCATGAAAGGAAGAGCTAACGTGGCAAATTTCATTGTTGTCTTAGCTGACCCACCTTCAGCAACCACTACCCTGATTAGTCAGCAACCAGCAACATGAAGGCAAGACCCTCTACCAACAAAAAGATTATGTTCACTGAAAGCTCAGGTGATTTTTTTTGCAATAAAGTATTTTTAAGTAAGGTATGCATGTAATTTTTAAAGATATAATACACACTTAATAAACCACAGTATTGTGTAAACATAACTTATATATGCACTGGGAAACCAAAAAATGAATTTGACTTATTTTATTGCCATATTCACTTTTTTGTGGTGATATGAAACCAAACCTGCAGTATCTTTGAGGTATGACTATACTGTACATAAGACATTGGTCTCCTTGGTAGGTTGCTGCTGTTTGTGGGTCAGAGCTCTATTTTTATATGTGGTCTGGACACTGTTTGTTTGTATATTCAGTCTCTCATTTCTGTTTTAGAGAGAGAGATAGGTACTTCATGGTTTTGTGGTTGTCCTGATGTCATTTGTCCCTTCATCTTTTTTTCCCCCCCATTCATCTTTTGGGAATGTGAGCTTGTTTCCTCAGTCCATTTCACTGGTGAATTTTGAGTATCCCTCTCCTTTTTTCTTGAGTACTCAATAGCCCTTTCTGTGTTCTAATTATTCCATAATGCCTCAGATAGATAATGAGTAAACTTCTGAGGCCAAAGATATTGGTCCAATGTACCCCAGGTAAAGCCCAAACCTTGGGCTGCATTGAGGCTCATTGGGTGAAACTATGACTTGTACACTAAAGAGATGCCAGAGCTGCTGGGGAGGCATCAAGGACTAAAGGTCACAGTTCTCCCCTTGACCTCAAGTGAAAGGACAATTGAAACTTCCTGCAGAAGTTTCCAAGTTTCCTTATAGAGAGTTTTGCAGATTCTTCTTGGATGCATGTGGCCATAGACCCCAGTGCCTCTGCTGATGGAGGGAACTGGAAATTCTGCAGGTGGTATCCTTTGTTGCCAAAGCTAACATCCTATAGGCCTGCAGGCCCCAAGCAACTGAGCGAGGTCATCTCTTTTTTTGGCAAGCACTTTAAAAGGCTCCACAGCAGCGGTTCCTAGAAACCATGCTGAGGATTTGCGGGAATACCCTCTGCTCTCACCATCTGCCTGCTGCTTCTTTAGCCTCAGAGTTGGGCTACCAATAAATATTCCAGCAGAGATGCCTTCCTTTAGGTTTCTTGACCAGCTCCTTGAGGATGGTCCATAAACTTTTTGCCACCTCCTTGCTCTACAGGTGGTTCAACCCTGTTTTGTTTTCAGCCCATTTTGTTTTACTCACTGAAACCTTTGCTGTTGTGGTCCCAGGATGTCTAGTGAGCTGTGAGCACCTAATTACATTCCCTAAGTTAAGCGCATGTATTGGACCTTCCTTTCTTTTTTTTCTCTGAGTTATTTGCTGCACTTAAATTCATTACTCATGGAAAAATTCAACAGGTAAATCCATCACAAATTAAATTAGTTCAGTAAACTAAAAATGACCATAAACACTCAATGTAAAATACTTTAGCATTCAGTGGCACCTGGGTGGCTCAGTGGGTTAAAGCCTCTGCCTTCAGCTTAGGTCATGATCTCAGGGTCCTGGGATCGAGCCCCGCATCGGGCTCTCTGCTCTGTGGGGAGCCTGCTTCCTCCTCTCTCTCTGCCTGCCTCTCTGTCTACTTGTGATCTCTGTCTGTCAAATAAATAAATAAAATCTTTAAAAAATAAAAAAAATAAAAATCTGTAGCAAAGATTTATCATTTATAATAAATATAGATATTATTAAAATAAATAATACACCTAGAAACTAGCATTTTTCAGTTTGGACTTCAGACATGTTGAGTATATTTGGGCCTGTGTATTTTTTTTTTCCTCAACATCTCTTATAGATACTTATGAGCAAGTAATAGCACCCTGGACAATGGGAAATAGGTGGAGAAGTGTGTAAAATTTCTGGTGTGAGTCTTTAAAGGTGGGGTATGCCCTTTCTTGTTCTAACATCCTTCTTGTGCCTGGAATGTGAACATGATGGTTGGAGCTAAAGCAGTCTCATGAATCATGAGGCAGAAGGATACTAAGGATAGTGAAAAAAGCAGCAAGGAGCCTAAACTCCTGTGGTTCCTGTTCTAGTCCTGGACCACCTTGTCAAATCCTAAAGTGAGAGTAAAATAAATAGGTGTTCAGTTTAAAGTACTGTTATTTTTATTGTTGTTGTTAATTTTAAATTACTTGCAACCAAACCTGATCCTCATACACACACCAAAATCATCAAAGAGCAAAGAATAAATTTCACATTGTTCTTTAAAGGATGGGAAGAACATTTATGCCATACAGGACTGCTCCTACTTTTGTCACTCTAAATAGACCCAGAAGGATAGTCATTGGAGTTGCAAACAGTAACTCACCATGCTCACAATCTTTAGTGTTAGAGTTGCTTATATATACAAGATGAAACAGAAGTCATTATAGCCAGTCACGGATGCTTCCTTTTTTGTTATCACCAAGAAAAAAATAATCTCATGTTGGGTATGGAAGCAGTACTGATACCATAGTATCAGGAAAGCTTCAGGTTAGAAATAATGGAAACATGAGTTTTCTTTAAAAAACAAAAACAAAAAGAAAACCTGACCAAACAACCAAACAAACACATAGAACAGGGTTAACATCAAATTGTGGATGGTAAAAACCAGGCTTTACAGTCTCAATTTCAAATATCTTCAGGAACGAACGACTGATTTAAACATGGTGTGATTTAAGACTACTGCAGTGACAGGAACTCATACTCAAAACCTGAGAATCCATGTCCCGCCTGAAAACATTCAGCTCTTTCTTTTTTTTTTTTTTTAATTTATTTATCTGACAGAGAGAGAGATCACAAGTACACAGAGAGGCAGGCAGAGAGAGCGGGGAAGCAGGCTTCCTGTGGAGCAGAGAGCCTGATGCGGGGCTTGATCCCAGGACCCTGAGATCATGACCTGAGCCTAAGGCAGAGGCTTAACCCACGGAGCCATCCAGGTGCCCCCCATTCAGCTCTTTCTAAAACATGCTTCCAGCCAAATGAAACACACTGGTGAGCTGGTCCTATGCCTGGACCACCAGTTTGTGCCACTAGTAAATTTTGATCAGCATTTGCTTTGGATTATAGCAATTAGATTCCATTATTGGGGCAAGACATGATCAGGCATCAAGGGGGTTGCAATCAAGATGGATAAACACAATTTCTACTTGCATGATGATGTTTAGAAACTGAAATGCCTCATGAGAATTAGGAGTTATAATCTGGGAAGGTTACCTTTGAACCAGGTATGAGGTATAGACACGGCCAGGACTGGGATCCAGAGATATCTAATTTTCAAAACTAGAATTTCAAATCCAAACAGTAAACCATCAGTCTTTTTCTTCCTTTTCAGGTTCATTGAGCTATAATTGACATAAGTTCAATGTCGTAAGTTCAAGGAGTACAAGTTCAAGGAGTACAATGTGTAGCTAACAGTCTTTGAAGCAGATGACAAAAAGGTAACCTGTATTAAAACATAACACAATCAGGGTTACGTTCAGGAAGGACAATATGCAGAAAACACACTGATAGGTTGATAGTCATTCTTCCCATACCACTCAAAAATACAAGGGTCAAAAATAATGACATAAAATCAGTATTTATTAACAAACCTTGAGTTAATGACTTACTTGGTTCAAATCCCCTTTAATTTAAATAAGTAATATGATCTTAGAAATTATTAAGAGTATATCTGTTCCCTTCAATTTCTATTTTGATTATTGACAAATGTACATTATTTCATATACTGTGGCTAACTAAGATAGGCTACATATGATCCAACTCCCCACATGAAAGAACCTGACAATTCAGAAAATTAAAACATTTTCCTATAATATGCTTTTTTCTAGGCATAACACTGCACCTGAACTACCTCGCTAGAAAAAAAAACCACATAATTTAATTTGAGTTAGTAAAAGAACCAGAATATTAGAAGATACTATGAGAATTGTGCATTGAAAAGAAGAGCTAGGAATGAATCACAAATCTTAGACTTTATCTTCACTTGTGAGATAGCTTTACTTGAGTGAAAGGGAAAAGCACATATGAAAAATTGCCAAAGAAGCTCAATATATAGGAATCAACACATTGACATCTAAAAGGAGGAAAGCATGGTTCAATAGCATCAGTCCAATTCCTCACATCTACATTGTGGGACAGATGGAGAAACAAATTGACATATAAAAGGTCACTGATTTTGATATTCCTAGGATAGAAATGATTCCAACTGGGAGTAAATCCACAAATCACTGAAGTGTGAAGGGCTAATCCACTTTATCGCCTTCATCAAATATTTAGAAATGGTACAATACTCATCAGAAAGAACTAAAAGGATAAGAAAGGAATTTTTCAGTTCTACAGTTTAAATAGGCACAAGCTAAATACTTTACTAAAACTTTGGCATTTTTCTTCTATGAAAACAAGAGCCTTCTTAATGGAATTTGAGACACAGTCAGTGGGACTATATATCCAAAAGATATTATATCTTTTCCATACGTCTTTATATGGTAACACCAGAATCCCACTTTTTGCATATTTTGCAGAATGGAAGAGGCCAGGTGGTCATAGGCCAGTCACTTGGTCTGCTGGCCCAGTGACTGATTTTTTACATTAAGAATTTGATGTTAAAGATTTACATTAAAGATTCAGTTGCTGGCCTGAAACAGAATACCAGTAAGACTTCCCGCATGCATTGCTTCTTCCCCAAATTGTTTCAGAGATATGGATTTTAAAAAGTCCACTAAACTGTATGTGGCTATTTTTAGAATCATTAAGGATAAAGCCTTCAGTATATGAGGTTGATCACTAGAATAAGAGTTACCTTGGGATCCATCCCAAGTACAGTGAAATAATGCATTAAGCAGAAGCTTCAAAATCAGAAACTTCTTCCGAATATTCTTAAAATTCTGCACAGTAAAACTCAAAGAATCCAGCCAGGATAAATTTTGTTCAATAGGGTACAAGAGGTTATGACACGGAACTGCAGTCATCACAAATTAATACAGCTTTGCTGATCAGGTACCAATAGTTCTTTTTCAGAACATCGGATGTCCTTTTAAGATTTTATTGATAAGGGGTAAAATAACTACACAAGATGGGACTGTTAACAGATAATACATATTCTCCAAAAAACCTAAAAGATACCACAAACAAGTTATAACACATAAACTGCACTTACCTTTCTCCTCAATCCAAGTTACAGTTCCCACCAGCTATTGGATTCCTAAGCAATGGGCCAACAATCCGAATTACTTGATTTGTTTTTGTTTTTATTAGTTCAGATGGTGGAAAAATAGGCTGGTGTTGAAAGCCTATAGATTTGAAATAATAATATAGATAATAGAGATTTGAAATAACAATGCCTAAATTAGACTCACCGCTGGGCCACCTTTGGCTGGGCAGCCTCGGACAATTCACTTTATTTATTTCTTCTTGAGTTCCCTTTCTACAGGTCTGACATTTAGTATGTAGTATGCTATGGGCAGGTATTTTTTCCCTTTAGGAATTCCTGGAAGGTGAAAAAGAAAAATAAAAAAAGAAAGGAAATTCCTAGAAGGTTCTGTTGTCCTTTTCTTACAACATCTATTGGAAATACCCCTGCTTTCTCCTTCAGGATCCCTCTTATTGGTCCCCAGACCCAAGAGTAATCAGATTCCTCTTGTGGTGATTAGTTTGGAAAAGGGCATGTGACTCAAGTTAGGAACATTGAAATCAAGAGCTCTGAGAAAATTCATTCTTATTTCTCTGATAAAACTTCTGCTTTCTTTCTCCAGACCTGGCAGGGTACAGAATGTCAAATCTGAAATGTCATGATCTCTCTGCCACTCCAGAGGTGACACCAATGTTTTGAGAAAGTCTAAGTCCAAGGATTGCCAGGAAAAACGGACACAGAACCAAGGACGAAGTTAGCACTAAAGTTGACCGTACTCTGCGCTTCCAGTTAAAGAAGTCAATACATTTCCTATTGCTTTAGCTAATTGGAGTTGGTGCTCTCTGGTTCCTGCCAACAGACATTAGAAATTTTCATTTCATTGTACTTGAAATATTCATTCATGCTAGTCTCTCCTCTAAACTCAGGCAACATGCTGTGGAAGAAGTATTAAGACTGATTCACCCACAATGTGTCCACTTGGTCTACAGTCTCAGCAGTGGAAAGAACTTAAGCTGTGAGGTTGTTATTTAGGGAAATAGCATTTACTACATATGTCATGAAAAAATAATATTGGCAGCTAACATTTATTGAGTGCTTATTACTTGCCAAAACACACAAAGTAATTATTCCTTTTGGATGTTGTGAATCAGATGTCACTGTAGTTATTCCCATTGATCAAAAAAAGTGAGAAATTAAGTAACTTTCCCAGGAGTATCGATAGGATTCCTGTCAACTCACCAAGTTTCAGGGCCCAAGCTCTCCATATCTCCATTTTTACTTTTATTTATGTGTGTGTGTGTGTGTGTGTGTGTGTGTGTGTGTGTTTCTTACTGATTTAGGTTATTTGTACAAATAGCACAGGAGGACACCGGCCCCATGCAGTGGAAGTCCAGTGGGCACAGCAGTGCTTCTGTCCTCACTATTGGTTAACAGAGGCCTCTACACTCTAGTTCTCATGGGAGCCTGGGCACCTCTGGGAGCCAGAGCAAGAGTGGCAGCTGCAGCCTGGGCTTTGAGCCCTACCATAGGCCTTTGGCCAGCAAAGCCTGAGACCCTTGGCAATGTGATACGAGCAGGTGTATTAAGCTTGGGGTGAGTGATGCAGGAATGTTGATGGAACAGGTAGCTGCCACCCTTTGGGAGCTTGGGCTTGACCTCATTGTGCTTGACCAGGGCCTGGACAGCCTCAGCACATGCACTCATGACCTTAGTGTTGTTGGCCTTCTTCTTCTTCAGGCCCTTCGTTTTGCATCTTGGCAAAGTGCATGTTCCCCAGGAACTTAGGGTCCATCCCCTTAACAAATTCCCATCTTTGTGACTGGGGTTTCTTGATGCTGTTTCGGTGCCATTTTCATGACAAGTTGTGTGTGGTATATAGTTCTTGGCCTTGATCATGCCTATATCAAAGTTAGAGTTCCTGAGTACCTAAGTTCTGTAATTTTTAATTTCAGCTACTTCAGATGTTTTCTAGCTCAGAGTTACTCAAAATGTGGTCTGGGTCCAGGTACAAGTCTGCAAACCATCTGTAGTATTATATTCAGCTGATTTTTCTTTTTCTTTTTTTTTTTTTAATGGTAAGGCTTTCCTAGTGAAGAAAGCATGCATTCTATCTGAATAAATGCATTCTATCTCTCTGTCTTACTCAAAAAATAAGTTGTTAACATTTCACCAACCGTAAAATATTTGGAATGGTGTGCTAGTTCAGCTCATTACTTTAAAGGAAAGTCTTTTACTATATGAGAATCACATGTATAGAGTTTGTACAATGGTGAACAACTTTTTTCTTGCTATTCCTTTCAAGTTGCTATCAGCTCATAAAGAACTTATTTGGGTTATCCCCTCCTTTCTCTGATATTGCTTCCCCTTCGCTCCTCACCTCACCACCCCAAACACTTCTCAGTGCTTCCTCTCCTCTGCTTCCCTTTCCCAGGCTCCAGCTCCATCCTAGGTGAGACTCACCAGGTCCTCGATGTTCTGAGCATTGCTTTTGGCTCCAAGGCTAGGTCCTTACTGTGCTTTGAGGGAGGAGGCCTGAGGACTTTCAGATTCCTCAGAGAGGAGTATCTGCAGAAAAAAATAAAACACATCAAAACCATTCCTTTCAGCCAATATTGGTCACTTCCTATGGAATAGCTTCAGGTGCTATTTTGTTAATTAAGAACATCCTGTTCTTCCCCAAAGAAAAGAGGAGAGGATGAGTAGGAATAAATATTTTACCCTACCAAACATACGCCCTCTGGTTATACTCATTTTTTTCTCACATGTTGAGGAATATGGAAAATGATATCCTCCTTGAGTGGCATTTGGGACCCACTGGTCTCGATCAAGCACCCATCTGTCAGACACTAATGCAAAATTGATCTTTCATGAACACAGCATGTACAGGGTAAGAGGAGAACATAATGGATCTTAAAATGAAGAAAAGATATTGCCTTCCTCACTCTTTAGGGTTTCTGATTCTGAGGTCAATTGCTCTCTGGTGAATCCATCAATAGAACGAAAAATTTTTTATATTTGTACATTTTTTACGGAGAAAGAGTCTGTGACTCCAGGTAGGTTGATGACACATTCCTGATCTCTTTGCCCAGTGAAGAGAGACCAACTACATGGTTAGCATACTTTTCTTCTCCCACTATGGGTAGATGGAAATATATATACATACACACATATATATGTGTGTGTGTGTCTTATTCTTATACATATAATTTGTTTTATTTTCATAAAAATGTGATTACATATGTATGATCACTTTTTATGAAAATAAGACAAATTAATCAACAAATTTGTGTAACATAACCATGAAAATCTATGCCATGGCTTCAGACTATGCTCATACCTTTTCCAGTCATCTCATAAATACCCTTCACCCCTAATGGAGAAAAAAGTAAATGTATGTCTTATTCTATGTGAGTTAGTAAAGGAAGGTGACAGATTTGGATTTCATTTGGAGATGGCTACATGGAGAGGACAAGTAACTTGAAATAAAATAAAGCTTAAAGACAATGCCAATTTGGAATTTAGCTTTTTCTGTTGTAAGATAATTTGGAGATCTTCAGGGGATGAAGCTTTTTTCTACAAAGTGAAAGAAATATCTTACTTTTTCAGTAATAATGGACACATTGTCACATATCTGTTGTTAACTTTCAACTTCTACTTTTCTTCTCCTTTGGAACTTAAATCACTTATGAAAATATAGTAATATAGACCTTTATTTTACTTTGCAAACAAGTAAGAAAATTCGCTAGTTCTACATTCAACCATATTTTTAAGAAAGAAAGAGGAAAAGTATGTAATAAATCTTAATTGAATTAAAAACCACACTATTTTTGTAGATGTGATTTTAGATAATTGTCATTTAAAGGTTTTTATATTCATTTGGAAAGTTTTATATCTTAATAAAGACTTTTGCAAATAAACACATTGGATTAAACACCAATTGACTCATAAATTAAGCCCTAAATAGTTAAAAATACCTGCCTTCCCTGCTGTGAGTCTTAGATACCAAAGACTCAACAAAGTCACTCTGAAGGCTTCTCAGTGGTCACCCCTGACATTTTCTGACATGCTTCCTAGAACTCAGGGACCAAGGAACATCTGGTGCCACATTTATGATTTACCATTACAGAAACCAAAGATGCTGAGAGTGTGTACATGAAAGAAGCAGACTGTAAACAAATTTAGTTTCAATAATAATCAGTCTTTGATTTGTGTTGTCAACTTTCAAAGAACTTGCATAAACAAATAACATGAACTCACATTTAAAGATCCGTTTATCACCTCCAGAACCCCTTCACATGCATGATTTCATTTGTCTTTCATAAGAAGTCTGTAGAATCGGTGGGCCAGAGACATATCCACATTCTTCAGATGAGAAAATCTAGATGAGAAAACCAAGGACTCATATTCACATTCTTCAGATGAAGGGATCTGACTGGGTCACACAACCAGCAAGGAGTAATGTTACAAGTTCTCCAGTGCTCTTTTCACCATACCTTGAGGTACTCTCATTGAATGCCTCCTGTTGATCTTACAATTATTTTTCCAGATAATTTCCAGATATCCAGGTGATAATATAATAAATATCATAATTATATCAATATGATAATTATACTGTTGTCTCAGGTTGGGTAGTAGTTTCTTTGAGTGGCCACTTCTGGATTCCAAAGAAAAAGGAGTCAGGTCTCATTTGAGCTTTCTGGACACACTATGTTCTTAGACCCTAAGGACAAAACAAAACAAAACAAAACCACCACAAAACAAAACAAAAAACCGAAGGAAGCTTTTAAGAGTGGGGAATGTGGCAAGGAAGAGCACTGAACAGTAGAGTCTAAGATCAGCTGGGAGTGAACCCATACCCACCTAATTATGTGGCCTTGATAAAATCACTAGAGATTGGTGCTAGTTTTGTGGACAAGGTAACCAAATATTGAGAGGAAAAGTTCCTCACACAGTGCTCTTAAAAATCCGTTTTCTAAATGAGAAAAAATTAACTAAATCTCTCAGAGAAACAAAACAGAAAAGTAGAATTGGGGTTTATGGCTCCAAGACCTGCACTGGCCTTAATCCTCAGTGATTTTGTTGAATGCAACAACCTTTAAAAGTCCCCTCCATCTCTCAAATTCTGAATCTATATTGGTATTATTTAGAGGTTCACTAACAAATCAATACAATCTCCCAGATGACTTCATCCTCCTACAGATCTTTGACAATAATTTGAAATTTAAACTCGTCAATTGTGACCTACCTCAAAGGGCCGTTATTGTTCTATAGTAGTAGCTTGTTGTTGTTATTGTCAGTGTGGTTATTGTTACTATATTGATTTTATGTTTCTCTAATTGTTTACTGATATCTGGTTGAAATTTTATGTTGCACCAAATCATGTATCTTGAAAGACTACTCATACCTTTCCTGTTTTTCTGCTACCCATATACAACATCATCTGGCAATAAGAATAACATATTTTTAATCAAAGAAGTCTATTCTGACAAGTTAACATTTCAATACAGTTTCCTATAAAATAAATTCAAAAAACCTTTTTATAGGAAAGTGTATTGAAATGCTCATAGGAAGCAATGAAATTAAACATAAGAAGCAATGAATATTGTCTCCAATATGAAACATAGTTAAATATTTTGTTTTGTCCCAAATTCGGGGAATTGGCAGTCTCTTTTTCTTCAAAAAAAATTTTTTTTTCTGGTTATTGGCATCCACCATGATTTATCTGTTTTTTTTTTTTTAATTTATTTATTTATTTTCAGCGTAACAGTACTCATTGTTTTTGCACTACTCCCAGTGCTCCATGCAATACGTGCCCTCTCTATTACCCTCCACCTGGTTCCCCAACCTCCCACCCCCCCGCCCCTTCAAAACCCTCAGGTTGTTTTTCAGAGTCATAGTCTCTTATGGTTCATCTCCCCTTCCAATTTCCCACAACTCCCTTCTCCTCTCCATCTCCCCATGTCCTCCATATTCTTTGTTATGCTCCACAAATAAGTGAGACCATATGATACTTGACTCTCTCTGCTTGACTTATTTCGCTCAGTGTAATCTCTTCCAGTCCTGTCCATGTTGCTACAAAAGTTGGGTATTCATCCTTTCTGATGGAGGCATAATACTCCATCGTGTATATGTACCATATCTTCCTTATCCATTTGTCCGTTGAAGGGCATCTTGGTTCTTTCCACAGTTTGGCGACTGTGGCCATTGCTGCTATAAACATTGGGGTACAGATGGCTCTTCTTTTCACTACATCTCTATCTTTGGGGTAAATACCCAGCAGTGCAATTGCAGGGTCATAGGGAAGCTCTATTTTTAATTTCTTGAGGAATCTCCACACTGTTCTCCAGAGTGGCTGCACCAACTTGCATTCCCTCCAACAGTGGTGTAAGAGGGTTCCCCTTCCTCCACATCCTCTCCAACACACGTTGTTTCCAGTCTTGCTAATTTTGGCCATTCTAACTTGTATAAGGTGATATCTCAATGTGGTTTTAATTTGAATATCCCTGATGGCTAGTGATGATGAGCATTTTTTCATGTGTCTGATAGCCATTTGTATGTCTTCATTGGAGAAGTGTCTGTTCATATCTTCTGCCCATTTTTTGATATGATTATCTGTTTTGTGTGTGTTGAGTTTGAGGAGTTCTTTATAGATCCTTGATATCAACCTTTTGTCTGTACTGTCATTTGCAAATATCTTCTCCCATTCCGTGGGTTGCCTTTTTGTTTTGTTGACTGTTTCCTTTGCTGTGCAGAAGCTTTTGATCTTAATGAAGTCCCAAAAGTTCATTTTTGCTTTTGTTTCCTTGGCCTTTGGAGACATATCTTGAAAGAAGTTGCTGTGGTTGATATCGAAGAGGTTACTGCCTATGTTCTCCTCTAGGATTCTGATGGATTCCTGTCTCATGTTCAAATGTTTTTTTATGACTTCTTCTTTCCTTTCCTTTAGAGATTTCAATTAGGACTTTAAATGTTACTCCACTGAGGCTCATGTTAGGACTTTAAATATTACTCCACTGAGGCTCTGTTCATTTTCCCCCCAATCTGTTTTCTCTCTGGTATTTAGATTCAATGATCTATTAACCTGTTTCTGTTGATCTCTTTCTTATGCCATCTCCAATCCATTATTAAATTCAACAGTGAATTTTTACTTCAGGAAACTTACTTAACAAAATTTCCATTAGGTTTTTTTTTTAATTTAAATTCAAGTTAGTTAACACATAATGTAGTGGTTTCAGGAGTAAAATTTTGTGATTCATCACTTACATATATCACAGCAAATGCCCTTCTTAATGTCCATTACCCATTTAGCCCATCCCCCACCCACCTCCCCTCCAGCAACCCTCAGTTTGTCTCTATAGTTAAGGGTCTCTTATGGTTTACCTCCCTCTCTGTTTTTATCTTATTTTGTTTTTCATTCCTTTCCCCTGTGTTTATCTCATTTGTTTCTTAAATTCCACGTATGAGTGAAATCATATGGTATTTGTCTTTCTTTGACTTACTTTGCTTAGCACAATACACTCTAGTTCCATTCACATCATTGCAAATGGCAATATTTCACTCTTTCTTTTCTTTTCTTTTCTTGATGCCTGAGTAACATTCTAGTATGTGTGTGTGTATACTACATCTTTATCTATTGATCCATCGATGGACATTTGGGCTCTTTCCATAATTTGGCTATTGTTGATAGTGTTTACTATAAACACTGGGATTAATGTGCCTCTTCAAATAAGCATTTTTGTACCCTTTGGCTAAATACCTAGTAGGCAATTGCTGGGTCATAAGGTAGTTCTATTTTTAGCTTTTTGAGGAATCTGCATCCTGTTTTCCACATTGTCTGTACCAGTTTGCATTCCCACCAACTGTGCAAGAGGGTTCCCCTTTCTCCACATCCTCTCTAACATCTGCTATTTGCTGAGTTGTTAATTTTAGCCATTCTGGCATGTATGAGGTGGTATTTCATTTTGGTTTTGATTTGTATTTCCCTGATAATAAGTGATACTGAGCATTTTTTCATGTCTGTTAGCCATCTGAATGTCTTCTTGGAGAAATTTATGTCCAGTCTTCTGCCCATTTTTAATTGTATAATTTTTTTTCCTTTGCTGAATCATATGAGTTCTTTATAGATTCCAGATACTAGCCCTTTCTTTACTATGTCATTTGAACATATCTTCTCCCATTCTATAGGCTGCCTTTTAGTTTTGTAGTGCCCTTTGCTGTGCAGAAGCTTTTTATATTGATGAGGTCCCTATAGTTCATTTTTGTTTCTGTTTCCCTTGCTTCAGGAGACATAGTTAGAAAAATGTGGTTATGGCCAATGGTAGAGAAATTACTGCCTGTGCTCTCTTCTCTCTCTTCTCTGATTTTTATGGTTTCATGTTCACATTTAAGTCCTTTATCCATTGGAGTTTATTTTTGTGTATATTTTAAGAAAGTGGTCCAATTTTATTCTTTTAGATGTAGCTGTCTAGTTTTCCCATCATTTGTTGAAGAAATTCTTGATCTGTCTTTCTATTCTGACCGGTAGCCTTGCTAGATAGAGTGTTCTTAGCTGCAGGTTTTTTTTCTTTCAGCACTTTGAATATACCATGCCATTTTCTTCTACCTGGCAAAGTTTCTGCTGAAAAATCAACTAATGGCCTTATGGGATTTCCCTTGAATGTAACTGTTTTCTTTTCTCTTGCTGCTTTTAAAAATCTCTCTTCATCACTACCTTTTGCCATTTTAGTTACTATGTGTCTTGTTATGGACTTCATTTGGTTGATTTTGTTGGAAGCTCTCTGTACCTCCTGGATTGGGATTTCTGTTTCCTTCCCGAGATACAGGAAGTTTTCAGCTATCATTTATTCCTATAAATTTTCTGCCCCCTTTTGTGTCTCTTCTACTGGTATCCCTATAATGTAAATGTTATTATGCTGGCTAGTATGGCTGAGTTTCCTTCATCTATTTTCATTTTTTTAAAGACTTTATTTATTTATTTGACAGAGAGAGATCACAAGTAGACAGAGAAGCAGGCAGAGAGAGAGAGAGAGGGGGAAGCAGGCTCCCTACTGAGCAGAGAGCTCGATGAGGGACTCGATCCCAGGGCCCCGAGATCATGACCCAAGCCAAAGGCAGTGGCTTAATGCACTGAGCCACCCAGGCACCCTATTTTCATTTTTTTTTAAATTACTTTTCTTTCTGCTGTTCAAATCAATTGCTTTCCATTACTCTGTCTCTCAGATCACTGATCTTCCACTGTTTTTTCACTTCTTCTAGCTTATTATGTATTCCCTCTAGTGTATTTTAAATTTTAGTTATTGAACTCTTCATCTCTGATTGTTTCTTTTTTACATTTTCTATATCTTTGTTAAGGGTGACTGAGGTCCTCTGCTTTCTTCTCAATTCCAATGAGTATCTTTATGATCATTACTGTATATTCTCTATCAAGCATATTGCTTTTTTCCATGAGGTGTCTTGCTGTGATATTGTCCAGTTCTTTCATTTGGAATATATTCTTGTTTTTACTTTGTCTAACACTCCATGCCTGTTTCTATGTGTTAAGAAAGTCAGTTATGCCTCCTGCTTTTGAAAGTAGTGACCCTATGATGAAGAGGTCCTGTAATGTCCTACAATGCAAAGTCCCTTATCCACTAGAACCTGGCCCTTTTGGAGTGCCTCCTATGTATATTGTGTGCATCCTACTATTGTGACTGAGCTGTGTTGTCTTCAGTCCAGTCATCTGCAATGACTCTCTTTGAATGCTTGGGCAGAGCTTAGTCCCTGTGTTGTTAATGGGCCAGCCTGGGTCCACACTGGGCTTGAGCTGAATCAGACTAGGCATTTGCAAAGATGCAGTAGCACCAAACTTCCCTTTGTTGTGCCCTGAGAAGCTTTTGTTGGTGGGTGGGAACTATAGGCAGACTAGTTGTTTGCCCCCAGCCCACTGCTAGAGCCTTAGTTTGATGGTTGTACATGGTTATCTTTCCCTCTCCATGGGGCAGGAGTCACTTTGGAGTGGTGCTGGCCCCTGTCAGGGCTGCTTACTCAGTACCAAACTTGTGACACTGCTTTGGATAGGCTCTAGCCAAGAGTATATTGATGTGGTAGAGCATATGGTGTTAGCAAGGTTTTTGCTGATCCACTGCAGAATGGTATCTGCAGTCACTGGAACCCAGGCAGGCAAGGTTGGAAGGGGCAAATCTGCAGCAGCACATGGGGGTAGGGTAGTAGGCAACAGTGTTAACAAGTTTTGGTGGGACTTCTGTGGGAAGAGACCTGAAGCATAGGCCTGGCTTGGGGCAGGGGGCAGGGGGCAGGGGGCAGGTCCACAAGAGAATGTGGGGACAGGGGCACACCAATAGTAAGTTAGGTAGTGAATGTTGACACTGTGCTGGTTCCTGAAGGTATCCAGGTGTTTATGCTGGGGAAGGAAATAGCATCCATCAACTCCTTATTCATGGAGGAGTCCCAAATCCCTGCCCCTCCAGCATATGTTCTAAGATTATTTAACAAATTTCCCTCCCATATACCCCAGACATGTGCTGTGTTTTAAAACTATTGCTTCTAAGCTGTATCTCTGTAGTGCTGTTGGTTGTGTTGTCTCTTTAAGGAGAGTGAGGATTCAGTTTTTCTTGCCCTCCTAGCTCTCCCAGAGCCAAGCTTGATGATTTTTAAAGTTCCAGGTGTTTAGTTCTGCTGATTGTAAAAACTCACAGGATTCATCCCCTTTGATTTCCGAAGTCAAATATTATGAGAATTTGTCTCTCCTATATGGGTCCCCTATGTGGACTCCATGGTGTGTCTGTTCTCTCCCTTCTCCATGCCTGTGCCATCTGTCCCTCATGTCAATAGATCCACCGGTCCATTTCACTCCCAACCATCTCTCTGCCCTTTCTAACCTTTTCAATATGGCTTCTTCTATACATTTAGCTGTAGAGAGACTGTTCTTCCAGTCTTTAGGTCATTTGGGGGGTTATTTACATTGTTGTGGGAGTTACCTAGTTTTAACCTGAGACAAGGTAAGCTTAGGACTCTCCTACCCTTCCATTTTTCCCAGAAATCTCACAAGTTAACTTTTATGAAAGCTTTTTTGGCTGGCATACAGTCATTAAGAATTGCAATTAACCCACACTTAATTTTGCTGGACATCAAGTAGTTTGGCCTCTTTGTAGAGAAGTTTCTATTCATCAAAGCAAGGAAGAATGAGGAATCTCCATGGAAAGGAATTTATACCTCTAAGAATCACTACTCCAGAAACTGATAAAATTTAAACTACTGAACTTGACAGATTATGTAAAGTGTTCTCATCTAACCATTATGTCATTTCATATAAAATCTGAATGTGCAGTCTATAGACCTAAAGATTTTAGTCTTCTTCTATCATGTAGCCAAGGCCCTATTATCTCCAAACCTGAAGCAGAGTCCAAAGCAGAGGTTTGCTTCAACATGTAACTAAACAAGGAGTCTTCAAATCATAGCATAGACCCTGTGGGAGGCTGTTGTTTATTGTGTCCCTGTGCAGGGATAGTCAGGATGGAAATTTCCAGAGTCTTAGTCATCATACCAAGAATAATCCATGAAAACACATACTCTGCATACCTGAGGCTTGGGTCTCAAATTCCTATTTGGTTTTCTATCCTGGGAAATAAGATAAATAGGAGGCAAGCCTCAAAAACTATATTTACCCCCATCATCCTAAGGCATAGATTGGAAGCTGACCAAATAGTCTGTTCCGTGACCCTCTTCTTGAAACTGTACCTTGGGCTTGCCTTCTGGATCTATTTTTCCTACTGTAGAGAAAGAAGGGTGTGAGAAGACAATACCAGTGATGGAAAATGAGCCATTCCTCCTCAAACTAGTGACCAGTTGGCCTAAGTTCTTACACCAATTTCACTTTATCTCGGTACCACTTTAATTTAGTTTCCAAGTGTAATGATACTTAAGGTAAAGAGCCATGCAGGATGGTAGTATCATATCAATTATATGGGGGAAAATGGAGGGGAGAAGAGACATGTAGAGATATCATCACTATTGTCCAGAAATTATGTCCTGTAAGATACAGTTGGGATAGATGGGCCAATGACCTGTAGGAATCCTACATCTCACAGAAACTTGTGTCATATGCTCATGACTATAGGTCAGGTAATTGATGCCCAGATGGTGAATAAGCTCCATCTATGGGGAGAAAGAAAGGTGAAGAAAGAGGGAAAAATTATAAATCCACTGAGAGCTCACCAAAAATAAACTGAATTTATTTTGGAATACTCCAGCTCAATTTGAATTGACTGCATTGTGTGTGTGTGTGTGTGTGTGTGTGTGTGTGTGTGTGCTTGTGTGTGTGTTTTCCATTCATGAAAACTGAAGTCTCCTTAGCTCAGTAATAGAGAATATTTTTTATGTGTCTAAAAGTGAAATGAGTCCCCCTAAACAATCAACATTTTTGAGTGCACATAGGGGTTCTCTGCTTAAAATTGCCTCATAAAGCAAATTTTTCTGAAGTAGATACTGAAAATAGGAAGTGTAGGATCATGGAGAATGAATATTTTTCACTTTAATAGATTATCTCTGCAATGGAAATGGCCATGAAAATAACCACAGTGACATATTCCAACAGCATTGTATGTCAGAATATTGGTTTCCAAAAAAAAAAAAAATACTGGCTTACCTATAAGTTCATCAGAACATATTATCAAACTTAAATTGATTTTAAATCTGAGCAAATTGTAATGGTTTAATTAAACTATTATGTTTCTTTTATGAATTTATATTAATATTCTATCCATAGCTAACCATCTATTATTGGTTGTTTGTATTTTACTTTCTAGTCAGTGTAACTCTGTATTTATTGTAGTTATTAATTCCTTAACTGTTATTTATGTTCATCTAATTATAATTTGTCATTTAAATTTTAAAGAGCCTTTTTAATAGAGGAGATATTAATTTTACGGGTTTAGATATATAAATCTTTTCTGTTTTATTTTAAAGGCCTTCACTATTTCTGTTATAAAAGATTCTCTAATAATTTTTAATTTTGATTTTAACATTTAGGACTTTCCATTTGATATTTACTTTGGCTCTTGTGTGAGAATTTTTTTTCACCAAATGTATAGACAAGTGCCCCAAAATAATTTGTTAAGTTTATTTTTCTTTCTCTCTTGATTTGAAGTGACACTGTTCTCACACACCCAATTTCCAGTAGATATGTGGCTGTGCTTCTATCCAATGTTTTGTTTTTCTTTTCCATTGATCTATTTATCTGTATCATGCCACATGAGCTGTTCTCATTATTCTTCTTTCCTAAAATTATTATAGTTATTCCTTTTCATTTACTTTCATGGGTGATTTTGTTTTAGCATCTAGGTGATTTTTATTTTCTTATTTATATTTTCTCTATTTTTTTCAATTACTGTGTACAATTTTTATAACCTAAAAATGTAGGTTTTATATTTTTTTGTTTTTATAAGGGATATGATATTTTCAATACAAAATAAAGAAAACATTTCTGGATATGGCTTTGCTTTCTTTAATCACCTAGTTTGATGCACATGTCTGATGCTAATTTCAGAGGATTTCTTTTGTTTTAACAACTTCTATACCAGTGATGTAAAAGATAATACTCAGGGAAACTGCAAGACAGCATAGCATAGTGGGAAGCACTTGAGTTTTGATAAATAAGACCTAGGATCTAGTTTATTTGATAATGGATAAGCCAAATGGATTTTTTTTATTTCCCTTTGAACTGTATGTATGAATGTATGCATTTTTAGTGAAGTAGAATTGACATATAACATATTATTTTCAGGTATACACAGAAATGATTTGATAATTGTATACACTGCAAATGATCACCACAATAAGTCTAGTTAACATCTGCCACCATACATAGTTACCATTTTCTTATGATAAGGACTTTTAAGATTTACTCTTTTAGCAACTTCTGAATATACAATATAGTATTTTTAACTATAGTCACCAGGCTGTTCATTACCTTCTCGTGACTTAGATTGCAGCTGGAATTTTGTAACTTTTGACTCCTCTTGCCCATTTTACCCTTTGCCCCAGCAACCACAAATTTGTTTCCTGTATCTATGAGCTAAGTTTTTTGTTTCTTTGTTTTTTATTTATTTATTTTTTAGTTTTAACAGATAAGTGAGAATATATGGTATTTATCTTCCTCTGTCTGACTTATTTCACTTAATATAATACCCTCAAAATCTACTCATGTTTTTACAAAGTTGAAGTTTTTTTTCTTTTTTATGGTTGAATGGTATTCCATTTTGTGGAATTCCAAATTTCTTATCCATTCATCCATCAATGGACACTTGGGTTACTTTCATATCTTGGCTATTTTAAATAATCCTGCACTGAACATGGATTGCATATAGCTTTTCAAATCACAATGGATCCTTGAACAAACACACCTTGAACAGCTGAAATCCATGTATAACTTTTTTTTTTTTTAAAGATTTTATTTATTTATTTGACAGAGAGATCACAAGTAGGCAGAGAGGCAGGCAGAGATA
Source organism: Meles meles (assembly GCF_922984935.1). NCBI lineage: Eukaryota > Metazoa > Chordata > Mammalia > Carnivora > Mustelidae > Meles > Meles meles. The sequence continues at coordinate 133,217,062 of NC_060070.1, forward strand.
GAGGAGAATGCAGGCTCCCTGCTATGCAGGGAGCCCGATGCGGGGCTTGATCCCAGGACCCTGAGATCATGACCTGAGCCGAAGGCAGAGGCTTAACCCACTGAGCCACCCAGGCGCCCCCCATGTATAACTTTTAACCACCACCGCCTATATTAACTAATAATAGCCTGCTATTGACCAGAAGCTTTACTGATAACACAATTGTTTAACACATATCTTGTATAAGCATTATACACTGTAGTTCTTTTTTTCTTCAATTTTTTATTTAAATCCTAGTTTGTGCAATATCGGCTCCAGGAGTAGAATTATATTATTAAAATAAATTAAGCTAAAGAAAAGAATTGTTATTAAGAAAATCAAAAAGAAGAGGAAATACATTTACAATACTATAAAAAAAATAAATCTGTGTAGGGCCCCCACACAGTTCAAACATGTTTGTTCAAGAGCAACTGTAACATTCTATTTTCTTTGGATAAATACCCAGAAATGAAATTGTTGGATCATATCGTAGTTTTATTTTTCATTCTTTTGAGAAACACCCATACTGTTTTCCATGGTGGCTGCGCCAGTTTACATTCCTACCAGCAACGTGAGAGGGTTCATTTTTCTTCACATCCTTGTCAACACCTGTTGTTTCTCGTGTTTTTGAAGATAGCCATTCTAACAAGTGGGAGATGATATCTCATTGTGGTTTTGGTTGGTGTTTCCCTGATAATTAGTGATGTTAAGCATTTTTTCATCTTCCTAGTGTTCATCTGTATGTCTTTGGAAAAATGCCTATTTAGATCCTCTGACCTTTTTTGTTTGTTTACTTGTTTTGGTTTTTTTTTGTTTTTTGAGAGATAAAGTGTGTGTGTGACTTGAAGGGTTGGGGGGCAGAGGAGAGGGAGAGAGAGAGAGAGAATCTTAAGCAGGCTCCAACACCTAGCACAGAGCTTGACCTGGGACTGATCTCACCACCCTGAGATCATGACTCAAGCTGAAACCAAGAATTGCATGTTTAATGGACTGAGCCACCTAGGTGCCCCTGACCATTCTTAATCAGATGATGATGATGATGATGATGATGATGATGATTTTGCTGTTGAGTTTTATGAATTTGATGTACATTTTGGCTATTTGCCCCTTATGAAATATATAATTTCCAAACATATTCTCTCAATGAGTAGATTGTCTTTTCATTTTGTTGATGGTTTAATTTCCTGGACAGAGGCTTTTAGGTGAATGTAGTCCCATTTGTTTATTTTTACTTTATTACCTTTGCAACGGGAGTCAGATCCAAAAAGTCATTGCCAAGACTGATGTCAAGATTCCTACCACCTATTTTTTTCCTAGGAGTTTTATGGTTTTAGGTCTTATGTTCAAGTCTTTAATCCATTTTGAGTTAATTTTTGTGTAAATGCAAATGCTTGTCTAGTTTTATTCTTTTATATGTGGCTGTATTCTCCTTATAGTATATTCTTCTCTACTTTGTCATAAATTAATAGGACATAATATGCATGGGTTTCTATCTGGGCTTTTTGTTTTGTTCCTTGGATTTATGTGTCTGTTTTTTGTATCAATAGAATATTGCTTTGATTACTATAGATTTGTAATATTTTTTGAAATAAGGGCGTGTGATACCTTCAACTTAGTTTACTCAAGATTATTTGACTATTCTGGGTCTTTTGTGGTTCCACACACATTTTAGGAGTGTATGTGTCTTATTTCTCTGAAAAATGTCATTGAAATTTTGATAGGGATTGCATCCAATCTGCAGATTGGATATTTAATTATTAATTCTTCCAATCCATGAGCATGAAATATCTTTCCATTTATTTGTGCTTTCTTCAATTTCTTTCATTAGTGTCTTATAGTTTTCATTGCACAGATCTTTTACTTCTTTAAATGTATTCTCAATTTTTTTTGATGCAACTGTGAATACATTGTTTTCTTAATTTCTCTTTCTAATAATTATTAGTATATAAAAATGCAACAGATTTTTGTTTATTAATTTTATATCTTGTTACTTTACTTAATATATTTATTAGTTTTAACATTTTGGGGGGTTAAGTCTTTAGGATTTTTCTATACATATCATGTCATCTGCAAAAAGTGACAGTTTTACTTCTTCCTTTCCAACTTGGATGTCTTTCATTTCTTTTTCTTGCCTAATTGTTCTGACTGGCACTTCCAATACTATATTCAATAATAGTAGTGAAAGTGGTCATCTTCATCTTGTTCCTGACTAGAGGAAAATCTCTCAGCTTTAGCTCAGGACTTATTATACATGGTCCTTGTTATGCTGACATATGTTTCCCTCTATACCCATGTTGTTGAAAGTTTCCTTTTTACCATAAATGGATGTTGAATTTTGTCAAGTGCTTTTTATGTATCTATGGGATGACTATATAATTTTTATCCCTCATTTTGTTAATGTGGTATATCACATTGACTGGTTTGCAGATACTGAACTATCCTTACACCCCTGGAGTAAATCTTACTTGATCATGGTGTATGATGCTTTTAATGTATTATTGAATTCAGTTTGCTAATTTTTTATAGAAAATTTTTGCATTTCTCTTAAGGTATACTATAGTTATCTTTTCTTGTAGTGATCTTTTTTGGTTTTGGTTTTAGGGTAATTCTGGCCTCATAAAATAAGTTTAAAAGCTATCTCTTCTCTTCTATTTTTTTGAAAAATCTTTTCCTAGGTTTTTCAACGATGCATTTTTTTTACCTGAAATACAGTTGACACACCATATTACATTACATTAGTTTCAGGTGTACAACAGTGATTCAACAAGTCTACACATAATGCTATGCTCACCACAGGTAGAGCTACCATCTGTCACTGTACAGCACCATTACAACACCATTGACTATATTCTCTATGCTGTACGTTTTATCCTCATGACTTATTCATTACATAACTGGAAGTCTGTATCTCCCACTTCTCTTCACCCATTTTGCCTATCTCCTCACTCTTGACCCTTCTGGCAACCATTAGTTGTTCTCTGTATTTTGGGGTCTCTCTCTGCTTTTTGTTTATTCATTTGTTTATTTTTAAAGTTCCACATATAAATGATATCTTATGGTATTTGTCTTTCTCTCTCTGGCTTATTTCACTTAGCATCATACTTCCTAGATCCATCCATGGTGTCACAAATGGCAAGATCTCACCCTGTGTATGTATGCATGCATTTATTCATTCATTCATTCATCATTATGTTTTAAATTCCATTTTAATTAACATACAATATTGTGTTAGTTTCAGGTGGAAAATATAGTGATTTATCAATTCTATACATTACTTGGGCTCATCATGATAAGTGTGTTCTTAATCACCTTTACCTATTTCACCCGTCTCCCACCCACCTCCCCCTGCTAACCATCAATTTGTTCTCCATAGCTAAGAGTCTATTTCTTGGTTTCTCTCTCTCTCTCTCTTTCTCTTCCTTTGCTTATTTATTTTGTTTCTTAAATTCCACACATGATTGAAATCACATGGCATTTGTCTTTCTCTGATTTATTTCATTTAGCATTTTGTCCTCTAGCACCATCCATATTGTTGCAAATGGAAAGATTTCATTCCTTTTATGGCTGAATAATACTCCCTTAGATATGTATACCATACCTTCTTTTTCCATTCATCTATCAATGGACACTTGGGCTGCTTCCATATCTTGGTTATTATAAATAATGCTGCAATACACAGGGTAAAAAAGTTTGAGAAAGATCACTATTAACTCTTTGAATGTTTGGTAGAATTCACAAGAGAAGCTGTTTAGTCATGGACTTTTGTTTTTTGAGAGGTTTTTGATTAATGATTCACTCTCCTTGGAAGTCATCAATCTATTCAGGTTTTCTGTTTTGTTTTGTTTTGTTTTCATGGCTCAATATTAGAGGTTTGTATGTTTCTAGGAATTTATGCATTTCTTTTAGGTTGTCAAATGTGTCAATGCATAACTATTTATAGTAGTCTCTTATGATCCTTTGCATTTCTGTGGTATTCATTGTAATATCTCCTCTTTTTTTTCTTTGATCTTATGTGAGCCTTCTCTTTTTTTCTTGGTTTGTCGATTTTATTTGTCTTTACAAAGAACCATCTTTGTTTCATTGAAATTTTCTATTGTCTTTTCAGTCTCTATTTCATTTATTTCTAGTCTGATCAATGTTTTCTCTTTCTTCTACAAACTTTGGGGGTTTGCTCTTCTTTGGTTAGGAAGCTGTTTTTCTCTCCCTCAATTCTGAATGTTAACTTTGCTTGGTAGAGTATTCTTAGTTGGACTTGTTAAATTTTCTTTCAGCACTCTGAATATATTGTGCCTTTTTTCTTCTGGCCTATAAAATTTCTGCTGATATTCCCTTGTATACAACAAGTTGTTTTTCTCTTGCTCCTTTTAAGAACCTCTCTTTGTCTTCAACTTATGACCACTCAACTATAATGTGTCTTGGTGTGAATCTGTTTAAGTTCATCTTCACTAGAACTAGGAGATCAAGGTATGTCTCCTGAGTGACTGCTACAAAAACTGTGGCATGAGATGTGCATGAAAGTGCCTCTCTGAGAGGTTACTGGCACTGTGGAGCATGGCAAAGAGAGAATGTGAAGATAATATGCCTCGCTGTCACTAAGGGAAAGAAAAGATGGTGCCTGCCAGCTTAAGCAAGACTGCACCAAGGAAAGCATCAAGATGGTGCCCATATGTTGGCAGGTAAAGATGGTATTCATCAGGGAAAAAAAATGGTGCCTACCTGATTTAGCAAAGTAGAGGGAGAGCATAAAAATGCTGTCCATCAGTGCCTCCATTTCCAATAGGCCCCTTCCCCTCTGGTGAATGATTTTAGATGAGCAAATGCATATATTTCACATAGAATCTAGACACTTTTCAAACTGCTGCTTTTGTACTGGGCTGTGGGATGAATAAGAAAACATGAGTCCTTTAAGAGTCCTTCTCTGTTCACTAAAGCCCTTTGCATCTTATAGATGGAACCCTGTGGATTTTAAAGCCACATGCTTTGGGGGCTCATCTTTCAGGTGCAGGTCTTAAAGGCTGAGATGCCTGATGCGGGGTATGAACATTTTGCTTCTCAGAGAGAAGCTCCAAATGTGTGAAGTCTCTCCCAATTATGAATTGCCATGCGGAAGGAAGGGTTTATGGCCAAAACCACATCTCAGCCTCTCCTACCCACATTGATGTCACCCTTTTCTTCGTGATGTGAAGGAGTTGTTCAGCTGCTTTTCAGATCTTTTTCAGAGGAAATTTTTCCATATGTCCTTATAGATTCATTGAGTCACTGGGAAGAGGAGAGTTCAGATTATTACTACATTGCTACCTTCAAACAACTCCCCAGACAATTTTTCTAAAGCAACTAACCACTTGCCATGAAATATTCGGCTCTTATGTTAATTAATGTTACACTGATTATATATTGATTTTGGGAAAACAGCTGTCTTTAAAATATTGAGTAGTCCCTTAAACAAATATAATCTATCCTTGCATTTGTTAAGATTTTTTTCTATATTTCATTAAACTTTATACTTTTTTGATAAAAATTTCTTATTAGGTTTATTTCTCAGGATTTTTTTTCCTTTTTCATTTTTGTTATTTTTATTACCAATAATTAATTTATTTTTTATTTTCTTTAATTTAAATTCAATGAATTAACATTTGGTGTGTTAAGTGTTTCAGGGGTACAAGTCTGTGATTCATCAGTATTATATAATATCCAATGCCCATTACAACACATACCCTCCCCAATGTCCATCACCCAGTTACCCCATCCCACCACGCATCTCCCCTCCAGCAATCCTCAGTTTGTTTCTTACGATTAAGAGTCTCTTATGGTTTATCTCCCTTTCTGGCTTTGTGTTGTCGACAAAACCAAAAGACAACCAACAGAATGGGAGAATATATTTGTAAATGACGTATCAAATAAAGGGCTAGTATCCAAAATCTATAAAGAATTTATCAAACTCAACACCGAAAGAACAAATAATCCAATCAAGAAATGGGCAGAAGAAATGAACAGATATTTCTCAGGATTTCACTGTTTTTTTTATTTTTATAATAAATTACTCTTTCTCTTTACATGGTCAGTTGATTATTGGTTATAGCAAACATACTGATTTTTTTAATACTTTTCTTATAAGTGATTGATTACTTTGCTAATTCTTTCATTAGAGCAGATAATTTATCAGTTGGCTTTCATACCTTTTAGATTTACAAATATGCTGACTTACCATCTGGAAAAAATAAACACCTAAATATCTTTTTTCTAATATTTAAAACTTATATTTTTTCTTATTTTATTGCATTGTCCAAAACCTCCAGAACAATGTTGAATAATAGCAATAGTACTGGGAATCCTTTTCTTATTAGAATAAAGTTCAAGAAGCAGAAACTTAGCATCAGTAGGTATGAAAATCTTAGACTGTTGTTTCATATTACTAACTTCTCATCTGAATATATTTGTAGCAAATCTCACTTCAACCAGTAGTGTATGAAAGTACCTGTCTAATTAATCATTAGGCCACATTTTGCATCTGGTAATTGTTAGAATTGAGTCCGATCATCTAAACAATGATCTGATGTTGAAAAGACTATAAAGACATAAAGCACATCTAGCAGCTAGCACATCTTTTCAAATATATTGATCCAAAGTCCCTCTTAATTTTGGAAGACCTTACCAGCAAAATATATCTTTCTTTGTGGTAGATAAATACATTCACTCTCAAAATGACCTAAAATGCATCTCTTTCTAACACAAAATGTACTTTGACAATTACTGTTCTTGTCCAGTTGTTGCTATACTTGCTATCATTTTTGACAGTGCATTTTTTTTGCATTTACATCACCTAGGTTTGTGAAATTTGTGAATTTCATATTTCTTGAACTTTTAAAAATATTCCTATTTTATTTATTTTTTATTTTTTATTATTTTAGTCATCATACTGAACACTTTAAACTTTTCATCAAATCTGAAATAACTGGTAATAGTAACTGGCTTTGAATAACTTTGCATAACTGGCTTGACTAAAAATTGCTGCAGACTACAAAAGGACCTGTGCTGTGCAATGCTGGCAGATGTCTACTAAATGGGGATGCCTGAATATTTCATCATTGTAGCCCCTGCTCTACCACAGGAGTCAGATTTGCTGGATTACAAATAGAATAATATTTCTCATTTGCTTCTGTCTCTGCCCTAAATTAAACGAAGGATTTAAAAACAAAAAAAAAAACCTTCTGGACACTGCTTTTTGCATGATCTCTGCCCATTTTAATCACAAGGATTACCCATTTTTAAGAATCAAGAGCTGGATTCATTTGGGTTCTTTTCACTCTAATGGGGGTTGGGTCTTAAAAAGTTTGGAGATGACAGAGTCAGAATTTAAAACGCAATGAGTCATTACTGGACATAGTGTTAATCCTCAAGTATTTTGACACCCACTTGTACTCCAGGCAAGCTTCTGTTAAGTGCCTTTTGGACCCAGTAAGATAAAGAAGTGGGTACAGTACATATTATTAATTTTGATCATTTGGGTTATTGAATCATCTTCTTATAATTGCTTCTTTTCTATTTCTACACAACTATGTTGTGTTCACCTAGGACACAGTTAGCTCAGAGCAATTCTTGTAAAAATAAAGAGCTGTTCAGTGAGGGTCTGTTGGCTCTTGCTTATTCTCTTACTGTCAGCAGCACAGCATTAAAAAGGACTATTTAACAAAGTACTCAAGATCTTTAATGATTGCTCAACTAGCTCATCAAGATGATCCAACAGAGCCTCATGGACTCAACTATCATTGCATGTTCCTTTCTTTATTATTTGTTAGGTCATTAAAAAAGGAACAGCTGCACAGACAAGCCCCCAATAGCAGCAGCTATGAAATGATAAAAGTGGAAAAATAGTAACTGTATAGGGGAGAAATCTGGCAGACACCTCTTTAATCAAAAGATCAAAGTAAATCCAATAATGGAACAAATCAACATCCTGTGCCTCTTGACATGATACACTGAGAACCCAACATCATTTTTGAAGTATTGCTGCCCCAGAAGCACAACCTGAATTTCCTTGTGAGGAAATACCAAACAAACCCAAATTGAAGGACATTCTATAAAAACACCTGGTCCATTCTTCAAAAATATCAAGGTCATAAAATCAAGCAAAGACTGAGGAAACAACTATTTCAGATTAAAAGAGCTAAAAAGACAGACAGCTGAATATAATACATGACTTGAAATTTTCTTTCATTATAAAGCACATTAGGACAGTTTGCAAAAATGAAACTGCATCAGTGTTACCTTGTTAATTGTAGTATTTGTCCTGAAGTTATATAAAAGAATGTCGTTGTTTTATGAGCACAGAATCACCTGACCACTTACAGCTATAAGGAAAAATGGAAAATTCAGCATATATGCAAGGATCAATGAGCTGGTTACAAATCAGGGTTCCACTACCCAAGAAGTGGAAGAGAACAGAATCAAATTAGTGGTCTTAGTCATGAAGAACAAATTCTTAGGAAAGTTGACTGTAAGAAAGACAAGGTCACAGAAAAGGAATACTTATTTTAAGACTATTAAAGGTGATCTCATGAATGAAAATGAAACTACACCCTGGTGTGGCCTCACATGGTATGTAATGGAAAGATCAGGGGTTGAGCTTCCTCTCTATCCTGCTCTCTCGTACGTCACACAATCTCCTTCACCTCCACTTTCACTTTCCTTTTCTTCCACCTACCTGCCTCACATATGATTCCAAATGACATTCCCAGTCCCCAAGTCTATATTACATGGCAGGTCCAGCTTTTACTATCAGCTTTCCATGCCTATTATATCCTCATTCACATCTGATTACCCCCACTCATATTTTTGTGAAAGGACAGAAGTTGACCATAACGTGCATGAAGTGCTCTAAGACAGATGTTCATCCCAGTCTTTCCATAGGTGGTTTAACAGAGAAGAGACAATGTCACATGGTCTCCTGGATTCTCAAATAGGGTTACAGTCAGAGATTCCCCCAGAAGAATAAATAGTCTGTGGAGAAATGATTGTGACCTCTAATACAGTAGCTTAGATAGACAGCAAATGGGAATATATCTCAGAATATTTCCCACCTGGAAAAAAAGGGAAAAAAAAGACCAAAATGGAGATGAAGTGGCCCATTTATTTCCAGAAGTAAAAAAAAAAAATAAAAAAACTGCTAAGATTCATCTTGAGAACAGCAAATCAAGTAGCCAAAGTGGAAATGTACAGTAAACATGATGAGAGAAAATTACTGTCAATAAAAACCGTTATTGGCCTTTTTCAAAGACCTTTCCCCAAGAGCATATATATAGATTGGACTGGGCACAGGAGGGTCAACAGGCAGTAAATCCAGGCAATCCGCAGTCAGATGAAAAGAGAACTGAAACCTGAAAGCGGCCCCCCAACACCCAATAAGCGCTCTGCCTTTACGTGGATCTTTTTCCTAGACTCAGAAGGTCTTGGCAAATCTGGCAGCTGTCACAAAATACCATCTGTCCTAAGAAAACGGGTGCAGAGGTGGCTGTAACCCAGGGGATTTTCCAAGAGTCGTCAGCATGCATTTTTTTGCTGGTAGAGGAGCACAGTCAAGTCCCTGACAAGAGAGTAAAAACCCTACAGAGCAAATCCGGAAGCTGTGCTCACATGGGACCGGATGCAGGTTTGGGTGTATGGGCCGGTGGCCACTCACTCATGGAAGAAGGGAAAAGTGAGGAGGAGGTCACTGAAGGATGCACATTCAACAGAGGCTGAGAGAGAAAGTGGGAGTGGCACCGGGGACCATATAAAGTAGGTAAAGGGCTGGTCCCCTGAGAATCTGTCAGTATCTGGGCAAGTGTATGGGTTCATCAGTATCGCCTGTAACTGTAGCCTGCAGTCTAGAGCTGACTCCTAACTTGAGGCCACATTAACATTTCAATGCTGTGAGCACATCAGCTGATGGATTCAAAACTGTCCTCATAAGTTGTCTTTCGGAAAGTTATCCAAACGGGGTGCCTGGGTGGCTCGGTGGGTTAAGCCTCTGCCTTCAGCTCAGGTCATGATCTCAGGGTCCTGGGATGGAGCCCTGCGTCGGGCTCTCTGCTCAGCAGGGAGCCTTCTTCCTCCTCTCTCTCTGCCTGCCTCTCTGCCTACTTGTGATCTCTCTCTCTGTCAAATAAATAAATAAAATCTTAAAAAAAAAAAAAGAAAGAAAGAGAGAAAGAAAGAAAGAAAGTGAGCCAATCCTGTGAAAGGAAACTCTTTGGGTCCTGTTCTGCCATCATTGGTAAGAGGAGGTTTTCTCCAAGTTGCTGGGGGAAGCCAGCTCCCTGCATTTAGGACAACCCCCAGGTGCTGGTTCTTTCGGGTGCCCAGGCAGGTATTTGGTTCTGGCGTCTAGATTTTTCAGAAGACTCAGAGCATGGCAATTGCTATATATCGCCCAACAAAACTGTGGCTGTGGGTCCTGTTTGCTTTGTGACCACCCCCTAACGTTTTTTTAACAAAGCTTCTGGCCATTGTTCTGAGCAAGTGCTGAGTGCTAAGATGAGAGCAAGCTCTGGGGAATACTTCGAAGCCTGCTATCCATGCAGGAGAGTGTCCCCAAACGTGCAGCAATAGTCCGACGTAACAGGTATTTGAGGGGAACCTGGGAGAGGCCTCTGAAAACTAGAACCTCAGCAAGGCAAGAGCCAAATGCAGGCAAATGAGAAAAGCACAGAAATAGTTGCAAAGGACACACACACACACACACACACACACACACACACACTTTTCAATTCCACAGTTAACCCCACACAGAAGCAGCTGTTTGTCAGTACTTCTGCCTCACTCATACGAGACAGCATGAAATACATTTCTGGAAAGGTGTCTGAGCCATGAGTGGAATATCGATCCCCCCTTAATGATGAAAGGATTTACAGATTCCTTAAGTGTCAGAGTCACAAGGCTTTCCTGCATGGAAGGGGCTGCTTTGACCTCTGGGGTTGGGAGCACAGCCCTTCGCAGAAGCCACAGAAGCTGTTCATTTGCCTGGAAAGGAAGACAAAGGCTAAGCCACAGCCTGGTTTCACTTTGAGTGGTACATCCTGAAACCTAGCAGGTATGTGCCAGGCTGGGAAGGAGTTTGGCAGTGCCCTGCCTGTGGCATATGCTTACGTTCTACCAGAGTTTGAGGCATTTGGTCTTCATGTCTAGGTATGTGTTTTGCCCTTCCTTATCTTTGACTGTGTCCACCATGTGGTTCCTGGGGCTTTTTTATAGACAGTCAAGAAACCAAAATGCGTAAGAATGTAGGAATCTCCCTCGTGACACTGGGTTATGGGTCTGTCTCATTAAAATAATTTATACATATGTTTATATCTTATATTTAATTAACAAACACTTATATACCAATTCCTATGTACACTTACATACCAGCTACCGTGTTTAAACACTCTTCCAAGACCTTTGCAAATAAGAATTCATTTAATCTTCAAAACAACTTCAAGCACTGCTGTTCCTTTTCCTAGCACCACTATATAGATGGGGAAACTGAGGTGAGAGCAGGTTAAATTACATGTTCAAGGTTACACAACTTACATGCAATGAATCCTGTGTTCAAAGAAACCCTCCGACTACTGAATCTTTGTGTTACTGTTACATTCTTCCAACTTGTGTCTACACCAGCTCTGCTTGCTCTCAGCGGGACAAGGACCTGTGAGGGAGAGTTTGATAACACTGACTCACTTAGCAGTCTGATGGTAATAGGATTTTTACATGGATATTTTTTCCAGGCTATGAACTCTTCAGGATGATTTGGGGGTGTGTGTACATCTACATTTCTGATCATGCAAATTCAGCTTTGCAAAGATTCAGGCATTGTATAAAGACAATTCTAGATGGTGAATTTGTTAACACTGCAAACAATTGTTAACAGTGGTGCAATTCATACAAAAGTGTGTAAAGTGAGGCAGTCTGCTCTCACAAAATTTCAGTTAAACTATACATTTATTTATCTCGGAAAAAAAATAGGAATAGTCTAAATGCCGTTTAAAGAAAATGCTACCAAATGATGCAAAGAACAGAAACTATTATAAGTGGAAATGTCTGGTTATTTACCCATTGTAAAATTCTAGACCTTAATTTTATTAGTACCATTAATTGGTTATTACTAATTGTCACTAGCTTTTTATGCTGTTTATACTTGCTTTTATTTTATTCTCATTTTTTGAGTCTTACTTATACATTCAGTTTTACATTGAAACTCTTAACATTTTTTTTAAATGCAGTCATTGTTTGAATTTAGAAGGTAATCAGAGATATTCAAGCATTCAAGTATCTTTTAATAGCAATAACAGTTGCTGGGGGGAATGTCTTAAGGACATTCTGAGATGAGTAAGAACAAGATTTTGAAACCGAAGACAGGAATTTAGACCCAGTGCTCCCATCATCTTCCCTCCCGGAGGAAGCCACATAGAGCAAAAATGCCAGGGTGGGAATCAGATGGCACACTGTGCTAAAGGCTTTTAAATGTTATAAATCCCCTTGTCCACACAGTGCTTAAGACAGATCCCAGAAGAGTCGTACTAATGATGCCTACTATTTCCCTGAAAGATACCATACGAACAGACACCAATGTCCAAAGTAGCCCAGGGGCAGACAGAATCCAAACCCCCATGTAATGGGGTTGCCCAATTTGTCAAATAAAAATGTAAGAAGGCCAGTTCCTATAAATTTAAATTTCAGATAAGCAACAAATAATTTATGATAAGTGTATCTCACATATGGCCTGGGACATACTTCTACTAAAAAAAAAAAATAATTCAAATTTAACTGGGCATCCTGTGTTTTACCAGGCAACCCTACGGCAGAGTCGGGGGATGCAGTGAGAGCATAGATGCATTGAGGTCACTTACCTCTATCAACAGATGAGTGCAATTATCTTTGCCCAGATGAGTAGTATAAACTGCTTTTGTGCAATCAGGGTAGGAGTATATTTGGGGGAGTCTCTGCCCAGCCACGAATGAGAAGGTAATGTTAGCAGCAAGTGGGTAAGACTGGAAGTCGGAGGCACTGAACTCATGTCCTTCCTCTGGCACTCAGTGTGCCTTTGGACAAGTCAAGAATATGTAGAGAAGGGAGAGGAAGTAAGTTTTCAAGTACAAACTATGGTTCAGCTTCGTCCATAAATTGCAATGATGTCTACTAACTGTTTATGGTTTGGGGAGGTTTAAATAATATCACCAACCATCAAAGTGTTTTTTGGACACAAAAATTGTACACCAAGATACTACACGAAGATGAGACACCATATCACATTCACCAGCTTTGCCTGTTTGGAGAAAAAGAAGAGAGGAGAAGAACAAGCAGGGACCCCTCTCCCCCTCTGGTCTCTGTCTCCTGCATCTAGAGCCTCTGACATGTCTTTAATATGTTAAGGGATGTAGTATCACTTTGATGGCCCAACTCTCAGTAATTAATTCATTTCAAGCTGTCACCTTGGGAATGACTCAGCAAAATTTGATATTTTGTTAACTTAAAACTTCTTAGCTGAGAGCAGCCAGGCTATTTCACAACTAACCAAATAACATCAAAAAGAGGGAAGCCCTTCCATGCCACAGTTCTAGCACAGGTTTCTTTACAACATATAGACGTAGGGTCAGTTGTCACTAAAGCAAATGGCTGACCTACAGGAATTGCTATCTGGTATGAAGCACAGTTATCCTGGCGAACATTCTTGGGAGTCCGAAGATCTGGATTTGAGGACAAACTGCTCCATACTCTGTGATCTGGGGCGAGTCATTTAACCTCTCTGAGCCTCAGTGTTGTTATTTACACAATAAAAACAGTGACTATCTCTTATAGACTGCTGTGAGGATTAAGTGAGGCTTATGTACACACACACACACACACACACACACACACAGCACTTCGGGAAGTATATTATATAATAAAATGCAAGTCATAATTCTTATTTATCTATGTTGTATTTGTGTTATCCTAACTGAAATAGAAGTAAAATCTTCTAAAAACACCGCAAAGTGTCAAAATCCTGGTATTATTTTTGTCATCTAGCTCCTACATTGATTTTTTTTTTCTTTTTGGACTATGTACCTCTCTGAAATAAAATTGTCCTTGCTTTCTTTCAACCAAAATTTGAGGTATTTGGGAGACTTATATACAATTTAGTTCAGCAGTTTGGAAGGATGTTGAATATTTAAAATATGTCTTTTTAATCTGAGGCTATGAGAGCCTCGAGATGATTTTGGTGTCTGCAGAGATGCCCTCTGACAACTCGAAGTCAGCTTTATAAAGCTCTCCACCTTTCATACCCAGACAAACTTGTGAACAGTGCCAACAAATAAGAATTACAGCACAATTCAGACAAAGGGGTGTAATAAGTCAGAGGAAATCTGCTTTGGCAAGAATCATAGTGAATGCAGCACAGAGGGCTCAGAGTTGTAAATGTCACTCCCTACTACGTATGGGTCTCAGCTGAGCAGGTAGGGGTCTACCTTACCTTGAACCACTGAGCAACTGGGAGCCTGACTAATATTTATAATTCATAAGAAATGGAGCCAGTGCATTTCAGACATTTGCAAAACGTTGGAGCCGTTAATGAGGTGGGGGAAGCGATCTGTTCCCCAGCGGCCCCCAACTGTGTTTATTTGAATGTGTGATCATTAGACTGCACAAGTCTCTCTGGGGCTCAGTGCCCAGAGTGCATTACACCCTGGAGAATGGGAAAATACTTTAATTAACAACAGGAGTGGGCAGGCCTGCTGGGCTCCTTCTGTTCCCATCCTCAGGACCTGAAAAGTCAGCACTCAGTCCTCACCTCCACCATTTTCATTACCAACATAAAAGAAAAGACGAGGCAACAATTTCATTTTCATTTGGAAAGACCACTAATTATATTTCTCCTCCTTCCTTCCTCTGATTCAATGTTATTAGTAACCAACATACCAACACAGTAGCACATATACACATCCACTAACATGCCCATAGACACACTCACACACATGCATACATGCACAAGGCATGAACTTGATATTCCTGGATATTCCATATGCTCTGTGAACCATATGGTACTCCAGGGTGCATAGATGGATAACACGCCAAATTGGCTTGGAGTATGCATTCATTTGAACGTGCAAATTTGTGTCTGTCAATTACTCAGATAAATGATTTGGTTCATTAATTTAAATAAAAGGGTGGCAAATTCCTAGCACATTGTCTAGCTGAGAGATGATGTGTGTTTGTTTGTTTGTTTTTAAATGTTGAATCAGTGACTTCTCCAGGGCGCCTGGGTGACTCAGTCGGTTAAAGCATCTGCCTTTGGCTCAGGGCATGACCCCAGGACCCCGGAATTGAGCCCTGCATTGGGCTCTCTGCTCAGCGGGGAGCCTGCTTCACCCTCTCCCTCTGCCTGCTGCTCTTCCTGCTTGCGCTCTCTCTGTCAAATAGATAAATAAAATCTTAAAAAAAAAAAAAGGAAAAAAATCAGTGATTTCTGCCTGAACTGGTTATATCTAAAACCATGACATACCCAACCAAAATTTGCAGGCAATTAGAGTGAAGCTGCCATGTTTGCTGTTAAAAGACGAACTCTCATTATTGACTCTTGTGCTCTATGTCCCAGGCTGATTTCTCACATATGAACATGAGTGTGATTCAAGCTGACTACATGTACATGTATGGGCTGACCACTCTTTTTGGCCCCATGGCTCAGCCGTGGGCTGACTTTTTGCAGAATGGTTATTTTATGGCAGAAATTCTAGGTTGAGCAGAACTCAGAATTCATTTAATGAAGACTCACTCTATCAGTTGATAAGTATTGATTGAGCATCCATTGGTGTTCTTCATTGATACAGGCCCCCAAAACAGTGGGCAATCCAGGTGGAGAGAGATCAGTGTGTGACATATATTTGGAGAAGATTAAATGTTGGTATGCACAAAAGTTGGCCTTTTAGCCTTCTGGAAAGCATACTATTTTCCCAGGCATATAAAGGAAGCTGGATTGCTTTTTAGGGTAGTAAGCAGGAATGGAATAGATGGCAATCTAAGGAAACCTTAAAAGAAACAAACTTACTACTTTAGAACAATTTTAAATATACAGAAAAATTGTGAAAACAATGCAGAGAATTCCTATATATCTCGCAACCAGTTTCCCCTATTACTAACATCTTACATTGACATAGTACATGTGTTACAATTAAAGAATCAATAATGATACCTTATTATTAATTAAAGCTCATACTTTATTTCAATTTCTTTCCTTTTTGGCTTAGGTCCCTATTTCTCTTCCAGGCTCAAAATACTATGTTTCACTGCAAGATACTGCTTTCAGTCTTCATGTCTCCTGAGGCTCCTCCCGGTTGTGACAGTTCCTCAGACTTTATTTTTGATGACCTTGGAAGTTTGAAGAGACTGATTTTGTAAAATTAAATTGGGATTTGTCTAATGCTTTTCTCATGATTAGATAGGGGTTATGTGGTCTTTTGGGAGGAAGACCACAGAGATAAAGTGCCCCCTTCATTCCATGATACCAAGCGTACGTACTATCAACATGACTTCTTGCACAGTTTTCTCCTTCCCCAGTAGACTATTGCCTAAAAATATGTAAGACCTTTCTTGAAAAAGTGGCCCTACAAGGAATCTATCATACCCACAGGCTTCCTATCCCACTTCCTGGATCATGACTGGCCTTTTATTTCACTTACGTGGGTTATAGACCCTCATATTTATCACACAGCATGTTCTTTCCCAAGTAAACATCATCTTCAACATTGACATTAAATATTTAAGATGCACAGAGGTTGTTAACTGTTATATAGAGAATATCATTTTAATTTTGTTCTAGAAAATCAAGTACATCTTCTTATAATTATGTGTGGAAAATTTTGTCAATTGAGTGTTTTAAGAAAAAGCTGAACCTTTATATTCATTGACTTGTTGGTGATCTTTGCATTTTCCGTGTTTCTATCACAGCTGAGTATTTTTGGTATTTTTTTTCTTTAATAAAACTTAAGGAGTTGTTGGGAACGTGAGTATTTACTGATTATCTACTCTGCATAAGTATTTTACATATTGTACCTAATTTAAATATTGCAGTAACCCTATAAGTCAGGTAAAATTATGTTCATTTTACAGATGAAAAAGTGGGTCTGGGAGACCAGGTCCCATTATTGATGAATGATGAGACAGAAGGTCTGAACGACCTAGGTTCTTTCTATGATACACAACATTCCTGCTGGAATTGATAATAGTGTATGTTGAGAAAGGACAGAGTGGCCTCTATTATATACCTGAAGTGCCCCCATTAGAGGAATAAGACGTTGGGTCTTGGAAAATTTCCATACTTCAAGAAACTTCTGGAAAAATGAAAGTTTTTATTCTTACAGACATTTTCACATTCTTTGCATGCTTGCTAAAAAGTATTCCTATACTTCTTCATTTATTCTATATTTAGGCAATTATTCTTGTTCTTTTTTAATCTTAATACTAAAACAAATGTGCTTATTATAACTTCTCATGAAAATTTAGAGGAGTTTCCCAGAAAGTAAAGTGAGGGTGACTTTAATAATAGAGTATTATAGACAAATACTTCATTGTGACCAGTAATTGATCAATATGAAAATAGTTGCAACAATGCCACAAAGCACACTTTCTATGTTATATAAAGAACCAAAATGACTTAATGAGAAAAAGAACAAGCCAATGGAATTCTGAACAAAGCCCATGAAGAGACAGTTTTCAAACAGATGCCAATTTAAACAATATGGCTTCGACACATCAAATTGGCAAAGATTAAAAATGCTAATACCTAAGAATTGGCAAGAATGTTAAAAGGAATAATTTTTTTAAGCAATACCTATCATAGCTTTAATGTATGTTTCCTTTGAGCCAAGATTCTATTCTAGAAATTTATCCTATAGAAATATTTGTTCAAATATGCAAACATACACTTCCCGGCACATTAACTGCATCATTCTTTGAAAATTACAAGAAAGAGGAACAACTCAAATGTCAATTAATGGGAGTACATTGAAATAAATTATAGCACCTTAGAAAGCTATGCTGTCATTAAAAAGGATAAGATACAGCTCTGCATATCCCCCTTCTGTTTGCAAGTGAATAAAGAATCGGGTTTTTTGAAGAGTTTGTATTTCTTACTCATTTATGTCAACATATATGGTTTTACCTGTATATTTTCACACATCTTTTGAATGTTGTAGTGATGGAGCTTTACAACAAAAACAGAATCCTAAGCTCAGCATGCTCTTTGTCCTTGGAATGGGACTCTGTAAGCATCTGCCAAAGGAGCAGCAAAATAAGAAAACATTTGTAAGTAGAGTGAGGATGTTATAAGCAGGAAGCTCAAAATTTCATTGAGAACATGTTAGATTAAAGTCATTGTGTATTATTAACAGAGTCTATGGTGACCCTAGGAAATAGCAAAAGCTCCGAAGTTATATAAAATGACTCTTTAAACATGCAGATTGCATTAATTGAAAGGCCACGACTTTAATTAACATTTTCTCTGATTTCCTTATCATAGGCTAAATATTATAAAATTTAAAAATATGCATGAATATTACATGAAATATTCCTATATTCTTCAACTTTATGTAATTGCTATTCAACTCTAATTAACCCATTAAAAAAATTAGTCTGAAATGGCTCCTAACATTTTTCCCCTGTTTAGTGATAGTCCATTTAAGGAGAGGCTTCATACCATACTCAAATATTTTGATCCCCAAAATATTTTATGTTACATCAATGAAGGTAATGAACTAAATGCAACGACAGCACCCAGCTCAAGTAAATACATCATCCAGAAAATCATTAATTGACATAGAAGTAAAAATTCATCCTGCCATGTGTAGGCAGATTCACTGGGGGCTTCTGATCTCTCAATGGAAAATGAAGCTTCTTATGACAAAGGTGAAGGCCACCCACTTGATGTCTGCAGAACCTGGATAAACTTGCCATGCCTGATACCTTTCGAACTAAACCTAGCACAATGATACCCCCTGGATGTTCTTGTGTAGTTCTAAGGCTTTAAAAACGGATCATATTTTATTGATAGTCAGCCTGAGTTTGGCTCAGAAAATAGTCTCTCCAGTCACTTCTAACATGAAGTGGTGAAGAAGATCAATTACACAGATCTGGGGAACTATCTAAAGGATACCTGGTCTGGGGCACCTGGGTGGCTCAGTGGGTTAAGCCTCTGCCTTCAGTTCAGGTCATGATCTCAGGGTCCTGGAATTGAGCCCTGCATCAGGCTCTCTGCTCAGCAAGGAGACTGCTTCTCCTTCTCTCTGTCAAATAAATAAATAAAATCTTTAAAAAAAAAAAAAGAATATCTCATTATCACAAGCCTTGTGATTTAGAGCAGAAAGTATAGGCACAAAAATACTCTAATGTGGATTTCCAGAAAGGCCACCTCAACAACAACCAATAAAGAAGAAAGAACAATAAATGAAACAGCAGAAGGACATAAATCAAGAAAGTATGGTGGCTTGGTTGGACCCAAGGAGTGCTTTGAATAGCAGCAAGCTCTGGAAATAGTAGCAGAATTTAGGTCCATTTTACATGCAGTCTGGTCTGTGGGCTGTTGCTCATTCACTGTGGGTTTTCTTTTGTTTGGGGGTTTTTATTGGTAGCTACTCCTCACAAAGGTGGGGCCCAGTGGTAAAGGATACTGTTACTACATCACTCAATCTGGTCTTCATTTTCAAATTGTGGCATAATATTTATACAAAATAACATACCACATTTTTAATGGTCACGAACAAACCTCAAAGACATCAAGACTAGGAAAGGCTTTCAGAAGTCCAGCTCCTTAGTGAATGAATCATGATCTCTTTGATCTAACATCTGGACAGCATCCTCTTGAAGGATCTAATTCCCTACACATTCATTTATCTTCTTCATATCACAAGATCCAGCCTTAGGCATGTAGGCCAAAAGCAGGGGAACATTTCAGAATCTAAGCTAAAATGACAATTTGTATTTCTTCAAGCATTGTGGTTCAGTGTTTTTTTCCTTAAAAAATTTTAAAACAAATTAGATATCTTTTATCACTGTGGTCTCAATATGTCACCCAGTGCTTAGCACATTGTTGACAATAAATAGCCAAGGAATAAGGAAAAAGGAGGAGCAGTTTATTTGAGAGAACTGGGACATAATTATCCAGTTATATCTTCAATTTCCAGATTTCCTATAGCATGAATCAACTACTAGCCCAGCAAACACCAGACAACTTCACAGTATTTAAAGAAAAGAGGTGGGCCAGTACTATTTCTATGGCCAGCAAAACCCAGGGATGGCAACAGCAGAGAAAGCAATAAAAGTTTCAAGGTTAAGAATAACCAGGGAAATAAGCTAAAATCTCTAGCTTCAGAGTGGTGAAAGTAGCCCCACAAAGTGTAGCACCAGCCCTGGAACTCCACAGTTCATGGATCTACAAAAGGAGTTTAGATGGAAAGGACATTTTATAAGTATTTTCCTAGGGTACATGTATGCCCCTAACCAAAGCAATCTGGACATAAAAATAGAACTTACACGGTCGTATGTCCATATTGCTGGGTCTGCATCCCTGTATTCTTCATGGCATTCTGGCCACTCTAGTGACTCTTCATGAAGAGTCACTGATTAATTCAACAAATATCTATTGAGACACAAATATGTACCAGTCATGATCTGCAGATACAACTACAAGCAGGATAATCATGAACACCACCCTAAGTAGCTGATGACCTTGTGAAAGATTCTGGGGTCTCTTACGATTTGCCTGACTTGTTTTCTGAGTGTCAGTTATGTTGACTCCCACAACATCCACTGTTCTCATTTCCCTGTCCCATCTGGCTTGGAGATGATTCCGACCACTAGCCAGACCCACCCAGCTGCACAGTCAGTGCCCATAGACACTGCTCCTCTGATGGTGCCCATCAAATTGTTCTACAGCTGATAGCATCCCTGTTAAAGATGTGGAGGGCCACGCCCTGGTTGCCATGAGTTGAGGTGCTGAAGTTACTGGTGCCATTTCCCACCATGTCAGAAGTTGCCTGCATCTATGCTGCTGACGTCTTAAATCCATCAGGTGATGGTGACCATGGCTAAGAGGGACACAAAGTAAGGCAACTAGACAAAGAAACGGTAGGGATACTGTTTTATACAGAGTGATCAGCAAGGGCCACTCTGACAACGTGAGATTTGAGCTGAGACAGAAGAGAGTGATGGAGGTAATCACATGGATATCTGGAGGAACATATCATAGGCAGAGAGACAAACAAGTGCAAGGGTCCAGAGGAAATATTGCATCTGATACTTTCAGGCAACCTCAAGGAAGAAATGTGGTTGGAGCAAAGTAGGCGAGGAGGAAATGAGGTCAGGGAGTAGAGGAGTCAGATCACACAGTCTTGTAGGCCTTGGGAAGGAATTTGGGTTTTCTTCTGAGACACGAGGAGCCATTGTGAGGAGTTGCCAGGAAAAGTGGCGTGATGTGACTGGGTTTGAGAATCATCACACTCTGTCTGGGGTGTGCCCAATAAACTGAAGGGAATTAAAGGGGAAATAGGGAGATCCTTTGGAGGCTTTGAAATAATACAGGTGAAAGATGAATTAGGGTAGTAGCAGTGAGGCTGGAGAACATGGGCTCGAAGTTTATCATATATTGGATGTGAGGAGGGTGGGAAAGAGAATTAGGATGACTCCAGGTTTCTTAGCCTGAGTAACTTGAGGAATGATGTTAGTTCATTGAGAAGTAGGCTCGTGGGGTAAGGCTAAAACTTTAGTTATGGATATGCTGATTTCAAGATGCCTGTTAAGTATCCAGCAAATATTTTGATCAGGCTGCTAAATATACAAGATTAGAGTTTAGTAAGACATCTGAATTTGTGATTTAAAACTGGGAGTCTTCACCATATAAAGCAGTGGAACTAAGTGAGATCAAATAGGTACCAAGCATTAAAAGATAAGAGAAAAGTTGTGAGAACTCTTTCTGAGAGATCCTGGAGACCTGCAACATCCAGAACTAAAGAAACAATAAGCATACAGCAAAAGTACCTGAGCAGGATCAGCCAGTGAGATTGGTGCCCCAAAGACTCAGTCAAGAAAGCATATCCAGAAATAGGGGGTGATCAGCTGTATCAAATGCTGTTAACACAAGGACCAAAATGAATCTAAGGGTTGACTGTGAAGACTAAGGTCTTCAGTACAGAGGTCATTTTTAGGTGAAAGAACATTTATTTCTCAAACCGAAGTGCTTTTGAGAATGAAAGATGATGTGTATTACTAATATATTGCTGTGTAACAAATATATTGACCTAACAAACATATTTTTTTTAATCTCATACAGTTTATGTGGGTCGAGAATTTGAAAGTGACTTTGCTACACAGTTCTATCTCAGGACCTCTCATGAGATGACACTCAGATATTGGCCAAAGCTACAGCCATCTGAAGGCTTGACAGGGCCTGTAAGATCTGCTTCCAAGGTGGCTCATTCACATGGCAATTTAGTGCTGGTTGTTGCCAGAGGACCCAGTGTCCTAACAACATGGAGTCTGATTTCCTTCAGTGCAAGTGATCCAAGAAAGCAAGGCTGAAATGATAACATATCCCTCCTTAGTCTGGGAGGGGACCACAGGGGAGTGTGAATACTTGGAGGCTAGGATAATTGAGGGGTCATCCTAGAGGATGGCTACAAGAAGATGTTAATATGTATGCCCAGACAGGGTGGCTCAGGCAGTTAGACATCTGACTCTTGGTTTCAACTCAGGGGTTCTTTTCCTCTCCCTCTACCCATCCCCCAACCCCACTCACATACATGCTCATTCTTGCTCTCAAATAAATACATAAATCTTTTAAAAAAAAATATTTATACCCAGACAACAGATGTGAGCAGGAACGATCTCAGGCAAACTGAGATGTATGGTCACCCTAGTCTGGTGACTTTGAGTAGAATGGTTTCAGGGGAATGGTTTCAGAGTGACAGAAGTGAGAACCACACCAATGAAATCCACTCTCAAAACTTTTGCTCTATTACTGGATGAAAAAGGAGCTCTTTTTCATCTCCTTCTACTAGGCTTGAACTAGAATTGTGAATATGACTGGTAGCCAATTTGCCATTAACTTGGTGTCAATGAATAAAGCCAACAGAAAACCTTCTGTCAAGAGACAAAAATTCTTGGGGCACCTGGATGGCTTAGTCAGTTAACCGTCTGTCTGCCTTTGGCTCAGATCATGATCTCAGGGTCCTGGAATTGAGCCCTGAGTTGGGGTTCCTGCTCAGCGAGGAGCCTGTTTATCCTTCTCCCTCTCGCTCTTTCTCTCTCTCTCAAATAAATAAATAAAAATCTTTAGCGAGAGAGAGAGAGATGGAAATTCTCAGTAACATTGTCTGAGCACTTGGATCCAGTCAAGCCTAAAGCTCACAGTAGCTGGAACAGTCATCACACTTTCCCCCATCCCCTTTAAAAGTAAACAGATTTCTCAAATTTACAACCAAAAGAATCCAGATGAATGTCTCTCTTATTTAAGCAAATTCTCATAAACCACAATCTACAAGTGTCCCAAACACATCCAGGCTTGTCTGAGTGCAGGGTAAACATAGCTTAAACCCAGTCTAGTCTCCTCACCACTCCAGGAAGGTTGTTCAGATGATCTCCTTTAAGGACTTTTATTTATATCAGCATCTTAATTGGTAGCTAGGATTATATAATGGATTTTACATGTAAGACTGTACATTGACATTGAGTTCATATTGGTACTTGAACAACCCATAAACGTTCATCTTCAAAAGACCAGCAATGCCACAAGTCCTCCTCTAAAGACAATGCTACTCTATCAAACACTGAGGGCTCTCTTTCAATCAATCCAATAACACAAGTGTTGCCTAGAAAATGCTTCCAGCAGAAAGGCTGGACTATCCATCTAAAACCAAACTGAAGTCCCTCTCTATATAGGAAAAGAAGATATCTGGGTTTAGATTATATGCCAGTTACTTTCTCTTCTCTTACTTTCTAACTATCCTTCTTTCAAGACCTTGATTCTTTCAGTCATCTAGCCAGAACAAAATTGGATTTTCATACAGCCTATCAGAAATTATTCTGAATTTGAAAAAACAAAGCAAAGCAGAAAACAAAACAAAAACAAAAAAACCCTCTATAGGTAGCAGGACATAGAAGAGAGGCTAAAGGTAAACGGAAAGAGATGACAGTGGCTGAAATCAGCCTGCAGTCTCTCCCTTGCAGAAGGGATATATATCCCAGAGCTGCAGAGCAAGGACTTGAAGCCACCCTGAGATTTCCCCCGACTATTGCCCCTTCGGAATGCACATTTAGAGACAAGAACAGAACTGAGCTGTGCATGCAGAAATTGAATGTGTCCATTGATCCAGCGAGTCTGAACAAATTCTCGTTCTTGTTAGCATAGCGATTAGTCCCCATGTTCACTAGAGCATCGAAATAAGGCAGTTTTGGTGCCACTTGTTTTACCTAAACATGAAACACATTCAGATTGGGACAGAACAAACCTCCTTAACTTTCAATCACCATCTGCTTCAATTTAGGAAATGGCTTGAGGATAGGGAGTGGTATGGAGGTGACATTTAATTTCAAGATCTCCCTGCTACTGCCACTCAGCATTAGCTTGCTCCTTTCAGAGACCACAAACATTTCCTGAGCAACTGCTTTACATGAGATACTTTCTTATACATTATCTCATTTAGTCTCACAAGTAGGATTTATAGCTGTCCCTCCTGAAGAGGCACAGCTTACAGGGAACACTGCATGTGGTAGAAACATTGGTAATGAACAAAATGCGCTAAAGGGTTGAACCTAGAACCAAGAACCCACAGAGCCAATTCACGATCCCAGATCCACTACTGTCCTTGAGCTATAACCTCAACAATACCATCTGTATCTCAGTTTCCCTTAAAATGCAATGTACAACAGAGGAGTGTTATTGCCATGTTGATTGTAGCACCCTGAGCTGCTTTAAAAGTGTTTCAAGGTGCATGGCATGATAACTCTTGAGTAAACAGGCATTTCACACTCAGACTTCCCCCGTGGGGGTGTGGAGGATGATGTGAATTGATCCCACTGCTTTCTCCATGTGGTTCAATGTTTCCAGATGGTGCGTTCAATTAGAGCTTATTTCAGCATCTTAAACAAAATCTATCGAGAAATGATAGTTCACTTTAGAAGTGTACAATCTACTAGGGGGAAGAGCATAACAACACACTATCCCTAACATGCTATGTTACTCCTCCACAGCTCATGGCATGGAGGCATGGAACCTGCCATAACTTTCCCCAGCCAGACTTAACAGAGAAAAAGTCAGTGCTGTTTCCTCTGCTGAGTATCAGATTTTTCCTCTTGAACAAGGTTTCTTAACTTTGGCACTATAGACATTTGAAGTTGGATAATTCCTTTTTTTTTTTTTCTTAAGTAATTGGGCACGGAGCCTAATGCAGAGCTTGAATTACAACCCTGAGATCAAGACCTGAGCTGAGATCCAGAGTTGGACACTCAGCCAACTGAGCCACCCAGGTGCTCCTGGAGTTGGATAATTCTTTTTTTTTTTTTTAAACTTCTAATTTATTTATTTATTTTTTTCAGCATAACAGTATTCATTGTTTTTGCACAACACCCAGTGCTCCATGCAATATGTGCCCTCCCTATTACCCACCACCTGGTTCCCCCAACCTCCCACCCCCGCCCCTTCAAAACCCGCAGATTGTCTTTCAGAGTCCATAGTCTATTATGGTTCGCCTCCCCTTCCAATTTCCCTCAACTTCCTTCTCCTCTCCATCTCCCAATGTCCTCCATATCATTTGTTATGCTCCACAAATAAGTGAAACCATATGATACTTGACTCTCTCTGCTTGACTTATTTCACTCAGCATAATCACTTCCAGTCCCGTCCATGTTGCTACAAAAGTTGGGTATTCATCCTTTCTTTTTTCTTTCTTTTTTTTTTTTTTATAAACATATAATGTATTTTTATCCCCAGGGGTACAGGTCTGTGAATCACCAGGTTTACACACTTCACAGCACTCACGATAGCACATACCCTCCCCAATGTCCATAGCCCCCTCCCCCTCTCCCAACCCCACCTCCTCCCAGCAACCCCCAGTTTGTTTTGTGAGATTAAGAGTCATTTATGGTTTGTCTCCCTCCCAATCCCATCTTGTTTCATTTATTCTTCTCCTATCCCCCTAACCCCCCATATTGCATCTCCACGTACTCATATCAAGGAGATCATATGATAGTTGTCTTTCTCCGATTGACTTATTTCACTAAGCATGATACGCTCTAGTTCCATCCATGTCGTCGCAAATGGCAAGATTTCATTTCTTTTGATGGCTGCATAGTATTCCATTGTGTATATATACCACATCTTCTTTATCCATTCATCTGTTGATGGACATCTAGGTTCTTTCCATAGTCTGGCTATTGTAGACATTGCTGCTATAAACATTTGGGTACACGTGCCCCTTCGGATCACTATGTTTGTATCTTTAGGGTAAATACCCAGTAGTGCAATTGCTGGGTCATAGGGTAGTTCTATTTTCAACATTTTGAGGAACCTCCATGCTGTTTTCCAGAGTGGTTGCACCAGCTTGCGTTCCCACCCACAATGTAGGAGGGTTTCCCTTTCTCCGCATCCTCGCCAGCATCTGTCATTTCCTGACTTGTTAATTTTAGCCATTCTGACTGGTGTGAGGTGATATCTCATTGTGGTTTTGATTTGTATTTCCCTGATTCCAAGTGATGTGGAGCACTTTTTCATGTGTCTGTTGGCCATCTGGATGTCTTCTTTGCAGAAATGTCTGTTCGTGTCCTCTGCCCATTTCTGATTGGATTGTTTGTTCTTTGGGTGTTGAGTTTGCTAAGTTCCTTATAGATTTTGGATACTAGCCCTTTATCTGATATGTCGTTTGCAAATATCTTCTCCCACTCTGTCAGTTGTCAGACAAAACTTTTGGTTTTGTGAACTGTTTCCTTTGCTGTGCAAAAGCTTTTGATCTTGATGAAATCCCAATAGTTCATTTTTGCCCTTGCTTCCCTTGACTTTGCCGATGTTCCTAGGAAGATGTTGCTGTGGCTGAGGTCGAAGAGGTTGCTGCCTGTGTTCTCCTC